>NC_132798.1:35856145-36456145 GCF_048594095.1 Paramormyrops kingsleyae
CTGTAACGTACTGGTTTGAGCAACGAGGCATGAAAGATGGGGCAGATACGGTAGAAGCTTGGGAGTAAGAGGCGGTAAGTATCGGGGCCTACTTGTCGGATGATTCGGAAAGGCCCTATAAAACGGGCAGACAACTTACGGCAGGAGGGGAGTTTCAGGTTCCGTGTTGACAACCATACCCGTTGTCCCACTCGATATCGGGGAGCCGCGCGCCGTCGTTTGTCCGCTTGCTTTTTCCGCCTTGACGCCTGACCGGAGAGTGCTTGTTGGGTCTTTCGCCAGACCTCTTTTGCTCTCCGGTACCAGTCCTCCATCAGGGGGACATTACAGGCAGGGGAGTCCCATGGAAAGAGCGGGGGCTGGTATCCTAAAACACACTGGAATGGAGATAGACGCGTGGAGGGGCTATCCCTAGCATTTAGCACGTATTCGGCCCAAACAAGGTGAGTAGCCCAATCTGCTGTTTTGTCCTTGCAGAGCAGTCTCAGGGCTTGAGAAACTTCCTGATTGGTGCGTTCTGCAAGGCCGTTAGATTGTGGGTGATATGCTGATGTGAGACTTAGAAACATTCAGTTTAGCACAGAAGGCGTTGAATACCCGTGACGTAAACTGCGGGCCTCGATCTGATACTACATCTTCTGGGATCCCATAGTACCGGAAGACCCAAGTGATCAGAGTGTCAGCCAACTCTGCAGCTCCTGGGAGTTTAGCCAGTGGAATGAGTCGACACATTTTTGAGAACCGATCTACCACCGTTAGGATGACCGTGTTACCCCGGGAGGGTGGTAGATCCGTGATGAAATCCATCACCACATGGGACCAGGGACGAGAAGGAACTAGTAGTGGGTGTAGCAAACCAGCAGGAGGTAGGTGGGAAGATTTCAGTTGAGAGCAGTCCGGGCATGAGGCTACGTACCTGTCCACTTCGGCCCTCCAGCCTGGCCACCAGAACTTCCTTGCCACCAACCGCTGCATCGCGGAACTTCCAGGGTGCCCAGTGCTGTGGGAGGTATGCACCCATTGAATAACATTGGAGCGGTGCATAGTGGGTACATACCACTTACCTGGGGGACACCCCGCAGGAGGGGTTCTTTGCTCATTGGCGACGTCTTCCAGGGACCAAGTGATGGCGGCGGTGAAACAGGTTGGGGCCAGCACAGGTTCCTCCCTATCCTCGATCTCGGGTGGGTCGTACTGTCTGGACAGGGCGTCCGCTTTAATATTCTTTTTCCCCGGGAGGTAAGTAACCTTGAAATGGAATCGAGCAAAAAACATAGCCCAGCGTGCTTGTCGAGGATTCAACCTCTTTGCATTTTGTAGGTATTCCAGATTCCGATGGTCTGTAAAAACTTGGAACGGAAAGCGAGCTCCCTCCAACCAATGTCTCCATTCTTCTAAGGCGAGCTTCATGGCCAGGAGTTCTCGGTCTCCTACATCGTAATTCCGTTCTGCAGGGGTCAACTTTTTTGAGAAGTACGCGCAAGGATGGCGGCGACCGGTCACCTGGTCCCTCTGGATAAGGATAGCTCCCACGCCTGCCTCTGAGGCATCCACCTCAACCTCAAAGGGATGTTCTGGATGGGGTTGTCTGAGGACGGGCGCAGTGCAGAAGTCATGTTTGAGTCGTCGGAACGCAGCCTCCGCCTCCGGAGTCCACTGCAGAAGGGGTTTTGACCCCTGTGTGAGGGAAGTAAGAGGTGCAGCTATTCGACTGAAATTATGGACAAAACGGCGATAAAAATTAGCGAACCCCAAGAATCGCTGCATCTCCTTTGTAGTACGCGGCTGAGGCCACTGCTGAATGGCCGTTACTTTACCCTCATCCATAGCAACCTCTCCCGGTCTGAGGAAGTACCCAAGGAATCGCACTTGTGTCAGGTGAAACTCACATTTCTCCCCTTTAGCAAACAGTTTATACTCACGCAACCTTTGGAGTACCCGGCGAACATCATCTATATGAGCGGGACGAGAAGGAGAGTATATTAAGATGTCATCAATATAAACCACTACGAAACGGTTGATCATGTCTTGGAACACGACATACATGAATGCTTGAAAGATCGATGGACTGTTAGCTAGCCCGTACGGCATCACCCGGTACTCATATTGTCCTGTACTAGTGATGAAAGACGTTTTCCATTCATCGCCCCTTCGAATCCGAACTAGATTGTAGGCGCTCCGGAGATCTAATTTGGTAAAAAACTGGGCTTTTCTAAGCTGTTCTAGTCAGGGGCGGATCTAGAGAAAAATTTTTGGGGTGGCATGAGGGTGGCATGGAGATCAGATAGGGTGGCAAAATCGAAGCCATTTCTTTACACATTTGCAGGTGCTACATTTTCTAATACATGCCATATATAGTCAAAATACATCATTTTTTGTTTAAAATAACGTAGTCTAACATTCTTTTTGGCATTACCCGAAATAATTAAATATTTCAGTTACATTAAAAATATTTTGGATTTTATGTACTGTATAGCCTATACAACAAATAAGCATATATCCCAATAAGTACAAAATCCAGATACCTACACAATACAAGGTGGATTAAGTTTAACTTGTATTTTTAATTAAGTTTCACACTCTTTTTATGTTGGAAATACATTCAAAAGTGTATTATATCCTTACATTTACAGCAAAGTGTCAAAGATCTGCACTTTACAAAAAACACTGAACAAAATAATATGAAAAAAAAAAACATTTTTCACCATCAAGATTCACTAGTCAACTACTTAAAGTTTATTTTTCATTACATTAGGCCACGTTGAAGAATATTGTGTCTACAACAGCTGAATGCGGCGATTTCCATGTTGATGAGCAAACCGTCTGACAAACTTATCCAAATCCAATGCTTTTGTGCGTTTGGACTCAATACTGAGTATAGACAGATTGGACAGTCTTTCCTCTGTCATAGTTGATCGTAAATAGTTTTTAATTATCCTCAAAGCAGAAAAGGTCCTTTCACAAGATGCACTGCTGACAGGCAACACTACAGCTATTTTGCACAGCCGGAACAGTTCAAAAAACACATCATTATACGACTCCAAGAAACTCACAAATTGTAGGAGAGTGGTAGGAATTGTTTCATCACTCTTTGCAAGTCTTTCTAAGACTCGCCTAATCTGAGGTACTTCATGCTTCAGATCATCAGTATTGGAGTCATAAGCACGGGCAAGAAGTAGTACATCCTCCTCTCTCAGAAATGTGCCACTTGATGGATTTAATGCCTGAACACCTTTCATTATATTACAGTTCAGCCTAGAAAAGCGTCTTTCCATTTCTCCCATCATACAATCTATAACTGGGTAGAATACTTGGATTCTGAACATTTCTTTGCTGTCTGGGTCTGCATGCTGTCCAAGGGTAGAAGTAACAAGAGAATCATAAAGTTTTCTTGCTTTCTGTATTGATCGTTTTGGGATGTGTTGGGTTGAAATGCCACTTTTTTCACATGTTTCTACAATATTAGTCCACAGGTCATCAAAAAAGGATTCAGTTCGGTAATAAACCATTGTCTCCTTAAGCGATTCAACTAGGTTTATAGCCTTAGACAGATCAACAGTTTTGGACTGAAGCATTTCTGATAACATATTAGAATCACTCAATACTTTTCTGAAGAGTGCAAGGCATCCAACAAAATTCAGATCCATTTGAACCAGAATGCCCTTTGCTTCTACAGCTCTCTGTGCATTGTTCTCTGATGAGATCTCTTCTAGTACACGCAAAATTGCAGGCAACCTGTCCATTATATTGCGACATGCTATATGTCTAGAAGACCAACGTGTATCACTAAGGCGCTGCAGTTCTCTTGGTACCCCATGAAACATTTCCTGCTGCACTGTCAGCCATTTCTGATGGACGTAAGATCCAGATATGAATGTGTATAATCGTTCTAGCAAAGAAAAGAAATTTCCTGCATCAGGCACACTTTGGACTGCATCTACTATGACAAGGTTTAAGCAGTGGGCACTACAGTGAATGTAGAAAGCATATTTTGCCACCTCCTTTATCCTAGCTTGTACACCAGAATGTGACCCACTCATCACAGATGCTCCATCATACCCTTGGCCAACAAGGTTCTGTCTGTAGTCCAGCCCATGTTTTTCTAAACAGCCAATAATCTTGCTGGTCAGCCCAGCAGCATCCAGTCTGTCTGCCTCTTGAAACCCTAAAAAACTCTCGTGTATTGCACCATTATAGTAGTATCTAACTACAAAAGAAATTTGCTCTGATTTACTGACATCTTTAGTCTCATCTACAATGACTGAAAATTGTGCACTGTCTTTAACTTCTCGCACGATCTCCTCAGCAACCATTTCAGCCAAACATGAAATAATTTCATTCTGGGTGGTTTTACTGGTGTACAAAGCATTTTTGGCTTGTTGTTCCAGTCTCCTTTTAACCACAGGATCATGATTGCCTACCATGTTCAACATTTCTAGGAAAATGCCTCTTTTATTTGAGTCAGCAGACTCCCTGTGTCCACGTTGAGCTATATTTTCTGTAGCAGTCAAGATTAGAATTTCTGCTATAGTCTTAATGTAAGTCTGGTTTTCAAGCACTTGTTTCTGGCGATGGTCATCCATTGCCGTCATCAGACTTTCATTTTTTTCACTCATTTTCTTATACTCTGCCCAAGCAATCATTGCTGCTTTATGACTCTGAGACTTTGCATGACAACAGAACCCACTGTCTTTAAACATTGCTTTCTTCCAATTACGATATCCAACAACTGAAGTAAACACACTTTTGGGAGCATCAGGAAGAGAGAAATGCCGGCAAGCAAAGCAGTAACAAGAGTCTCTACTCTGGGAATATTCCAACCAAGGGTGTATTTTGTACCATTCTGGGTGGAAGCTCCTCCTGCTGCACCCTTGATATGTCTTAGGAAAACTCAGATGTGGCTGTGTTGGGTTGTCACTTCTAGCTTTGGATATGTCTAAAAATCACATGCAAAACACAAAATATTGCATGAGCTTCAACTGTGTTTTGAAAAACCTATTTGCTCAAATAATCTGATATGCACAAATTAATTAATTAGATTTGTATTGCAACATACTGCTAATGCATATTTAATATGATTAAACCATTACTGTAATTTAGTTTTACATGTTAGTTATATATTATATTTTTCTACATTTATGCAAATTCAGATAGACATCTTACCATGGGGATCGCTTTGACTAAACACAGAGAACTCAGGCTGTCTCTCCTTCCCTCTGCTGTCTGACCCTATCACCTTCTCTGCTTTGGAACATATTTCTTCTTCCTCTGCTGCTGCTTGCCCTGGCTCAGCTCCTTGCCCTGGCTCAGCTCCTTGCCCTGGCTCAGCTCCTTGCCCTGGCTCAGCTCCTTGCACTGGCCCAGCATCTAGCCCTGGCCCAGCATCTAGCCCTGTGTCTCTCTGATCTCTCCTCTTTGTGTGAAAGAAACTAGTGATGTCACCCTTTCTCTTCATACCTCTCAGTAGTGTCTGAAATTATGCAAATGAAGATTTAATACGAAGGCCCTTTTCACAAAATCAGTGCGAATATTTAATGCATTAAAATGATTTTTTCAGACTCGCCTGCTAACGCAGGTGTTCCGCCCCGACCGTGTTATTTCACTGGACGAATTTGCGCATATAATTCAAACCGATTTTTCAAACGTTTCCGATCCGAATACACAAATAAGACCAATCAGATCAATGCATTTGGCAACAGTGCATTAGGAAGCCGTGATACAGCTTCAACACCAGGATCAAACGATAATATCATCCCTGCTGTTGTCTTCTCTGAGAAACGGATGAACCACAATCTTCATTTCCCACTTTTCTCGTTTACGAAGATTAGCACCAGCTCGTCAAGGCTTCATATCAACTTCATTTTTTAGACAGTTTTATGAGAATAAATTATCCGCAAAAGCGCAAAGCGTTCGATGTGCATATATAAGTTATACATCAACTTTTCAAGTTGATGATGATCGCACTGAGACTTACTGCCGTTTTTACGCAACGCGTTCGATGTAATGGCCTTCACCGTTAATATTAAAACTAAAATGCACTTGATTACCCAAATTAAAGTTTATCTTACGATTTGCGCACTTTTTTTATGATAACCGCAGCTTTCACGGTATGCAATAGCACAAAACAACATTAAATAATAAACATTAAGTACCGGAAAACTATCAGTGAATGTACAGAAATATAAACCTTGTTTTTCATGATTTATTGGGCTAATAACACTTACCTTTATGATATTCCCAGAGAATACAAATCAACAGTCTGAGTTGAAACGTGAATTCTGCGCGCGGTGTTCATTGGAAATGTCCCCTTGCACCAATCAGAGCATAGCGTTGGTAGCTATTGACAACACGTTGGAGGAGCTCTGGACTGAACCATTTTTTTAGGAGGCAAGGGGGGATTGAATCAATTCAGTTAGTTTTAAACTTCATGCTCAGTACAAATTGAAGCTTGCTTGATCGAAGCATTAATGCTATCGTATTTTAATAAACAACATTGCCATATGCAAAAATAGGGTGGCACTTGGGGTGGCAAGGGCTTATTTTAGGGTGGCACTTGCCACCCCATGCCACCCTTCTAGATCCGCCCCTGGTTCTAGTGCGGAGGGGATTAAAGGCAAAGGTTCCCGGCGTTTTACCGTTATAGCGTTCAGGGCGCGATAGTCGATGCAGGGACGGAGTCCTCCATCCTTCTTCTTAATGAAGAAGAACCCTGCTATTATTGGAGAGGTAGAAGGACGGATAATACCTTGTGCCAAACCTTCCTGGATGTATGCCTCCATGGCTTCCTCCTCCTTTACTGATAAGGGGTAAAGCCGACCCTTGGGGAGCTGCACCCCCTCCAAGAGGTCAATAGCACAATCGCAGTTGCGGTGAGGGGGAAGTTGAAACGACAACTCCTTGTTAAACACGTCGTGGTAATCCAAATACTCCCTCGGGATCCTCGACAAGTCTTCTGGTTCCGGACTTTCGATTAAAGAAGCGCAGCACGGTAATGCTAAACATTGTTCAAAACATCGGGGGGACCAAGCCATTAACTCACCGGAGGACCAGTCAATCGTTGGGTTATGGGCCTGCAACCACGGGTGTCCCAAAATTACCGAATCTTTTGCCGTAGGAAGAACCAGAAAATCCATAAGCTCTGTATGAAGGGCTCCTACCCTGACCGTGATTGGTCCCGTACGATAGAGTACCTGCCCACTGGGGAGAGGTTCCCCACTCACCCCTAAGACAGCAATTGGCTGAGTGAGCGTCTGAAGCGGTATCTGTAGACGTTTGGCGAAATTAAGATTAATAAAATTGCCAGCAGCCCCAGAGTCTACCAACGCTTTGGTGCACAGTATCTCCCCAGCACAACCTAAAGTAACCGGCACGGTTAGTTGCCAAAGTGACGCACCGAAAAGAGTCGAAAGTCCTACCTTAGCGTGTAGAGTCGGCGAGCTGGGACGAGTCAGGCAGGAGCAGAGGATGTGTCCCGAAGCTCCACAGTAAAAACACAGACCATGCGTGGTGCGTCTGCGTCGCTCCTCATTAGAGAGGGGTGTACGTCCCACTTGCATTGGTTCCGAGTGATCTTCCACAGCGGCCGAAATGCGAAATTTCTGTCAGATCCCGCCGGCCCCAAGGGGTTAATAATCCTGACTACATATCTGCACTGGATAACACCGGCACACCACGCGCAGAGCCGCATGTCCGTTATAGCCGAACAAAACTGCAGCTAAAAGTGCCCCTGGGGACTAAATTGTTTGTCCGTTATAAGTGAAATTCCGTTTTATATGAGTCCGCTATATCTGATGCCTTTTCTACATGTTCTTAAAGGCGCATGGCCTTTAATTTAAACCGACATGCACAATGCAAAGCGTCGGATGCAGTGGTGTAAAGCATGCCACCACTGGCCTCTGGAGCAGTGGAGATGTGTTCTCTGGAGTGACTAATCATGCTTCCCTGTCTGGCAATCCAACGGACGGGTTTGGGGGTTGCCAGGAGAATAATAGGCCTACTTGCCTGACTGCATCGTGTAAAGTTTGGTAGAGGGGAGATTATGGTGTGGGGAAGGAACTTAAATACACAAACTGAACTGGTAAACAAAGCAGCAAGAGTGAAACATGAAACAATTAACCAATGAGTGAGGGAGCAGGGCAACGAGTGATCAGGTAGAACAATCATGAGCCACAGGGAAACACAAAACAAATGCGGATCTAATAAAATTAATCATGGAACAAAGAGACTAACAGGGAAACTAGGAAACAGAATCTAACACTAGGGGGGGTATTTTCCATACATAGATTACACCTTTAGCCGGATGTGATTGTTGACGATTTGACATGATCCTGGATCTGTCGGTTTTTCCAAAGTCTTGCTGGATGTATTGTCATAGCAGCACATCCAAATCCTCAAACCTGCTGATTTGTTCTGTATAAACAAGGATTAGCTCGCACACGTAATTAGTGTCCGTGCGTTGAAATCCAATCAGTCATGGCCTCGCCATTCATGAATGAGCGACCAATTGATGTTTATGTGCAAATTATAAGAAGAGAATTTCATATAGAGAGGGTTTCGCGCAATCGGCAAGATCCTTTATTGCTACCGGAGGAAATTCTTTTCAAAAGATACCACTTTAGCTGAGGGGGAATATTGTACCTCAAAGATTTATTAGCACCTTATTTTTAAAGTCAAACTAGGCAAAATATATACAGTGGTACCTCGGTTCTCGAACTCACTAGAACTCGAATTTTGCTTTAAGCCAGTGCTGTAAGCAAGTCGAACGCACCCAATGACCGGACTGGGGAAATAAACTGAAACACTGATTTAATACAGAGGACTAATGACAACAACTAGAAACAGCTGATCACATGGGGATCTCACACGAGGTTAACGAGGGGGCGTGGCACACGGAAGGAGCGGACGATCGGGGCAGGACTGAGGTAATGTTGGGATAAGATCTTTATCGTTTTGGAAGCCATTAAGAAAAAAATGCTCTTCTTGTTTTATCCTGTTCATTTTGGGTTTAAATGCTAAACAGAAAAAAAAAACATATTTAGGTGTAATTTTGGGGGGCCAGGTACCAATTGATTGGTTTTCCATTATTTCTTATGGGAAAAATTTGATCAGAACCTGAACTTTTTAGGATTCGATCTGGAGTCCGGAACGGATTAAGTTCGAGAACCGAGGTACCACTGTATACGTATATATATATGTGTGTGTGTGTGTGTCTATATATATATATATATATATATATATATATATATAGACACACACACACACACATATATATATACGTATACAGTGGTACCTCGGTTATATATATATAGGGGCAGCGTGTGGCTCAGTGGGCTAAGGCGTGTGCCTGTAATCACAAGGTCGCCAGTTCAAGCCCAGCCTCAGCACGTCTGCGGGTCCTTGAGCAAGACCCTCAATCCCCAGCTCCCTGGGCACCGCTACGGGTGGCTGCCCTTCGCGGACAGCTTGCTCTACAAAGAGCAAGTTGAGGGAGGCGTAAAAACAATTTCCCCACGGGGATCAATAAAGTATCAATTATTATATATATATATATATATACTGTATATATATATTCATAATGTAAGTTAGCATACTGGGATATGCAAATCCTGCTGGTTCTACAATATTATGTCTTCTGTAATAAGAGCAAATTTACAAACAAGAGGAGGCCATTCGGCCCATCAAGCTCGTTTGGGGAGAACTTAACTAATAGCTCAGAGTTGTTCCATACGCTAACTACACGCTGTGTAAAGAAGTGCTTCCTCAAATTTGTTTTAAAATTCTCCCGCTCATTTCCACTTATGGCCACGAGTTCTAGCATTTAAACTAATATTGAAATAGTCATTTGGCTGAACAGCATCCGGACCTGTTAGAATCTTATAGACCTGGATCATGTCCCCCCTTAGTCTCCTTTGCTCAAGGCTAAACAGATTCAGCTCAGCTAACCTCTCCACATAAGACATTCCTCTAAGACCAGGAATCATTCTCGTAGCCCTCCGTTGCACCTTTTCTAAGGCAGCAATGTCCTTCTTACATGATCCAGGTCTATAAGATTCTAACAGGTTTGGATGCTGTTCAACCGAATAGTTACTTCAGCATTAGTTCAAATACAAGAACTCGTGGCCATAGGTGGAAATTAGCAGGAGAACATTTCAAACTGGATTTAATAAAGCACTTCTTTACACAGCGTGTAGTCAGAGTATGGAATAGTCTTCCTGATAACGTAGTGCAAGCTGAATCCTTGGGTTCCCTTAAATCAGAGCTAGATAAGATTTTAACAACTCTGAGCTATTAGTTAAGTTCTCCCCAAGCGAGCTCGATGGGCCGAATGGCCTCCTCTCGTTTGTATAGTTCTTATGTTCTTATGTTCTTATGTATGGTGACCAAACCTGCACACAATATTCTAGGTGGGGTCTTACCAAGGAATTATATAAATGTAGCATCACCTCCCTTGACTTAAACTCCACTCACCTAGAGATATAACCCAACATTCTATTGGCCTTTTTTGCTTCCCTACACTGGCGAGAGTGGGACATGGAAACATCAACATACACACTGAGATCTTTCTCGTAATCAGATACCTTTATTTGAGTGGAACCCATAAAATATCTGTTCTTTATATTTCTGCTCCCTGCATGGATTACCTTACATTTATCTGTTAAATTTCATCTGCCAAGTATCAGCCCAGTTGCTAATTAAATCCAGATCCCGTTGTAGCCTCTCTGCTGCTAGATCAGTATCTGCTACACCACCCACCTTGGTGTCATTTGCAAATTTAACCAGTTTACTGTATGTACTGGTGTCAATATCATTAATGTAAATTAGGAACAATAGTGGTCCTAAAATTGAACCCTGCGGTACCCCATTATGAACGTAGGCCCACTGTGACATTGTGCCAGGGGCGTAGATTTAGGGTGGACGGAGGGGATGTGTCCCCACCAATATCCTCCGACCATTGAAATGTCCCCACCAATAATTTAATCCACTTAAATAAAAAAAAAAAAAACAATCGTGCTGTCAACATTAACCTAGACACGCAGAAAGGGATAAATCACGTTCTCTCCTTGAGTCCTCCCGCCCCCAAAACACATATGAACATTTTGATTGGCTGTGCATTTCCCTGCTATCATGTGAGAGGCTGTGGCTGCGTTCAGATACAAGCAGCGCCAAATGCAGTGGATTTTTTTCCCCGTGCAAGAAAGGTGTGTTGGGTGACATGTGAGGATGGCGGCAGCAAAAAAAAAGAAGCTGGACATAAGGAGCTTTTTTTCAAAGAAAAGTGTAAGTCACTTCAAGTTCGCTAGTGAATCCATCAAAGTCCATCAAAGTAACGACAACAGTTAACGTTAATGCTAGTGGGTTTTTTTTTTACTGCTTTGACGCACATTCATTATAGCAGGGCAGGCTATAGTCTGTGAATACAGACTTAAAACTAACAGCAGATTAAACAGCTAAATGTAAAAGTATAAATATGATCCCTGTCAGTTCTCCTAATCTAATGACGACTATTTGTCAGAAATCAGTCTTGTGAAAGAAATTGATATGCTACATACTAATATTGCCATGGCTAGAATTAGGTATGTCACAAAAAATTTCAAAGTTGTTGGATTTTTAATAAACTAGGTATCATTAGAAAGCTTATTCCTTGCCTAACAGTCTCAGATACACTGAAAATAAAACAAATAATTATTTAATTTATTTGTCTGTCAATTAATACTCACCGGAGAATGTATGTAGTGAATAATACAAAGAATGTCTTTTCAAAGAGTCCACAGCATCAAATTAAAAAGTACTTTGTGTTATCATTATAATCCATTCAATAATAATACATTTGAAAAGCATTGTCCATAGTAAAGTATCAAAAGGTACAGGTAAATATGCAGTATGTGCCCGTAAAGAACTGTCTGATCTCCGGGAGTTGAAGAAAAGAAGTCTTTGAGATGCTGCCTTGCTATGCCATCCCGTGCTGGTTGTGGAGGATTACGTTTTCTCTTCATGTTAAAGGTAACTGAAAAGACAATATGCAACTATTTCTAGCCTTTCCAACCCATTCAAAATTATCAATCATCTGTGTTACAAAAGCAAGCGATGGGTATCTGCTCCATTTTATTACAAGAATATATATTCATAAACACATATAACCTCATTTAAAAGCCTTCACATCATTTTGAAGCTGTAAATTCCATGCTGAAAATCATGCTATTTTCGGCTCTTGCTGCACTGTTCACCACAAAACATGGCCGGCTCTCGCGGCGGATCCAAAAAAGTGAACTGCTGATCGATAAATTTTGCTCAAAATACGCCAAAATACAATAAACTAACTAAGAAATATAATTATCATAGTTTGAAGAATAATTCTGCTTACCTTTATTGTCCCAACGAAGGTTTTAACGAGTGAAATTTTCGGTAAGATCGGGAGGAAATTTCGAAGTTATCAGAAAGTCAGATTACCGTGTTTTGAATGGAAATCCCCAGATGAAGGTGTGTTTTACGTTATCAGAACGGGTTACCCTAATAGACACAAAAATAACACAACAAAAAGGCAAAAACTATTGGGATACCCTGGTGCTCTGGGGAATGGCGACCAAATTGAAAACGAGGCTGCCAAAGCCCCTATGGCGCAGAACTGGTGATAGTGACATACCTACTAGAATTTTATTGACAGTTCACCAATAGACAATCCACTTCGCACAAATAGTTTTTAAAATGCATTCACTGACTTGGCAAACATTAATGATTTGATTCGAGATTTGCACACTAAGACTCAGAAAAAGTGAAATAAAATGATTGCTGTTTAAATGGCATGTGTTTATCCTGTTTTGTCAGGTGACAGAACCTAAACAACTGTGCTGTGTATCAGACAGTGATGGAGAGAAGGGGTCACAGGTGATGTTGAACGATGACTTGATATTATTATACCTAGTTGTCCTGAGATTTAACATTGTTACCAATAATAGGCTGAGGCATTCTCTGTCAATGCTCATAAGGAATCCCTCAATGTTTTTTTATTAGGGGACAGAAGCAGATCAGCCATGTTGTAGTTTGAATCTGAATCTGAATGTTGATTATATATAACATACACTCACCTAAAGGATTATTAGGAACACCTGTTCAATTTCTCATTAATGCAATTAACTAATCAACCAATCACATGGCAGTTGCTTCAATGCATTTAGGGGTGTGGTCCTGGTCAAGACAATCTCCTGAACTCCAAACTGAATGTCATAATGGGAAAGAAAGGTGATTTAAGCAATTTTGAGCGTGGCATGGTTGTTGGTGCCAGACGGGTGTGCAAATGGTGTGCAAAGGGAAAAACATCCAGTATGCGGCAGTCCTGTGGGCGAAAATGCCTTGTTGATGCTAGAGGTCAGAGGAGAATGGGCCGACTGATTCAAGCTGATAGAAGAGCAACTTTGACTGAAATAACCACTCGTTACAACCGAGGTATGCAGCAAAGCATTTGTGAAGCCACAACACGCACAACCTTGAGGCGGATGGGCTACAACAGCAGAAGACCCCACCGGGTACCACTCATCTCCACTACAAATAGGAAAAAGAGGCTACAATTTGCACAAGCTCACCAAAATTGGACAGTTGAAGACTGGAAAAATGTTGCCTGGTCTGATGAGTCTCAATTTCTGTTGAGACATTCAAATGGTAGAGTCAGAATTTGGCATAAACAGAATGAGAACATGGATCCATCATGCCTTGTTACCACTGTGCAGGCTGGTGGTGGTGGTGTAATGGTGTGGGGGATGTTTTCTTGGCACACTTTAGGCCCCTTAGTGCCAATTGGGCATCGTTTAAATGCCACGGCCTACCTGAGCATTGTTTCTGACCATGTCCATCCCTTTATGACCACCATGTACCCATCCTCTGATGGCTACTTCCAGCAGGATAATGCACCATGTCACAAAGCTCGAATCATTTCAAATTGGTTTCTTGAACATGACAATGAGTTCACTGTACTAAAATGGCCCCCACAGTCACCAGATCTCAACCCAATAGAGCATCTTTGGGATGTGGTGGAACGGGAGCTTCGTGCCCTGGATGTGCATCCCACAAATCTCCATCAACTGCAAGATGCTATCCTATCAATATGGGCCAACATTTCTAAAGAATGCTTTCAGCACCTTGTTGAATCAATGCCACGTAGAATTAAGGCAGTTCTGAAGGCGAAAGGGGGTCAAACACCGTATTAGTATGGTGTTCCTAATAATCCTTTAGGTGAGTGTATAATATGTGTGTGTGTATTATTATTATTGGTGGAGTCATAGGTCCCCACCAATGTCCAGAGCAAATCTACGCCCTTGCATTGTGCCTCTAATAACTACTCGCTGCTTCCTGTCAGTTAACCAGTTTTCGATCCAAGCTGCCGCAGTTCCTAAAATCCCTGCAGCTTTGAGCTTTAGCAAGAGCCGTTTGTGGGGGACAACATCAAAGGCCTTCTGGAAATCTAAGTAGATCACATCGTAGGCCTTTTTGTGATCAATTTCACTTGTAGCTTCCTCAAAGAACTCAAGTAGATTCGTTAAACACGATCTACCTCTCCTAAATCCATGTTGGCTATCCCTCAGAATGTTATTTGCATCCAGGTAATCTACCATTTTCACTTGGATTATAGCTTCCATTATTTTTCCAGTAATGCTAGTTAAACTGATTGGCCTATAGTTTGCTGGATTACTTCTATCCCCTTTTTTGAATATGGATGTTATATTAGCATGCTTCCAATCTGAAGGTACCGCACCCGCAGATAACGACTTCTGGCATATTAAAGTTAAAGGTTGGCTAATAATATCCCTCATCTCTTTTAAAACTATAGGTAAGATGCTATCAGGGCCATGCGATTTATTTATTTTGAGTTTAGCTAGGCTTAGTACCACATCAGCCTCAGTTATACATATATTGGTCATAGACGACGCTGTATTCGTACTAAATGGTGGTAAGTTACTCATGTTCTCTACTGTGAACACGCGTGAAAAATAATCATTAAACTCATTTTCAATTATAAGGCCCTTACTATCCTGCAAATTAGTGATTTCAGCTTTTAGAGCTCTTTGGAGTTAAAATATTGGAAGAAACTTTTATTGTCATCCTTAGCCTCCAATGCAATTTTTCTTTCTACATCCCTCTTGGACAGTCTAATGTTATTTTTTAGCTCTACCTGTAGACTTAGATACTCCTGCTTAATTTAGAAATCATTAGTTATTTTCCAGTTGTGGAGCAGAGCCCTTTTCCTCCTGACTTTATTCTTAATTTCCTTAGTAAACCACCTTGTTTGTCATTTCCTAGATTTAGTTTTGCTGGAAACAGGTATGAACTCCTCTTGCACTTGCAACAATGTGCTTTTAAAAAATTCCCATGCCTTTTCAACCGTTTTGCTATTTAACTCCATCCAGTTTACAGTTTCTAGTTTCAGTCTCATACCATTAAAGTTAGCCTTCCTAACACTGTATACTTTTAATTTCGACTTTGCTCTTCAGACACTAAAATTAACCTCAAATTTAACCATGTTATGATCACTACCGTCCAATGGTTCTAACACCTCTAATTTTCCAATCCTATCCTGGTTGTTAGAGAAAACAAGATCAAGAAGGGCTTCTTCCCTGGTAGGGGTATTAATAAACTGAGTAAAAAAACAATCCTGTACTAATTCCACCATCTCAAGTTCATTTACAGAAGAGCCAGAGACTGTGTCCCACTGTATCCCAGGTAAATTAAAATCACCCATAACCACCACATCATTTTTATTACCCATAATCCTGATATCGTCATATAACATTCTACTTTCCTCTGTAGCTACATTAGGTGCTCTTTCAAGGTTTTCTGTATCCCTTAACCAATGGGCCAGTGAATGGCCAAATCTGAGTATGCTTATCAAAGCAACTGTGCTTTGGTTATAATCTGAACATCTAATAACACAGAAATATGTAATACTTTACTTTTCCATAGTTTGCATAAGGCCTATGACTACTTTGAGACGCATGAGGGAGTGTGGCTACAGTCCATGAAAGACTGACAATACTGGGATATCAGGTGGAGGAAGCTGTTGTGTCACTGCTGAGTCAAGAATTACCAAAAAAGGACATGGAAAAAGGAAGTATGACTCTGAATGTATATGAGATAAGTACTGTTTTGACAAGCCATTCTTGATGTCCGTGTTCATTGTTCACAAGGTAAGGCCTCAGCGTTTAACTTGTTTTTCATGTCTAACCAAACAAGGTACATTCAGACATCGTGCTAGTAAATATTACACTTAACCATTTTTTAAAATCCATTTTCCATTGCATTATCTGATCAGAAGATACAATTGTATCCTTTCCCATTGTATTAGTCCCATGTGGATTATAGACCTCCTGCTGTGGATAGTAAATTGGTACTTCTATTAAGACTTAACAGTGAAGGGAAAAAAGGGCTTCTTTATAGCGGTTAGTTATAACAAGGGTAAATGTTCAATAAAAATATCTAATTTAAATAGTAGTCAATAGACTTATGAAAATACTGCTGTAACTAATAACTAAAAATATCAAAATCCTTTTCACTGAAAGAAAACCAGTGACTAAACAAATATGATATTGTTAAAAACAGATGTGGACTGTTCAGGTCCAGAAAGTACAAATCCAGACCAAGTTTTGTTCCAACCAACCAGGTGAGTATTCTGTGAATGTGACTCTTTATGCTTGACTGTTTGGTTGAAATAAAATCTTGGTCTGCACCTGTACTTGGTTCTGAACCTGAACTTTCCACCCCTTCTTAAAAAAGAAATATAGCCAATCTCAGCAGCAGCTCAGATTCACCAAATTAAAATCATTGTCATCCGGGCCATTAGGCCAACAGGATAGAACTAAGAAACCAGGTGAAGCGGGATGACTGCTCTGATCAGCTGTACAAATGAACTAACAAAGAATTATCAAGTTACTCAGGGGAACAATGAGAAATGTAGACTTTTAAGGGCAGGATTGTTAATTACTACTGTCAGAATGTAGGTAAAGAGGAAAGGCTTTTAAAGTACAATAAATTTTAAAGGGTACACACAGTAACATCAAGAGAAGATTTAAACTCAACATTGTTTTATTTAAACGTTTATCTAAAATGTAGCAACTCAACAAAATAGCTGATTACAAGAGTAGCAAAAAAACCATAAAGAAAAGCAAAAGGAAACAGCATGTACTATAATAAATTGTACTGTTTTAAAGATTCCTAATTGCTTTTTCCCAGGGAAACCAGACAAGCCATTTCCTACAGTATGGAGCAATTTGACTTTGAAGAATATTCCAATGACTAAGAAAATTACACCTATAATTACACCTCTGAAAACACAACATTGGATCATGTTGTTTTTCATCACCACAGATCCTGCAGGAATGACCTTTCCTGCATAATTGTGACAATTTTTGGGAATGGTGTTGTCATCTGGATTGCTGGGCTCAAAATGGTCAAGTCTGTCAACACAAAATGGTATCTCAGCCTGGCGATCTCCGACTTCCTGTTCTGCCTTTTCCTCCCTATAAATGCTGCATATATAGTCACCCGACACTGGATCTTTGGACTCTACATGTGCAAGATCACCTCCTTTGTAATGTTCCTCAACATGTTCAGCAGCATCTTCCTCCTGGTCATCATCAGTATTGACCGCTGTGTCTCTGTGGTGTTCCCGGTCTGGGCACAGAACAAACGTACAGTGAAGAAGGCATCCATCGTCATCATCCTGGCCTGGACTGTCAGTATTGACCGTTGTGTCTCCGTGGTGTTCCCAGTTTGGTCAGAAAACCAACGCACAGTGAGAAAGGCATTTATCATGGTTACCTTGGCATGGATTGTTTCCATTGCTCTGAGCTCTCATTCAGCAGTTGTCCGAAAAACTAAAGTCGAGGGAGGACGAACTGAGTGCTACAATGATTATGAGCTGTCCTGCAGCCACTCCGCTGTTGTCTTCAGTCGGTTTGTGTGTGGGTTTCTGTTGCCTTTTCTAATCATTATCTCTTGCTATTCTGTCATCATTTGTAAACTTAGAAGCAGCAGAATGACCAAGTCTTCCAAACCATTCAAGGTCATGTCTGCACTGATAGCGGCATTCTTCATTTGCTGGTTGCCCTTCCATACATTTGTTCTGCTGGAGCTAAACCATAATCACTGTAGGATCACACATGCACATATCACAGGGCCTACTGTAAATTCCAGGTGGCCTGAGACAAGGCCGAGCCTGGTACGAGAGGCACCAAAGGGGGGTTACACACACAAACACACACACACAGATAACCAGGGAGGCTAGCACTCCAACTTTTATTGCCCAAAGATTTAGGGACCTACAGACAAGCAGAGTGGACTTCACGGACAGGGGTCCCTCGACTTGGCACACAACCCCCTCCCCATACATTCTGCCTTACATTTCACTCACCCAACAGACGAACACCCTAAAGGAAATTTCATTTAAGTTTGGCTTTTGTATACCCTGTATATTGATTTACTCACGACTACTAGTCTCAATATACAGATACGTTATGTTTGTATGTGTGCTAACTTTTAGAGAGTCTTCTGTGTTAGAAACCCCCCCTTCTCTTCCAACATTCCTTTGTGGTCCTTATCTGATCTTGGTGGACAGTCACCAAGTTTCTTTGTTTCTACCATGCTATGTTAAAAGAACTGAATTAAGGTGTATCTTATCCATTCTGGAGAAGATGAATTGGCACAAGCCACACCAAACAAAATATGTTGTTTCCAGATGTGCAACTTATATTGATATTACCACAAACTAACGGCCACGCCTATCTATGGATAAGATGTGCTGTTTGTAATAGGAATATTTGATGTAATATCCGCACAAAGTGTAACATCTGTTGAGGTGCAACCCAAAACCCCTGTATCCTATACTGATATGAATCAGTCACATAGATACAATAATTAATTGTTTAATCAATTAATGCAGATGGTATGAGGTATGTACCTGTGAAGCTGGTATGGCATGTTTGGTATCAAACTGATTGTTAATCACCCCTGATTCCAAATCTGGTCAGTGATTACCATAAAAGTGGATGTATCAAAAGTTATAACAGCTTAATGAAAATCATCAGTAAAGGTAGAATCTGGCGGGCCATAAATCCCAAAAGGACTGATACAGACCCCCTTCCGAAAGCCCGCCAAATGGATGGCCAGCCATTGGGCCAGGAGTCGAATTCCTGGTCATCCCTATTCATGGACTTTACAGCATAAAAATCCTGGCACCTCAGAACCAGCAGGCGCAGAACAACCGCCAACCGGAGCAGAGAACACCCAGCAGCCGTACAGAAAAGACCATCAGCCGGGAGCAGAGAAGCCCACCAGAAACCCTCTGGTGAAGGCCCAGCTGAACAGAGAACAGCACCCAAGACAAAGCTTCACCAGGAGAGAGAATCTAAAGGGACTCCACTCCACTGCTCCAAACGCCGTGCCTTCCTGAGTGCCATCAGCTCAGCAGCTCTGCCATCAACTGCCAAGACCCCCCCCCCCCCCCCACTCTTCAACCAAGTAAACCAACTTCCTTTCATTCTAACAACTTAAGCTGTTCTGTTAACCTGCTATAAGACTTTAGGGTCGTGTTTCCACAAACTGTGCTTGCTTTGCAGAACAGTATTTCCCATTTCAGGTTACTCATTTAAATCCGGTCATTGCATTTTCATAATTACTTTGTTTGTTTTATTCCGTTATTTCGTGTTTGTTGTTTGTGTTAGGTGTAATGTCTGTCTTATGTCAGTTGTAGTGTTAGCTAGGAATAAATGCATGTCTTTTACACAACTTTAGCCTCCGTCATTGTGTGTCTCATAATAAGTTCCTGCCATTGTGCGATCTTGCTACACGCTCTGAACCTCAAACTCGCCTGAAACATCGCGAGACTCTCTCTCATTGGCCGTGAGGGGAGCTTCGCTACCAATCGTGTACATTACCTGGTGATGCAGCTCGCTGGACGAGCCTTCTAACCCAGGTTACTAAGCGATACTGGTAATTAGTGAATCCCATTTAAGTCTCACATTAACAGACTCACAGGGATACCGCAATTGAGTTTGGAGGAGCCGACCATTCGGCATAACAATTGATTAATAATCAGCATTAAATAATAATTAATTAAACTTTAATTAATTCAAACATATTGGTGGAGAATATTAACATTTATTTGAGCTATTAATTCCTACATTAATGGTGGAAGAACGCGGGCACAAGGTTCAAACTTTTTGTGAGCACACAATTTAAACTTTTTATGACCGAACGTGCAGTTGAATAAGCGCTACTGTGAACAGGTTGCAAAGTTGAGGATTAATTGCACTCACGGCAGTCCGAAGGCATTTAAGCGGGATTATACGGGCTTATTATTTTTATTTCTATTATTAGTAGTTATTTTCTTTTGTTTTATTTTCGGTTATTTTATTTTAGGTTTCATTCGTTTTAAACTGCAGTAAATTTAAACCCTATATCTAACGAGATTCTCAGGTATAGCGCGTTGTTTCCAGGACGATTCGGACGAGTTTCTCCGTTTCTATAAATCCTGGCAGAGATCTCTCTTTCTATTAGCGAACAGGAATTCTTGTCAAGAGGATCTAACCTGAATTCTGTTGCGTTTGTACTCCCTGAGATAAGACCGATAGCTTAGCTACCTATCAGGATCTTTCTCGTATGTGTGTGCCTGCTTTAGACAAAGCAAGTTTAACACCGCTTTGCGCTGTGAGCCAAGTGTGTGTGTTATTTAGAATTTGGGAGTCTCCAGTGCTTGAGACCCGCCGTGGTTAAGCACCATTTGCGACGAGATATAGTGCACTCGCTATTTAGATCTGTCGCCGTAACGCGAGCGCTGTCTCGCTTCAGCAATTGTTTTAAGGGGTTTTAAACTGCGCAAGACACAGAAGTTAGCCGCAAGCGGCGTGTGCATACTTTAAAAGTGTATGTCACTCATCTAGCGTCGGCAACCGCCTAGCAACCGTCTTGGTTACGAGTGCAGTCAGCGAACGCCACTCTAAACACATAAAGGTCAGAGCCCTGAAGGCCTGCCTGACGCCATTTGTTTTTTTCTCCTGGGTCACCAGTGACCCCACCCCTTAGGCTCACGTACCTGGGACCCCCCCCCCCACAAAGGGAGCAACGTCCCATTGAGCCTCTAGTGGTCAGGCATTGAACTACCACTCCATTTCGAAATTGCGCCTCTAGTGGTCAGGCATTGAACTACCACTCCATTTCGAAATTGCGCCTCTAGTGGTCAGGCATTGGACTACCACTCCATTTCGAAATTGCGCCTCTAGTGGTCAGGCATTGAACTACCACTCCATTTCGAAATTGCGCCTCTAGTGGTCAAGCATTGGACTACCACTCCATTTCGAAATTGCGCCTCTAGTGGTCAGGCATTGAACTACCACTCAATTTCGAAATTGCGCCTCTAGTGGTCAGCCATAGTAGTGTAACAACATCTGAGTTGGGTCTCTAGTGGTCAACACCGGTAATACCAACACACATAATTGGACACACAGGTTCTTGCCTGAAAGCAGGAATCAACTTCACAGACCAAATCGATTAGATCACAACACATTAACATCTAATTAGGTTATTGCTGCATAACTAATTGATGTTTACAATTAAACAATAAGAAACAATTAATTTGGTTTGATTTCTGTTTTACCTTTTTGATTTATTTTAGGTTTTATTTCATTTTATGCTTTCATTCACTCTCTCTCCCCCAACAAGGAGACTTGCATAGAAGTTCAACCATTATTAATAACAGTAAACCAGTTACACATCAGGGAGGCATTGAGGTTTTGGATGTGATCAGTTGAGCTTTTCCTGTGCTGAGTGCTTACCATTCGCTCTCTGTTGGTTGAGCTTACCTGTAGCTCTGCTGTCACTGCTTACGATCGTACAGTTTGTCAGAACCGAAGGGGAGTTCTCAGCAATTGGACGCCCAAAAGCGCGCCAGCCCGGCTGCACCCGCTGACTCATTAAGGGCAAGGTTGGCAGGTATCTCGGGAGGTCATTACAAGTTTGAGCAGGACCTCGTCTAGGGCGAAGTTCAGGAGAACAGCCCTAGCTTGGACTCTCAATCGGTTGGGTGACACCCGAGTGCCGTTGCGCCGTCTCTTGTTCGAGTCAGGGCCAAAAGTGCGCCCGATAAGCTGAGCCCCACCTGGGTTGTTTCAGTTGTGCGTACAGAACACCCCCTTCCAAGTTGACATTGCTGGGGATCGGGGGAGTGGGAGCTGGACTTGGGCCTGCTTGGCTGGGATTGAGTTTGTGGGACGTGCCCTACTCAGGAGGGACACCTGACAGCGTTCAAACCTCTCTAACTGCATGACTAGCTTAACACCGCAACACCTCATATAGGGACAAATAAAGCAGAACCTGCTAGTGGTCCCCCTTCTGGTCAAAGCGGAGTTGTACAACAGAGCCCAACCCAGGGGTAATCTGATCTGCAACAGCAAGCTACGTTTGAATGCAGTCCCATTGGTTTGAAGCTGTTATTTCTCATTTCCTGTTCCCAACTTCTCCTGTGGTCTTCTAACACTGTCAATAGCCACAGATCTGCAATTTCCAGGATAAGGCTTTATCCTTTCCCCCTCACTAGGGCATCTCTCAGGCTCTAGAGTAACTCACACTGTTCTAACCTGCAACAACTTCTCCCAGGGAACAATTTTGCTTTGTTTATTTTGTCGTGGGTAACTATTCCCGTGGTTCACTACACCCGTCCAGTGACCCATTGACAGGCCCCAGTTCTACTTTATTTTATTTTGTTGGTTTAATTTGTTCGCCCAGATTTAGGTGTTAGGCCTCCCACCTAGGCAACAGCCAGCCTGAGTATAACAGATATCTGCGGCCACCCTCCTGTTGACCGAGTCACAATGACCCACATGGAAAGCCCACTGGACCAGTGGAAAGATTTTGGTATCTGGTCTGAAGATGTGACTCCCAACTTTCCGCCTGGTCATGTCGATCTCACATGGTCCAAAGAAGCTGACCAAATTGAGGACGACATTGCCGAACTTATGGACATGCCACCCACTCAGAAATGCGGGAGTAAAGAGCTAACCAAAATACTCGGCTCCCTCGCACACAAACTACTAGCCAGGCTGAAGATGAATGAAGAGGGAACGTCCCGTCTCCAGCAAAGGGTGCAAGCACTCCAACAGCAGGAGGAAAACACCCAACGACTACTGGCAGAGACACAGAGAGATGCCGCCCAGGCCCAACATCACATTGGGAACCTGGAGCAAGAACTCCAAAAGAGAAGCTCTCCACCCCATGAGGAGGAGGAGACAGAAGAAGGCGAAATGCCTCACACCAGCAAAAAGCTTCAACACGCCCTGGAAGAGCTCAGAGCTGAAGCTGACCAGCAAAAACAGCAAGCCAGAGCCACCAGAGAAAACCTTGAAGCCAGACTGGACCAGGCCGACACCCTGCTGGACAGAGCCCACGCGGAGCTCAAGAAAAAGGATGGTCGGATCCAGGCCCTGGAAAACCATCTGGCCGAGGCACAGAGACGTCTGCACAAGATGAATCACCAACTGATCAGCTCCCAGGAACAGCTCACCGATGCCAGAATGAAACATCGGGCGGACGCAGAAGAAATTGACCAGGTGAGACAGGAATTGAAGCAAGCATATGAGGTGAAGTTGGAATTCGAGGCACCCTACGAATCAGCGAGGGGACCGACGTCATCTCCAACAGTGCAGTTGCTCCCAAGGCACACGGGGATCTCTCATCGGGACGAGGTAACTCCCTGCCCCTCACCAGACCTTGAGGAACCAAGAACCCAGAAGGTCTCTCTCAGAGAAGACACCCCAGATGGAACAGGCCTACCAAAGCGAACGTTACACCAGCACCGGGTTACCACAAAGGAGCTTGATAAAGTAGCTCGGAATATCAACACGTTTACCCCGAATCCCGGAGGAGGCCACGACATTCAGGCCTACCTCCAGGACATCGACTTCCACCTCCAAAGACTGGACAATGTGACCAATGAGGACAGAGTCTACCTCATCAGGATCACATCTAGTCTGGAGCTCCGCAGCTTCCTGGATCGACAGCCCAGTCGAATCAAGGCCGACTCCAAGCTGCTACACAAAGCCTTGATTCGAGAGTTCGAACTTCAAGGCTCTCTTCCTTCGGAACCTCCACCCAACCATTAACCACTACCTGGGGCTCATGGCTTGTCCCCGCACCATGACAAGTCAACAACTGCGAGACCTGGCGATCAAGGCGTACCACAAACAAAGAGCAGCAGCTGAGAAGGCAACCAAGGCTCCGGCAGTGCTGAACCTTAGCACTACAGATCCCAACCTAGCGTTGGAAGGTGGCCACCCTCCTCATCAACCACCAATCCATGACCGAGGTTGGAGAGCAGCAAGCCACAGTGAGCGTTACCCTGGTGTGCCCCCACAGCAGTCAAAGACTCAGCCAGACTGGTGGGAGACACGGCGCTATCTTAACAAGGGTAAGCTAAGACCAATGGAGCCATGGAACAAGTGGAGAGACCGACAGGGAAACCAGTTTCCTAAGCCAAGCTCTCCCCCAAGTTCCCGACGGAATCCACCACGGAACTGGCAAGACAGAAGGAGAGGTTATGATCCAGACTCGAGGCCTGGACGAACCAAGGAAGAAGAAGAGGCTAATCTACTACAGTTGCTGCGTGATTTCTTTACTCAGCATCCCCTCAAGGGTCAAGAGGACTTTCGGAAGAAAGATCCAAAATGACTAGGACGGAAGCACAAATCACGCAGGACCCCACAACCCTCACCTGAACCCACACCAGTCAATGCCTACAAACTCCCTCAGAGGTCAGCCCCAAATGACACTCAACAGTCATTGGCCTTCCCTACCAGAGATATTGGAACAACTGAAGAAGTCCCACCTCAATTAGAAAGTGCTACTGACTCATGCCCAGTAAGAGCACCTGATGTTGCCATCACCAACACAGAGCTTGATCAAGGGGATGAGCCCCCGCCGGTGCCCGGCAGCACTGTCCTGGTTGTGTGCCTTGACTCAGAGCACCAATCTGACTGTGGCGACGCCTCACCATTTCCTGGCCAGGCCCCTGTGCCACAGCTTCTGGGTGACCTGATGGAAAGGGGGGTAGCCAAGAAATTCTACCTCTCAATCACCCTGGAAGATGTTCTCACCCTCGAGGCCCTCATCGACACTGCAGCAGACATCACCCTCATGTCAGCCAGTCTCTTCTACCAGGTGCAGCACCTAGCCGCCCAGAAGAACAAAACCCTCCAGCCGAGGAAATGCTCTTTGGACGTGCAGGCATATTCACCAGTGGGCACCAGGATGGATCACATGATCCCCCTCAATTTGTCCATCGGCCCCATGAATGTAATGCACCCTGTATACATTTCCCAACTTGAGTCCATTCCATTCCTCATTAGGAAAGATTTGCTGAACCGGTTCGAGCCATTGTTAGACTTTCAACGTCAGAAAATTTGGGCTCAAGTTAGAGAACCGCCGCCACTGTGGACACCTGACACAGTCACATGGGAATGTCAAACCCTGGCTGTCTCCTCAGACCTCACTCCACACCATGGAGAGAACGCAGCAGGAGATCAGTGTCTTGACGCAAGAGACCCATACCAGCATCATGACTCCTTCCTGTGCAGGCAGGACCCTACCCTGGGATCCTTCTGCCCCAAGATCGGGAAATGCATGTGGCTCCAAGGCATGGAAGTCACAGATGTGGTCATGACCATGGAGGTAGAAGAGCCACCAGTGACAAAAGAGACTGTATGACACGTGGAGCTTGCTGACGACCAACACCTGACAATCCATGCCATAACTGCCCAGCCTGACGCAGTACAGTCACCCAGCTGCCACAGCTATTCTCAGGAGGGACCAGCAGCACCCAACATTGTGGACACGCCCACACCAATGGAACCGTTGCAATACCACTACTTTGATGAAAATGTCTGTCAAGACATGATCACCATTTATGTAGATGGGTGCGTATTCAAACATCAGGGGACCCTGAAAGTGGGAGCTGGCATTCTGTGGCTCAATGACGACCCTGTTCCACCACAACAGCTCAAGCTTGGTCCTCACACATCGCAGTACGCAGAGCTGGCAGCAATCTTAATCACCCTGGAGATGGCCTCCGAACGTGAAGTAAAGGACCTGCTGATCTGCAAAGACTTCAGCTATGCACGTCTCAACTTCATGTGCCATCTCCCTCACTGGACACGGAATGGCTTCAAGACATCAGGGAACAAGCCAGTCAAACACCAAGACGACCTGCACACGTGCGATGCTCTGATTACCGCACGAAACACGCAGATCTATTGGAAGAAGGTCAGCTGTCATTCCAGACTCCCAGGACTGGACAAGACATACAATGACCACACGGATGCATTCGCTAAAGCAGGAGCACTGCATGGTGACTGTCCCCTCCCACCCACCCATGCTGTCCAGGTCGTCACCTGCAGCCACAGCCGAGCACCTACCTCGATGCCAGAGGCCTCACTGCTAGAACTTTCCCTTCAGGTCTCCAACTCTGGCATCGTCTCTCTCCAGCCCACTGATGCTGTGTTCAATAAGGTCTGCGATCACCTCCGCGACCTCTCGGCTAACTCGATCTCCACAACTGATCAGGCATCCCTTCCTGACCTCCATCACCTGATGATGGCTTTACTCTTTCTTCATCTCGTCGAGGGCGTACCTCTTGATGTCCCTGATGCCCACACTTCACCACAGCTCGTGGTCCCTCAGGCACAAAGGGGGGTCATGCTACTGTACGCCCACGACGCACCCTGTGCAGGACACCGCAATGCCAAAACAACCTACGAGACACTTAGTCAAGTAGCCTACTGGCCTAACATGCGACAGGATGTAACAGAATATGTGAAAGGATGTCTGGTCTGCTGCCAATTTCAACCAGCAAACCCAAACCACAAGGCCCCTCTGCAGCGACGGGGTATCAATTTCCCATGGTCAGATCTACAGATTGACTGGGTAGGACCCCTGACGAGATCAGCTCGCGGAAACAAATACTTCCTCACAGTCACCTGTCAGTTCACTAAGTGGGTAGAATGCCTCCCGGCACCCAACGACACAGCCCGGACAACGGCATACAGTATCTGCTCACGAACCATGTGTTTTCCAGGTTTGGCCTCCCACTGAAAGTCAACTCAGACCGAGGCACCCACTTCACAGCCGAAGTGATGCAGGACATTTGGAAACTGTTGGGGATCAAAGCCCAGTTCCACATCAGCCACCATCCTATGGCATCCGGCTAAGTAGAACGGACCAACCGAACCGTCGTCGGTATGCTCAAGAAATATGTGGCATCCAATCAGAAAGATTGGGATGTGAAATTGCCTCTGGTGCTCATGGCAATCAGAGCCACACCCCACAAGTCCACAGGAGTGTCCCCCTTCGAACTGATGATAGGACGACAAATGACACTCCCTCTCCACCTGCTCTACCAACCTGGTGACAACAATCTCATCACAGCCTACACCACACAACAATATCTGGACAGCCTGCACCAGCATTTGAGAGCTTCCTTTGCATTCGCCCAACAAAACCTGCAAAGAACCGCAGAGGGCAGGAAAGCCTACTATGACCAGAAAACCTCACAAGATGAACTCCAAGTGGGAGACAAAATCTGGTACTATAGGTTTGTGCAACCAAACTCAGCACAAAGACTTTCCAGGAAGCTTCTACCACGCTGGTCAGGACCACATGAGATCGTGGACAAACTGTCACCTGTGGCTTACCGAATCCGAACCAACAAAGGCACCCAAGAAACATGCCTCAAGTGGGTTCATCGGAATCAAATCAAGAAATACCAAGCCCAAAGAAAGCCTGAAACACCCACCAACCAGCCTTCTCAAGACGAAGCCAGCAGCTTGGAATAAACCACATTCCAACCAAAAGAAAGACAACTTTTCCAGCCAAAATCTCCTCCAAAACCTCAACAAGAAAGACCAAAGAGAAAGGGGAGGAAGGATGGTCACAGATAGGGTAGATTAAGGTGGTGGGCCTGACTACTGATATCTGGGTGACCTTTTCAGTTTTGCTGTACTTATCTGTTTCTTTCTTTTGATAGCTTTTCATTTTATTTTGGTTGTTGTTTTTGGTAAGGACCTGGGGTGGCTCACGCGTGCCCGGGAAATTACTGAAGAGGATCCAGTTTTGCAATTTTCTTTGTCCCGTTTGTTTCTTTGCAATTGTTCTCTGGCCGAGAATTGTTGCCCACTATACTTTCTCCCTGTTCCTTTTGCACCGGTGTGCACAACATTCAGAGTCTCGACTCACCCCCTCAATCCTAATCTGGTCTTTATTTTCTACCCCCTATTACTAGGATGATGCTGCCCCCGCTACTAGCATTACTCTGCCTAGGAGGCTGAGGCTCCAGTCTGATACGACGTTCCCTGGACCTCCGCCCAGCATCGTCTTCCGGGAACAGCCCGGTCTCTTGATTACCAACTGTTGTACCCACACAGAGAGAGTATTCGTCGGACGATGTCAACTGAGCCATTACCTGCATGAGAGACCCCAAAGTAGTGGGACAGGTGTCCGATGGACCCAGGATGCCCTGCATCATGCTGCCGCTGACACTACCCACAGGTTGGAGCAGTAACCCAACGACCGTGACCCAAGCTGAGTCCAATCGACGGCCCAAGAGGCTCCTGAGCACCCTGCTGGGAGCTGCAGCAGCCGTTGGCACCCTGTTCGACATAGGATTCACCACTCCTCGCGGTCCCAGAAGCCAGGCGCCAGCCCCTGCGCCTCCTCCCTGTCCATCCTGTCACATAAGAACATAAGAACATAAGAAATTTACAAACGAGAGGAGGCCATTCGGCCCATCAAGCTCGTTTGGGGAGAACTTAGCTAATATCTCAGAGTTGTTAAAATCTTATCTAGCTCTGATTTAAAGGAACCCATGGTTTTAGCTTCCACTACAATAGCAGGAAGACTATTCCATACTCTGACTACACGCTGTGTAAAGAAGTGCTTCCTCAAATTTGTTTTAAAATGTTCTCCCGCTAATTTCCACTTATGGCCACGAGTTCTAGTATTTAGACTAATATTGAAATAGTCATTTGGCTGAACAGCATCCAGACCCGTTAGAATCTTATAGACCTGAATCATATCCCCCCTTAGTCTCCTTTGCTCAAGGCTGAACAGATTCAGTTCCGCTAACCTCTCCTCGTAAGACATTCCTCTAAGACCAGGAATCATTCTCGTAGCTCTTCGTTGCACCTTTTCTAAGGCAGCAATGTCCTTCTTGAGGTATGGTGACCAAACCTGCACACAGTATTCTAGGTGGGGTCTTACCAAGGAATTATATAAGTGTAACATCACCTCCCTTGACTTAAACTCCACACATCTAGAGATATAACCCAACATTCTGTTCGCCTTTTTTATTGCTTCCCCACATTGGCGAGAGTGGGACATGGAAGCATCAACATACATACTGAGATCTTTCTCGTAATCAGCTACCTTTATTTCAGTGGAACCCATAAAATATCTGTACTGTATATTTCTGCTCCCTGCATGGATTACCTTACATTTATCTGTGTTAAATTTCATCTGCCAAGTATCAGCCCATTCGCTAATTAAATCCAGATCCCGTTGAAGCCTCTCTGCTGCTAGATTAGTATCTGTGCCACCCAGAGTGCCAAACAATGGGATGTCAACAATGCCTCGTTGCATGGTGGTGATCCTGTTTCAACTTCCGTCGCCTGAATGATGGCAATGCCATCATCAGCCGAAAGGGGGGATATGTAGGATCACACATGCACATATCACAGGGCCTAAATTCCAGGTGGCCTGAGACAAGGCCGAGCCTGGTACGAGAGGCACCAAAGGGGGGTTACACACACAAACACACACACACAGATAACCAGGGAGGCTAGCACTCCAACTTTTATTGCCCAAAGATTTAGGGACCTACAGACAAGCAGAGTGGACTTCACGGACAGGGGTCCCTCGACTTGGCACACAACCCCCTCCCCATACATTCTGCCTTACATTTCACTCACCCAACAGACGAACACCCTAAAGGAAATTTCATTTAAGTTTGGCTTTTGTATACCCTGTATATTGATTTACTCACGACTACTAGTCTCAATATACAGATACGTTATGTTTGTATGTGTGCTAACTTTTAGAGAGTCTTCTGTGTTAGAAACCCCCCCTTCTCTTCCAACATTCCTTTGTGGTCCTTATCTGATCTTGGTGGACAGTCACCAAGTTTCTTTGTTTCTACCATGCTATGTTAAAAGAACTGAATTAAGGTGTATCTTATCCATTCTGGAGAAGATGAATTGGCACAAGCCACACCAAACAAAATATGTTGTTTCCAGATGTGCAACTTATATTGATATTACCACAAACTAACGGCCACGCCTATCTATGGATAAGATGTGCTGTTTGTAATAGGAATATTTGATGTAATATCCGCACAAAGTGTAACATCTGTTGAGGTGCAACCCAAAACCCCTGTATCCTATACTGATATGAATCAGTCACATAGATACAATAATTAATTGTTTAATCAATTAATGCAGATGGTATGAGGTATGTACCTGTGAAGCTGGTATGGCATGTTTGGTATCAAACTGATTGTTAATCACCCCTGATTCCAAATCTGGTCAGTGATTACCATAAAAGTGGATGTATCAAAAGTTATAACAGCTTAATGAAAATCATCAGTAAAGGTAGAATCTGGCGGGCCATAAATCCCAAAAGGACTGATACAGACCCCCTTCCGAAAGCCCGCCAAATGGATGGCCAGCCATTGGGCCAGGAGTCGAATTCCTGGTCATCCCTATTCATGGACTTTACAGCATAAAAATCCTGGCACCTCAGAACCAGCAGGCGCAGAACAACCGCCAACCGGAGCAGAGAACACCCAGCAGCCGTACAGAAAAGACCATCAGCCCGGGAGCAGAGAAGCCCACCAGAAACCCTCCGGTGAAGGCCCAGCTGAACAGAGAACAGCACCCAAGACAAAGCTTCACCAGGAGAGAGAATCTAAAGGGACTCCACTCCACTGCTCCAAACGCCGCGCCTTCCTGAGTGCCATCAGCTCAGCAGCTCTGCCATCAACTGCCAAGACCCCCCCCCCCACTCTTTAACCAAGTAAACCAACTTCCTTTCATTCTAACAACTTAAGCTGTTCTGTTAACCTGCTATAAGACTTTAGGGTCGTGTTTCCACAAACTGTGCTTGCTTTGCAGAACAGTATTTCCCATTTCAGGTTACTCATTTAAATCCGGTCATTGCATTTTCATAATTACTTTGTTTGTTTTATTCCGTTATTTCGTGTTTGTTGTTTGTGTTAGGTGTAATGTCTGTCTTATGTCAGTTGTAGTGTTAGCTAGGAATAAATGCATGTCTTTTACACAACTTTAGCCTCCGTCATTGTGTGTCTCATAATAAGTTCCTGCCATTGTGCGATCTTGCTACACGCTCTGAACCTCAAACTCGCCTGAAACATTGCAAGACTCTCTCTCATTGGCCGTGAGGGGAGCTTCGCTACCAATCGTGTACATTACCTGGTGATGCAGCTCGCTGGACGAGCCTTCTAACCCAGGTTACTAAGCGATACTGGTAATTAGTGAATCCCATTTAAGTCTCACATTAACAGACTCACAGGGATACCGCAATTGAGTTTGGAGGAGCCGACCATTCGGCATAACAATTGATTAATAATCAGCATTAAATAATAATTAATTAAACTTTAATTAATTCAAACATATTGGTGGAGAATATTAACATTTATTTGAGCTATTAATTCCTACATCACCATAACATTGAGTTTTTAAAAGCTGGGTTAACATTGGGCACCAGTTTTGCCAGTGCTAATAGTTTTTTGAACCCTATTCTGTATGTTTTCATGGGTAAAGACTTCAAGCATAAGTTCAAGAGCTCTTTGTTGTCAAAAATAGAGAACGCAATGGGTGAGGAAGTTCATACGACCAGCAGTTACTTTTCCAGGTCCAGTTCAATGGATGGCAGAGCCTCCGCCCACCTCTGAGGCAAGAGGCTGAGGACTATTTACAAGGGGCAGTCATGCTCCATGCTGATGCATTGACGCCTCTCAAGATGTGGTTTCACTGCATCAAAGGCACATGCAGACAGACTCAGTCCATCTGAATTGAAAATGCATTTTCACACTCAAGGCAGAAAAGGCCATGGAATTAAATGACTGGTTTAGTACAATAGGGAACATAGACCTAAGACAAGTAGGAAAAAAGTTTTTAACTTTCACCATGCAATCAATTCCTTACCCCAAATCACTATATAAGTTTGTGTTTTTTGTGCAAAAGGTCTGCATTTCCTGCAAGTCACTGTATTTGACAGCATTTGGGGAAAAAAAAAATATAACGCACTTTGTTTTCTTATTGTCACTTTCTGTTTACAGTTCACATTTATATTGAGACACAAAGTTATTGCAGATTTCATGTAGAGTCACAGAATGGTACAAAAAGCTAAATATTTGACTGGCAGTATACTATAACCAGGTTGGTTGTTTTTACGGTTGTTTAATTTTAATATGTAGGATTACGCAGCATTTAAAAATATTACTACAATACACTTACAGACAGCTGCCTTTAAAGTATTAATCCCAGAAAATCACCATAAAGGTTGTTTCTCTATATTATAAATGCCATAAATGCAGCTAAGTTTCTTGTTAAATTTACTATTAAATATGTAAGATCTGTATAAGCACAAATAAATAGTGCTTCAGTAGTGTACAAGTTATATGTTGCATTAACATGACTTTGTTTAGTAATCTTAACACTATCTAAAAAATTAACCCAAGCTTGGTTTTCACTTTCAAGAATGTTCCTCATAAAACTCATGCAAACCGGAAATGCAATGTGTTAAATGTTTAAGAGAACAAACACTTTGTGCATGTACTGTGACTGACAGCCAGTATCAAGTCGCTGAAAGTGCTCTTTGGTAAGTTTGCACCAATCCATTTTATAATGATGATGATAATAATAATAATATTAATTAATAATGATATGAATTGCTCCAAGTCACTATCTTATGCTATGATAATATAATACTTTTCTGAAGGGTTATGCCTGTTTTAAGACAAATATACTTTTTTCTATGTTCATTTTACAAGGAGACGTCTCAAATTGACTATATATTTCATTTCACAATGTGTGCTATGCAGTATGTGGCAAAACACTCAAATACTTAATACTTATTACTGTTACATTGTCTGTGTTTTTAGATAAATCTTTTCATCCTTCAATTGACATTATATGTTTCATTAAACTGCTTTAAAATATTGCAGTTCACAATGTGAAGCCTCATTTAAAAAATGAAGGTTCTTTGTTTAACCTTTTTTAAGACTTTTGTCTTACAAATGTGCAAATGGTGATATTTAATTAATCTGTGATGATATATGTAAGATTGATGAAATCATTTATTGTTTACCCCTTTTCAGAAAGAATGTCAGCAGAAAATAATTGTTCATTTGACTATGAATATAATGATACTGCTTCCATAGTACTGAAGACAGGTGGCCAGGATGATTCCTGGATTTGGGACCGTGTGGTCCTGGTAGTAGTCAATTTTGTCATTTTTGTTGTTGGGGTTTGTGGGAATAGCGTAGTTATTTGGATAATAGGTCTCAAGATGAAGAAAACCGTCAACTTGACATGGTATCTCAGCCTGGCGATCTCCGACTTCCTGTTCTGCCTTTTCCTCCCTATAAATGCTGCATATATATTCACCGAAAACTGGATCTTTGGACTCTCCATGTGCAAGTTCACCTCCTTTGTAATGTTCCTCAACATGTTCAGCAGCATCTTCCTGCTGGTCATCATCAGTATTGACCGCTGTGTCTCTGTGGTGTTCCCGGTCTGGGCACAGAACAAACGTACAGTGAAGAAGGCATCCATCGTCATCATCCTGGCCTGGACTGTCTCCATTGCTCTAAGTTTTCCTTCAACAGTTTTCCGGAACATCAGCCTGGAAGGGAACAAAACAAAGTGCCACAATAATTATGAGCCACCCTCTAGCCACTTGGCTGTTGTCCTCAGTCGATTTGTGTGTGGGTTTGTTGTTCCTTTTTTAATCATTATCTCTTGCTATTCTGTCATCATCTGTAGAATAAGCAGCAACCGAGTAACTAAGTCCTCCAAACCATTCAAGGTCATGACTGCTCTGATAGGTGCTTTCTTCATTTGCTGGCTGCCCTATCATATTGTTGTACTGATGGAATTAACCCCTAAATATAAGGAGTCACTTGGTACCTACACAAAGGTGTTTGTTACTCTTGCTAGTATAAATAGCATCCTAAATCCATTCTTGTATGCATTTATGGGTGAAGACTTTAAAAACAAATTCTGGCGCTCTCTGCTACGCAAAATTGAAAATGCACTTGGGGAGGAAACACATACCACAAACAGATGGGTCTCTGGTTCTAGTACAGTAGAAGTTTCCAATGCACGAGTGTCAACACACATGTAAAAAATAAATGTTTGCAAAAATTTTACTATGCTAAATAAAATGGCCTTGTAATGAGGAAATGTTTTTCTTAAGCCAGTTGTGACTAGACTATCTGCCGTGATATTCATTTTAAGATACTTCTCCAAAGGCTAAAAATGTAAGGAAAATATATACAAATTCAGATAATGCAGATTTATGCAACCTCTATGTGAAATTCAGTACTAAATGTTCATTATAATGAATCCAAACATTTAAAGAATATCCTGAAAGATTCTGCTGGGATGGGGAGATGGGAATCATATCTGCCCATTGAGGGAAGGTAGATGCCCCCCATCCCCACCTCCAACCACCACCACACCATCATGCTCAGTCTCTGAAATCTAGGAGCCGAGAGAGTTGTTATAAGATGACACCAGACCAAAAAGATTTTTAAAAAGCCTTTAAGTTTACTTAATATCCTAGGGGGTCTTAATATGTATTTCATGAAATTACACTTATAAATAATGCATATACTGTAACAATATCTGCTTCAATGAAATCTGCAACATTTATTTTACATTCTTCATTTACTGTGTGTACTTTCTGTAAATGGATAATAAGCTTTGAGGTAGTGTTTGCCTTTTAACTTGATCATTTTAAAGAGCATAATACATGTTAATTTTCTGTAATAATCATTTTTAAACTGAACAATTTGTAAGTAACCTTTGCAACTCATTTATGTAGTTAAGACCTAAAAATAAAAACTAAATTTAAAATGTGTGGTGTGTGAGGAAACATGCACAAACATGGTAAGATCATGCCAATTTCATGCACACACAGTGACAGGGGGAGAGAATTAAACACACAGCCTTGGATGTGTGAGGCCAGAGTACTACCTACCATGCCTTATAAGCCTATAAATGTGCTTGTTAATGTTGACGACACTCAGTTCATGCCTGTCTATCATACTGCTTAAAATCACCCTGCAGAGATGACTGGATAGCAGACTGTTAGTCAGAGAACAAGGAGTTGATGTTTTGTTAAAGACTGGGCGGGGAAGCTTTCCCCCTTCGTACAGGAAAATAGGGTCCCCCAAATGCCACTTTGTAATTGAAACTCTCCCCTTCCCCAAACAGTTCCCAAAAGTTGAAAGCATAGAATTGTCCAAAATGTCTTAGTACACTGAAGCATTAAGAGTTCCCGTCAATGGAACTAAGGGGCCAAGCTCAACTCCTGGAAAAACTACCCCATAGCATTATCCCTCCTCCACCAGACTGTGCAGCTGGCACAATGCAGTCAAGCAGGTAACGTCCTCTTGGCTTCCGCCCAACTCAAACTCATCCATCAGGCTGACAGACAGAGGAGTGTGATTTGTCACTCCACAGAACGTTTCCACTGCTACAGAGTCCAGTGGCGGCCTGCTTTACACCACTCCATCTGATGTGAGGCTTGCACGTAGCTCCTCCACCATAGAAGCCCATTCCTTGAAGCTCCTAATGCATGGTTTTTGTACTGGGTTAATGCCAGAGGAAGTTTGGAACTCTGCAGTTATTGAGTGAACAGAGCGTTGGCAATTTTTACGCACTGTATGTGCCTCAGAGCCCCAGCGGCCATGTTCTGTTACTTGACATGGTCTCTGTTGGTTTATGTTGTTCTTAAATACTTTCGTTTTGCATTCATACCACTTACAGATGACTGTGGAATATCGAGCAGGGAAGGTGCAATGTCTGTTTTAATATTGCTGTCCCACTCTCCTGATATCTTCCGCAGAAACTGTCACAGTTTATTTAAATATCAGATAATCTGATTTCTTCTATAAAAACCTGACATACAGAATTGGACAATGAAACTGAAGTACCTGGTTTTAAACCACAATAATTTATTAGGAAGGTATAGGGCCTCGTTTTGTGGCCAATACAGCATCAATTTATATTAGAGGGATTTTGAGCAATTCCTCTTGCAGAACAGCTGCCAGGACTCTATGTGATGCTGGTGGAGGAAAACATGTCCTGACTCACTCCTCCACAACACCTCAAAGTGGCTCCATAATATTCATTATGGATAATTATTATCTCCTGTTATTCTGTCATCGTTTGGAGAATAAGAAGCAACCAAATTATCAAGTTCCAAGGTCCATCCAAGGTCATGTCTGCACTGATAGGAGCTTTCTTCATTTTCTAACTGTCCTACCATATTGTAGTGCTGATAAACCCCAAATGTCAGGACTAACAAATGTTTTTATGCACACAAAGGTTTTGCCACTCTTGCTGTTGCAAACAGCTTCCTAAATCCTTAAATATATGCATTTATGGACAAGGACTTCAAACATAAAAGCTGGAGATCTCTCCTGTCTAAAATTGAAAGTGCAATTTGGTGAGAAACCATCCAGCAGTTCTGCAGACATTATGGCACTAACTTGCATTAAATAAGCAGATTAGCCTTTTGATATCATAAGGTTCTAATGTAAGATACAGTATATACAAACAATAATAATATTGTTTTACAATGAATATTAGGAGTGTCTCACGATGTGGGAAGGGCCTGAGGCAAAGGCAAGGGGCTTTATTAAAGCACAACACAATGAGAGAGGCAAAAGGAAATGGACCACAAGGGGTCAAAACTAGGCAGGGAGAGCTAGGAGGATACAGAGGGAGCAGGGCAAATGGAGGGGCACAGGAGGGCAGTAACATAACGCTGACCGAACTGGGGAGCTCAGGATGAGGAGGCACTATATACACCACAGATGAGGGAGCAGAGAGGCACATGGGATCATCCACACGAGGGCTGAAACAAGAGGCAGGGTTAAACAAGGAGCAGGTGAGGCTCGTTAGAGCCACACAACAGAGAACACAGGGGGAAAAGGCATGTGGGGCATGACATCTCCATCTCCAGATCTGTGGGGTTTAAATCCCACCCCTTAGCTGCATGTGTGGAATTAGCATGATCTTCCTGTGTCTTATTGCATAATTCAGGTACTCCTTTTTCCAGAATTATACAGTTTTTAAGGTGAATTGGTGTCTAGAAATTTCCCCTTATGGATGTGTGTATGTGTGTGTGTGTGTGTCTGCGTTCTGTGATCAACCTGCATCCCATATAAAGCACCTCCTGCATGGTGCCCTATGGTCTCTGGTATAGGCTTCAGGATCACTGCAACCCTGTACTAGTTAAATGGTTGTAAGGTGTGTGGATGGAGATTGGAAGATGAAAACATTACAGATTCTCACAATTGTTTACACACTAACATTGGAACTTGAAACACAATCCTCTATTTCCTATTATGTATTTCAGCATGGTGCTGGAAGTTGTATGATCGCCATCCCCTCACACGCATGCCTCTTCTCCAAGCAAAGGAGGATGCATGTGGAGTTTGTGGAAGTAAAAATCATATACTCACTTTCCTTTCTATAAATTCTGCTCTTGACCAGGCATGACGTAAATTTACCTGACGCGACTTGAACAACATAAAATTCCTTTTATTAAAATGTCATGCATCCAGCAAAAAAACAGAGCATACCCATTCTAAAGAAATGAACCCCAGAACAAAGAAAATGCTCATGTTTTACATTTCTCCAAATCCTCTAAAAGGCAATCTTCTACCACATTGGTCAATCCAGGGGCTCGGGTCCAGTGTGTGATGACCTTGTGCACTTCCGCGTTTCCTTTAGGCCTATCACCAGTCACCACCAGTTTGTACCCTACTCTTGCTAAACCCTTACATGTCTCCATATTAAAAAATACTATGTGATCAAGCAAATCATAATACCCATATCTCACCATATATTTGGTCCATGAATCTATTTCATTGCAATACATTGATTAAACCATATGGTCTTTGAGATAGGTGAATATAGCAAACACATAAGAACATAAACCTGTTTATCTCCTCTCGATATGTCTGACTGCTTTCCCATTACCTTCCGTTGCAGCATTTTGGAGCCGACGTAGCATGTCCCGTTGTGGCAGCAGAGGAGGTTATTATTCTCTTCACAAACAGGCAGTTTCAGCTCCTGGTTTCAGGGTCAGCACGAGATACCCACATACACCTTCTTCTAAGACACTGACAACAATTCCACTATGCACCTCCCCCAATCCTACTGGAATTTTTCTTCCATATTTGATGTGGGAGTTTTCGGCGGCTGAATCTGACACTCCAGAAGATTCTTTCCCCACTGTTTAGCCAAGGAGAACATCACTTGTGATGCAGTCCTGTGGTGAGACCAAAATAGGAGGCAAGTTTTTCTTACAGTTTTCATTTGGACTTCTATTTGTTTGTTTGTTTTCAGGAAACACTTCGTCTTGCACAAGTGTCCCAAAATATTGCATTTTGTGGAAAAAAAAACGTGTTTTTGTTAATGTATTGAGTTTGTCTGCTTATTTATACATATATTTTATACATATAATGGGCAGCGTGTGGCTCAGTGTGCTAAGCCTTTGTGCCTGTAATCAGAAGGTCGCCCATTCACACCCAGCCTCAGCATGTCTGTGGGTCCTTGAGCAAGGCCCTTAATCCCCAACTCCCTGGGGGCCCCTATGGGTGGCTGCCCTTCGCAGAGAACAACTCTACAAAAAGAACAAGTTGAGGGAGGCATAAAGACAATTTCCTCATGGGGATAAATAAAGTATTTATTATTATTTGAATAGATATACATTACTGTAATAACCTTTTACAACTGATCACCAGAGTTCTCGAGATCCGGTCTTGGTCTTGAGACTGCTCAAGATGATCTCGGCCTCGTCTTGAGCCCATTTTGTCTTGATCTTGCCTTGGTCTTGGCCATAAATCTCGAATTACAAAACATATTATATGAATCGATATGCAAATATACTTCTTTCCCCTCACAAGCGGAAATTAATTTTCCTCCGCTGTCCTCTTGTAGCAGCATTACTTATAATGTACTACATCTCCAAGCTGCTGTGGCGGTGTAATGCTATTGGACAGCTTCAGAGGGCGCAGGAGCTGCTGGGAAGAGATATTGAGCAGGTGGAACGTTTAATTAAAATTGAATGTGAAAGATGACGGGAAGGTTGCGATAGTCCGTCTGTTTGTTCATAGGTCTTCACACACTCAATTGGATTGCAACTTGACCACCTTGGGTTACAGTTTCCATCTAGATGTATGTGCTGTCCTGTGCCTGCTTGTCCACTTGAGTTTGTCTTGAGTGGATATGTCTTGGTCTGGGGAACATTCCCAATGAGGACCGTAGTATTTTTTAAAAGCTAAACATAAAATTTGAAGCTAAATATTCTCCTGAATAAATAAAATCAGCAGTTGAAAATGTATGTGGGCCAAGTGCATTCTTAATTCAGTTTGAATGTATTATTAATAGTGTGTGTGTGTGTGTGTGTGTTTGTGTGTGTGTGTGAGAGAGAGAGAGAGAGAGAGAGAGGGAGAGAGAGCATTCAGTACTAGCATGATAGAGGACGTGTGACTTGGGAACTGCACTGAAAGCATTTCGAAATTACGTTGTGCGTATGTGACCCTGTAGCACTGAGTGCGCAGGCAGCATATCCTTAAGTAAGACAAAACAACGTTCATTATCTGTAAAAAAAATTATTCTAAAACTACGACCTGCTATAGCGTTTGGAGTAAAGATAATTGTATTAAACAAAGTAAATGAAAGTGCAGGCTAGGCTACTCTGCCCATGTTAAAGATAGGGATTCTTTTGTAGGCTGGATTAGAGCCACTAACATTTCACATAATGTCATTAATAAAAAAATAATAATAATATACAGCTTATGAAGGGGATGGTATCAGTAATAGTGTCCATAGAAACATTTTAAAACCAAATTTGGATAACAAAACAAGTATAATGTGTTGATGTTAAGCATTGTGTCTCTTTCATTTTTATCTCTATATATAAGATGACAGCTGCCTTTAAAGTATTAATCCCAGAAAATCACCATAAAGGTTGTTTCTCTATGTTATAAATGCCATAAATGCAGCTAAGTTTCTTGTTAAATTTACTATTAAATATGTAAGATCTGTATAAGCACAAATAAATAGTGCTTCAGTAGTGTACAAGTTATATGCTGCATTAACATGACTTTGTCTAGTAATCTTAAAACTATCTAAAAAATTAACCCAAGCTTGGTTTTCACTTTCAAGAATGTTCCTCATAAAACTCATGCAAACCGGAAATGCAATGTGTTAAATGTTTAAGAGAACAAACACTTTGTGCATGTACTGTGACTGACAGCCAGTATCAAGTCGCTGAAAGTGCTCTTTGGTATTTTATAATGATGATGATAATAATAATAATAATATTAATTAATAATGATATGAATTGCTCCAAGTCACTATCTTATGCTATGATAATATAATACTTTTCTGAAGGGTTATGCCTGTTTTATGACAAATATACTTTTTTCTATGTTCATTTTACAATTAACCCCTAAACATAAGGAGTCACTTGGTACCTACACAAAGGTGTTTGTTACTCTTGCTAGTATAAATAGCATCCTAAATCCATTCTTGTATGCATTTATGGGTGAAGACTTTAAAAACAAATTCTGGCGCTCTCTGCTACGCAAAATTGAAAATGCACTTGGGGAGGAAACACATACCACAAACAGATGGGTCTCTGGTTCTAGTACAGTAGAAGTTTCCAATGCACGAGTGTCAACACACATGTAAAAAATAAATGTTTGCAAAAATTTTACTATGCTAAATAAAATGGCCTTGTAATGAGGAAATGTTTTTCTTAAGCCAGTTGTGACTAGACTATCTGCCGTGATATTCATTTTAAGATACTTCTCCAAAGGCTAGAAATTTAAGGAAAATATATACAAATTCAGATAATGCAGATTTATGCAACCTCTATGTGAAATTCAGTGCTAAATGTTCATTATAATGAATCCAAACATTTAAAGAATATCCTGAAAGATTCTGCTGGGATGGGGAGATGGGAATCATATCTGCCCATTGAGGGAAGGTAGATGCCCCCCATCCCCATCTCCAACCACCACCACACTATCATGTTCAGTCTCTGAAATCTAGGAGCCGAGAGAGTTGTTATAAGATGACACCAGACCAAAAAGATTCAGCCTTTAAGTTTACTTAATATCCTAGGGGGTCTTAATATGTCTTTCATGAAATTACACTTATAAATAATGCATATACTGTAACAATATCTGCTTCAATGAAATCTGCAACATTTATTTTACGTTCTTCATTTACTGTGTGTACTTTCTGTAAATGGATAATAAGCTTTGAGGTAGTGTTTGCCTTTTAACTTGATCATTTTAAAGAGCATAATACATGTTAATTTTCTGTAATAATCATTTTTAAACTGAACAATTTGTAAGTAACCTTTGCAACTCATTTATGTAGTTAAGACCTAAAAATAAAAACTAAATTTAAAATGTGTGGTGTGTGAGGAAACATGCACAAACATGGTGAGATCATGCCAATTTCATGCACACACAGTGACAGGGGGAGAGAATTAAACACACAGCCTTGGATGTGTGAGGCCAGAGTACTACCTACCGTGCCTTATAAGCCTATAAATGTGCTTGTTAATGTTGACGACACTCAGTTCATGCCTGTCTATCATACTGCTTAAAATCACCCTGCAGAGATGACTGGATAGCAGACTGTTAGTCAGAGAACATGGAGTTGATGTTTTGTTACGGACTGGACGGGGGAGCTTTCCCCCTTCGTACAGGAAAATAGGGTCCCCCAAATGCCACTTTGTAATTGAAACTCTCCCCTTTCCCAAACAGTTCCCAAAAGTTGAAAGCATAGAATTGTCCAAAATGTCTTAGTACGCTGAAGCATTAAGAGTTCCCGTCAATGGAACTAAGGGGCCAAGCTCAACCCCTGGAAAAACTACCCCATAGCATTATCCCTCCTCCACCAGACTGTGCAGCTGGCACAATGCAGTCAAGCAGGTAACGTCCTCTTGGCTTCCGCCGAACTCAAACTCATCTATCAGGCTGACAGACAGAGGAGTGTGATTTGTCACTCCACAGAACGTTTCCACTGCTACAGAGTCCAGTGGCGGCCTGCTTTACACCACTCCATCTGATGTGAGGCTTGCACGTAGCTCCTCCACCATAGAAGCCCATTCCTTGAAGCTCCTAATGCATGGTTTTTGTACTGGGTTAATGCCAGAGGAAGTTTGGAACTCTGCAGTTATTGAGTGAACAGAGCGTTGGCAATTTTTACGCACTGTATGTGCCTCAGAGCCCCAGCGGCCATGTTCTGTTACTTGACATGGTCTCTGTTGGTTTATGTTGTTCTTAAATACTTTCGTTTTGCATTCATACCACTTACAGATGACTGTGGAATATCGAGCAGGGAAGGTGCAATGTCTGTTTTAATATTGCTGTCCCACTCTCCTGATATCTTCCGCAGAAACTGTCACAGTTTATTTAAATATCAGATAATCTGATTTCTTCTATAAAAACCTGACATACAGAATTGGACAATGAAAAAGTGAAGTTGAACATTAGGAAGGTATAGGGCCTCGTTTTGTGGCCAATACAGCATCAATTTATATTAGAGGGATTTTGAGCAATTCCTCTTGCAGAACAGCTGCCAGGACTCTATGTGATGCTGGTGGAGGAAAACATGTCCTGACTCACTCCTCCACAACACCTCAAAGTGGCTCCATAATATTCAGATCTGGTGACTGTGTAGGCCACGGGAGATGTTCAACTTCACTTTCATGTTCATCAAACCACTCTGTCACCAGGCTAGCTGTGTACATTGGTGCATTATCATCCTGATACACGGCACTACCTTCAGGGTACAATGTTTGAACCACTGGGTGGAGATGGTCCTCAGGAATGGTTCATTAGTCCTTGGCAGTGACATGCCCAACTAGAACAAGTAGTGGGCCTAGGGAATGACATGATATTGCTGCACAAATCATCACTGATCCACCCCATGCTGCACTCTGGGTACTCAACAGTCCAGGTGGTAAGCCTCTTTGGGGATTCTCCATACTTTAACTCTCCCAGATGAGGGAAAGACAGTGAAGGTGTACTCATCAGAGAACAACGCATGGTTCAAATTGTCCCCAGCCAAAGCTTGATTGAAACCACCGTTTGGCACTGCCATAAGTGACCAAAAGTTTTGCTATAGCAGCCTGACCATGAAAATTGACCCTGTGCAGCTACTAATGAAAAGTTTTGATGGAAACAGGAAAGTTGAGGTGCACATTTAATTATGCTGTGAGGTAAGCAGCTGTAGTTTTATGTTTTTCAGATACAACCCAGGTTAGTACCCAGACATCCATTTCAGACAACTTCCCCGTGCATCCACAGTTACTCCTCTTGGATGTGGTCCATCCTTCGTGGTGGTATGCTGACATTATCTTGGATACTGTGGCTCTCGATACACCTAAAAGACTTGCTGTCCTGGTCACAGTTTGTTCCCTTTCGAACTCTGATATGTCTCCCATTATATTGTGCGGAAATTTTATGTACAGCTGTACTGCTGGCTCTGGTAATTCAACCTTCACAATCTGCTTTTACTGATGGAATGTGCAATCTGTGAAGGAAGGAAGGACTCCTATAATCATGTGAAAAAGAAAGTACACCCTCTTTCAGTTCTGTGGGTTTTAAGTATCAGAACATAACTAAAAAGAATCATTTAACAAAAATGAAGCCAAAATTGAAAAGCCATGTTGAAAAACACTCCATGATTCAATGGCTTGTGGAACCACTTTTAGCAGCAATAACTTTAGTTAGTAATTGTTTTCTGTATGACTTTATTAGTCTCTCACATGTTTGTGGAGGAATTTTGGCCCACTTTTCTTTACAGCATCGCTTCAGTTAATTAAGGTTTGTGGGCATTCGTTTAGGCACAGCTTCCTTAAGGTCTCACCACAGCACTTCAGTTAGATTCACCATGCTTGACAGTTGCTATGAGGTGTTTGTGCTGATACTCTGAGTTTGGTTTTCACCAAACATGGCGCTGTGCCTTATGGCCAAGTATCTCTACTTTGGTCTCATCTGTCCAAAGACATTTTTCCAGATGTCTTATGGTATTGTTCAGATGCAACTTTGCAAACTAAAGCTGTGCTGTCATGTTCTTTTTAGAGAGAAGAAGCTTTCTCCTGGCAACCCTTCCAAACAAACCATACTTGTTCATTTTTTTTTCTAATTGTACTGTCATGAACTTTAACATTTAACATGCTAACTGAGGCCTGTAGAGTCTGAGATGTAGCTGTTTGGTTTTTTTCAATTACTCTGAGTATTGGACGGTCTGACCTTGGGGAGAATTTGCAGGGACATCCATTCCCGGGAAGATTGGCAACTGTCTCAAATGAATGTTTTACACTTGTAAATAATCTTACTCACTGTAGAATGATGGACTTAAAATTGTTTGGAAATGGCCTTATAACTGTTCCCAGATTGATGGGCAGCAATAATTGTTTCTCTAACATCATTGCTGATGTCTTTCCTCCTTGGCATTGTGTTATCACACACCTGAATGCTCCAGACCAAAAAAATGCCAAACCTTCTGCTGTTATGGAGTTGGTCACACTTGCTGATGATACTTACTTGCTGTATGTTAGAATACTGTTATCTTTAGCTCAGCATTTAACACCAACATCCCCATTTTGCTGATAGGGAAGTTGAAGCTGCAGGATTTCAACTGAATGTCAGGGGAGTGGGGAGGTAGGAAAATTGTGCTCAGGCATGGTAGAAGGCAACTGAGCCTTTAGTGAGTACACCCTAGGTGCTAAGTACACCCACCCTTGTCTGGCCACGTCCTGTGTTTTTGCATGTTTTAATCTAGAAAATCCGGGGGGAAAACTATGTGCTGCAGTCATAATGGGCTGTTGCTGTCAGTCAGATAGTCAGTAGATTTGCAATGTCTCCTAATTATTATCTCCTGTTATTCTGTCATCGTTTGGTGAATAAGAAGCAACCAAATTATCAAGTTCCAAGGTCCATCCAAGGTCATGTCTGCACTGATAGGAGCTTTCTTCATTTTCTAACTGTCCTACCATATTGTAGTGCTGATAAACCCCAAATGTCAGGACTGACAAATGTTTTTATGCACACAAAGGTTTTGCCACTCTTGCTGTTGCAAACAGCTTCCTAAATCCTTAAATATATGCATTTATGGGCAAGGACTTCAAACATAAAAGCTGGAGATCTCTCCTGTCTAAAATTGAAAGTGCAATTTGGTGAGAAACCATCCAGCAGTTCTGCAGACATTATGGCACTAACTTGCATTAAATAAGCAGATTAGCCTTTTGAGATCATAAGGTTCTAATGTAAGATACAGTATATACAAACAATAATAATATTGTTTTACAATGAATATTAGGAGTGTCTCACGATGTGGGAAGGGCCTGAGGCAAAGGCAAGGGGCTTTATTAAAGCACAACACAATGAGAGAGGCAAAAGGAAATGGACCACAAGGGGTCAAAACTAGGCAGGGAGAACTAGGAGGATACAGAGGGAGCAGGGCAAATGGAGGGGCACAGGAGGGCAGTAACATAACGCTGACCGAACTGGGGAGCTCAGGATGAGGAGGCACTATATACACCACAGATGAGGGAGCAGAGAGGCACATGGGATCATCCACACGAGGGCTGAAACAAGAGGCAGGGTTAAACAAGGAGCAGGTGAGGCTCGTTAGAGCCACACAACAGAGAACACAGGGGGAAAAGGCATGTGGGGCATGGCATCTCCATCTCCAGATCTGTGGGGTTTAAATCCCACCCCTTAGCTGCATGTGTGGAATTAGCATGATCTTCCTGTGTCTTATTGCATAATTCAGGTACTCCTTTTTCCAGAATTATACAGTTTTTAAGGTGAATTGGTGTCTAGAAATTTCCCCTTATGGATGTGTGTATGTGTGCGTGTGTGTGTCTGCGTTCTGTGATCAACCTGCATCCCATATAAAGCACCTCCTGCATGGTGCCCTATGGTCTCTGGTATAGGCTTCAGGATCACTGCAACCCTGTACTAGTTAAATGGTTGTAAGGTGTGTGGATGGAGATTGGAAGATGAAAACATTACAGATTCTCACAATTGTTTACAGACTAACATTGGAACTTGAAACACAATCCTCTATTTCCTATTACGTATTTCAGCATGGTGCTGGAAGATGTATGATCGCCATCCCCTCACACGCATGCCTCTTCTCCAAGCAAAGGAGGATGCATGTGGAGTTTGTGGAAGTAAAAATCATATACTCACTTTCCTTTCTATAAATTCTGCTCTTGACCAGGCATGACGTAAATTTACCTGACGCGACTTGAACAACATAAAATTCCTTTTATTAAAATATCATGCATCCAGCAAAAAAACAGAGCATACCCATTCTAAAGAAATGAACCCCAGAACAAAGAAAATGCTCATGTTTTACATTTCTCCAAATCCTCTAAAAGGCAATCTTCTACCACATTGGTCAATCCAGGGGCTCGGGTCCAGTGTGTGATGACCTTGTGCACTTCCGCGTTTCCTTTAGGCCTATCACCAGTCACCACCAGTTTGTACCCTACTCTTGCTAAACCCTTACATGTCTCCATATTAAAAAATACTATGTGATCAAGCAAATCATAATACCCATATCTCACCATATATTTGGTCCATGAATCTATTTCATTGCAATACATTGATTAAACCATATGGTCTTTGAGATAGGTGAATATAGCAAACACATAAGAACATAAACCTGTTTATCTCCTCTCGATATGTCTGACTGCTTTCCCATTACCTTCCGTTGCAGCATTTTGGAGCCGACGTAGCATGTCCCGTTGTGGCAGCAGAGGAGGTTATGATTCTCTTCACAAACAGGCAGTTTCAGCTCCTGGTTTCAGGGTCAGCACGAGATACCCACATACACCTTCTTCTAAGACACTGACAACAATTCCACTATGCACCTCCCCCAATCCTACTGGAATTTTTCTTCCATATTTGATGTGGGAGTTTTCGGCGGCTGAATCTGACACTCCAGAAGATTCTTTCCCCACTGTTTAGCCAAGGAGAACATCACTTGTGATGCAGTCCTGTGGTGAGACCAAAATAGGAGGCAAGTTTTTCTTACAGTTTTCATTTGGACTTCTATTTGTTTGTTTGTTTTCAGGAAACACTTCGTCTTGCACAAGTGTCCCAAAATATTGCATTTTGTGGAAAAAAAAACGTGTTTTTGTTAATGTATTGAGTTTGTCTGCTTATTTATACATATATTTTATACATATAATGGGCAGCGTGTGGCTCAGTGTGCTAAGCCTTTGTGCCTGTAATCAGAAGGTCGCCCGTTCACACCCAGCCTCAGCATGTCTGTGGGTCCTTGAGCAAGGCCCTTAATCCCCAACTCCCTGGGGACCCCTATGGGTGGCTGCCCTTCGCAGAGAACAACTCTACAAAAAGAACAAGTTGAGGGAGGCATAAAGACAATTTCCTCATGGGGATAAATAAAGTATTTATTATTATTTGAATAGATATACATTACTGTAATAACCTTTTACAACTGACCACCAGAGTTCTCGAGATCCGGTCTTGGTCTTGAGACTGGCTCAAGATGATCTTGGCCTCATCTTGAGCCCATTTTGTCTTGATCTTGCCTTGGCCTTGGCCATAAATCTCGAAACAGTACAAAACATATTATATGAATCGATATGCAAATATACTTCTTTCCCCTCACAAGCGGAAATTAATTTTCCTCCGCTGTCCTCTTGTAGCAGTATTACTTATAATGTACTACATCTCCAAGCTGCTGTGGCGGTGTAATGCTATTGGACAGCTTCAGAGGGCGCAGGAGCTGCTGGGAAGAGATATTCAGCAGGTGGAACGTTTAAAATTGAATGTGAAAGATGACGGGAAGGTTTGCGATAGTCCGTCTGTTTGTTCATAGGTCTTCGCACACTCAATTGGATTACAACTTGACCACCTTGGGTTACAGTTTCCATCTAGATGTATGTGCTGTCCTGTGCCGCCTTCTCCACTTGAGTTTGTCTTGAGTGGATATGTCTTGGTCTGGGGAACACTCCCAATGAGGACCGTAGTATTTTTTAAAAGCTAAACATAAAATTTGAAGCTAAATATTCTCCTGAATAAATAAAATCAGCAGTTGAAAATGTATGTGGGCCAAGTGCATTCTTAATTCAGTTTGAATGTATTATTAATAGTGTGTGTGTGTGTGTGTGTGTGTTGTGTGTGTGTGTGTGAGAGAGAGAGAGAGAGAGAGAGAGAGGGAGAGAGAGCATTCAGTACTAGCATGATAGAGGACGTGTGACTTGGGAACCGCACTGAAAGCATTTCGAAATCACGTTGTGCACATGTGACCCTGTAGCACTGAGTGCGCAGGCAGCATATCCTTAAGTAAGAAAAAACAACGATCATTATCTGTAAAAAAAAATTATTCTAAAACTACGACCTGCTATAGCGTTTGGAGTAAAGATAATTGTATTAAACAAAGTAAATGAAAGTGCAGGCTAGGCTACTCTGCCCATGTTAAAGATAGGGATTCTTTTGTAGGCTGGATTAGAGCCACTAACATTTCACATAACGTCATTAATAAAAAAATAATAATAATATACAGCTTATGAAGGGGATGGTATCAGTAATAGTGTCCATAGAAACATTTCAAAACCAAATTTGGATAACAAAACAAGTATAATGTGTTGATGTTAAGCATTGTGTCTCTTTCATTTTTATCTCTATATATATGGTTAAAAATAACCTTAAATTGCATATTTCATACCCATAATATTTTACTGCTCTGTAATGTTCTTATGATATGAAACTAAATTCATTCAGTAAGGCACATTCAAATAATTGCTCTAATCTAAACAATTAATTTATACACTCACCTAAAGGATTATTAGGAACACCTGTTCAATTTCTCATTAATGCAATTATCTAATCAACCAATCACATGGCAGTTGCTTCAATGCATTTAGGGGTGTGGTCCTGGTCAAGACAATCTCCTGAACTCCAAACTGAATGTCAGAATGGGAAAGAAAGGTGATTTAAGCAATTTTGAGCGTGGCATGGTTGTTGGTGCCAGACGGGCCGGTCTGAGTATTTCACAATCTGCTCAGTTACTGAGATTTTCACGCACAACCATTTCTAGGGTTTACAAAGAATGGTGTGCAAAGGGAAAAACATCCAGTATGCGGCAGTCCTGTGGGCGAAAATGCCTTGTTGATGCTAGAGGTCAGAGGAGAATGGGCCGACTGATTCAAGCTGATAGAAGAGCAACTTTGAGTGAAATAACCACTCGTTACAACTGAGGTATGCAGCAAAGCATTTGTGAAGCCACAACACGCACAACCTTGAGGCGGATGGGCTACAACAGCAGAAGACCCCACCGGGTACCACTCATCTCCACTACAAATAGGAAAAAGAGGCTACAATTTGCACGAGCTCACCAAAATTGGACAGTTGAAGACTGGAAAAATGTTGCCTGGTCTGATGAGTCTCGATTTCTGTTGAGACATTCAAACGGTAGAGTCAGAATTTGGCGTAAACAGAATGAGAACATGGATCCATCATGCCTTGTTACCACTGTGCAGGCTGGTGGTGGTGGTGTAATGGTGTGGGGGATGTTTTCTTGGCAAACTTTAGGCCCCTTAGTGCTAATTGGGCATCGTTTAAATGCCACGGCCTACCTGAGCATTGTTTCTGACCATGTCCATCCCTTTATGACCACCATGTACCCATCCTCTGATGGCTACTTCCAGCAGGATAATGCACCATGTCACAAAGCTCGAATCATTTCAAATTGGTTTCTTCAACATGACAATGAGTTCACTGTACTAAAATGGCCCCCACAGTCACCAGATCTCAACCCAATAGAGCATCTTTGGGATGTGGTGGAACGGGAGCTTCGTGCCCTGGATGTGCATCCCACAAATCTCCATCAACTGCAAGATGCTATCCTATCAATATGGGCCAACATTTCTAAAGAATGCTTTCAGCACCTTGTTGAATCAATGCCACGTAGAATTAAGGCAGTTCTGAAGGCGAAAGGGGGTCAAACACCGTATTAGTATGGTGTTCCTAATAATCCTTTAGGTGAGTGTATGTACTCTCATTAAATACTGTGTATCCCTCAGAAAACAAGCCTCCTGTATGTAATGTGTGATTGATGAGAAGCACATGGGGTGGGTGGGGGGAGAGGAATTGGGACGATTCCAAGAGGCCATGAAAAATTTAAGACATTTCAAAGAGTGTGTACTAATGGGAGAGCAAACTTGTGCCATTTCCATATACTAAAGATGTTAACATACACTGATCACACACATAAGTTTCTGTAACCCCAAAAACACAGCAGCAACCATGAAAAAAGCACAGCAACGGCTGTACTTTATCAGTCTGCTGAGAAAGGCCAATCTCAAAACCAGCCCCTCACCCAAGCCTATAGAGGCCTCATGGAGTGCAAACTCACCAGTGGCATCACTGTCTAGTTTGCAGACATCACGCAGACAAAGATAACAAAGATAATCTCTCCAATGAGTCATTAAAACAGCACTTCTGCAAATTGCAATAAAGTCTATCTATCTGTCTATCTATAGATCATTCTTAAGGTGACAATTCTGTGTTACATTCAGTAGCGACATTATTAGGTATGCCTGCTTTCAAACGCAATCAGCCTGCTCCTCCAAACTGAAAATTATGTGGCTGCAACTTAATATATACAGCATGCAGTCAGAGTCAATAGGTTCAAGGCCAAGCATTAGAACGGCTAAGGTGCCTTATCTGAAAGAATTCAATTTGATGTTCTTGTTGCTGCCAGTGGATTCAGCATAACAGATACATTCACCCTACTGGGATTTTCACATAGTACAGTCTACACTATACAGAAAATGGCGTAATATGTGCCCCTGTAAAGTGCTGGTCCCCCCAAATATGCCAGGGTATCCATGCCCCTACTGTGGCCCCTGTAATGTGTTGGGCTCCCTGAATCTGCCAGGGTATTCATGACCCCACTGTGCCCCTGTAAATTGCTGGGCCCCCGTAATATGCCAGGGTATCCATGCCCCTACTGTGGCCCTGTAAATTGCTGGGCCCCCTGAATCTGCCAGGGTATCCATGCCCCTTCTGTGCCACTGTAAAGTGCTGGGCCCCCCGAATATGCCAGGGTATCCATGCCCACACTGTGCCTCTGTAAAGTGATAGGTCCCCTGAATCTTCCAGGGTATCCATGCCATCACTGTGCCCCTGTAAAGTGCTGGGCCCCCCGAATATGCCAGGGTATCCATGCCCACACTGTGCCTCTGTAAAGTGATAGGTCCCCTGAATCTTCCAGGGTATCCATGCCCCTACTGTGGCCCTGTAAAGTGCTGGGCCCCCCAAATCTGCCAGGGTATCCATGCCCCTACTGTGGCCCTGTAAAGTGCTGGGCCCCGCAAATCTGCCAGGGTTCTTGTTCTTGTGGTGCTTGGTGGAGCGGGGCACTGTGGGGTGACTCTGGGCCTAGCTCCTCCTCCGTCTCACCAGCTGCCATGTTCAAGACTGGCAGTGCGCATTTTACCCCCTGTTCCTTCCTCAAACAGCCCATCTTGGTCTGGTGGATTTTAAGACCCCTCGAGTTCATGCAGACCTTGCCGCATCCACAGACTGCATTCATAGTCCTTGTGTCCGTGCCTTGAGTCATTGCCGATAAGTCTGTCTACTTGGGGTGCTCATCCCCCCCCCCCCCAACTAGGGTACCCTTCGGGGTATGCCACAAATGAATCATTCAGAAACGTCACACCATTAAAGGCTATGGCCAAGTAAAAAATGTAGGTACTAGTCTCCATTTTCCCCTTTTGTCCACACTACCCCAGAGTTTTTAGCCCCCCAAAGCAGCGGCTAATGTTAATGCTCTCAAAGTTGTATACTTTTGAAAACACAGAGTGATTGCTACATACTTGCACAAAAAGAAACTAATTTACCAGTCACAGTCGATGCGCATGCCCTCTTCGTAAACAATGTGAAAACACCTGTGTGGATGGAGATTGTTTTCCTTTGAAAACTCTGTAGCAGTGTGTATGTAGCCTGAGATAGAGGCGGTGAAGTGAAATAAAAATCAGAGGGACATCTGACGCAGTGTGACAAAGTTAAGATCCAAAAACAAAGGTACGCATTTCATCAGATTTCATCAGAGTAAAATATAATAATGTTGACAGTAGAGCTGTCACGACTGCTTGATTAAACTTGATTAAGCATTGATTAAAATTTTACTTCTCAATTACTCGGTAATATGGCAGAAAGAAGACGACATGCAGGATGAAGGTCCAAATAAAACAAAGTATCATTTGTGTTGAAGCACTTGATATTAAAAGTGAAAGAGAATGCAGTCGGCTGTCAGAATTGCAAAGCAGAACTTAAAAATCACCACGGCACATCTGTAATGCAAATACATCTTAATAGAATACAATCAGGTTTGACAGTCTCACCCGATAATCCGAGGTTAGCCATAGCTACAGTATGTCCCATTTAGCCTCTTGAAGTAGCCTATAACCTGCCTTTGTCATCACTTAAATTATTTTCATTATTATGATTCCACTATGTCAAAATAATCACTGTTAAATTTAAGATTAGCCTGTTGTTTTGCCGCACCATTTTTCATAAAAGGGCACATAATAACTAATTAATATTAAAAAAATTTTGTTAACGTATTGTGAGACTTCCCAGACCAAGGACTAAAAGGACTAACGCAGGCACTCAACAAGCACTAAACCACTATAGCAGGGAAATGCATTGAGCTTTGACGCCAGACTGTATGGTGCATTCACGGTGAGTAATTTATGCATGGCTAAAGACACGTGAGGGTCAGACAGGGTTCACACAAGACACAGGCAAACATACACGCGACAAAAGGGAATACAAGAAGTATTGAAAATAACAAGAACAAGGAGCTATTTATAATTACCCAGCATGCTCTGACACTACACTGCCCCCTTCTCAGAGGTTAACCATTCTGCCATCCACCACAGCCAGTCCTCCATCATATCCACTAGCATGCTGCCAGCAGGCTCTGGTGATACATGTTTCCCCTGACCTCAGCCCTTTTTCTTTTGTGGCTTTGTGGAGACATGATGTTGTGGACTGGTTCTCTCAAAGGGCCTCCTGCTTGCTGGATTGGGTGGCCCTGCTCAGCTGCTCCAATTTCTGCTGGTACTGGCTGTACTGCTCCTCTAGCTCACCACGCTCCCTTGCCAGCTGGGCCTTCGGAGCATGGCATGCCCCCTTTCTCTTGTGCAGCACAGCCTCTGTGGTTTCGGCCTCCTGTTCCTGGCAGTCATACTCACACTCCCATTAGGCCAGCTGCTTGTGCTCCTCCTCCATGTTCTGTCACAGCTGCTCCTTGTCTTGCTTGCTCTGTGCCCGCTCCCAAACAAGCTGGGCCTCTGTGGTATGTAACGGCTCCTCACATGCGAGTAGTGCCACTTCTGCCCCTCCCTGGCTGGTGAACTGCTGGAGTTCTCACCTTCACTTGTCATCGACATTTCGGATGGGGGTCTGGTAGGCTGGCATGGGTGGCTTGAGGCTGTGCTGTACAGGTCCTGGGCACAACAGCAGGTCCGAGGTCTAGTGGGTTGGCAGGGGCGGCTTCAGAGCACACTGTATTGGTCCAGGGTTCCCCGCAGGACGGGGCAGTACCTTCCTTGCTGTTATCCCTTGCTTGTCTGCCAGCGGCTCTGGCACAGACCTTCAGGCAGTGGCATGCCCAGTGCCCTTTCCTCCCACAGCACCAGCAGACAAGACTCCTGCGGTGTGTCCGAAATCGCGCACTTGCGCACTTTTAATGCGCGATTTTAGGGCATAGTGCAGGGGTCATCAACTATATTTGTCAGAGGGCCAGAGTTTTACCAGACAGTCTCCTTGGGGGCCGGACCCCCAAGAAGAAAATCAAATAAAAATCTAATTTTGGCTTAACATTATGTTTAATGTTTATACTTTTTCCATTTCATTACAAAACTGAAGGCATTTGATTCAGGCTCCCATATTGATTCAGGCATTTGATTCAGGCTCCCATAACCACTATTTTCTTTTTGATCCTGACAATTTTGGAATCCAGTCGCGGGCCGGATTGAACGGCTCAGCGGGCCGAATAATGATAATTATTCGATTGATAATTTTGGTGAGCTCGTGCAAATTGTAGCCTCTTTTTCCTATTTGTAGTGGAGATGAGTGGTACCCGGTGGGGTCTTCTGCTGTTGTAGCCCATCCGCCTCAAGGTTGTGCGTGTTGTGGCTTCACAAATGCTTTGCTGCATACCTCGGTTGTAACGAGTGGTTATTTCAGTCAAAGTTGCTCTTCTATCAGCTTGAATCAGTCGGCCCACTCTCCTCTGACCTCTAGCATCAACAAGGCATTTTCGCCAACAGGACTGCCGCATAATGGATGTTTTTCCCTTTGCACACCATTCCTTGTAAACCCTAGAAATGGTTGTGCGTGAAAATCCCAGTAACTGAGCAGATTGTGAAATACTAAGACCGGCCCGTCTGGCACCAACAACCATGCCACGCTCAAAATTGCTTAAATCACCTTTCTTTCCCATTCTGACATTCAGTTTGGAGTTCAGGAGATTGTCTTGACCAGGAACACACCCCTAAATGCATTGAAGCAACTGCCATGTGATTGGTTGATTAGATAATTGCATTAATGAGAAATTGAACAGGTGTTCCTAATAATCCTTTAGGTGTGTGTACATGTAATAATTGTTCTATGCTGAAGTTTGTATATGTTACTTACTCGTTGTTATTGAACCTCCAGATTAAACATTGCAGTGTCTATGAAGTGAATTGGCTATCGGCAATGTTAAGTTGTGGAATGCTAATATAACGTTACCTTGAACGACTGTTACAACGAAATCACAATTAGGTTATGTGCTGGCGAATTCCTGTGTTCTGTTGTTGAGGTGTATAATTAATCTTTTACTTGGCTTCGCCAGCTCGTTTTTTTTTTTTAACTGAAGTCCAGACCCCTCATGAAGAAAAACATAATGGATTCACGTTTTCCCTTGCCCGGACGCGGGTCACCGGGGCCCCCCCCCTGGAGCCAGGCCTGGGGGTGGGGCTCGATGGCGAGCGCCTGGTGGCCAGGCCTACACCCATGGGGCCTGGTCGGGCACAGCCCGAACAAGGCACGTGGGTCCCCCTTCCAATGGGCTCACCACCTGTAGGAGGGGCCATAGGGGTCGGGTGCAATGTGAGTTGGGCAGTGGCCGAAGGCGGGGACCTTGGCGATCCGATCCTCGGCTACAGAAGCTAGCTCTAGGGACATGGAATGTCACCTCTCTGGTGGGGAAGGAGCCTGAGCTGGTGCGCGAGGCTGTGAAGTTCCGACTAGATGTAGTCGGGCTCACCTCGACGCACGGCCTGGGCTCTGGAACCAGTCTCCTCGAAGGGGGCTGGACCCTCTTCCACTCTGGAGTTGCCCACGGGGAGAGGCGCCGAGCTGGGGTGGGCTTACTTATTGCCCCCTGGCTGGGCGCCTGTACATTGGGGTTTACCGCGGTGGACGAGAGGGTAGCCTCCCTTCGCCTTCGGGTGGGGGGATGGGTCCTGACTGTTGTTTGCGCTTATGCGCCAAATGGCAGTTCAGAATACCCACCCTTTTTGGAGTCCTTGGAAGGGGTGTTGGAGAGCGCTCCTCCCGGGGACTCTCTCGTTCTGCTGGGGGACTTCAATGCTCACGTGGGCAATGACAGTGAGACCTGGAGGGGCGTGATTGGGAGGAACGGCCCCCCCGATCTGAACCCGAGTGGTGTTTTATTATTGGACTTCTGTGCCCGTCACGGATTGTCCATAATGAACACCATGTTCAAGCATAAGGGTGTCCATATGTGCACTTGGCACCAGGACACCCTAGGCCGCAGTTCGATGATCGACTTTGTGGTCGTGTCATCGGACTTGCGGCCGCATGTATTGGACACTCGGGTGAGGAGAGGGGCGGAGCTGTCAACCGATCACCACCTGGTGGTGGGTTGGCTCCGCTGGTGGGGGAGGAAGCCGGTCAGACCTGGCAGACCCAAGCGTATAGTGCGGGTCTGCTGGGAACGTCTGGCGGAATCCCCTGTCAGGGGGAGTTTCAACTCCTACCTCCGGCAGAACTTCGCCCATTCTCTGGGACATTGAGTCCGAATGGGTCATGTTCCGCGCCTCCATTGTCGAGGCGGCTGACCGGAGCTGTGGCCGTAAGGTTGTCGGTGCTTGTCGCGGCGGCAATCCCCGAACCCGCTGGTGGACACCGGCGGTGAGGGATGCCGTCAAGCTGAAGAAGGAGTCCTATCGGGCCTTTTTGGCCTGTGGGACTCTGGAAGCAGCTGATGAGTACCGGCGGGCCAAGCGGAACGCGGCTTCGGCGGTTGCTGAGGCAAAAACTCGGGTATGGGAGGAGTTTGGCGAGGCCATGGAGAACGACTTCCGTACGGCTTCGAGGAGATTCTGGTCCACCATCCGGCGTCTCAGGGCGGGAAAGCGGTGCAGCATCAACACTATTTATGGTGGGGATGGTGCACTGCTGACCTCAGCTCGGGATGTTGTGGGTTGGTGGAAGGAATACTTCGAAGACCTCCTCAATCCCACCGACACGCCTTCCAATGAGGAAGCAGAGTCTGGGGACTTGGGGGTGGACTCGCCTATCTCTGGAGCAGAGGTCGCTGAGGTGGTTAAAAAGCTCCTCGGTGGCCGGGCCCCGGGGGTGGATGAGATCCGCCCGGAGTTCCTCAAGGCTCTGGATGTTGCGGGGCTGTCTTGGTTGACATGCATCTGCGGCATCGCGTGGACATCGGGGGCGGTGCCTCTGGATTGGCAGACCGGGGTGGTGGTCCCCCTCTTCAAGAAAGGGGACCGGAGGGTGTGTTCCAACTATAGGGGGATCACACTCCTCAGCCTCCCTGGTAAGGTCTATTCGGGGGTGCTGGAGAGGAGGGTCCGTCGGATAGTCGAACCTCGGATTCAGGAGGAGCAGTGTGGTTTTCGGCCTGGCCGTGGAACAGTGGACCAGCTCTATACTCTCCGCAGAGTCCTTGAGGGTGCGTGGGAGTTTGCCCAACCAGTCTACATGTGCTTTGTGGACTTGGAGAAGGCATTCGACCGCGTCCCTCGGGGAGTCCTGTGGGGAGTTCTCCGGGAGTATGGGGTGCCGGGCTGCCTTATAAGGGCTGTTCAGTCCCTGTACAACCGGTGTCAGAGCTTGGTCCGCATTGCCGGCAGTAAGTCGGACTCGTTCCCGGTGAGGGTTGGACTCCGCCAGGGCTGCCCTTTATCACCGATTCTGTTCATAACTTTTATGGACAGAATTTCTAGGCGCAGCCGGGGCGTTGAGAGCGTCCGGTTTGGTGACCTCAGGATTGGGTCTCTGCTTTTTGCAGATGATGTGGTTCTGTTGGCTTCATCAGACCGCGACCTTCGGCTCTCACTGGAGCAGTTCGCAGCCGAGTGTGAAGCGGCTGGAATGAAAATCAGCACCTCCAAATCCGAGACCATGGTCCTCAGCCGGAAAAGGGTGGAGTGCTCTCTCCGGGTCAGGGAGGAGGTCCTTCCCCAAGTGGAGGAGTTTAAGTATCTCGGGGTCTTGTTCACGAGTGAGGGAAGGATGGAGCGGGAGATCGACAGGCGGATCGGTGCGGCGTCAGCAGTGATGCGGGCGCTGCATCGGTCTGTCGTGGTGAAGAAGGAGCTGAGCCAAAAGGCAAAGCTCTCGATTTACCAGTCGATCTACGTTCCTACCCTCACCTATGGTCACGAGCTTTGGGTAGTGACCGAAAGAACGAGATCGCGAGTGCAAGCGGCCGAAATGAGTTTTCTCCGCAGGGTGGCTGGGCTCTCCCTTAGAGATAGGGTGAGGAGCTCAGTCATTCGGGAGAGACTCAGAGTAGAGTCGCTGCTCCTCCGCATTGAGAGGAGCCAGATGAGGTGGCTCGGGCATCTGCTTAGGATGCCTCCTGGACGCCTCCCTGGTGAGGTGTTCCGGGCATGTCCCACTGGGAGGAGGCCCCGGGGAAGACCCAGGACACGCTGGAGGGACTATGTCTCTCGGCTGGCCTGGGAACGCCTCGGGATTCCCCCAGAGGAGCTGGAGGAAGTGGCTGGGGAGAGGGAAGTCTGGGTTTCCCTGCTGAGGCTACTGCCCCCGCGACCCGACCTCGGATAAGCGGAAGTTAATGGATGGATGGATGGAAGTCGAGGTATTTCGGATTTTGCAGGGACAGACGAGGACACCCAGGCCCTTATCCTGTGGTGGGCGGCAAATCGGCCTTTGTTTACAGGCAAAAGGAATGCGAGCGTGGAAGTATACAAGTAAGTATAATTGTATGCGTAGTTGTTCACAGTAGGTGCTGAATTATTTTTTATTAATGTGGGCAGATCATAATTATTTATAGGTTGAACTCAATCATGAAATAGTGTAATCCACTCTAAACTGCATTTTTTTGTTCTTGGTAACTGCAACCAAACAATTTTCTTAATGTAGTATTTGTATTGTACATCACTTTGGACAAGAGTCTGCGAAGTACCCATAAACATAAATTATGTCTGTATTCATATAAATTGCCAATGTGTGTTCACCGGTGTCTTCTTAAAAGAAAGAGGCCTCAAGGGGAGGGTGGTTGCAAAAGCCCTGAAAAAAAGGTGGGAGAACCTTACATTCAAATACAAGGTAAGATATGCACTATACTTGCCCTGGTAAAGTAAAATAGTCTAAATATGTCACAGCGATATGTAGGTATGGTCTAAATATGTAGTGCATGTTTTCTCTGGCTGTATTTTATCTACAGGACCTTAAGCGTCCCTGTACTGGGATGAGCACAGAGGGGGGTGGGGTGACTGCCACTTCTTGGATTTGGTATACCCATCTGGATGAGGCAATATGGAGCAGGCCATCGGTGACACCGCCTGCCCTCTTTGCCTCATCCAGCCGGGAGGTGGCAGTGACCCCACCCCCATCTGTGGAGAGGGGCACTACCTCCACCTTCTCTACCACAAAAAGACAGCGGGTAGACAGGGTGGAGGAACTCCTTAATGCCTTGAGGGAGAGTGATAGGCAGCATGAGGAGGCCATGCAGGAGATGGAGAGGGAGCAGCAAAGGAGAGATGAGGCTAGGGAAGGAGGGGCAAGAGAGGCAGCGGAACGGGAGGAGAGGAGATACCAAAAGCTTGTAGAGAGGGATGAGAGGCGACACAGAGAGGCAGTGGAAAGGGAGGAAAGGTTTTATAGAGAGATGAGGGAGAGGGAAGAGAGGAGGGAGAGGGAGGCAGCAGGAAGATAGGAGCGCCTCATGGCCATCCTGGAAAAACTGTAAATATTTTAGTGTAAATAGTTTTGTGTTCGATGTTTTGTGTTCAATGTGTTCAGTGTTAAATATTTAAAAATATTTCATTATAAGAATAATTACATTACAAATAAAGAATTATATTAAATATAGAAATCCATTTGCATTGTATATCTTTATTCTGTTTATAAATACTTACATTTCTCGACAATTTGATAAAAATTTTACAAAACACACACACACAAATTTGCCAATTAGCCAAATTATTTATTGCTTTCATTTTAAAGTATATTCTAAAGTAGGAATGATCTGGGGTACATTTAAATGTAGTCGTGATCTGTGGTGTAACAGGTCATTGCCATCCTCTGTCTCTCATCAGCCCTGTTCACAGTTCCTGGAGGTGCTGGTGCTGGTCGGTCCACTGCCCTCCCGACATCAACATCAGCACCTGGCTCCAGCAGGTCCCTATTGCTCATGCAGATGATGTGGAGCACAGTGCAGCAGACGATGACCTCTGGCACATACTTCACATCCACCTCCAGGGCCTTGAGGAAGATGGACCTCCATCTGTTCTTCAGGATCCCAAATGACCTCTCTACAACACACCTTGCCTTTTACAGGTAGCAGTTGAATCGAGCTTGGAGGTGGTTGAAGACAGGCTGCCTGTAGGGCGTCATGAGGCAGATGGGCTAGGACAAGCAGGGGTAGCCACCATCTCCATGGATGCAGTAACCTGGTGGGGGGTAAGACTGCTGATAGTAGATGGGGCTGTTCTGCAGGACTCGGGCGTCATGAACTGACCCACGGTATCCCACAAAGATGTCCACAAACCTTCCAGTGTTGCAGCTGGACTGAGTGAAACAGCTTCTTGTTAAAATAACAGTCGGCATCCTCTGCAGGGGGCTTCACCCGGACGTGGCAACCATCAATGGCTCCTACCACTCGGTTGAAGGCTGCAGATCCTGCTAGACGGGCAAAGCGGGCCCCCAAGCGAGGCAGTTCCTCCGCAGTGGGATGGCGGACCACTTGGTAGAGGAGAGCAGCAATCTTTGCACTCACCCTGTGCACTGCCTGGTGAACGGTTGACCAGGCCATATTGAAAGCCCTGGCAACCACACGGTAAGAGGTGGCGCTGGCCAGCCAGAAAAGAAACACCAAGGTGTCGATCTCAGGGCCCCAACCATGGTCACATTCAGTTCCCAGCATAGCCATTAGAGAGTTGAAGGACTCCCTTGCTAGCCGGAAGTCAACCCGCAGAAAACTGTGGCCATCGAAGTACCGTGCCAGCAGTGACACTGACACATTCATTTGGCTGTACCGCCTGGGGTTGAGACGCTGCTGTGGAGTAGAGGGGGAGGCAAGAGAGAATTTTATGTCAATAAAAGTTTGCTGCATCCCTGTGTTTTAGCATCTTCCTTACTTCATGGCACTTTTTCATTGCATAAATCATTCTAACTATGATTTCTAACTATAATTGGTTTCATTTTGCCAATTGTGTAATGTATCAGTGTAAACATAAATTTAGAACACGTATATTAATTTAAAGTACATTAATTCAGCCAAGAACTGCACTTTATACTAATAGGTATGGGGAAGACATGCACAGACATATGAATTTGTATGCTGATGGGCTTTTAATTATCAACTGCATAACGTGAGGTAATACACTGTAGTCCACGGTACTGTGTTACACAAATGCAGGCCATAAAAGGCATTTAATAGTAAGGCTGCAACAAACTAATTGATTTAATCAATTAAAATCAATTATTAAAATAGTTGCCAACTAATTTAATAATTGATTAGTTGGGTCTATGTTATTATACACATAAGTACAGTGGCTACCTCCTATTTGGGAGCAGTAAGCCATCCAAAGCCGGGGTGGCAGTAAAGTACCATTAAGCTGGATGCCGACCACCATAAAAGAAAAAGGTTACGAGAACCAATGGCGTGCCTTGAGTAGCTTACGTGATGAATTCTGGGAGAATTGAAAAAAACTTTAAAAAATGGCGGAGGCAGACACAGCAGAGTCTTGTTTTAATTTGCCAGAATTTGACGATAATTAGCTGAAATTAGGTCGGAGAGACACTGATGTATTATGTGATGTTGTGGAGTTTTTGGGTTATTTTATGCAATTATTCAGATTACTTAACGCAAATCCTTCATTCAGTGGTGTAGTGGACAGTAAATGCACATAAACGCCATTTACACACCTTTTAAATTTACAAATCAGCGTTTATTCACCTTTTTTGAGATCACTAATGTTAAGGATATAAATAGTTACCCACCGTTTTTACTGCTGTGCATATAGTTTACCCACCTTGAATTTCTTGTTACCACTACACCACTGCTTCATTTCTTCATGATAGAAATTTATAGTAATATCAAATGTTGCAGTAAGATCAGTTTTTGAAGGTCTCGATCTTGTCTTTGAATCAGCCGTATTTGTACTCGTTATTGTCATGGACTCGAGACCATAACTCAGAATATTCTTATTAATGAGCCGTTTACTGTCGGATTGGATAACTAATAACTTCAAATGCAACCAATGGTGTTACTGCCAGTCGCGTTACCCGCCCAGTCCCTTCACACACGCACGCGTGTTTAAATGAACGCAGGGGAAGTCGTGGTTGTCAACACAATCAGCTATTATGTGGCTACAAATGTGGCTACATATACCACCACATGTTTATCCTAACATTCAATTAGGGGGGCGCCCCAAGTGAATTTTATTAAATTTTATTTTCTATATAGCACCAGATCACAACAGAAGTCATTTAAAGCTACCTTTCCTATAGAACAGGTTTATATCTTGTCATTTTCTTAAATTTACAGTTCATCACTGTAGTGTGCTGAAACAACCGGGCACATTTTAAAACTTATTTATTTATTTATTTATTTATTTATTTTTAAATTAATTTATTTAATAATGAACAATATTACAACATATCAACAAAGGAAGTGTCATGCAATACATAAAACAGTAACAAAGCCAGGGATGAGAAGAGAGAAAAAAAATTACCCAAGAAAACCAAATTCTTCCACAATTTTACAAGTTTTGACAGCTTTCTTGTTTTTACACTTAACTAAAGTTGTGCCATACTTGTCACGATCTGCTCCGTTCGATCCCGATGTGTGCCACGCCCACCTCGTTACCTCGTGTGATTACCGATTGTGATCACCTGTGTCCTGTTATTTCTGCCTAGTCTTTTGTATTTAGTCTTTGTCTCAGTCTGTCTACCCAGATCCGTCATTGTATTGTTATGTGTTTTAGTGGATGTCTGCCTTCTCGTCACAATTAAAGCCTGTTTACCCGTCAGTCCGGCTCCTCTCACCTGCTTCCCGGCTCACCTGCTCCGGACACGTAACAGAATGACGGATCTCCTCGAAAACACAGCGCAGCAGACCGAGCGCCAACGGCTCGGTCTGCTGCAGGAGGTTGTGTACTGGCTGTCCCAACTAGAGGTCCAGGAGGACCCCATGGCACGGGACTTAGCCAGCCTGAGTGGGGACCTCTTGAGTGAGGCGCCCCCACCCAGAAAACGCGTACCCCCTCCGCGAGGTGCGCGAAAATCTCCGACAGCTGGTCGAGAGGATAACGGAGAGGCGGCTCCAGCCACTCGCTTGCTCCACGGCCGCCCCGCCTCAACCGACCAGCCACAACCGGAGGAAAAAGAAGAAGAGGAGAGAACAACACCAGGGAGAAGAGCCGGCGATCTTCCTAAGGGCATGCTCTCTCTCTCCTGCTTCTCACGCCGTCACCCCGGAAGTCACTGCCGCTGCCTGTCTGGAGGTACCTTCGCGGGCAGCTTCCCCCTTCCGGGGAATGCGGATTCCCCGGATCCCCAAAGCCCTTAAAGGGGCAGCGCCTGTACGCCCGGCACCGATCCTGGTGCCTATCGCGGACCTGCCTGCTCCGGACGTGCCTGAGGTTGCTGCTGCTGACGCCGCTCTGCCCGCGGCACCGCCTGCTGCTGCCGCCGCTCTGCCCGCGGCACCGCCTGTTCTGTCTGACCCGCCTGCCCAGCCTGCGGTCCCTGCAGCTATCGCCGCTCTGCCCGAGGTGCCTACAGCGGCCGCCATTCCTGTCCTGCCCGCGGCCCTGCCTGAGGCCGCCGCTCTGCCCGCGGCCCTGCCTGAGACCGCCGCTCTGCCCGTCCGGCCCTGCTCGTCGGTCCAGCCTGCTCTGGACCCGCCTGCTCCTGACCCGCCTGCTCCTGTCCTGCTCGCAGCTCCAGCTGCCGCCGCTCTTTACGATGGTGGCCGCGTGATGGTGCCCACCGGGGCGCCCCCTGCTGGCCGGGAACTGAGGGTGCCCGCTGCAGCTCCGCCTCCGCCTGTAGCGGAGGAGGCCGCTCTGCCCGTGGCGCCCCCTGCTGGCCACATGACTGAGGTGCCTGCCGAGGCGCCCCCTACTGGCCGCACGGCCGAGGCGCCCCCTACTGGCCGCACGGCCGAGGCGCCCCCTACTGGCCGCACGGCCGAGGCGCCCCCTACTGGCCGCACGGCCGAGGCGCCCCCTACTGGCCGCACGGCCGAGGCGCCTGCCGAGGCGCCCCCTCCTGATCTGCCTGTCTCTCCCGTCCAGCCCGGCTCTCCCGTCCAGCCCAGCTCGCCAGTCCTGTCCCCGGCTCCGGCTGCACTGCTTGCAGCCAAGCCCCCTGTTTTGCCCGAGTCTCTACCCTCGGGGACCTTCCTCATGACTCCCTTGCCCTTGCTTCGGCGAGGCCCAACAACCCCCAGGACCCCACCTTTCTGTGTCCCGTAAAGGAAGGGGACACAAACGTCGGGCCTGGGTCCCGCTCGCCCTGCCCCCTGGCTCACCCGTGCGTCCCCTGGCTGTGGCTCGGTGGCTGCCTGCGGGTCCTGCGGCGCCGGTTCGGCTCTCGCCTCCGGGTCCCCCTCCGGTGCCTCGTCGCCCACCTGCGGTCCCTCAGTCGGTGCCTCGTCGGCCGCCTCCGGGCCCCCCTGCTCCGGCTGGGCGTCGAACGGCGCCTTCCCTGGCTCTGGCTGCGCCTTCTCCTGCCGCGGCTTCCCCCTCCTGCCTGCCTGCACCGTTGTTCCCTCCTGCTCCCTCCTCGTTTCCTTTGTCGGTCCCTCCGTCTGTCTCCTTGCCCCCTGTGTGGTCCCCTCCGGCTCCGGCCTCCCGTCCGCCTGCGGCCCCTGCGGCTGCCTTCCCTCGCCCGCCTGGGTTCCCCTGGGCTCCCCTTTGTCCTCCGTCTGTTCGTGTCTGGTCTCCCTTGTCTGCTCCTCCTCCCTTCGTTCCGCCTATCTCTGCTCCTCGTCCTTCTGTTCCTCCTTTGCTCACTCCTGGCCCCTTCGTGTCGCCTGTGGGTGTTCCCTCTGTGTCTCCCTTCTCTGTCTGCCTGTCTGCATTTCCTGTTCTTTGTCAGGTCCTGTCTTTCTGTTGGTCCTTGTTCCTGTTCTGTGTCTCTGTCCTGTTCCCGGTCCCTCGTTGATGTTTTTGCTCTTGTTTTCCAGGTCCTGTTTCCCCGGTCTTGTCTCGTCCACCACCTCCCCTGAGGCGCGCCCGGAGTGCGCGCCTTTGGGGGGGGGGGGGTTCTGTCACGATCCGCTCCGTTCAATCCCGATGTGTGCCACGCCCACCTCGTTACCTCGTGTGATTACCGATTGTGATCACCTGTGTCCTGTTATTTCTGCCTAGTCTTTTGTATTTAGTCCTTGTCTCAGTCTGTCTACCCAGATCCGTCATTGTATTGTTATGCGTTTTAGTGGATGTCTGCCTTCTCGTCACAATTAAAGCCTGTTTACGCGTCAGTCCGGCTCCTCTCGCCTGCTTCCCGGCTCACCTGCTCCGGACACGTAACAATACTGCTTAATTTTATTTAAAAAATGGAAAAAGTTGGGTTTAGATCTTAAAACTTTTTTCTTGTGAATGTGGAATTTTCCATATGCAATAAATAACTGAATCTCATAAATAATGTCTGCTCTTAACACCTCATTTTTAAAATAAATAACAACGTCAAACATTTCAATTGTCACTTTCCTTCCAATTTTCCTGCTAATAAAATTAGATAAATCTATCCAAAACATTATTGTATAGATGCATTTAATTTAAAAAAGAAATGAATAGTAGATTCTGTTTCCATCCCACAAAAATTACAATTGTAATCTATCTCTAGTTTGAACCTTTCTAAGACTTTCTTGACAGGGTATATTCGATGTAATATTTTAAATGAAATTTCTTTAACCTTATTTTGGATGCAATATTGATTTAACAATTTCCATGCTTTCTTCCAATCTATGCCATCAAACAGGGAAGTCAAATTTTGCAGAGGGAACTGTTGGTTGGCAAGGGAATTCCTAATATGCTGGTTATTACATTTATCATTCCATAAGTTAATATCCCTAATAAATATATTTCTACAGGCAACATCTGGGCATTTATAATTTATACAAGCATTCTTAAGAAAATGTATTGCACTTCTAGACAGTGCGTCAAAGACCACAGCATATTCTTTAGGTTTAATAGGTATTTTAAATGTCTCAAGAAACTCTCCATATGGCATTAAGAGACCACTGGCATAAAGCAGCTGCCCAAGAATCAAAATACCCCATGATCTATAAAATAGTAACTTATTTTTATATAGTATATCTCTGTTATTCCATAAAAAATACCCGTGGGGTGTAAAGTTATGCTTATACATAACTATGCCAGAAGTGCCTGCCTGTGAAAATTACTTAATGTGATAGGTAGTTTTTCAACTGAGAAGTTGCACTTTAACAAAAATTCAATGCCACCAATAGAATTAAACAAATAGTTTGGGAAAACATTCCAGAGGCTATTCTGATTCTTAATATATTCTCTTATCCATTTAATCTTAAATGAATTATTAAGTAAACCAAAATCTATAACTTCTAATCCTCCATGTTCTATTCCATTACTAATAATTTCTTTCTTTAGATAATAGTGCTTATTCTTCCAAATAAAATTATATATTAATTTATCCAATTTATTGACAATATCCTTTGACACATTAAAAGACAGTGAGACAAATACCGATCTAGATATCCCTTCTGCTTTGGATAGCAATATGCGTCCGTACAATGATAGATCTCTCAATAACCAAGAATCTAGTTTCCTTTTAGTTTTTTTAATAATAGGGCTAAAGTTCAATTCACACCTCTGTCTGACATCTTTACACATAACTATTCCCAAGTAGACCAAATTGTCTTTAACTGGAACCGCACATATTTCATGAACATTACAATCTTTAAGCGGGAACAGTGCTGATTTAGTAGCATTCATCCTCAGACCTGATACTGAAGAAAACTCTTTCACACATTTAACAGCCTTAGAAACTTCAATTTATATCCTTCAAAAAGAGTACTGTGTCATCAGCTAATTGACAGAGTTTAACTTCTTTATGAATAGCTAAAATTCCAGAAAAATTCAATTTTTTTAATATGTATGTTCATAACTTGAGTTACTAACAAAAATAAGAAGGGGGACAGGGGACAGCCCTGTCTAATTCCATGACCTATATTAAACCTTTGTGAAGTCCTGAGAGCTAATTTCACTGAGCTGTTACAACCTTTATAAAGAGTTTTCACTGCATTTAAGAAATAATCCCCAAAACCAAAAGACTCGATGACTTTAAAGATAAAATTATGCTCAACTATATCAAAAGCCTTATAAAAGTCAATAAACAAAATAAAACTCTCATCCATAATAAATTCTCTACAATCAATCATGTCCAGAATTAATCTTAAATTATTACTAATATGTCTACCTGGTACAAAACCTGATTGTTCCTCATTAATTATCTTATCCAACCCTTGTTTTAATCTCTTGACAAAGATTAATGCAAATAATTTCCCATCATTATTTAATAAACTAATTGGTCTCCAATTTTCTATATATGAGGTATTTTTATTAGGTTTGGGAATCAAACTAATTACACCCTGCTTTAATGTAGGAGGCAATTCACCACGTTCAATGGCTTCTTGAAGCACTAAAAGTAAAAAGGGAGAAAGTTCCTCACTGAAAGACTTGTAAAATTCACTCGTCAAACCATCATTCCCCGGGGATTTGTTATCTTTAAGGGACTTAATGCAATCAGTAATCTCATGCAGATCACCTCATCACATGTTGTCACGATCCGCTCTGTTCGATCCCGATGTGTGCCACGCCCACCTTGTTACCTCGTGTGATTCCCTGATTGTTCTCACCTGTGATTCGTTACCCTTAGCCTGTCTCCTGTATTTAGTCCGTGTCTAAGTCAGTAGTCCCCAGTTCCGTCATTGTATTGTTATGTATTGTCCGTGGATGTCTCTACTCATCTCTCCTTTGCTCATTAAAACCCCATTTGCCCGTCAGTTTGGCTCGTTTGCCTGCTTCCCTGCTTAGCCTGCTTACCCAAACGTGACAGAATGACGGAACTCAACGAAAGCACAAAGCAGCAGACCGAGCACGACCGGCTCGGTCTGCTGCAAGACTTTGTGTATTGGCGATCCCAGCCCGAGGTCCAGGAGGACCCTGTAGCCCTCGAGCTGGCCAACCGGGGCACGGACCTGCTCGGGAAGGAGCGCCCACCTGGACAAGACTATCCGCTCCAGAGGGCACGGAAATGCCTCCGCCGCCTGCAGCGCCGGCTCACTGAGCGACAGGAGGAGATCCTGACGCTCCGCTTGGGAGCTTGCTCTCTAATCCCCACCTGGGAGTTAGCCGGTGCGCACGAGGACTCACCGCCCGCCTGGGATGACATCGCCGCTGCCCGCCTAGCCAGCTTCCACGGAGAGCAGCCGCCTCCTTTGGAGGCTTATTTTTATTGGCTGGAGCGTCTGGGGCACGGCGGAATTCGCGCTGTGAGAGACGCTATTCCCCGGGTCTCCAAAGCCCTTAAAGGGGCAGTATGAGGCTTACCAGCTCCGGATCTGCCTGCAGCACCGCCTGACCCGCCTGTCCTGCCTACAGTCCCTGCAGCTGCCACCGCTCTGCCTGCAGCACTGCTCGAGGTGGCCGCGGATGCGCCCCCTGCTGGCCGCGTGATGGCGGCGCCCCCTGCTGGCCGCGTGATGCCGGCACCCGCCGCGGCACCTCCTGCTGCCCAGGAACTGAGGGTGCCCGCTGCAGCTCCGCCCGAGGACCTGGCTTCGCCTCCACCTGCAGCGGAGGAAGCCGCTCTGCCCATGGTGCCCCCTGCTGGCCGCACGCCCAAAGCGCCCTCTGAGGCGCCCCCTGCTGGCCGCACGCCCGAAGCGCCTGCCAAGGTGCCCCCGCCTGATCTGCCTGTCTCGCCTGTCCTGCCGGCGCCTGATCTGCCTGTCTCACCTGTCCTGCCAGCACCTGATCTGCCTGTCTCGCCTGTCCTGCCGGCGCCTGATCTGCCCGTCTCTCCAGTCCAGCCCATCCAGCCCGTCCAGCCCGGCTCTCCCGTCCAGCCCGCGGCTCCGGCTGCACCGCCTGCGGCCACGTCCCCTATTCTGCCCGAGCCTCCAGCACCGGCCCAAGTCCCCGAGGAGGTCCCGGACAATGGGACCCTTGCTCCTTTCTCCTCTGAGGAGGAGGAGCCGGAGTGGGACCCCTCGGGGACCTCCCTCTGGACTCCCGTTCCCCTGTCTGGCCGGGAACAACGGCCTGGTGGACCCCGCCTGTCAGTGTCCTGTAAGGGACGGGGCCACAGGCGTCGGGCCCGGTTCCCGCCCACCCTGCCCCCTTGCTCACCCTCGCTTGCCTTGCTTGGGGCTCCGGGGTCCCCCCACAGTGCCTCTGTGTCGGTCCTCGGTCACGCCTCTGGCGCCTTGTCGGTCGCATCCGGGCCCTCCTGCTTCGCCGGGCGGTCAGACGGCGGCTGCGCCGTCACCTGCCGCGGCTTCCCCCTCCTGCCCGCCTCCGTTGCCGTTCCCTCCTGCTCCCTTCATGCCCCCTCCGTCTCTCCCTCGTCCCGTCCCGTGTCTAAGTCAGTAGTCCCCAGTTCCGTCATTGTATTGTTATGTATTGTCCGTGGATGTCTCTACTCGTCTCTCCTTTGCTCATTAAAACCCTATTTGCCCGTCAGTTTGGCTCGTTCGCCTGCTTCCCTGCTTTGCCTGCTTACCCGAACGTAACACATACTTTTAAAATCTTCATCAATTTTTCTAATATCAGCTGATAAATCGTCAAGGAATGTATTAATTCCACTAATGTGAGAGGATAGATATAAATTCTGATAAAATTTTGCAACGTACCTAGAAATGTCCTTTGTATTCTCATTGGGTATACCATTTATTATCTGTTTGGACAATGAATTGCGCTCACCATTTTGTTTTTCCAGATTAAAAAAATATTTTGTATTTTTCTCCCCTTTCTCCATCCATTTACATCTTGATCTTACAAATGCCCCTCTTGCTTTCTCCTCATATATACTATCCAACTGGTTCTGAAGCGATAACTCCTCTAATTCCCGAGCAGTCAAGCCTTCTTTTTTTACCAGATAACTGAAAAATATTCCTTACTATCCATACTACTTCTTCTTTTCAGATTTTTGCCAGTATTTTTCCCCATTTTAATAACCACACTCCTTACCTCAAATTTCATTAGTTCCCAGGTTTGACCAAATGTCTGCATATAACAGGCCCATTTCCAATGCTTATCAATTATTTGTCTTATTTCAAATTTCAAGTCTTCATTTTCAAGTAATTTATTATTTAATTTTCAATCATTTATTTTGTTGTTTCTAGAGTTTGCTGTCCCAAGTGTATTAATACTAACCAAAATTCCTTTGTGGTCTGTCAAAATAGATGGTTCAATTGAAACACATTCAACATTATCAGCCAAATCATCAGATATAAGCCAGAAGAAGATTGTAAAGAAAGATCCTTATTATTCCATGTAAACATACATTTAGTCGGATTCTTATACCTCCAAATGTCTAAAATACCCAACCGTAAAGAGATATCATGAAGAACACAGTTTGATCTATGGTCTTTTGGTGGCCATCTATCTATGCAATTGTCAATAATCGTGTTGAAATCACCTCTCCTGGAGCCGACACTTTATCGTGGTGGAGAGGTTTGCGTGTTCCAATGATCCCAGGAGCTAAGTTGCCCGGGGCTTTAAGCTACTGGTAGGATCACCCAAGGCAAACAGGTCCTGGGTGAGGAACCAGACGAAGTGTGGCTCACAAGACCCCTTATGATGAATACAAACATAGATTCACATTTTCCCTTGCCCGGACGCGGGTCACCGAGGCCCCCCCCTGGAGCCAGGCCTGGGGTTGGGGCTCCATGGCGAGCGCCTGGTGGCCAGGCCACAGCCCGAACAAGGCACGTGGGTCCCCCCCTCCAATGGGCTCACCACCTGTAGGAGGGGCCATAGGGGTCGGGTGCAGTGTGAGTTGGGCAGTGGCCGAAGGCGGGAACCTTGGCGGACCGATCCTTGGCTGCAGAAGCTAGCTCTAGGGACATGGAATGTCACCTCTCTGGTGGGGAAGGAACCTGACCTGGTGTGCAAGGCTGTGATGTTCCGACTAGATGTAGTCGGGCTCACCTCGATGCACGGCTTGGGCTCTGGAACCAGTCTCCTCAAAGGGGTTTGGACCCTCTTCCACTCTGGAGTTGCTCACGGGGAGAAGCGCCGAGCTGGGGTGGGCATACTTATTGCCCCCTGGCTGGGCGCCTGTACATTGGGGTTTATCGCAGTGGACGAGAGGGTAGCCTCCCTTCGCCTTCGAGTGGGGGGCGGGTCCTGACTGTTGTTTGCGCTTATGCGCCAAACGGCAGTTCAGAATACCCATCCTTTTTGGAGTCCCTGGAAGGGGTGTTGGGGAGCGCTCCTCCTGGGGACTCTCTCGTTCTGCTGGGGGACTTCAATGCTCACGTGGGCAATGACCGTGAGACCTGGAGGGGCGTGATTGGGAGGAACGGCCCCCACGATCTGAACCTGAGTGGTGTTTTGTTGTTGGATTTGTGTGCTCGTCACGGATTGTCCATAATGAACACCATGTTCAAGCATAAGGGTGTCCATATGTGCACTTGGCACCAGGACACCCTAGGCCGCAGTTCAATGATCGACTTTGTGGTCGTGTCATCGGACTTGCGGCCGCATGTATTGGACACTCGGGTGAGGAGAGGGGCGGCGCTGTCAACCGATCACCACCTGGGGGTGGGTTGGCTCTGCTGGTGGGGGAGGAAGTCGGTTGAGGGAGGAAGCCGGTTGAGGGTGTCCGGTTTGGTGACCTCAGGATTAGACCTCTGCTTTTTGCAGATGATGTGGTTCTGTTGGCCTCATCAGAACGTGACCTTCGGCTCTCACTGGAGTGTGAAGCGGCTGTGAAGCGGCTAGAATGAAAATCAGCACCTCCAAATCCGAGACCATGGTCCTCAGCCGGAAAAGGGTGGAGTGCTCTCTCCGGGTCGGGGAGGGGGTCCTTCCCCAAGTGGAGGAGTTTAAGTATCTCGGGGTCTTGTTCAAGACTGAGGGAAGGATGGAGCGGGAGATCAACAGGCAGATCAGTGCGGCGTCAGCAGTGATGTGGGCGCTGCATTGGTCTGTCATGGTGAAGAAAGAGCTGAGCCAAAAGGCAAAGCTCTCGATTTACCAGTCGATCTACGTTCCTACCCTCACCTATGGTTACAAGCTGTGGGTAGTGACCGAAAGAACGAGATCGCGAGTGCAAGCAGCCGAAATGAGTTTTCTCCACAGAGTGGCTGGGCTCTCCCTTAGAGATAAGGTGAGGAGCTCAGTCATTCGGGAGAGACTCAAAGTAGAGCTGCTGCTCCTCTGCATTGAGAGCCAGATGAGGTGGCTCGGGCATCTGCTTAGGATGCCTCCTGGACGTCTCCCTGGTGAGGTGTTCCGGGCATGACCCACTGGGAGGAGGCCCCGGGGAAGACACAGGACACGCTGGAGGGACTATGTCTCTCGGCTGGCATGGGAACGCCTCGGGATTCCCCCAGAGGAGCTGGAGGAAGTGGCCGGGGAGAGGGAAGTCTGGGTTTCCCTGCTGAGACTGTTGCCCCCGTTAATCAACCTCGGATAAGCGGAAGTACATGGATGGAAGGATGGATGGGTGTTGAAATCACCACCCCAAATAATTTTTGCTGAAGGATATCTAGATGTCAACCAATTAATTTTTTGTTCTAGTCTCTGAAATAATTGGTTATTTAATGATTTATTATTGGTGGCATATATATTAATAAGAACAAACATTGTATTATGGGATTCAACAACTAATATAATCCATCTGCCTACATTATCTTTTTCAAAATCCAAAATTTGACCTCCAAACCTACCTTTTAAAATAGCGACCCCTGCTGTTCGATTATCTCCACACGAAAACCAGATCTCACCACCCCACTGAGTTTTCCAAAATGTATTATCTGTAGAACATGCGTGTGTTTCTTGCACGAAATAAAAATCGGCACATTTGCTCTTACAATACAAAAACAAGGTTTTCCTTTTAATTATATTTCTGATACCCCTGGCATTAACTGAAAAAGTCGAAACAGACATTAACAACAGATTAACAGATAAGTAGGATAGGATAGGATAGGATAGGATAGGACTTTATTGATCCCACAGTGGGGAAATTTGTGCGTTACCACAGCTCTAGACAGCCTGAAAGAGTACAAGAGTAATACAAGAATAAGAATACAAGAAAAAAAAAATATAATAAAAAATAAAATAAGATAAAACACTAAATACAGCAGTAGTGCCTATGTACACCCAAACACAGTATGTAACATATGGATAGTGGGTTGTGGGAAAAAGTGCAAGTAATAATAAATAACAACTATTTCACTACTACAGCTGCATTTACCTCTATAAGGTGCGTTATGTATGAAGTGGTAAGTAGTGGTGACCGTAGAGGTAAGTATCTGGGTGACTCATGACATCATGATGTGTTATAGAGTCTAACTGCTGTCGGGATGAATGATCTGCGAAAGCGCTCCTTCCTGCAGTGAGGGTGCATCAGTCTCTGACTGAAGGAGCTGCTCAGCCCACTCAGACTCATGCAGAGAGTGATGTGGGTTGTTCATGATGGATGTCAGCTTAGCTAACATCCTCCTCTTACCCACCACCTCCACAGTCTCCAGAGGGCATCCCAGCACAGAGCTAGACCTCCGCACCAATTTGTCAATCCTGCTTCTGTCCCTTTCCGTGCATCCGCTCCCCCAGCAGGCCACTGCATAGAAAGGGGCGGATGCTACCACAGAATCGTAGAATGTCCTTAACAGGGTCCTGCATACTCCAAAGGACCTCAGTCTCCTCAGGAGGTAGAGCAGGTCGACTCTGGCCCTTCTTATACAGGACGTCTGTATTTGTAGTCCAGTCCAGTTTATTGTTGAGGTGAACACCCAGGTACTTGTAAGAGTCCACTACCTCAATGACTTTTCCCTGGATGCTCACCGTTGTTGGAGGGGGTGCCTTCCTCCTAAAATCTATGACCATCTCCTTCGTCTTGCTGGCGTTAATTTGGAGAGCATTAGTCTCACACCAGCCGACAAAGTCACTGATGACCCCCCTGTATTCCTGATCGTTCCCGTCTGATACGCATCCGATGATGGCTGTATCATCCGAGAACTTTTGTAGGTGGCACTGGTCCGAATTATAACGGAAGTCAGAAGTGTACAGGCTGAACAGGAAGGGTGAGAGAACCGTGCCCTGCGGCGCGCCCGTGCTGCAGATTACCGTCTCGGACACACAGTCATGGAGCCTCACATACTGCGGTCGGTTGGTTAGGTAGTCGATGGTCCATGCAGTCAGCTGCTTGCCCACACCGGCTCCCTCCAGCTTCCCTCTCAGTAGTGCAGGCTGGATAGTGTTGAAAGCACTGGAGAAGTCAAAAAACATGACCCTCACAGTGCTCCCTGCCTGCTCTAGGTGAGAGAGGACTCGGTGCAACATGTAGATGACAGCATCATCCACCCCGATTCCAGACCGGTATGCGAACTGCAGGGGGTCAATCGCTGAGCTCATCAGTGGGCGAAGGTGGTGCAGGATGAGCCTCTCCATGGTCTTCATCAGATGAGAAGTCAAGGCCACAGGTCTAAAATGGTTGGGTTCCTTGGGGTGTGCAATTTTCGGCACCGGGATGACACAGGAAGTCTTCCACAGTTCAGGAATCCTCTCCAGACTCAGGCTCAGGTTGAAGATATGCTGAACCACCTGACAGAGCTGGTCTGCACATTCCCTGAGCAGTCTGGCGCAGATTCCATCCGGACCTGCTGCCTTCCTTGCCTTCGTCCTCTTGAGCTGGCTTCTCACCTGATCGACTGTGAGGCAGATATCAGGCCGGGCTGGGTTGGGGGATGGGGCTGGCTGTCTTGTGGGTAGATATGTAGATGGGGGTGAAACTAGGTGGTGGTGTGAGGAGAGCTCAGGTAACAATGGGATTGCACCAGGATGGAGGGGGGGCAGCATAACGAGGGGGGTTGATGGAAGCTGGGGGGTGGTGGAGGTGGTTGATGGCCCCGAGTCGAATCTGTTGGAAAAAAGATTCAAGTCATTGGCCGCCCCCTGGTCAGCAGACACTGTGGCTCCTCCAGTGTCTTTGAAGTGTCCAGAGATTTTTTTCATGTTCCTCCAGACTTCTCTGACGTTATTCTGTTGGAGTTGGTTTTCCATCTTCTTCCTGAAGTGCTTCTTGCCACCTCGGATCTTATATTTGAGATCCTTTTGAACTCTCCTCAACTTATCTTTGTCTCCAGATCTGAAAGCTCTCTTCTTCTCATTCAGCAGAGCCTTCAGTTCTGGGGTCACCCACGGTTTATTGTTAGAGAAACACCGCACCTTCTTGGTAGGAACAGTTTTCTCAACACAGAAATTTATGTAGTCCGTGACGCAGTGGGTGAGGGCGTCGATGTCCTCACCGTGGGGCCTGCAGAGTTCCTGCCAGTCTGTGTATTCAAGACAGTCTCTCAGGGCCTCACTGCATTCCTCAGACCACAGCCTTATTACCTTCCTGGGGGGGGGGGGGGGGTTCCTTTTCACCATAGGGGTGTAAATAGGTTGAAGGATGACCAGGTTGTGATCTGAGTGGCCAAGCGGGGGGAGGGGAGCTGCACTGTAAGCCTGCTTTGTGTTGGTGTCCAGGGTTTTGTTGTCCCTTGTCTGGCAATCCACATACTGGGAGAAGTTAGGGAGAGTGGCAGGTAGTGAGGCATGATTGAAGTCCCCAGAGATAATAATGAGGGACTGCGGATGTGCCGTCTGTAGCTGTGAAACCGTGGAGTGAATGTGCTCACAGGTTGTTGTAGCATCGGCCGAGGGAGGGATGTAGACAGTCAGCACAATAACATGAGAAAACTCTCGGGCCAGGTGGTAGTGAAATAGACTGTAGCCTTAACACACTTTAACTGGTGTAGGATTACAAATTTATAAATGGTTCAGTCTGGCTTCCAACATAACAGTGTATGAACTGAAAGAGATAGGCACATTGGATTTGCAGTTGGAGGTAAGGATGGGGGACATTCTAATAAGATCAAGTCTGGGGGCCCAGGTGTCTGAGACATTAACATTTAATCTTTATGAACTTCCTGATCACTGGGTAGGGGCCCAAAGTAAAGGTGAATGCTAATCTCAAGGCCAGGCTGTGCCTTTGTCGCTATGATAATGTGAAGGTCTGAGTGATACTATCAGGCTAATTAGATTAGCACCTGGAGAGGCATTTGAAAGGCACTGTTATGCTGATGAAATCAGGGCTGGGAAACTTCCAGGCTGATTCCTGGAAGTTACTATGCTTTGTTTAGTTGGTCTCCACCTCTGTGTATCCCTCCCCCCTTGAAATGTATAAACTCTGCCGAGCTGAGTTTTAGTCAGACTTGGATGACTACAGCGACGCATGGCGAGTTCTCAATAAAGAGGAACTTCGGCCGGAAAGATATCCCAACGTCTCCTGGTCTCTGCTTCGACAAAGGAAAAAGTTTCCAACAGTTTTGGTGCCGTGACCCGGATAGAGCTCCTCACCTGAATCCAGATTGAAACTGTAAGCTTCAAGAACTGACTTCATTCCAGACAGAATTTTTTGTACAACCAAGGATTGGTGAGTGCCACTCTATTCAAAAGAACCTTTAAGACCAGTACAAATTCGTCATCCTCTGCGCTGTCAGGGAAGAGTTAACAGGCTGCTGTAGGGTTTGGTTAACCAAGTTATCCTCTAAAAAAGTTTCTTTTTAGAGATGAAGGTTATCCTCTGTTCAGGCAGGGAAGATTAGAATTACGTTCTAATATTTGTGGGTTATCCTCTGTTCAGGCAGGGAAGATTAGAATTACGTTCTAATATTTGTGTGTTATCCTCTGTTCAGGCAGGGAAGATTAGAATTACGTTCTAATATTTGTGTGTTATCCTCTGTTCAGGCAGGGAAGATTAGAATTACGTTCTAATATTTGTGTGTTATCCTCTGTTCAGGCAGGGAAGATTAGAATTACGTTCTAATATTTTGTGTGTTATCCTCTGCTTTGCCAGGGAAGATTAACAATAGTTGATTTGTGTTAATAAGCGTAACAGGCCTTTGTTGATCAGAGAGGTTTTAGTGTTTTGATGGTGTGGTAGCGAACAAATTCACAAAATGTTCAAGAAGAATGCTAGACTGATCCCCACCACTAAAAAGGGTGGTCTTGCGACTCCTTCATGGTCTGATAGTGAATTCAAATCACTGTTAGGAGTGCAAATGAACCTAATAGTTACTGAGAAAGTGAGACAAGAACTAACTCAGAAGTATGAGATCCATCCAGACAAGACTTGGTCTGTAGATGAGTGTAAAAAGGTATTAGGAGCATGTATTCGCAAGAAAAATATAAAAGGCATTATCTGTTGCCATAGAGAATTTAGTTTAGCACTAGGTACACAACAGTCCCAGCGTATCCCAGAGCTAGAGGAACAGATCCAGGAGCTCCGTGCGAGAGTATCCTCTTTGACTTGAATTGAACCGCAACAAAGCTTCAGTCAGAACTGATGTGGAGGAAGTTAGTCAGCCTGATAACAACTATCCTGACCTACAAGCTTTCTTTGAAACCAATGTAGCCATCCAATCAGTAACGGATGTGCCTGTAAATTCAGTGGAGGTATGTGGTGCTAAAAGGAGATCTCAGGGGATTGAGAGAATTGAAAGCGTTACTCCCAACGCTTCTGTTGTACAAGTACAAACTGTTACTAAATCACTAGGACCTAAGGATATAGAGAGACTATCCCAGAGCTTACCCTCAGCACACACTAATTTTTCTGAATTTAGAAGAGCTTTGATCAGCAAAATGCGTCTCTACAACATGTCATTAGAAGAAGTCACACAGCTGATGTCACAAATTCTAACTGAATCTGAATTCAACCGTTTTGAGTCTGCTGTGACTTCTGAACTACAACATGCCAGTAAAGGTGATTTGAGAGGTGTTTTGAAAATTCTAAAGGACATCATGGGACCCAAGGTAGACTGGTCCAGAATCATTAACTGTGTGCAAAAGAGAGAAGAATCTGTAAATGAATATACTGAAAGGTTTTGTCAGTCAGCTGTAACTTACAGTGGAATAATTGAGGATTCTGAAGGTGTGCTTGATGATAAGGGACCCGCATCTGGTCAGATGGCCTTATAGCCGAGTACAGAAAAGCATTGCCATTCCTAGATCTAACCTGGTCTAGCATGACTCTCAGAGCGGCATGGGAAAGGGATGCTGATGTTAAGGCAAAGGTGAGAGTAGCAGCAGCTACGTTTAGCACAACAAACCAAGACAATAGATGGCCCAAAAGAAAAGGCAAATGTAAATACTGTGGAAGACTTGGACATTGGGAGAGAGATTGTAGGAAGAAGTTGCAACATGGTGGAAGAAATATTCTGCATAGTTCTGCTCCGCCTCAGCCTGCCTACAACCCTGAAGTAGATCCGCCATTGTCTACTCAAACTGTAGGACAGCTTGCTCAGGCTCTCCTAAGAGCACAAGAAGAACTGGAAAAAAACTAATTGTTGGGGCTGTGAGTAGCTACCTTTCCCCTGTAATCCATCACAATGACAAAAGAATTTTTGTGAAAGGTAGCATACAAGAGAGAGAAATTGACTTTTTGCTTGACACAGGTGCAGAAATTACAGTAATTCCCACAAAATTGGCCAGAGATTTAAACATCCCATATAAGAAAACCAAACTTTGTTTAACTGGTGTAATAGGTGAAGATTCTGTTTTGTATGAAACTCCGCCCATAGAAGTACAATTAGGCCCAAAAACTCTGACTACCAAATTGCTATGTGCTCCATTAAATACAGGTGCAATTCTAGGCATGGATCTACTGAGACAAGTACATCTAACAATAGACATGTCCTCAGAATCTGCTAGCATAAAAATTTCCTCAGCACAAGTTTCTACTAATAATGCAACCACGCCTGAGTATGCTTTCTTGCAGAATCACCCTATTTGGGCTAAAGACAAGGATGATTGTGGTCTTCTGACAGGTGTAGAACCAGTCAAATTGACAGGAACTCCACCTCCTGTGACCAAACAATATCCAATCAGTAAGGAAGCTTTACAGGGAGTCAAACCTATTGTAGAAAAATTGCTGAAACAAGGTGTGCTAGTTAAAACCAACAGTCCCTGTAACTCACCCATATGGCCCATCAAGAAAGCCAATGGGACATGGAGACTCACCATAGACTACAGAGTAGCCAATAAACACATTGATAAAATCACCCCCCTAGTAGCAGATCCATCTACAATTTGTAATGGCTTACCATTAGATTGTAAAGTTTTTTCGGTAATCGATATGTCTAATGGATTCTTTTCTGTCCCTTTGCACTCTGACAGCCAAGCATGGTTAGCTTTCACAGTTGACTATGAGCAATACCAGTGGACTCGTCTGCCACAGGGATTTCAAAATTCTCCAACCATATACCATCAGGCTGTCAGACGTGATTTGTGTGACCCAGAATGTCCAGTCAAACAGTCCACTATGATTCAATATGTCGATGATATTTTGATTGCCTCAACAGATCATGATGTTCATCAACTTGAATTGGCAGCGTTGCTAGACTATTTGCATAAAAAAGGACACAAATGCAGCCTTCACAAAGCTCAAGTTGCAAAAAACCAAGTCACTTTTCTGGGTCAAACAATTGGTACAGGACATAGATCCATTACACAGGATCGAGCGGCTGCAGTCAAAGCAATACCTCCGCCTACTACCATTAAAACTCTCAGATCATTTTTAGGAACAGCTGGTTACTGTAGACCTTGGATTGAAAACTATGCCGTGATTGCTCAACCACTCTATGACTTGTTGAAAGGCCAGATTAAAGATTCTGATACTGTTTGTATGGAAGAAATCCATCTCAAAGCTTTCAATGCTTTGAAGGGAGCATTATGTCAAGCACCCGCATTAGGAATTGCACAATCTGATAGGCCCTTTGTGCTTTATGTTCATGAACACTTAGGCTTTATGACTGCATGTCTAATGCAAGATCATGGGGGCAGTTTACGCCCAATCCATTACTATTCTGGTAAACTTGACATAGTCGCTCAAGGTATGGGCCCATGTCTTAGAGCCGTGCAAGCAGTTCATCTAGCGCTTCAAGCTTCGTCAGGAATGGTGTTAGGACAGACCGTAAATGTAAGATGTCCCCATGCGGTGTCTGCACTAATGAATCAAGCAAAAGTCACTTCTGTCACCTCGTCTCGTTGGGGAAATTGGTTAACGACCCTCACAGCCCCGAACATTGTGTTACAGCGTGCGTCAGTCACAAACCCCTCCACATGTATGATGTCTGCAATGACTGAAGTTGTGTTAGAGGATGAAGGAGAAATGACTCACGACTGTGTCACCCTTACATATGCACCTACAAGTGAAGTAGCAGAAACTCCCATAGAGAATGCAGAATTGGAGTTGTTTGTTGATGGTTCAGCTCAAGTTATTGAAGGCCACAAACGAGCAGGTTATGCAGTAACTTCCACAACTAAAGTGGTAGCTTCAGGTCGTCTTCCAGATCATTTTTCAGCTCAAGCTGCAGAACTAGTAGCCTTAACTAGAGCATGCACGCTAGCTTCAGGGTCAGTTGCAAATATCTACACTGATTCCAGGTATGCTTTTGGAGTAATTCATGATTTTGGTGTCATTTGGCAGAGTAGACAGTTTCTAACTTCTGCTGGATCCCCCATTAAGCATGCTGGATTAGTGAAAGATCTAATGCTTGCCATGAAACTTCCAAAGAAATTAGCTGTGATCAAAGTGAAAGCACATCTCACAGCTAATACTACGGAAGCTAAAGGTAATGCTCTTGCTGATGTAGCTGCGAAACAGGCTTGTTTCTATGCAACCGTACAAGTGTGTTCAGGTAGTACAGCACAGAAGACCATTCTGCCTCCTGAAACAATCATTGATCCGTACAAAGACGTCCCTCTATATGAAGCATGGACATGGTTAGACAAAGGAGCCACAGTAGATTCATCTGGCTGCTGGACCAAAGGGGGAAAGTATGTCGCTCCTGAATCACTGCTGCCATATTTGGCTCAACAAATCCACAATTTGGGTTACAGTGGTCCAGCAACGATGAATCACAGGTTCTCAAATCAATGGTGGAATCCAAAATTCAGAACTGTAGCCATCGAGACAGTCAAAAGATGCGTTACGTGTCAGAAAAACAATGATGTGCCAGCAGTAACTACAGCTGCAACACATACCCCAGCTCCACCAGGACCATTTCGTCATCTGCAAGTGGATTACATATCGTTACCTCCTTGTAATAGAAAAACTGACGTCTTGGTAATAATAGACAAGTTCTCAAGATGGGTAGAAGCTTATCCCACAGGACGTGCTACAGCTGCACATACTGCTAAATGTCTTGTTACTGATTTCGTTCCCAGATGGGGATTACCAGATTACATCGACTCAGATCAAGGAACACACTTCACAGGACAGGTAGTCAGGGAAGTGTCTAAAATGTTGAAGATTAAGTGGAATCTTCACTGCCCATACAGGCCACAAGCATCAGGACAGGTTGAACGAGCAAACAGAACAATCAAACCCAGGCAAAGCAAAATGCATCAGGAAGGAGTACCATGGGTCGAAGCGCTGCCGGCGGTACTGTGTAGTATGAGAGCATCACCTAACAGAGCAGTAGGACTGAGCCCTCATGAGATTATTACTGGACGCCCAATGCAAATGCCAGGTGTGATTGATCTTAGAAATGCTGATGTACACCTTGCTTCAGATGCCCTGGTTGCTAACTGTGAAAACCTCACAAAGGCAGTACAAAGTGCCAGAGAGAGAGTTGAATCGTGTTGGCAGACTCCACCAGAAGGTGGACACACAATCATCCCAGGTCAGTGGGTCATGATAAAATCATTTAGAAACAAGCCATTAGAGCCTAAGTGGCACGGACCACATCAAGTGATGTTGATTACAGCAGCTGCAGTGTTGTGTCAGGGAAGGAAAACCTGGACTCATGTGTCACACTGCAAAGTTGTTCCCCCACCGGCAGGGATAGGATAGGACACACGGACCAGTGAGGAGCCCAGGGAAGAACCGACTGCAACAGGCATCGGGGGCCAAACCATGCGGTGAAGACTCCCACATAGGCCTTCCCCATCTACTAGGCCATCCTGACCTCACTGCTCTTTAGGTGTCTCGGGAATTAAGAGATAGGAAAAGAAGGAAAGATAGTAGACACAGATCGAACAGAGGATACAACCTTAGTGTTGGCAAGTTTTGTACAACAGATACTGCTCTGTCGTCTTTTGTTTTCTTTCTTACTCTGTGCAGATACCACTTCATGGCTGTCCCGGGACCCATACACACTGACCTCCTCACCGGCAAAGGAAGCCACAACTTCTGACCGACTACTAGACCCACTACCGAGCCAACTGTCACAGAAGAGAAAATAAATAATAAAATAAAATAAAAATTTAAAAAATACACAACGCAGAGAATCACATACGAGAACGTCAGTCATCTATCAACATGATCAAGATTGCCGTACTAGTAATCATCATGGACATTGCACAAGCTGTAGACTCCAGAAACAACATCTTCTTAGAATTGATGAGCATGTCAAGAAACGCCTTGTTGGCTGGAAAGGACATTTGCATGCCACACCCACCGTCAGTAGGCGCAGGAATCCCATGGGTGGCACATCCCATCTCCAACTGTGACACATGTACTTTACTAGAAGTTGATACCAGTGAAATATACAACAAGAGTACATGTCACAACATCACAATTCCTCCAACTTCTCCATGTTGCGTTCCTGGATTATCATCCTGCAACCTAACTTCAGCTACTCCAATCATGACAGATCTACTCTTACCAATGACTTTTCCCTGGTGCATGGAAAATTACACTCCAGCCTTGACTCCACTGGGTGAAATTCCTCGGGAGCATTGCAGCCTTGTGGTCAGAATGAGAACAGAATCTCACGTTGACATCACTCCATCAGCTAGGGGAGAGGAAAAGGATTTAGAAGGGTGTCTTCATAGGACATCAGCTCTACCAAAACTCTTTGCAATAAATCAGTGGTGTATGATTCCTCCACCACCTGGCACATTTTGGTTATGTGGAACTTCTGTCTACAACATCCTACCCAGCCAATTCAATGGCAGGTGCACCCTGGTTTATGTTCTGCCGGCTATCAGAGAAAATACACACTCCACTTCAAGATCTTCCCATCTACATAATTCAGCCCCTACATTTAACAGAGAAGATAACTGCATTCCAGGACTCACTTGTGCACAAACATGGTGGTCAAGAACCCTTGGAGCATTAATCCCATCTTATGATGTCATACAAGCCCTTGATCAAGTCAGAAGCTTATCAAATTCAGTACAGAAACTGGCTAATGATACAGCTTTGGCCCTGGGTAACATCACAGACACCCTAGCTTCGCACAAGATAATGATCTTACAAAACAGAGTAGCTTTGGATTACATCCTTGCAGGGCAAGGGGGAGCCTGCACGGTTATCGGCCCTGAGTGCTGCACTGGGTTAATGGATCCAACGGAGGACTTGAACAAAATCCAACAAGACATTCTGGATCTTTCAACAAAATTACACCAGATGACTGAAGATAATTCTTCATGGTTCGGAAACATGCTAGGGAAACCCTGGCTGTGGATCAAGGAAATAGCAATTCTTCCTACTGGTGTATTATCTATGTGTCCACAGTATCAAGTGTTTCATTCAACGAATAACCCGCACCCATCAAGAAGAAATGACAGGTCCAACCAGAAAACACTATTATCCATAAGAACTTCACAGACTCTATCTAAATGTTTTTGTTTTTCCTTTTCCTTTATGTCATTATGGCATTCATCACTGCCATCAACAACAGAACAAGTGCTATGTGCCTGTAACGATCACAAGTTACAAGAATTAAATGTCTAAATTTGTATGTTGTGAGAGTTATTAGAACTCTCAAAGGGGGAATTGTAGGATTACAAATTTATAAATGGTTCAGTCTGGCTTCCAACATAACAGTGTATGAACTGAAAGAGATAGGCACATTGGATTTGCAGTTGGAGGTAAGGATGGGGGACATTCTAATAAGATCAAGTCTGGGGGCCCAGGTGTCTGAGACATTAACATTTAATCTTTATGAACTTCCTGATCACTGGGTAGGGGCCCAAAGTAAAGGTGAATGCTAATCTCAAGGCCAGGCTGTGCCTTTGTCGCTATGATAATGTGAAGGTCTGAGTGATACTATCAGGCTAATTAGATTAGCACCTGGAGAGGCATTTGAAAGGCACTGTTATGCTGATGAAATCAGGGCTGGGAAACTTCCAGGCTGATTCCTGGAAGTTACTATGCTTTGTTTAGTTGGTCTCCACCTCTGTGTATCCCTCCCCCCTTGAAACGTATAAACTCTGCCGAGCTGAGTTTTAGTCAGACTTTAGTCAGACTTGGATGACTACAGCGACGCATGGCGAGTTCTCAATAAAGAGGAACTTCGGCCGGAAAGATATCCCAACGTCTCCTGGTCTCTGCTTCGACAAAGGAAAAAGTTTCCAACACTGGGAATCTCACAAACAGCAGCATTTCGGTTGCTTACACAATACAATAAACTATTATCCATAAAATACCCTATAACCTATTCTCATATAACGTTTCAACATTGATTTTGCTTAACGTCTCGCCGCAAATATGTATTAACCACGTAAGAAAACTTGGAGTGACAGCATTCAATAATTGGATGACAGTCACAGAATCCTTCTTACATATTCATTCGTCGCCCATGCGAACCTCTTTCCCATCAATGAAAGCCTGACCACCGACAAAGTATGCCCTCCTGCCTTGTTTCCTCGCAGAGTCCACAGCCGGCCAGAGACGGCTTCGTGCTGCCTTGTCAGTCTCAGTTAAGTCCTCTTTGAACCATAAGCCATTCCTCTTCAAATATTCACTTTCTTTTGCAAATTTCCAAACTAGGTCTCTTGCCGATCTTGATATAAACCGCAGAATTGTCGGTCGAGGCTTTGGATTCCTTTCCTCACCTGTTTTGAGCCGTCCTAAGCGGTGCACAACATTAATTGCGTCAGACATCCCATCACGGTCAGCTTCAGGGACTACCGCTTTGCATATGCCTTTCACCCTATTCTTAATTTGACCGTCAAAGTGCTCAGGAACCCCACAAAGACGAAGACCCCATCTGCGCAAATAACGGTCCATGTCATTAAGTCTATTTTCAACAGTGGAAAGCTTCCCCTGCAACACTTTGTTTTCGCCTTTTAATGTCGCATTGACCTTCTTTATATCAGCCACCTCGTGGCTCAGTGATTGAAGCAAACTAGGGATGCTCCTTTTGACCGTTTAACCGTTAACCGAAATAGTAATATTCGGTCAAAATTAATTATCAGTTAAACGGTTTAAAATGTTTTTATATATATTTTAATTATTAGTAGTAGTATGAAGTTTTGTGGCATCTCAGCTGAAGATCGCTTTTCACGTTCTAAATACACTGGGTTTGAATCGGCGACTGTGATTACAGGCACACAGGCTTAGCCCACTGAGCCATGAACACAGGTACGAGCTTTGCTGCTGAAAATGGAAACATTGGCGCAAAGCTTCAGCGGCAGAGACGTATCCGTGTGCTATATTGTAGCCAATCGGTGTAAACACTACCCAGACATGTGCTCTTGTTTTATTTCGGTTACAATGGGCGTATTCACATATTTCTTTATCCAATACTAACTGTCGGATTATCATGTTATCATGCGAATAGCGCAATTTGCAAGTGGGAAGGCGATCAGAGCTGCTTCGAGACGCAGACGCTTAAGTCAGTCACTCTTGTTCTTTCAATTCGTATCACGAAGCTATAAAAATATATTTAGTTTCTACCTATATATATATATATATATATATATATATATATATATATATATATATATATATATATATATTTTTTTTTTTGAAAAGTAGACCGTCCAAGGTTTCTGAGGGTGTTTTTTAAATGTGTATATGATAAAACCTCGCAGAGTTATTTAAATGGTTTGGCGAAATTTCTGTCAGATCCCGCCGGCAGGACCGCCGACCCCAGAGGAATTTAATATTCTAATCTAATCAGTTAACGGTTAATGTTCGGTTAACGAACGGCGGTTGTCGGTTGGGAAAATTAATCGAAATGAGCATCCCTAAAGCAAACCATTCAGGGTTTCGATGCTTGCTGCGTTTTCCTTAACCATCATTTCAATCTGATCAGACCTTTCATTAGTTCGATCAGACAGTATTCTGATGATGTTTTCCTGGACCTCGCTAAGTGTGGGATCAGCATCATCGATCTTAGTAACATTTTTTGCTTTCTTTGCTGTCTGTGTCTTAGAAGGGGTATTTGGCCATGAATCACAGTCACCTCCTGATTTTCCTTTACAGGCATATCCTCCTGAGACCCCACCCATTCATTTATGTCCATTGTATTGGACATTTTGTTTTTGCATCTATCTTTTCACTGATGTAAGGAAACTTATTTATTCCTGTTGTATATGTAACCCTGCATCTCTCCCTCAACATACACCGCTGCGGCTAGGGGACTCTGCATTGTGTTAGGATTATCTGGAAACTTACAGGGGTGCAGCCGGAAGGAGGGAGGCGACGGTCACAGAATGAGAGGAAAGGAGAAGAGACTCAAAGACTTGGTACAATGGCAGCGGGACCATTTATTAACCAAAGGCTAGATACATCCAACTCAGACCTGTAGGGTCGGTATATCCAACTGGATTAAAGTTTTAAAGACACAAATAAAAGTACACCACCACAAAATACAGGTTAACCCATCTCAATATAACATCTCCATGTCCTAGCATCGCATTAGCAGGCACTTTCTAACTCGTTTTCTAACCAAAAATATAAGTGTATGAAACACAAAAACAGGAAAATAGTCCATTACCAATTCTCTAATACTTTCAGTAAACGCATAGTTTAGGAAAGCCAACCCAAAAGTACCAATATTTTAGAGAAATTTACATTTTAACTCCCAACGCAAATACGTGGCTTACCTGTAGGGTCGGTATATCCAACTGGAAAAAAAACAGGTTGCACTTGACAACCCGTGCCGACCCTTCGGAATCACAGAGGGACCAAAAAACGTGCAATAGTGTGGTGCAATAGTGCCACCTCCTGGCATAACACACTGCTGCCTTACATATACTAATAAGGACATGCTGTGAAATTAAAAATAAAAATTAATTTGAAAAAATCTAAATTGTAAGATGTCTTATTTCCCCCAAAGACAAAAAACCTAAAATTGAAGGACACTTTTTTCCTTGGGTCTCAGGAGGATATGAATGAATATCACTGTTGTGTCGTTTTTCACTCGTTAGATCCATCTCCATAATTCCTTCACTGTTCAACTTCTCTTTTACTTTGGGCATAATCCAGATCAAAGCAGCTAACAGCAAGCTAATCCAACAGGTTGTACAGTTATAGGTTACGCTGAGATGATAAATTAAATAACTACTAGCATTTTAACATTAATAACTTGAGAATTGCAGTACCTGAACAATCTAAACAAAGATAAATGCGTTTAAAGCAACTAATTCCGCATATATGTAGTTTCCTGAGAATTTTCCTCCTTGTGACTTAAAACTCAACCTCTCTCAGCGCCATCTTGTGCGCCCCCCAAACAATCATCTTCTTTTAAAACGAAATTTGCCGCCTGCCGTTCACGGGTTTTTCTTATTTGCGTCGCTCAGTCACTAAAGTCTATGACGTTTCACGAGAGTGCAAGCCGGCGCATTTTTAGCGTAAAAAAAGTCTTTTTCACCACAATAAATGTTTACTTTGTCCGTAATAAATGCAGACACACTCGCTTGCGTGCTCTCTCCCCCTGTCACATATGTGTATCAACATTAAATAACATTTGACAATTATTTAATAATATTCTTAGTAACAGCAGCGGTAGTCTGTGCTTTTACATTAAAAAACTGGAGTACTGAATACATTATCTAAAGCACCATGCTGGTTGCACTTCATAAAACAAGATTTTGTGTATTTCATTACATTGATTCAGCTGATTTTTTTATATTCTTAATGTAGCATTGTAGCATACATTTGTTTTTTATGTGAGCTGCTGGAAACAACCTTTGTACAGTCAGACTGGGTTATTAAAAACTGCTGGAAATCGAATTGGCTTTTGACCCCCCCCCCCATCGATTAATCGAAAAAGTAATTTAATCAATTATCAAAATAATCATTGGTTGCAGCCCTATTTAATAGCAAGTGCCATGACATGCAAAAAACGTATATGAACTTTATTTTGATTTGTGCATTTATTTTTACAACTTTGTGCAAAGAACTTCATTGGACAGACACTATCTGAAAAGGAAAGCCTAATACCCGCGCGGCGCTGCCATTAGGCACGCATACAAAAAAAAACATGTAGGTTACGTACCATCTCATGTTCAGCCAACAGGAGGAGGATCCTGTGTCGACGATGAAAGCGACGCAGTTTTAAACAAAAGCAAATGAAACCACAAGGAAATTCATTGTAAACAAAACACGGCAGATATTTTGGCGCGCTGGAGAATCGCGATCAAATGCTAGTCCGTCACTTCCGGTAAGTGCAAAAAAATCAAAAAAGAGATCTCTTTAATATCTGAATAGTTTCTCCTAACAACAATGAGAATAAAAAGAAAGAAAACTGAGACTTTAACTTATTGCTCTTGCTTCTCAACGTTTTCTCCTGAGCAAGAGATGTCAGTACATCTCAGGAATGTCACATCATAACTTTTAACAGAGATCTCAACTAGGTCACATGTTTGGCCCATTCAGCATCCACAGATCTCTCAATGTGAAATAAAAAAATTACTCACTCAAGGTACATATACACACGTTGCACTTACCTGGACAAAAATGATGGTACCCCTAGAAAAGACTGAAAATAATGTGACCAAAGGGACATGTTAATTCAAGGTGTGTCCACTAATTAGCATCACAGGTGTCTACAATCTTATAATCAGTCAGTGGGCCTATGTATAGGGCTCCAGGTAGTCACTGTTATTTGGTGACATGGTGTGTACCACACTCAACATGGACCTGAGGAAGCGAAGGAAAGAGTTGTCTCAGGAGATTAGAAAGAAAAGGTTGTGCAACAAAATATTAATTTAGGATTAGGTTAATCATTTTTGTCCAGGCCTGTTCCATGAGTTTATTTTTTTTTAATAATTCTGTTGAAGCATGGTTGAAAAGCTATGTCTGACTTTCATTGGTTAAATTTCATAGGATTTTTATTTATTATTACTTTTGTCAGATTAAAGTTATTTCTGTGACCATTGTGAGTTTTTCTTTCATTGACTGAAGGGTACCAACAATTTTGTCCACGTGTGTATAATTTTATTTACAGTTGATCTCTCTTTTATCCAGTTTCATTGCAATAACAGTCTAAAATTGGAATTTATATTTTGTTCAATTAATTAACTTACCCACAATTAATAAAGAATTAAAAGTTCACAGTCCACAGGACAACCTAAATAATAATTATTGTGTCACATTAAAAATGGCAAAAATGATCTAAGAGTCCACAAGTGTCACGGTCGGGCAGAAGGCGATCCGGGAAGCAGGGATACAGACCCAGGAAGTTGGGCAAACGGGGTTTATTAAGGGAGAATCCACAGGACGGGGGAGAACAACAAGTAACATTAATGACAAGTCTGGGGAAGACTGACTCAGACAAGGACTAAATACAACATACAAGCTACGGGTAACGAGCCACAGGTGAGAACAATCAGGGAGAAACAGGAGGTGGGGGCGTGGCACACATTAGGAGTGGACGGAGCGGGGCGTGACATAACCCTCCCCCCAAAGGCGCGCACACTGGGCGCGCCCGAGAGGAGGCGACAGACGAGACGAGACCCAAAACCCATCAACAAAGGACCAGGAACAGGACAGAGACACAGAACAGGAACAAGGACGAAAAGAAAGACAAGACACGACAAAGAACAGGAAACGCAGACAGGCAAACAGAGAAGGGGGACACAGAGGGAACACCCACAGGCGACACAAAGGGGCCAGGAGTGAACAGAGGGGGACCAGAGGGACGAGGAACAGACACAGGCGGGACGAAAGGAGGAGGAGCAGAGAGGGGAGACCAGACAGGAACGGAAGGGGGACAAAGGGGAGCCTGAGGGAGCCCAGGCGGGCGACGGGCAGTGGCCGGAGGGGCCGCAGACGAGAGGGAGAAGGGAGCAGGAGGGGACCACCCAGGGACCAAGGGAACGGGATGAGGGAGTGACGGAGGGGACACGGAGGGAGCAGGAGGGAACACCGGTGCAGGCAGGCATGTGGGGGAAGCCGCGGCAGGCGGAGGCGCAGGCGGAGGCGCAGCCGGAGCCGGGGAAGGCACTGTCCGACGCCCAGCCGGAGCAGGGGGCCCCGGAGGTGGCCGACACGGAGCCGGAGGCGGGACCGAGGACCGGCACCGAGGAACCAGGGGGGGACCCAGCGGAGACCACTGACCCCGAGCCGGAGGACCCGCAGGCAGCCACCGAGCCACAGCCAGGGGCCGAACGGGTGAGCCAGGGGGCAGGGTGGGCGGGACCCGGGCCCGACACCTGTGTCCCTGTCCCTTACGGGAAACTGACAGGCGGGGTCCTGGGGGGTGTCGGTCTCGATGAGGCAAGGGTGAGGGAGTCAAGAGGCAGGTCCCTGAGGGTGGAGGCTCAGGCAAAGCAGGGGGCGTGGCCGCAGGCGGTGCAGCCGGAGCCGCGGGCGTGGCCGCAGGTGGTGCAGCCGGAGCCGCGGGAGTGGCCGCAGGCGGTGCAGCCGGAGCCGCGACCAGGACTGGCTGGACGGGAGAGGCGGCCTCAGGCAGGGCCGCGGGCAGGACGGGAGAGGCGGCCTCAGGCAGGGCCGCGGGCAGGACGGGAGAGGCGGCCTCAGGCAGGGCCGCGGGCAGGACGGGAGAGGCGGCCTCAGGCAGGGCCACGGGCGTGTGGCCAGCAGGGGGCGCCTCGGCGGGTTCTGCCCTCACTCGGCCAGCAGGGGGCGCCTTAGCAGGCACCTTGGGCGTGTGGCCAGCAGGGGTCGGAGGCGAAGCCGGGACCTGGGGCAGAGCTGCAGCGGGCATCCTCAGTTCCTGGCCAGCAGGGGGCGCCCCGGCGGGCGCCGCCATCACGCGGCCAGCAGGGGGCGCCCCGGCGGGCGCCGCCATCACGCGGCCAGCAGGGGGTGCAACCGCGGCCACCTCGGGCAGTGCCGCAGGCAGAGCGGTGGCAGCTGCAGGGACTGCAGGCGGGTCAGGCAGGACAGGCGGTGCTGCTGGCAAAGCAGCGGTGCCGTGGGCAGAGCGGCGGCAGCAGCAGCAGGCGGTGCTGCTGGCAAGTCCGGAGCAGACAGGTCCGGAGCAGGCAGGTCCGGGACTGCCCCTTTAAGGGCTCTAGAGACCCGGGGAATCGCGTCTCTCACCGGGCTGATCTCTTTTCCGTGCAAGCGCTCCGGCCGTTATGGATATGCCTCCAACGGAGGCGGCATCTCACCGTTGGGACCGAGCAGGCGGGTAGCGGCGGTGTCTCCCCAGGTAAGTGGGGAGCTCCCTCGCCAATCGGCTGACTCCCTGGCGGGGAGCAGAGAGCAAGCTCCCAGGAAGAGCACTGGGGCTTCTTCCGCTAGGTCTCTGCTCCGCTTCTCCCGGCTGCTCGTCAGGCACTGGCTCAGGCGGCGAAGGCATTTCTGTGCCCTCTGGAGCGGATATTCCTGTCCAGGTGGGCGCTCCTTCCCAAGCAGGTCCGTGCCTCGGTTAGCCAGCTCCAGGGCTACAGGGTCCGCCTGGACCTCGGGCTGGGATTGCCAATACACAAAGTCCTGCAGCAGCCCAAGCCGGTGGTGCTCGGACTGCTGCTTTGTGCTTTCCGGGAGACTTGTCATTCTGTCACGGACCCAGGAAGTAGGGCAAACGGGGTTTATTAAGGGAGAATCCACAGGATGGGGGAGAACGACGAGTAACATTAATGACAAGTCTGGGGAAGACTGACTCAGACGAGGACTAAATACAACAGACAAGCTACGGGTAATGAGCCACAGGTGAGAACAATCAGGGAGAAACAGGAGGTAATGAGGTGGGCGTGGCACACCTTAGGAGCGGACGGAGCAGATCATTCAAGTGATGGATTTCAAGAACACATTTCAGCCTACTTGAATGCTTTAATTTTGAATATACTTTCCAGCCAAACAATCATATGGTTATCCAATGAATTCTACTCTGAGCACTTTCAACACTCATTAATCCTTTTGAAATGTATTAGGAAAATGTGCTATAGTACATAGAAAATACCAGGCATTGAGCAGAAATCTAAGAAAAACACTTTGCTCAAGAAAATTCTCAACTGCTAATACTGTCCTTTTTACTGGCTTTTCATGCAAACTAAGAATGTGAAAACATGTACCTCCTGTTACTGTCTTGTAGAATATTTATGTTTGTACATGGTACCTGAAAATTCATGAATAAGAGCAAGATATTGTTCATCTTGGGACTGTTCTTATTCATTGTCAGAAAAAAAGAAGTCAACTTGGCTATATTTAATCTGACCCCTATCATGAAATGCCACAGTATAATTGTTTCTTCATTTGTCTTTGACATACCGCTTTGATGTGTAAGTAATTCTGCCTATCTGAAAATTTCAAGCCTTGTCAAGTTCGCGTAATGTTATGGGATTTTAGTATTTTTCCAATAAGAAAACACGAGTAAAAGTGCTTACAAATTGCAGTTGCTTTGAGCACATCCACTTCAACGTATCCTGTTTTCACTTTTGACTTGTAAACTTGTTTCACTCGCGATATCTGGCAACAGTGGTTTATTCGAATCCCAGTGTTTTCAACGGACAACAACGGCTGGAAAATGGCAGATAATCTACTTGTGGGTAATTATCTAACAATATATTTTCTTAACTGTGGTTTTTGCTTAAACTAAACATTACAATATCACCTTACACACACAGACACACACACAAACCAACAGACAACGCACCGTGTTTGGTGTTGTTAATTTTTGGATTCATCGGTTGCGACGAATGTAACTGATTGCAGTGTAAACGCGAGTCATAGATGTGATATCAAAACACCAAAGCATTTACACTTGTATAATACACAATTTACTGCATTCAAGTGCATTTCTTGGAAATGGAACATAAGCAGCCTTTATTATTACAGTAAAATCCCGTAATAGTGGACTTGATCGCTTATAAAGGAATATCATTAAAAATTAATTTAAAAAGAGGGAAATACTCAATTAAGGGACGTTTGTGGACAGGAGTTGGTGGTGCTTTTATTTTGAAAGGGTCGCCTTGTCGAAGTCAGCACACGTTGCAAAAAGGCCGTCTGTTTTTGACGCCTGAAGGTGTGAAAAATCATGTTTATTTTTTGCATCTAAGGGCGTGCAAATTTGACGTCTCTGGCCGTTAATATTTGAGGTCTTTAGGTATAAAATTTTAAGATGTTTTGGCCCCGTTGGCCTTCCATACATTTCAGGCCTTTGCACATTGGCCCTATGTAGCGACGTTGAAACAGCTCCGTCCAGGCGATGTAATCGTGACATTTTCCGTCTGAACAGCAATGAAAACCAAGGGCATAAAGTCACCCAAGGCAAACAGGTCCTGGGTGAGGAACCAGACGAAGTGTGGCTCACAAGACCCCTAATGAAGAAAAAAATATTGGAACCACGGTTTCCCTTGCCTGGACGCGGGTCACCGCCCCGGAGCCAGGCCTGGGGGTGGGGCTCAATGGCGAGCGTCTGGTGGCCAGGCCTGTACTCATGGGGCCTGGTCGGGCACAGCCTGAACAAGGCATGTGGGTCCCCCCTCCAATGGGCTCACCACCTATAGGAGAGGCCATAGGGGTCGGGTGCGATGTGAGCTGGGCAGTGGCCAAAGGCGGGGACCTTGGCGGTCCGATCCTCGGCTGCAGAAGCTAGCTCTAGGGACATGGAATGTCACTTCTCTGATGGGGAAGGAGCCTGAGCTGCTGCGCGAGGTTGTGAAGTTCCGGCTAGATATAGTCGGGCTAACCTAGACGCACGGCTTGAGCTCTGGAACCAGTCTCCTTGAGGGGGGTTAGACCCTCTTCCACTCTGGAGTTGCTTACGGGGAGAGGCACCGAGCAGGGGTGGGCATACTTATTGCTCCCTTCCTGGGTGCCTGTACATTGGGGTTTACCGCAGTGGACGAGAGGGTAGCCTACCTTCGGGTGGGGGGACGGGTCCTGACTGTTGTTTGCGCTTATGTGCCATGCGGCAGTTCAGAATACCCACCCTTTCTGGAGTCCTTGGAAGGGGTGTTGGAGAGCACTCCTCCTGGGGACTCTCTTGTTTTGCTGGGGGACAATGCTCACGTGGGCAATGACAGTGAGACCTGGAGTGGCGTGATTGGGAGGAACGCCCCCCCCGATCTGAACCCAAGCGGTGCTTTGTTGTTGGACTTCTGTGCTTGTCATGGATTGTCCATAATGAACACCATGTTCAGGCATAAGGGTGTCCATATGTGCACTTGGCACCAGGACACCCTAGGCCGCAGTTAAATGATCGACTTTGTAGTCGTGTCGTCGGACTTGCGGCCGCATGTCTTGGACACTCGGGTGAAGAGAGGGGCGGAGCTGTCAACTGATCACTACCAGGTGGTGGGTTGGCTCTGCTGGTGGGGGAGGAAGCCGGCCAGGTCTGGCAGGCCCAAGCGTATACTGAGGGTCTGCTGGGAACGTCTGGCGGAATCCCTTGTCAGGAGGAGTTTCAACTCCTACCTCCTGCAGGACTTCTCCCATGTCCCGGGGGAGGTGAGGGACATTGAGTCCGAATGGGCCATGTTCCGCGCCTCCATTGTGGAGGTGGCTGACCGGAGTTGTGGCCGTAAGGTGGTCAGTGCCTGTCACGGCGGCAATCCCCGAAACCGCTGGTGGATGCCCTCAAGCTGAAGAAGGATTCCTATCGGGCCTTTTTAGCCTGTGGGACTCCAGAGGCAGCTGACAGCTACCGACAGGGCAAGCGGGATGCGGCTTCGGCAGTCGCTGACGCAAAAACTCGGGTGTGGGAGGAGTTTGGCGAGGCCATGGAAAATGACATCCGGACGGTTTCGAGGAGATTCTGGTCCACCATCCGGCGGCTCAGGGTGGGAAAGTGGTGGAACATCAACACTGTTTATTGTGGGGATGCGGTGCTTCTCACCTCAACTCGGGACGTTTTGGGTCGGTGGAGGGAGTACGAGAAGACCTCCTCAATCTCCTCGGCCTCCCTGGTAAGGTCTCATCGGATTGTCAAACCTCGGATTCAAGAGGAGCAGTGTGGTTTTCGCCCTGGCCATGGATCAGTGGACCAGCTCTAAACTCTCCGCAGGGTTTTGGAGGGTTCATGGGAGTTTGCCCAACCAGTCTACATGTGTTTTGTGGACTTGGAGAAGGCATTTGACCGTGTCCCTCGGGGAGTACTGTGGGGAGTGCTCCGGGAGTATGGGGTGCCATGCTTCCTTTTAAGGGCTGTTCGGTTCTGTATGACCGGTGCCAGAGCCTGGTCTGCATGGGCGGCAATAAGTCGTTCCCGGTGAGGGTTGGACTCCGTTAGGGCTGCCCTTTGTCACCGATTCTGTTCATAGTTTTTATGGACAGAATTTCTAGGCACAGCCAGGGCGTTGAGGGTGTCCGGTTTGGTGACCTCAGGATTAGGTCTCTGCTTTTTGCAGATGATGTGGTTCTGTTGGCTTCATCAGACCGTGACCTTCGGCTTTCACTTGGACAGTTCGTAGCCGAGTGTGAAGCGGCTGGGATGAGAATCGGCACCTCCAAGTCCGAGATCATGGTCCTCAGCCGGAAAAGGGAAGAATGCTCTCTCCGTGTTGGGGATGGGGTCCTCCCCCAAGTGGAGGAATTTAAGTATCTCGGGGTCTTGTTCTCCAGTGAGGGAATGATGGAGTGGGAGATCAACTGGCGGATCGGTGCGGCGTCAGCAGTGATGTGGGCGCTGCATCGCTCTGTCATGGTGAAGAAAGAGCTGAGCCAAAAGGCAAAGCTCTCGATTTACCAGTCGATCTATGTTCCTACCCTCACCTATGGTCACGAGCTGTGGGTAGTCACCGAAAGAACGAGATCGTGAGTGTAAGCGGCCGAAATGCGTTTCCTCCGCAGGGTGGCTGGGCTCTCCCTTAGAGATAGGGTGAGGAGCTTGGTTATTTGGGAGGGACTCAGAGTAGAGCCACTGCTCCTGCGCATTGAGAGGAGCCAGATGAGGTGGCCATTGGTCCGTATAGGGCCGCCAGCACCACATTTAAATCTAACCATAATGCATTGCATCAGGACCAGAATACATTCCTTTAAGCCAGCGCTGTAAACCCAAGGCACAGTGTGTGGAGTGTGGATTAACACTTTCAAACGAGGCTCTAAAACCATCAAAACTCAAGCGGCATATCGAAACAAAGCACCCAAAACTTATTGGAAAACCATTGGAGTACCTTCAGTGAAAACATGATGGACTACAACTGCAGAAGCAGTCAATTGTCTCCCTAACAACACACACTTATAGAACAGTTACATGTATAGCCATCTACCATTGCCAAGTCTTCACCCACAGTGGGACTTCTCTCAATAGATCCCCACACAGGTGCACTCATATTTAAAATACTCTCATATAAATAGGATCCCAAATAAACATTATCAATGATAAGAAACATTTAACAATGTCCAGTATATAAAATAGCTATGTAAATCGTACCATACCCTATAATATTACAAGTAATATTACTATATTAAATAGTATTATTATAGTAATATTACTACTTCCAGAGGCAAACAAACCCTTTTTTCAAGATCCGATGTGATGCGTAGTTTTCCCTACACTGTAAAAAATGTCCGTGAAATTAACTGAGAAATTCTGTAAAATAGCGACATAAAAAAACTGTAAAAGGAAAAACAATAGAGCAGCGTATATTAGACATTAAGATTTTGTAAAATACTTAACAAAAAACAACTGTTAATTTTTCAGTAAAAATATGTTTTTTAAAGAAATAATTTTGGTAGAGTTAACAAATTACTGTAGTTTAAACGCAAACAAACTGTAATATAAAAACCAGTACAATACAGTTAAAATTACACCATAACGGTGTGAAAATAATATTTTTTTAATCAGGTCAACTTTGTTTATACTGAAAGAAACCGTGTTACATTTTACAAATTAATATTCTGTGCTTTACAGATGAGAAACAGTAAAACTTTAAATGATATATCAACACTTGCTTTTTGCTACGTGCGTTACGAACCAACAAGAAATAGTCCACACAACTCAGGATTTCTGGTTTGTCAGACAGCTTTTGACGGTACATTTGGGCTACCGTCAGAACTTCGCCTCATGGCAACACCTCTGGTCCGTTGATAAGAAGGTATTTTTCCACTGAGGTGATAAAAAATACTGCAGCACCGGCGGGGCTCATGTCCCAGCATGCCCCGCGCGCATTTGTAAATAGCCCTTGTATTGTTGTTGTTATTGCTAATGGTTATATTTCCTTATTGTCGCGTGTGTTTACCTGTGTCTTATGTGTACCCTGTCCGATCCTCGTGTGTAATTAGCGTCCGTAAATCTCCCACCGTGTATGCGTCTTACAGTTGAGCGTCTGACAACCTCCTGTTTTCTGTATGTAAGTGGTTCAGTGCTCTTTGGATGCCTGGTGCAGTTCTTTTCTGGACTACTAATAAAGAGCGTGTTACCTCGGCAAGAGAGTGTTGGCAGCTGGGGTTACCAGAACAATTCCGTAAAATATACAGCAAAACAGTAATTGCTTTTACCGAGTAACATGTATTTTCTAATTTCTCAAATTTACATGTTATTCGGTAAAAGCAATTACTGTTTTGTTGTATATTTTACGGAATTATTCTGGTAACCCCAGCTGCCAGTTTTTTTCCGTAAAAACTACGGGATTTTTTTTACAGTGTACCAACAAGCAACCTTTGACTTAAATGCAATGATCCGACGTTTTGACGAGCAACGCCTTTTAACACCGCGACGGTCCGACGTTTTCACAAATAAAACACTATGTTTCGTAATGGAACTTTCATTGACTTTTTTTCCCAATTGCAGCTTACGTCATGAGCTGTGGCAGACTCAGTGGATGGAAACCAGTGGCCTGTACTACGAAGCGGGGTAACTGGCTTATCGGGGTAACTTTGCGAGTAACTTGATGACATGTGGTGTAACTTCGCGATTAACCCGTACTACGAAAGGTGGGTAGGTTTTAGTCGAGACATGTTGCTATGGCAATTTACCCTAAGTCTCAAAACTGCTCCGAGCAGTTTTTGTTCTTGTTTAAGTCGAGGTTTCTGCGTAAGCCAGCCCTATATGAGCACCGCCCCTCCCACTACAATTTCTCCGAAAACAATGCCGGCGTACCTGGATGATCCGTACGACATTGGTGCGCGAATCGTGAGGGGCTCTCTCCGCAGGGCGAGGGTTTTTAGAGATCGCCAGAATCCACTGGCATACCCAGACGATATTCTCCATGTAAGGTACAGATTTTCATCTGAGGGAATTCGTTACCTTTGCCAGTTGCTCGGTCCAGAGGTCTCTAATTCCACTCGCCGCAGCAATGCCCTCACAATCGAGCATACAGTTTGCCTCGCACTGCGATATTTTGCCAGTGGCCAGTTTATGTATTCCATCGGTGATGCTGAACATCTGAGCAAGAATACTGTTTGTCGTACGGTTAGCAAAGTGGTGCTTGCTCTATCTAAACTGTTGGATGCATTTGTGGTTTTCCCTGGTCATTTAAGTGCTCTGCGGAATAAAGAAGGGTTTCATGCAATCGCAGGTAAATCGCAGTATGAAATTATTCTATTGTCATAGGGAAATTGCTTCTGCTGACACAATTTCTCATAGGATTCCCAAGGGTCATAGGCATCATCGATTGCACACACATCCCAATCAGTGCACCCCTGGGAGAGCACGAGGGCGATTATGTGAATCGCAAATCTATTCACAGCATCAATGTACAGGTATTTTTCTCATAATATGCTTTTAGATCTGATATATGGGCTAGTGACTACAAGTGTACCTTAGGTTCACCTTCTCCTCACATAAGGTGGTGATTTGGAATTTGTTGGCTTCTTCTCTAACGTATATTTGTCATGACTGATGCACTATTTTGATAGTACAGTGCTACCTCGGAACACATCCTGTTAGGTATAAGTCCAAGGATATGGAACATACTAAGGATGCATACCGAGGTATCACTGTATTTCTCTTTAAGGAAAAGTTAGACAGGTCCTATAGTTGTTTCCTCACTACACATATGCCTATGTTTAGTCCTGTTGTACATTTGCTTGTGAAACACTGGCTCAACTTGTATTATGTGTCATATGAACATGACTTTAGAATAGCAGAATAAGCTTTGGAATGGCTTTCAATCCTTAGATGACATGTGATCACCAGTTAATGGTCACAAGCCTGGACGCACGGGGGCCAGGCTCAGTACATGACTCTCGCATTTTCAGGGAGTCCATTCTCTCTCAAAGATTTGAAGAAGGTAAGGCAATCAGTATTCTATAGATTTTGTTGCACAAACTTGCATGTGACAGTTGCTCAATTTCTTCAAAGGGCATTTTGATGGCCTGTTGCTGGGGGACCGGGGATACCCATGCCTGAAGCACTTGGTAACTCCTTATCCTGACACTCTAACAAGGCCCCAAATACAATTCAATGCTGCCCACAGCCTAACAAGGGTCAGGATAGAAATGACATTTGGCATTCTAAAGGCACGTTTTACTTGCCTCAAAGGCCTACGAGTACGGCCAGAGAGGGCCTGTCAGGTGGTGTCAGCATGTGTGGTGCTACATAATATTGCAACTATTAGGAAAGAAAAGACCCCTACTCCACTGCCCATGCCTCCAGACATTGTTGACCCTGTGACCCTCGACTACCCCACAGGACGTGCAGTGAGAGATGCAATCACAAACCAGTGTTTCACTCATTAAAATAAAAAACTCAGATCATGACTACATTGAAGTCTGATTGTTTTATTGGTTGCCACTCTCCCTCTCCTACAAAGTAAAAAAGTGATAAATTAATCATGGTACATATATAGATGTAATACTGATGAATATATAGCAATACCCTCTTTTCATGCTCGAGCTGTTGAATTTCAAGCTTCAGTTTCTTTATTTGCAGTTGTTTCCTCCTGCAGTCCAACTCAAGCATGCGCTTGTAAAGGGAACGCACATTGTCTGTTCTAGCCTACACAGGGGGGAAAAAAAAACGCATGAAATGGTGAAGCAGTGCGCATGCAGCTTATGAACCCGAAGAGTCAAAGACAAAGCAAAAGTGCATTTTCCGTGTCGGAGGTCCGAGTGGAGGAAGCCGCAGGAGGGGAAGGGGGTTGCTGAAACGCCTCCTAAGGGAGAATGCAAATTACAACTTAAAGACAGTAGAATGACAGAATCTGTGCAGAGGTCTAAATGCCATGCTATACTGTATTATCCTGGGGGAATCACACATGTGATGCAATGCATCTACCTGGATGTGCGTGTCAGACAATGCCGACAAAGTGTCCTCACCCAAGTCCTCCTGAACAATAAAGGAATATAGGTAAAGATGCATCAACATTGGGCACACCTAGTCATTTCTGCACTTACCTGTACCTGAGGATCACAGGAGGTGCTGGGCTCTGCAGGTGGCTGGAGCACTTGCATATTACCCCCCTCCACTGCACATAACACATGAATTTAAATTTCATGATTGTACAGCATGATAATTTGTGCAATGTTATTGCAATATTACCCTGCACATAAAGGGTGCACATATCTGAGGCACCAGGGTCTGACCGGACACCACCCTCAACCCCCTCCATGATGGGCCGTCCTACGTTGTTGGCTACTGCCAACTCTTCAGCACGACTGAAGGCTTCCGGAGGTGGCCCTCCACCCGTTGCCTTTATAGAGAGCTTTTTCTTATTAGCTGTGACACATAGAAACACACTATTATCTGGAGGCTACACACAAATATTTCATAATGAGTATAAATACATAGCCGTACCACTTGTCATGATGTTTTTATATTTCATCCTGACTTGCTGCCAAGTACGCTGTGCAGTATTACTGCATCTGGAATCATATCAGTTAAGTTACCATTAGGTTTAAATTCTGAGTAACATCACAGTAATGGAACTTTAGAGAGCGTTACATTACTTAACAGCAAATACTGTAATAGGCTTACTTATGAATTGTGACGCATTTGTGAGCCTCTGCATTTATTAACAGTATTTCAGTTCTTTTCAGACAACACTTCATAGTCTAATCAGCGATCGTGAGATATTTTAGACCAAGAATTATTGATCATAGAAATGTACTTACGCATTTACAGTACGCGGTCGGCAATTCGTCGCCTGCTTTTGTTGGCTGCAGAGGTGTTGGACTTTCCTTGTATCATTGATTTGAACTCCTCGTAACCTTGCATGATTATCACGCACTCTGCCTCCGTAAAGTACGGAGCTCGCGCCATGACTCAAACAGTGCCTTGCGCTGCCGATCGTGCTCCATTTATGTGAACGCGCACAAGCACCAATTAAGTTAACACCGATTGAACAAAGCAACTTCTGAACTGGCTTCGTAGTACTGATTAGCCCCGATTGATTCAACCTGATTTTGTCAACCTCGCGTTCGCAAATTACCTTGGGGTTAAGTCTGATTTGGTTAAACCCCCTTCGTAGTACAGGCCACAGGGGGGTATTCCAGAAAGCAGGTTATGTGACATACCCGGGTAAGTTTAAGGGTAAGTTAGTGGATAACCTCAACTTTCGGTTCCAAAAACGGAGGTTAACTTTCTGGGTATGTACGTAACCATAGCAGCTTACTCTCTGAAGATAACCTGCTACTGAGCAGGTTATGTTCCAGGGTAAGTTTGTTGCAGAAGGTTACTGAGCATGGCGTGCCCTTTTGATGACGATCCTGTGAACGTGGAGGCATAAATTATACAAGGTTTTTTTCGCCGGGAGAGAGTTATAAGACCGCGTATTGATGTCTTGTCATTTCCTAATGATTATTTGAAAAAGCGTTATCAGTTTTCAAAAGAATCGTTCATTTAATTAACATCTCTTGAAACCGCATATTGCAAATGTCACAAACCCAAACCGCGGGTCTGCGCTTAGCACAGAAAACATTCTGTACATAGCGCTTCGGTTTTTTGCGTCAGGGCATTTTTTGTACAATATGGGCGACGCAGAGCATATAGGAAAGGCAACTGTGTGTAGAGCCGTTCGCACAGTATGTCTGGTACTTAACGCTTCTTACACACGTTTATACAGTTCCCTGTCCATAAAGCTCTGCGTGTTATTAAAGAGGAATTCCACAGAGTGGTAGGTTTGTCCTTTGTAGTAAAATCTATGATGCATATTTAATATATAGTCATACTATTTATATCTATAGCCTACATGTATTCATCCTGCACACACACACACTTGATACTTCCCTATATGACTTTCTATTTCAGGGTTTCCAAATGTAATTTGGAATACATGTAATACATGTATAGTGACAATAAAAGGCATTCATTCATTCATTCATAATTGGGTGCATTGATGGCACCTACATTCCTATTAAAGCTCCTTTAATAAATGAGGGAGACTATGTTAGATAGATAGATAGATAGATAGATAGATAGATAGATAGATAGATAGATAGATAGATAGATAGATGTCTTTATTGTCACTATACAAGTACAGCGAGATAGCGGAGGAAATCTAATCATAGTATCAATGTGCAGGTAACTTGATTTTGTATCCTTAATTTTTTGCCTTGTTAAAATCATCAAACTCATTACTTTTTTCCACTAACTATAGGTAATCATTACAGGACAGTACAATGCTGGTTACCACTGGTTGCCCTCAGATGGGGTGAGGGGAGGTGGTGGTGGGCTCCCGCCAGTTAGACGGGCTTCAGCCTTTTTTCTATTAGCTACATGACAGAAAGAATATACTAAATCGTGTTTAATAAATAGTTAAGTGATCGTGTAATCAATAACCTTTTTGCAGAATGTTTTTGTGTTTCATTTTGACTTGGCTCAAAGTTCTTCTGTCTCCAGAAGGATTACACCTTATTACATAAGAAACCATATATTCCTAGTCGAGACACATTGTTATTTTAACCTAAAGAAATGAATGCCAGGAAAAGTAAATGCATGCTTTCATAGTGATTTAACAGTCAAAAGGATGCGGAAGGGTTACCCCTTCCGCATCCTTTTTACTGTTAAATCACTATGAAAGCATTTACACGATTTAGTATATTCTTTCTGTCATGTAGCTAATAGAAAAAAGGCTGAAGCCCGTCTAACTGGCGGGAGCCCACCACCACCTCCCCTCACCCCATCTGAGGGCAACCAGTGGTAACCAGCATTGTACTGTCCTGTAATGATTACCTATAGTTAGTGGAAAAAAGTAATGAGTTTGATGATTTTAACAAGGCAAAAAATTAAGGATACAAAATCAAGTTACCTGCACATTGATACTATGATTAGATTTCCTCCGCTATCTCGCTGTACTTGTATAGTGACAATAAAGACATCTATCTATCTATCTATCTATCTATCTATCTATCTATCTATCTATCTATCTAACATAGTCTCCCTCATTTATTAAAGGAGCTTTAATAGGAATGTAGGTGCCATCAATGCACCCAATTATGAATGAATGAATGAATGCCTTTTATTGTCACTATACATGTATTACATGTATTCCAAATTACATTTGGAAACCCTGAAATAGAAAGTCATATAGGGAAGTATCAAGTGTGTGTGTGTGCAGGATGAATACATGTAGGCTATAGATATAAATAGTATGACTATATATTAAATATGCATCATAGATTTTACTACAAAGGACAAACCTACCACTCTGTGGAATTCCTCTTTAATAACACGCAGAGCTTTATGGACAGGGAACTGTATAAACGTGTGTAAGAAGCGTTAAGTACCAGACATACTGTGCGAACGGCTCTACACACAGTTGCCTTTCCTATATGCTCTGCGTCGCCCATATTGTACAAAAAATGCCCTGATGCAAAAAACCGAAGCGCTATGTACAGAATGTTTTCTGTGCTAAGCGCAGACCCGCGGTTTGGGTTTGTGACATTTGCAATATGCGGTTTCAAGAGATGTTAATTAAATGAACGATTCTTTTGAAAACTGATAACGCTTTTTCAAATAATCATTAGGAAATGACAAGACATCAATACGCGGTCTTATAACTCTCTCCCGGCGAAAAAAACCTTGTATAATTTTATGCCTCCACGTTCACAGGATCGTCATCAAAAGGGCACGCCATGCTCAGTAACCTTCTGCAACAAACTTACCCTGGAACATAACCTGCTCAGTAGCAGGTTATCTTCAGAGAGTAAGCTGCTATGGTTACGTACATACCCAGAAAGTTAACCTCCGTTTTTGGAACCGAAAGTTGAGGTTATCCACTAACTTACCCTTAAACTTACCCGGGTATGTCACATAACCTGCTTTCTGGAATACCCCCCTGGAATACCCCCCAGATTCGTTTACATTGTTTATGGTGTTGTCACGCCCACGGGGGCGGGAACGGACAGGTGCAACTCCTCTAACACTGATTAGACCTCCTTTAAGAGGGAAGGGAAAACACTTGGCAAATCGCGAAGTATTGAGCTGATGCAAAGAAGACTTAGCCTACTGAGCGTTTTCTTGTCTCCCTCATCTCCCGTACCTGACCCGTTTACCTGTTGTTGGTTCCTTACCTTTTGTGCCTTCCCTCCGCAGTCCAGCTCACGTCCCTGAGTCCGGCTTCCTCTGTCCTTCAACCCGCTTGTTCTTCCGTCCTGTGCTTCTTCGTTGGACTGACCTTTTGGCAACCGACCCACGCTTCCGGACAACGACCAAGATTCTCGCCCTTCGTTATGAATTCTGTTTGCCCAGGCATTGATCAGAGAGAAGCTCCCTTACCTCGCACAGCCGATCCGCTGCCATGGACGGCTGCGCTCTCCCTTTGTGGGGTTGTGGGATTTTTACTCGCCATCGCTTGCCTGTCACTTGCCTCATTAAAGCTCTGCATTCCCCGCAGTACTGGGTCCGTGTCTCTCTCATTTGCCCAGTGTGACAGGTGTGATGACAAGTTTTTTTTGCAATGTATTGCAAGAATAAAAAGGCAAAAAGATTTATTATTGCTTATGTTTGAAAACTTATTAGAGTTAATAGTTAATTTAAATTAAGTTAATCAAATGTATAATAATGCTGCATTGTCAGTTTTATAAGGAGTACAGCAAAAGAGCTAGCTTTCCCTTCATTAATACGATACTATTTAATACAATGATGTGTCTTGAAGCTGACAATGCAGCATTATTTTTGAAGCTGTTTCTCCTAAGCAATTTTAGGAGAAAAACCCGAGACACAGTTAATACTTAACCATCCTAGTTGAAAAATGTGGCTATAAGTACCTACACAGTAAACATAACAGAGGTAGTCAAATATGATGCTTTGTTGCTCTGCAATATTTGTTTTGTACATTTTTAATTTTTATTTTAATTTATTTATTGGTGTACAGCACTTTGGTCAGCAATAGCTGTGTTTAAATGTGCTTTATAAATAAATTTTACTTACTTAGACAGGCAAACATACATGCGACAGTAGGAAATGCAACAAATATTAACTATAACATGACCAAGAGGCCATACAATTATCTAGCATGCTCTGGCACTACACTGCCCCCTTCCCAGATGTTGCATGACCATCCAGGTGACCACCACAGCCAGTCCTCCATCATATCCGCTAGCACTATTGTTTGTTTTGAATAGGGCTGAACGTTACTAGGAAAAAGTACATTGTGATACTTATGAGTTTACTGTATAGCCAACTAGAACATATTATCTACCAACAGAGTCTGTCAAATAAGTTGTTGGTGCTGCCATGAGTTGTGCTAAAAGACAAGGCAGTTCAGACAAATCACTTGCTTTTGCTCAATACTGTCTCTATGGAATACAAAACATTTCAATTTACCACAATACAAATGTCTTTTTGTGACCAGTTCCACTGTTACACCATATTTTGTGAGACTCAATGAGCACTGTTTTACATGTTATTGGGAATGAACACAAGGTTCCTGTTCACATGCACAAGCCCTCTGCGCATTTTACGTATTTTACTGTAATTATTTTAACTGTTCTATTTTATGTAGGCTACCGTAATTTAAAATATTTCAATGCAACAGACTTTTTCAAGGCAGTAGTGTTTCTGCTTTCCGCTTCTTGTCCACTTTAATTTATATTTCTTAGTGTTGTTTGCGGAGCTGATTGGAAATAACTTCTGCATGATCTCTTAAAATCGACATTTTTAAGTTATATATTTGGGTAAAAGAGTGGGTATTTCTGAACTGCAAAACATATAGCCAATGTTGCAACTACTGTATTTGCAACGATTGCTCTTTTATTTTTGATTTATTTCAAAGGGGATGCACGCATGCAAACTAAATGGAACTACTGACAAAGGATCAGAGCATGTGAGCGGAGCGGAGCGTGAGCGAGGAGCGGAGCGGGCGGAATTTGGTCAGAGCGCGGAGCGGGTTTTCTAATTAAGGCTGGAGCGGTCGCTTTGTCTCGCTCCAATTTCGCTCCGATACCGCTCACACTACAATTCTGAGGTGTGCCCAAATCTACCCAGAATTCATCTGTACAATTATCAAGACTGTTACACAAATTGGCCGAGATGGAATTCGCAAAGTATTTCACAAAGGAAACTGATAAATCATACAAGTGTACTATTCTTATCAAACGTATAGATGACAAGAATGTACAGCAGAGGCGGAGTCAGACATTTTATACACCCGGGGCTTAGCCCCAAAGGGTAGTATGCATGTGGGATTGGGGGGGGGTTGGGGTTAGAAATGACTGAAAAACATGCTGTGAAGTTGAAGATTTATTAGGCTGTGACTCTACTAACCTATCAGAAGCTTCTTAAGCTGAGAATGGAATCGTCGGGAGTTTTCTTATTAATTAAAGACACAATAAACTTAGTGTATATATACTCCTAAATTTGATGAAAGTGATAAAAAATAGACATCTCTCTCTCTCTCTCTCTTTATTCTGACATTTAACTAATTCAAAAGATATTTCAATATTTATTTATATAAAACAAAAAAGTTTACTCTAAATTGATGTTTAACAGTAAAAAAAATGTTATGTTTTTTCCCTAAAGTGTATGTAAATATTTGGTTTCAACTGTGAATATACTGCTGTGTATTGAAATTCCTCTTTTTTTGCATAGAAATATATTGAACAACATACAAAGCATAATATATAAAATAACATTTACCTGAGTTTTTTCTGTGAAAGAAGCCCCTTATGTCCATTGTTGTGTACATCAGTACATAACTGAAACCGATTTAGAGTGCTTTATTTAGCCGTGGAGGGTAACAACTGAAAATATGAAATAAACACACATGTAACCTAAGACTCTCTAAAAAAACAGCATTGTTGTTCGGCTTTTCATTTCGCCATTTCTTGATTCACTCGAAGAGCAAGTAACGTAATATGGGTCAAGTGATCAGTTTGATATCAATCTTTTGTCAGCGTCATATTTACATTAGCTATTTGTACAGTACGAATGATTTGCTTTGGTACCTGGTCAAACTTAAGCTCTCCTCTGTCTGCCTGTCTGCACTTCTCCTACAGCAATTCGCAGGCAGCAGCTTCTCCCCCCTCCCTCACACGCGTAAGTGCTGTGCTCAGTCGCCTAGTGCCTGAGCTCGGATCATACCAAAATTATGGGGAATTTACGACTGTGCGCTATATGCTTCGAATATTGTGTGTAGTTTTTGTTTTATACAGTTGTCAGTCAGGCATCTAACTATGAAATAAATTACACTCCAAAAGACCCTGGGCTTCTGAAACAACAACCCGGGCTTAAGCCCAGTAAGCCACCCCCCCGCTCCGCCAATGATGTACAGCAAGAACAACAATGTGGTGAAACTGTTTCAGTGAGTAAAGATTCACTTTGGAATCACTTTTCTCAGAAACATGAGTGTGTAGCGGAAGCCAGAGCAAAACGCGTGCAAGTTTTATATGGTTGTAGCATATCAAGTCTATAAAGTAAATTAAAGTATAAAAGCCTATAAAGTAAATATTGGTAATCAAATAAATTCGTTTAGTCATTCAAAGTAGGTCTAATAAGATTTTTTTTTTAATTTCACGTAACGTAAAATTTTATTTTAGAGACGTGCTGCATCAACAGAAAAAAATTGAGGAATTTAAAACGTGTCTGTATATTCTTTAGACTATTAAACCCACTGATTAGTAGGCTATTAAACCCACTGATTCCTTTATTTTTAAGCCTATTTTTGTGTGGAATGCCATTTCCAAACCTGTCCGTTGTTGCCGATAGGTTGCTTAAAAATAAATATTTTCTGTTCTAACTGGCAATGTTGCCGTTGCTCATATTTCTTTATGACATAAGGCTTCGGTTTAAGGTGACATTTGTTAGGCATGCAGATTATTTGTTCCTCTTTTAAATTGGAGCGAGCGTGGAGCGATTTGACTGGAGCGGGAGGACATTTTAGTGGAGCGAGGAGCGGTGTTGAGCGGAGCGGCATGGGCCCAATCCCAAACCGGTCCCTACACACTCCGCCTCACCACTCCGCCTTCGTTTGCGCGTTCCCGAGACCCGTCGCCATGTTGAAGTGTGTCTCAAAGCAGCAAGGGCTAAGGGGGAGTGGTCGATTATGCCCTCCTTTAGCGAGTCGGCAACGATGGTGGCTCGCGCGATTTCACTACCACTTCCATATCCCATAATTCCTAGCGCACAGGAAACAGAACAGCGCGATAATTTAATAATTGGATTCTAACAGCACAGTGAAATACACATAGAAAGTCTATGTTACATGTTATAATTCATCGCTGCAGAAAAAAAATTAGGAAAGCAGTTATTTATAGCTGGTCAGTACAGGTAGATTTTATCGTGATCCGATTACGAGAGATTTTGTGTACTTTTCAAACTAGAAACCACGCGAAGAAACATTCGTACGCAAACTCGATCAACATCACACCAGCAATAACAATTTATGTTTCATATTTGCCTGTTTTTCCTCTACATATCTGGATCTGGTATTTGGTACAGAAGTAATGCGTAATGTTTTATGCGTGTAACCTAAGTTAGCTATGGTAGAAATTGTACAATCGTCAATATGACACATGTACATACTTAAAATTGCTCAGTGCAATAAGACGACGAAGCCGTCGTCTTCTCGCATTAGATAAACTGTGCTTTTTTAAAATAACTGATATGTCATTAAAGAAAATACAATACAGCTTCTTGATGGATCCATTTCGTCAAATCACTACGTAATGCATTTCCTCTTTCCGGTAATGAAGACTGTAAGGCGCTGCGAGGGCAAGTCTGTCTCAAATCTTTCTTGTGACAATTTCCTTCAGTTTAAGTGTATAGGGCGTGTTGTGAGGGTGACTCGGCGGGAGTGTGACTCGAAATGAAGGCGGAGTGTCGAGGGTATAGTTTGGGATTGGGCCTTAGTGCGAATTAGAGCGGAGGAGCGGGCGGAGCCAACAGTATGGAGTAAGATCGCTGTCAAAAATAACTCGTAAAAATGTACGTCAAATGTCGTTTCACAAGCATAAATTACGCTTGCGCCTCTGAAAATTCCGCTTGCTTCTGAAATTCACGCTTGCGCTTCTGAAAATTACGCTTGCGCTTCTGAAAATTAAGAGTGGATTCTCAAGCCTGAACAACCTGTCAAAAAACGTCATTGCACGTACAAGGCATTCTCTATCGAGGAAGAAACAATCGATTTTTTGTTACTACGCATGTGCCGCAAAGCTGGAAAGATGGAGAACCAACCCAACCCGCCGAATTCACAGGTATTTCTATTAGTTTACTTGTTGTTGCACAACACTTTTTCTCGGTGTACATGCAGAATGTAACAAAATGAAGGTAAAGTATGTTATACTTTATTCGTACTAATTATAGTTGGTTATTATTTATTATAATATTGTAATGACCAGACAACATGCGTAACTCAAAAGAGCACTTTAATGTACCCTGTACGGCCGCAGCCCACACCAAACTCGCAAAAGAACAGGATCCAACAGAAAAAGAACAGCAACACTTAATGTTACCCAGTGTGTGTGTGTGTGTGTGTGTGTATATGTATATATATATATATGTATATATATATATATATATATATATATATATATATATATATATATATATATATAAAAATAAAGCTCAGGGCTGGAGTACGAGCTGGCAAGACAGCAGTAGCTGTGGGCAAGCAGGCTGGCAAGGCAAAGGCCACAGGGACGGGCAATGAGGTGAAGGCCACAGTCTGCAAACAGAACACAGCCAGGGAACTGGGTGGCAAGAAGAGCAGAACCAGGGCTTTCAGGATCCAGCAAAGCAGGGCATTTACAGCAGAGCGGCATCTCTGGAGGCGGGCAGAGCAGGCCTCACCAGTGAACAGTCACAGAAACAGTCTACCATTTATGCCCCCATTAGCAGTGGTTGGCGCTCATGGTGCATTAAGATGTCTGACATAGCACCAGGGACACGCGGTGAGGTTTCCACCCATTTCTCAGCGTCGAGTAGGTGGTTGGTGCTCTCCACCAACTCCATCTCCTCTGTCTCTGCCACATGGACTAACTCCAGTAGCCAGTCCTCCAGCTGCCTGAGGTGATCCTCCAGCTCCGGATCACTCCCGCCTCTCTTTCCTCGGCATAGGTCCTGATATCTGCCCCAAAGAGCAAACCAGGTAGGAATGGGAACACTCACCTGGAGCACGGCAGTGGGGTTTGGGGTTAGGAGCATGGGCTATCCTCTTTCCCACCATAGGAGGACCAGTAAGGCATCCACTTCAGTGGAGCTATTCGTGGGCCTGCAGTCTCCTCAGGTCCATCCTCCTCTGGCTCTTCCAGGTCACTGTCACTCGGGGGGGGGGGGGGGGTCAATGAGAGGGCTATCCACAAACCACTGGGGTGTGGACACTAGAACACTGAGGGGAGGCTGGAAGCAGGCTGTAATATGGAGAGTGCTAGGCTCGCACAGAAAGCTGCTGGGCAGCTTGAGGAGTCCAGTCATTCAGTCACATCAAGGACAAGGAGGCAAAGGCAGGCAGGGGGAAAACCCAAAAGAGCACACTGGGGAGTACATGCAGGCAGCAACATGAATGACTGGACTGGGGATTATAAGACTGAAGGACGCCTTATACAGGGCACGTAAGGGAGCAGACGAGAGGCACCTGGGGTGATCCACACGAGGGCTGCAACGAGAGGTAAGATTAAACAGGCAACAGATGTGGCTTGTTAGAGCTACACGAGGGAGAGAATGAGTGGGAAGGGATGCAGGGTGTGACAATGGTGGCTATCAGAGAGTGTGACCTCCCTGCTGAGACTGATTGGTACATCGCAGTTATGAAATCTAATACAAAAAATACATTTTTGACTGCTGTATTACTGCTTTTTCCTGGAAATTTATGGGGTCACAACATCTGATGGCAGCTATATCAAATAGTGTCCCTTCTGATCTACAGAAATGGTCTATTTTTTTGGTCACTAAACCTTTTTGTTGTGGTCTTGCTTGGCCCTAAACATAAGGCTTGAACATACTTCTGTGTTTGTGTGATTTGAAAATACTTGTAAAAATTTTTTATAAACTATTTGAAATACACCAATCATTCCCTGCTCTATCAGCATTGCTTCCAAATTAAAAGTGTGCATTCAACATACATAAGCATTCTTAAGTATTTTATAGTTCAATATATTACAATAATTAAAAACTTAAGAAGCAAAAATAGTTTTTTTTCCATTTGTTTTAGCTTATTATATTTACTTTAAAATACTAAATTTATAAGTGATATGTGAAGTCAGAATTTGTAATAGCTGCCATCAGATGTATAATCGTATAAAAATCTGATACAATGTGAAGACAACATTAGAAGTGTGTAAAAACGGTGAACATGTGGATGTGCGTGGGTGCAGCAGACCGACAGCTGGTGCAGTTGCTAGGCAATAAGGTAGGCTTTGTTTTTCTGCTACCAGTCATATATAAGCATAGACCAGGCCAGTCGTCACCATCTTACCCGTTTTAAACCATTTACGGACACAGGATGTATATACAAATATGATCGAGAAGAAAAAAGAACTGTGGTAGAAACAAAAAAAAGAAAGAAAAAAAAATGGGACAACATGTAGTGAAATGTAACCCTGGTCACTCCAAGCAGCAGGGCCTGATAAGAGAATGATAAAATATATAAAAATAACAATACAAAATAAAAAATATATGAAAAATGTTCAGCTGTACATAATCTATACCTGAGTAATAAGGTAAAAGTGATTGTGCTGTGCAATATAAGTGCAATGTGCAAGAGACCTGAGACATGTACCGACAATTTGGATAGTATGAACTGAATGTAAACAGTACTCATAGGATTATGAGCACTCGTACACAGTATGCAGAGAGTGAGGCCTGTGTTACAGTCACTGAAGAGTCACTGTAGAAGCCAGTGGAAGACCTAGGGGCACTGAGACTGGTTTAGGAGCCTGGGGAAAAAAAAGCTCCTCCTTGACCTTTCAGTTTTGGGCATAAGGCTGTGGAACCGTTTGCCTGAGTTCAGCAGGCAAAACAAAGAGTTATTGGGGTGGGATGGGTCCTTGAAGATTTTTGTTGCTCTGGTCCTACGGCGGCTGTTGTAAATGCCTTGTAGCTCAGCTGCTCTAACCACCCTCTGCAGTGCTTTCTGGTCCTGGACAAAGCAGTTCCCGAACCATGATGTAATGCTCATGGTCAGTATGCTCTATACAGCAGCCAAGTAGAAGGCCTTAAGGACAACAGGAGAGAACTTAAACCTCCTCAGCTGCCTCAGATGGTAGAGCTGCTGCCTCTTCTTGCTGACTAGAGCACGTGTGTGTGTGTGGACCAGGTGAGGTCCTCCTGGAGATGGACACTGAGTGTTCACCCTCTCCACTATAGCACCGTTGATGTTGACAGGTGGGTAAGAGCCACAAAACGACAGCAAATGACAAAATGCATTTCTCAGAATCAATTTCGTCCATGAAATGACTATCATTTGTATTTTTCTACAAAATGACGTTCTTCTTTCCACAAAATGCGAAGTACTGATATCAATTCTGTGCACAAAATGAAACATTCCTTTTGATTTCTGTGCAGGAAAGAAAATCTTTCTGCTTTTGTGGACAGAATGCAGAAAGGCATTTCTTGATTTAATAAATAAATAATTTTTTTTGTGGCACACAATGTATTTTTGTACATGAAAATGAGCGCTTGACATTTGGCGCCCCATACCTGACACTCTCCTGCACCATGTCTCCCTCACAAACACATCCAAGCTTTCCGGAAAGAGAAACAGCACACATAACATAGCGACTAGGTGGCCTTCCTCTGGAGACCCATAGAAGTACTGTAAATATTGGAGATTTACTAAATCTCCTCTTGGTAATAAATAGGACTTTCTGCCAGCACTACCTATGCACTAAACGATTCTGAGTTTTTCGTAACTGAATAACTTACTTTATGGCGTTTTCCAAATAAATCCCAGATCTGGCCCGATTTTGATTGGCTTCTTATTCATTCTTATTCCGTAACTGCAAACACAGTGGATGAGAATTTACACAAACACAATTTACTGCTGTGTTATCAGCTTTACTATTTGTGCTATGCCGATAACTAACCAAGCTAGTTACAGTTTGCGTAATTAAATAAGATAATCTATATGAAACTTAATCGACATGAGACGACTGAATTCCACAATGTCACTTTAACTGATTAACTGTTGGTTATCAGGTCTTCAATGAGTTAAGTTTACATACAAAGTCACACCATGATTCTGCCCTCACCACTCTCTTTACTCTTGGGTCTAGAAGTGAGCGTCTGCCTGCCGGAGCGGGAGTAGTGATGGAAAACTGCAAAAAAAAAAAAAAAAACAGCGATGTAATGTGTCAGGCACGGGCGAGAAGGGAGACAAAGATCCAAGAATGCAGGGAAAACGAGACTTTAATTAAGTCGACGGAGGACCAGCAAAGAAAGGGAATGGCTCCGCACAGCGAAGGAGTGCTGTCTCCTTAGCTAGAGCGCTGACAGAGAGCGCTGTGGGCGAGGGTGCCATCGCAAGTGCTGAAAGCCGATGGTAAGGTACAGAAGGGGCGCGCAGGAATCGGGGTCGTTGTCCGTAAGCAGGGCTGAGGGTCCCTCGTCATCCACCGGAGGCAGACTGTCCTCGGAGGCGTCAGAAACTGGTCGTAACGGGCTGTCCTTGACAGGTTTGAGGAGAGATACGTGAAACGTGGGACATATCCTGTACATGCGGGGAAGTTGCAACCTCACCGTTACTGGTCCTACTCTCCTCAGGATCCGGAATGGTCCGATATAACGGGCAGTGAGCTTCCTACACCCTGGAATCTGAAGGTTCTTTGTTGACAGCCACACACACAGCCCAGTTCTGTAGGGAAAGCCAGATAAGCGGTGACGATCAGCCTGAGCCTTATGTCGATCTGCCTGAGTACGGAGGGCCGTTTGGATCTGACACCAGGCTCGCTTGCTGTCTTGGTACCAGGTCTCCACACGTGGCACTGCTCCCGGTGGAGAATCCCAGGGGAACAGGGGAGGCTGGAATCCTAGCACGCATTGGAAAGGAGTCAATTTGGTAACCGGACTCACCTGAGAGTTAAGAGAATATTCCACCCAAATCAGATGGGAGGACCAGCCTGCCGGATCGGTCCTGCACAGCAGGCGGAGGGCTTTGGATACCTCCTGGTTAGTGCGTTCGGCTAATCCATTAGCCTGGGGATGGTAAGCAGAGGTAAGACTGAGCGATACCCATAGCTTAGAACAGAACTCCCGAAACACTCTGGACATGAACTGAGGTCCTCGATCTGACACGAGGTCCTCAGGTATGCCTGTAAAACGGAAGAGCTCGTTAAGATTTCAGCGATTTCAGGACTTAAGGTACGTGACTTACATCTAGCACAATCAGGACAGCTGTCTACAAAGGTTTGGACTTGTTGCCGCCAACCGGGCCACCAATACCGACGGGCAACAAGAAGCCGGGTCGAGGATACCCCGGGATGCCCCGTTCCAGGCTGGGCATGAATCCAACGGAGTAAATCCTGTCGATGAGAAGGTGAATCATACAGCAGATCAGGTGGGCAGCCCGCCGGGGGAGCTCGGGTCTCATTTTCTAATTTAATTGTTTCTTCTAAACCCCAGGTGATGGATGAAACAAAACACGAAGGATGCAGGACTGGGTAGGTGCATTCCGTACTTTCCGGGGGATCGAACTGTCTGGACAGATTGTCGCCTTTCACGTTCTTACCAGGCAGGTAACTGACACGGAATGTGAAGCGAGCAAACCACTGAGCCCAGCGAGCTTGACAAGAGGTGAGTCGTTTGGCTGATTGCAGATGTTCTAAGTTGCGGTGATCGGTCAAAACCACGAAGGGATGCCGGGCTCCCTCTAACCAATGGCGCCACTCCTCCAAAGCCAACTTAATGGCGAGAAGTTCCCGATCACCCACCTCAGTTTCGTTCCGCAGAAGTCAGCTTGTTCGAGAAGTATGCACAAGGATGCCGCCGTCCCGTCTCAGGATCCCGCTGGATTAGGATGGCCCCCACTCCAGCCTCGGACGCGTCCACTTCCACCTCGAAAGGGAGCTCAGGTCGCGGCTGCTTCAGCACCGGGGCCATGCAGAACCCTTGTTTTAACCGGGTAAAGGCTTGATCGTCCTCAGGGATCCAGAGAAGTCGAGCAGGTTTCCCATGAGTAAGCGTGGTGAGAGGGGCAGCAATCCTGCTGAAATTCCGAATGAATCTTCGATAGAAATTGGCAAATCCGAGAAAGCGCTGTAGTTCCTTGAGGGTTCTGGGCTGCGGCCACTCCTGTATTGCCGTGATCTTTTGATCATCCATAGCAACAACACCGGGTTGGATGACGTACCCCAAGAATTTCACTGAGCTCTGGTGAAACTCGCACTTCTCCCCGTTAATGTAGAGGTTATGTTCTCTCAGCCGTTGTAACACTTGCCTCACGTGATGCACGTGAACCTGCTTAGAAGGTGAATAAATCAGAATGTCGTCGATGTAAACCACCACAAACTTGTACAACATGTCATGGAACACTCCATTCATAAAGGATTGAAAGATAGAGGGGCTATTAACCAACCCATAAGGCATCACGAGGTACTCATACTGCCTCCTACTGGTGATGAAAGACGTCTTCCATTCATCCCCATCTCGGATCCTCACCAGGTTATAAGCGCTGCGCAAGTCCAGCTTTGTGAAAATCAACGCCTCTCGGAGCTGTTCTAAGGCGGAGGGGATTAACGGGAGTGATTCTCTCCGCTTAATTGTGACGGCATTCAGGGCTCGGTAGTCCACCACTGGGCGCAGCCCCCCATCTTTCTTCTTAATGAAGAAGAAGCCAGCCATCACTGGAGAGGTGGAGGGCTGAATTATTCCCTGCTTAAGTCCCTCGCGGATGTAGGTCTCCAAAGATTCCTCCTCCTGTAACGAAACAGGGTACAGTCTGCCACGGGGTAAGGTAGCGCCATCTAAAAGATCAATGGAACAATCGTAATCCCGATGAGGAGGAATTTTAAATGTCTTTTTCTTACTAAACACCTCCTTGAAGTCTTGGTACTCCACAGGAATAACATCCAGGTTCTCCGGTTCGGGGCTTTCTATTCCTGTAGCTTTACAAGGATGAGACATGCAATCCTGTCGACACTGTTCTGACCACGCTACAATCTCCCCGGTCCGCCACTCGAGGTGAGGGTTATGAAGAAGTTCCGGGATCGCTCTGCTTATAAAAGAGGTTAATTGTCCGTCGATGAGCTGCACCTGTCGAGCCCCGCCCCCGTGGGTGTGACATAATGAAATATGTTAATATTTTAATTTAATTTAATTTAATTTAATGTTTTTGTAAACCAGGCATCATATGTGATATTACTGGTAGATTGCAGAAAAGTTGGATTGATTGGTCAGTGGCAAGCGGTTGTATTGGTAATTAATGTGTTATCCTGCGTTCAATTATGTCTCTCTGAGTCAGAACTCGGATGAAAACATCACGAAACATCACTTCCCGTTGGAAACATGCCTCTTTTATGATGTTGATGTCGGACAGAATTTTCTTGTCCGAGTTTCCCGTGACACAATTTCAACATGGCGGGTTACACACTGAACAGTTATTCTATTTTATAAATCTTCAAAAATGTTTATTTTGTTAAATGTATTAATAGTTATAAATGTAATTGCACGTGTTTGATTTAGGGAATACCATATCATGACCGTAAACAGTATCCTAGCATGCAATATCAGATTTGTACCAGACTTGTTAGTGTCTTTGGTTTGTTTGTAGTTTGTTTGCCTCTCGAAAAAAGAAAATCACTATGAATGTACTAAATATTTGATAAAGCTTTTAATGTGGTTTGACTAGTTTGTGTTTCTTGTTCGTTTGTCTCTCGGAAAAAATAGTCACTCCAAATCTGCTAAAATACAAAGCAACAACACATAGCAGCGTGTTCATGGAGGCAGCCATGTTTGTTCCGAGATGTGGTAACTCGAATGGGAGATTGCTGGACGTGATGTCACTCAACTTGCAATTTCCGAGTTCCGAGAGAAAAACGAACGCACCATAAGACGGCATGCCGTTGATGATGTGTAATAAAAGAGATACTGCTGAATCCCACACGAGTTAGCCTCAGAGGATTTTATTAGTTAGCTATAAGAATACAACATGGTGTCAGAAGGGGTGTTTTCTTAATCCACGAGAGATGTGTGACGAGGTTGTTCTGTGCAGCAACTCTGCAGTGGACAATGCACACCCACACTGAAGCGTAATAGTCCAACAGTTTGAGCCTGCTAAACGCGCACATAGGGAACCGAAAGCTAAGCATGGAGCAGTTCAAGCCCCTTGCAGCGCTTGTGCTCACCGGCAATATAAAAGATAAAACTGATGAACTGGTGAAAGTTGCCTTCATGCTCCACACCGTCCGAGAGGACTCCCTGGAGGTATACAATACCTTCCATGTTGAGTCTGCCAGCAACGAGCAAGCGATGTTAGAAGAGATTTTGTATGCATTCAGAAGGTATTGCACACCAAAAAGAAATATTGTGTTTTAACGCCACCAGTTCTGGTCTCAGTCCATGCCCACAGGCAGCACCGTTTATACAGTATGTTTGTGACCGAGCTTTGTCAGAAGTGCAAAAACTGCGAGTTCGGTCTGAGTGAAAACGACATGACAAGCGAGAGGCTTGTGTTCACTGTGCCTGATGCTTGAATGAAAGAGAGACTGTTAAGAAAAGCAGATTTGACCTTAGATAAGGCAGGTGCTATTTGCAGAGCTGCAAAAGCCGCTAAATCGCAAATCCTTGTAATGAGAATATGCAGCCAGATGCTTTGGTGCAGGTGATAAGCAAGGTTACGGCCACAGCGGAGAAAACAATTGCCAGGGAAATCGGAAAACCGAGGCCACGAGATATACCGCAAGCTAAAAAAGCCAGTACAAATGTGTGCAGACGATACGGAGGGACACATAAAACATGACAGTGCCCAGCTTTTGGAGCTGTATGCCACAAATGTCATAAAAGAAACCATTTTGCTAACGTGTGTGCCACATCATCGGACAAGTCAAGCTCTGTGAGAACGTCAAACTCCTTGACAGAGAGGCTGAGTCTCTATTTCATATGTCCTGTGTTGGGTTAAATCACCAGACTGACAATGCATGGCACACCACTGCTAGCATTTAAAACACTGCTGTTAAATTCAAGCAAGAAACTGGTGCTGACGTAAATGTACTGCCTATGAACATTTTTCAGAAGATACCAGGTCCCAATCATCTGAAACCCACCCAAATAGTTTCCAGAGGTACATCACATCCACACGGACCCCAAGGTGACCCCAGTAGTGCATGGTCGTAGGAAAATTCCCATCGCTGTCATGGACAGACTGAAGACAACACTGTGTGAACTTATCGACACGGAGGTCATAGAACCTGTGACCACACCCACAGAGTAGGTAAATAGCCTTGTCATCACATAACAAGAATGGGTCTCTGAGGGTATGTTTGGACCCTCGTGATCTAAATGAGGCGATTAAGAGTTAGCACTTTTCAATACCCACCCCAGATGAGGTCCTATGCAAGTAGGACCAAAAAAGACTCTACTTCCTGAGAGTTCTCAGGAAGAACAACATCGCAGAGAAACTGATGGTGTCCTTCTACCGCTGCACAGTAGAGAGCATCATGGTCTACTGTCTCTGTGCATGGTTCACCAGCTGCACAGCGGGACACAGAAAAGAGCTTCACAGGGTCATTAAGGCTGCTCAGAGGATAGTTGACTGTAGTCTCTCCTCACTTGAAGAACTTCACAGCTCCTGTTGTCTCAGGAACGCAAAGAAAATTCTTCAGGACCCATCACACCCAGGACATGTACTGTTTGAACGCCTGCCCTCAGTCAGACGTTTCAGATCCATAAAAACCAAAACAAACAGACTGAGAAACAGTTTTTACCCCTCAGTAATTACCATGCTGAACACTGCTAGGTGGTCAATTTGAGCCAGGGCACCGTTCATGTTTACTTTACTACAGTGTTATTTTTGTTTACATTACAGCCTTATGTTTCATGCCAAAACTGGCTAAGGAAACAAGTGCAATACGTAGTTTGTTTGTAACTGTTTGTTTGTAGGTACGAAAGAAAGTAGCGTTCAGGCTCTTTCAGAGTGACTGTTTTTATTTTGCACTGGAGAATTGCACTTTAATTTCGTTGTACAATGTCTCATTGCTACAATGACAATAAAGATTCTATCTTCTATCTATCTATCTATCTATCTATCTATCTATCTATCTAAGTAGTCTGAGAAATCTATCTTCACCATCTTAGATGAGAAGGATGGATATCGGTGAGTTAGATTTGATAAACCCTCATCAATGTTGGGCACATTCAGCACATTGTGGGGCAGGTATCGCTTTAAGAGACCTCCTTTCGGCGTGAAGTCAGCAAGTGAGGTGTTTCAACAGAAAAATTGTGAGACATTTGGAAATATTGATGGAGTGCATTTTATTGCATATGACATGATAATAGCTGCTGCATCTGAGGAAAAGCATGATGCTATCCTACAGAAACACAGGACACTGCAATAAAGGCCAACATCAAGTTCAACAAAATCCAATACAAGGTGGACATAGTCAGATACATAGGGCATGTCATCACGTCTGAAGGCGTGAAACCTGACGAGTCCAAAGTGCTGGCCATTAAGAACATGCCACAACCCAAGGACAAGAAAGGGCTCCAGAGATTACTGGGAATGACGAGGTATTTATCCCAGTACATCCCAAACGAAGCCACAATAACAGGCCCGTTCCGGCAGTTGTTGAAAAAGGACGCTGCTTGGCACTGGAACCATGAACACAGTGTTGCACTAGACAAGCTAAAGTCAATCCTCACACAGGCCCCAGTGCTCCGGTTCTATGATCAGACCAAGCCACTTACCATACAGTGTGATGCATCAAAAGATGGACTGGGTGCCTGTCCTATGCCTCACGTGCGCTTACAGTCTGAGAAGAATTATGCTCAGATAGAGAAAGAGCTGCTGCTGATAGCTTTTGCAACAAAACGCTTCCTCTACTACTTTTACGGCAACGCAGTGACTGTCCAGTCAGATCACAAACTGTTTGAAATTATTTTCAAGAAGCACCTGAGCAAAGCACCAGCATGCCTGCAGCGCATGTTACTGCAGCTCCAACGCTATGATCTGCAGATAAAGTACACTTCGGGCAAGAACATGCACGTAGCAGATACCCTGTCCCGAGCTGTTGTCACTGACTCAAGGGTGATGCGGAAGAGGATCTGTTTGAGGAGAGAGTGGTCCACGTGATGGAGGCCACCACAGCATTGGACATGGACACTCTCCAAACACTGAAAGATACCACAGCTATCGATAATGTCCTACAGCGTGTAATGGAAATGCTCCACAAAGGCTGGCCTAAAAGATGGCGCAGTATCGGCTGGTATCGTATCTGATCTGGCCGATGCGAAGTTCTATCAGCATCAGTAATTCCTCAGAGCGCGAGGCAGACGATGCTTGACAGACTGCACCTGGCACATCAAGGGATACAGCGGATGAAAGCGCAGGCCAGAAAAGTGATGTACTCGCCAGGGATGACGCATGACATTGAGCACATTGTGGAAAGCTGCACCCCATGTCAACAGCTCCAGCCACAGAACCACAAAGAGCCTTTTATTCCGCATGAGATACCTGAACTACCATGGCTAAAGATCAAGGTTGACATCTCTGAGCTTCTTGGACAGTCGTACCTTGTGATGGTGGATTATTTGTCAAAATATCCAGAGGTGCTCCATCTGCCCAAGACTGCCCACACAGTCATACACAAGATGAAAGCAGTTTTCGGCAGACACAGGATTCCAAAGGAGATGGTGAGTGACCATGTTCCATTTGTGAGCAGAGAAATGACACAGTTTGCAGCTTCATAAGGGATTAGGCTTGTCCACTCCAGCCCTAGATATCCATAATCAAATGGCCTTCCAGAAAGGATGGTGAAGATCGTGAAGCACGTGCTGAAGAAGGGAACACAGACAGGTACAGACCCACACATAACTCTCCTGTCGCTCAGAAACACACCGGTGACTGGTACAGAGTTCTCACCAGCACAAGTTCTCATGGGAAGAGTACTATGAAGCACCTTGCAGAGCTCTACAGCTGTGTTACAACCTTCCATCCCAGTAGATGAATTTTACTCCAGGCTGAAACATCTACAACCCAGACAAGAGCACTACTATGACCACAACTCAAGACCTTTGCCTGAATTTGCTCCTGGTACCACAGTGCACATGGCCACACAGCGCGGATGGGTACCAGGCACAGTCCTTAACAAACGAGTGGAACCACGTGCATATGATGTACAAACTCCCAGTGGTATCACGTTCAGGAGAAACAGACGTCATCTGAGGAGAATCCATCCGAGTCTATAGGGAGTCTAAAAAAAAAAAAAAGGAATTTAGGATTGAAATCCTAAAATAATGTGAAATAATGAAATAATTACTAAGGGGAAATAATACACTTAGTAATCCACTTCGTGTGTCTTACTGTTTGAGCACCATGAGTGGGATTTCTGTTTGTCAGCAGGTGTTTTTTCTTTGCTGTGTTGCATGTTCAGGTAAGTCTGAGATGACTCGAGAAGGGTCTGGCTGCAGGAGGGGCCTGAGAGCACGCGTCCTCTGTCAGGCCCCATCCACTCTCAAGCCCCTACGTCATTTCCGTTAAAACGACAGAATCCATCTTCCCAAACCCCAATACGTAATTTCCGTTTAAACAATAGAATCTGTCTCAAACCTGAACAATACCATTGTATGTAAATGTATGTAAATAAACATAGTGCCACTGTATGTGCTATTTTTGTGAGACATCAGACTATAGCTAATATGTACTTTTAATATTTATTTTCTTGTGCCATATTTATGCCGTGAAATATTGTACTTTAATAATGTCAGCATTTCAATGTTTGTACGGGAACTTTTAAATCATAATCTAATAAAAATATTTTGAATAAATCGTGTGTTTTTGGTTATTAGCAAAACTTATTTGTTTTATCCAAGATATGTGCTAAGTAATAACATCATTTTAATAACATTATCTAGAGTTCAGTGTACCAATATAGATCAAGTCTAGTGTGCCTAAAAAGAGCCAATTTGAACTTTATTACAACTGTATTACAATATATATAGGATATTTTAATACATACCTCAAAATTATGTAAACGTATGATGACGAAGTCAGTCATTTAAAAAAACAAAACAATTTTTAATTACATTGTGAAGACGATAATATAATGTGAAGTTGCAATAAGTTACAAAAACGTTAAAAATAATAGTTGTGCTTTGGTACTGGCCATAATACAATATTTTTACTATGTTAATTTTTTTTAAGGAGCCGATGAGAATTCATTTAAATTTCTACAAGAAAAACTACTATTCTAGTTATATACAAACTATATTGTTTTTAATAAAAAATATTTTTTTCTCACAAAACAGCAAAAGGAAAGCTGTTTATTTTTCAAACCCAACAGAACGTCAACAGAATACAGTATAACAGACTTTGGCTGACTTTATTGTGTGACTGAGCACTAGTCTTAGGACTTTTTTAAGGTAAACACACGTTGTCTGTAGGAAAGGAGTTCGACACGCATATTTCGATGTGATGATTAATTTTAAACTGTTAAGCCATACATGCCGCATTTTAAGAATTATATGCGTGACAAGATGGATTCTATAGCGGCAGTCGGCAAGTCGTAATCTATCGTGACAAGACGAATTTTGTTGTTCGAACAGAAATGACGTAGGGGCTTGAGAGTGGATGGGACCTGACAGAGAACACGTGCTCTCAGGCCCCTTCTGCAGCCAGACATTCGTGGACGATTCTCACACTTTGAATAAGGGGGATGTAGTAGATTGTGGAAGAGATCTGTTGATCGTGGATTGATTGGTCAGTGCCAAGCGGTTGTATTGGTAATTGATGTGTGAGACGATATGCCGTTGATGACGTGTAATAAAAGAGACACTGCTGAATCCCACAAAAGTTAGCCTCAGAGGATTTTATTACTTAGCCATAAGAACACAACACCCCTCATCTCAATGATGGGGTGGGGATTACCGTGGGGTTCCTGGCTCGCGCTCGCCGGTGGGGGGCGCCCGGTGCCTCCCCCCCTGCCTTCCTTGGGTGGACGCGCAGCCTTCCGGTAGCGGGGGGCCCGGGTACCTGGCCGCTGTGGGGCGGCTGGGTCCATGACCCGTCGGGGCTTTCCCGGCCGTCTGGGGGCTCCGGGGCGGCGTTGTTGTGGCCTCGCACACACTCTGGGAATCATTCCATGTTAACCTGCACACTCATACATACACTCACAACACACAAACATACACACATACACAGATGCGTACACAAACACATACACGTATGCGTACACACACACACATACACATACATATGCACACGCACACATACACACACTTTCATATCAACACACATACACTTAGAACGCACACACACATAGACATGCACGCACACATACACACAGGAGAGCCTAGGGCTCTCATCCCCTATTTTACCCCTGTTTCTCCTTGTATGGGTGTGGGTGTGAGAGTGTGTGTGAAAGTTGGTGTGTGGCTTCCACTCCCTCCTCTCAGATGCAGATACGGGTACGACGATATTTAGACAGTGTTCCTGGTGGTCTGCTTATGCATATATATTTTCTTTCGTTGGTATTAACGTATTTAATTCCAGGAGCAGATACTGACACAAGCACATTCCCATGTCATAATAGTACCACTGGTTTCTTTGTGTGTATACTGTTTGTGTGTGTCCCTGGATTTTATCTTTCAGATACAGCAGCTGGTGTGATGATACGGTGTAAAGCAGCAAGATGCAGAAGCTGTCCTCTTATTACTCTTTCTTTTTTGTTCTACTGTTTATGTATTATTTCTCTTTCCCTGTCTCTCTCTCTGACCTCCCTCCTTATTTTATTTTTATTTTTATTATGCATTTATTTATTTTTCTACTTCCTCTGTATCTCACCCCTTTCTCTCCTTTCTCACTTTCTCTATCTTTTTCCCACTAACCCCCCCGTCAGCTCTGGCTTTGTGGCGCAATGACATACAACCGATTAATAAAGAGTATACCTCAAGTAACAAGAGGAGCTTAAATCCGAAGCTCCACTTGGCAAAATAAAAGTGTTGGCACAATAAAGCACCCAGACTAACATCCTGCTTGCAAAACTGCCGGACACGACAGGGGGGGAAAAAAAAAAAAAAAAAAAAAAACCAATTTGAAATGATTCGAGCTCAAAATTGCTTAAATCACCTTTCTTTCCCATTCTGACATTCAGTTTGGAGTTCAGGAGATTGTCTTGACCAGGACCACACCCCTAAATGCATTGAAGCAACTGCCATGTGATTGGTTGATTAGATAATTGCATTAATGAGAAATTGAACAGGTGTTCCTAATAATCCTTTAGGTGAGTGTATATCTAAGCATTTAGACTCTCATGGTTAAAATGATGCTAATTGTACATTTCATTTTGGTGGCACTGACAAATTCATTGGTTGAATTATTTGGTGTTGAAACATGAGTTAATTGTTTTGGATAAATTAGACTTTTGCAGCTAAACCATAGCGTTGTGTTGTATGCATGAACTGTTTTGAGAAATGCTCTTATAGTCTTGAGAATGTTAGATGTGTTTCATGAAATGTGCAATCGAGAACATCCGTATTCATGTCAAAGACACCAATTTCAACATAGTAAGGCTCTACAGAATGTAAAGTTCACTTGTAAGAGAAAGCACTCACGTGCACATGTAACTTCTTCAGATCGCAAAACACGGTACAATAGCAAACCAAAGCGTTACCAAGTGAAAAACAGTAAATTGGCAATACAGAAATAACACGATGCTCACATACATATATCGTTTTGGGTGTAAATGTATTATTATGGGAAAATACATAATCTATTTTACCAATTAAACTAAAGCAACTGAAAATTGTGTCAAATTATGACAATTGTTCAAAACCATTTGCATATATGAAGCAAAACATTTGGGAAATTGTGTGAAGCAATGAGAAATGATGTTCTGCTGTGCAGAAGTGGGGATTACACTTCTTGTTATGCAAATGTTAATTGTCATGTGAGAAATGCTCCAAAACAATCGAGAAAAACTGTAACATAATGTGAAAATAAATATTGTAACAATATATTTGTGGATGTTTTGTTGAGTACATTTACCATATAGAAATACAATTGTATTTCTATATGAGAACTCCCACATACTGCCCTCCATGCCACCCTGCCAACATCTCTTGCCACCCCATGTAAAATTTTCTAGATCCGCCACTGGTCAAAGGTATTTCATAGCATGTGCTTCTCCGCTGTAGGTGAGGTTTTAATATCTGGCAGACAAAGAAAAGGGTGTCTGCTCAGTTGCATTGCTAGTCAATGTCATTCCAGGACTGTGTGCTCTCCCACCAAAATCATGACCTTGATATCATCCAGCAAGATCTGTTAATAAGGTAATAAGATGAAAACATTCTTCAGATAGATTATACTAACAGTCTTTAATAATCTATTAAAAAAAAAAAAATCTGATGGGATTTCTTTCTTTATGGTGAGTGAACCGGTTGGCCACCAATAAAATCAAGTATTTTCCATTACTCCTCTCCTGATGGTGATTGATCAGGAAACAAATTGAGATAGACTGATGGGGATCGGGTTGGGGAAGAAAGAGCGGCCCTCACACGACCGGCCGACCAGGAAAATTACCAACCGTCCTGATGGGCAGTCCACACCTGGAGTGATACAAAGGCTGCCAGATGTCATTTGGTGTTACTGGAGTATACGTTTTCACCCACATAACTGTCTCTTCCTCAGTCTATGCAGGCATGTTTTATGGTGCAAAATTATATCTGAATTTTTTTCATGCAACCTTTGTCCCTGTCTAAATTAACACCAAGAAAGCACATTTAACCAGCACAGGTGCAGCCATCTTGTTTAGGAAGAAATGATTGTCATGAATTGTGAACCATGCAAATGCTGAAATGCACTAGAAAGTGAATCAAGTTCTTTTGGAAGGTAATGGGCAATGTGTTTTCCAAAAGAGAACTGAGTTCTCTTTCTCTTGGCCCACTTTCTGGTACACTGAGCTCAATCAGTGCTCACATAAATAGCATTACCAGTATGGCATTTTACCATCTACGGAACATAGCCAAGCTTTGGAAGATGCTTTCCTTTCAAGATGCAGAAAAACTAGTACATGCCTTTATAACTTCTAGATTGGACTACTGTAATGCCCTCCTTTCAGGTTGTCCATCTGGATCCCTACATAAACTTCAGTTAGTACAAAATGCAGCTGCCAGAGTTCTCACAAAAACGAAAAAATTTGATCACATTAGCCCTATCCTGTCTTCCCTGCACTGGCTACCGGTCAAGTTTAGGATTGACTACAAATTATTGCTATTGACCTACAAAGCTCTGAATGGCCTTGCACCACAATATCTCAATGATCTTCTGGTCCCTTTCAACCCTTCTCGCCTGCTTCGTTCACAAGGAGCAGGATATCTATTAGTTCCTAAAGTAGACAGGGCTGCAGAGCATTCTCTTACAGAGCTCCGCAGCTGTGGAATGGTCTCCCGGCGGATGTGCGGGATTCAGGCACACTCTCGCTTTTCAAGTCTAGATTAAAAACGCACTTGTATAGCTTAGCGTATAGGAAACCTAGTTCTGGTTCCAGCTAGTCGCTCACTCCCAGTCAGACTAACAGTATGAGGAGAAGAGCTGGGTGGGGATCGGTGTCATTGGCTTTGGATAAACTGATGCGTCAGTGCTGTCACTCTAGCTTTACACTAGAGTGCTGATGTTCAGGGAGTTCCCATGCCTGGGTTCCCGCCTGTCTCTCCCTCTTTCTCATGCTGCTATACCCAGATCTGCCGGAGCCTAGACGAATATTGCACTCGATCATTTTGCTTGCACTGCCTATGGTTTCCTCAACTCTGGCTAATACACAATTTTTCTTACTTCCTCCCTCACCCCTTCTGGGGTGTGCTCCTTGGAGCACAATGTCATTGAAGAATTTATGCCTCTGCTGCCTGCAAGACAACTACCTACACCTCTGGCAACTACCCTCCAACCTGCCTGCCCTTGGCTCAACGCGATGCCTCGCCATCCTTCGATGCGGCTGTGCCTCTATTAATCCTGCCATCGTGCATCAAGCACCCCGTGCCTGCACCGGTCGGCTACTGCATTGAGACTTATATTTCAACCCCTGTATTAGCTTAGTCATATCATCTTGTTTGTTTGACTCATCTGCCGGCCCCTGGAGGATGGGCTCCCCCTTTGGGTCTGGTTCCTCCCAAGGTTTCTTCCTCTTAGGGAGTTTTTCCTTGCCACCGTTGCCTTTGGCTTACTCAATGGGGGGTCCTTACGAGGCAGAAATGTAAAGCGCATTGAGACAATGTAAAGTTGTGATAATGCGCTATATAAATAAAATTGAATTGAATTCTTTTAAAATGAGAATACACTCAAATCCATTGCGCACGTCCTTGTATTTTTAACTTTCCTGTAAACCCATTAAAGTTAATCCATGCAGCACATTATATCTACCTCATCCCCCATACAATAAAAATTCTGTTGCTATTGATGCAGGCTGTGCATTGGAGAAAACATTTGCCAAGATCAGATTACAAATATTAAAAATAAGCTTTCTATGAAGTGCTCAATGCAGAGAAATTTGCTGTGACAGGAAATGTTCCAAAATAGCTTTCAAAAGTACTGCAGGGGAACAGGAAGCTATGCATAGTGGAGCAAACTGTGAGAATCCACAGTGTTAATTTCTCACATGCTTGCCAATGTGTTCCAAAGCCACAATTAAAACCAAAAGGCCATGACAGTGCTTCAGAGAGCCTACTGCCGTGTGCAGTTTCCAGTTTCTGTGTTCATGTCCTATTTTGTCCTAGTGCACTTTTTGTACCAGCAGACTCTTCACACTGGATAAAAGCATTTACTGTGTTACTCAGTATAAATGCAGAACATGTGTAAAGCAACAGATCATGTAGAGATGCCAAATAGCATAACCACATCTCTTTGGATTGCAGGAGAATACCACACAGCATGCAAATACACAAATATCACACATGCATAGCAGAGACAGGAGTCAGACCCCCCAACCCTAGAGGTGCCACGTACTGTATAAAAATTAAAAACAATAAAGTGAACTTTCGTACTCAGTAAATTAGCACACTTAAACAAAACTATGGCAAGAAAACAAAGCCTTAATTTCCTCACAACTGCCCATGTCACTTTAGTCCCTAAAACATGTATGTTTATGATTACTTTGTTTTGTACAAGATCATAGAAGCTCAAATGCAAATGTGATGAAAATCATCTGATATGAACTGACGAGTGTGTTAGCATGCTGCCTACTGAAATGAGATTAATATAAACTGCAAAAAAAAAAAAAAGTCCAGCTTAACTCCTCACAGCTGAGTAAGTGTCTGAGAGCCTGTGTCTCGCGTTTGATCTTCCTCTGCAGGTACCTCTGCTTTCTTCCACAGCCGCTTAAACTGCTTCTGGCAGATCTTCTTGAAGGTTGGGCTGTAGAAATAGTAGACAATGGGATCTAATGCGCTGTTGAGGTAAGTCAAGCTGATCATGTAGAAGAAGACTGTTTGCAGGACATCGTAGTCTTCACAGAGTCCAGGGTAGAAGGTGACTTTTATCCAGATGACCACCTGGGTCAGGTTGCTGGGAAAGAAGCATAAGAAAAACACCACTACTACCACAATGATGAAGCGAAGTGTCCTCCTGATCCTTTGGTCCTTGTCCATCTGCCTGTTCTTCAGCTGTGTGATGATCCGGATGGTGCAGAACAGGATTATGGCCAGAGGCAGGTAAAAGGAGAAGACAAAGATAAACTTGTGCCAAGACAAATGATTGGATGTCTTGCAAATCTGGAAGCTCTCGCACTGGGTCAAGTTCCCGCTCTTGGTGATGTGCGTGTCAAACATCAGGTGGGCCGTCTGGGAGATGGTCAGCGCCCAGATCGCACAGGCAGCACCCACGGTCTTTCGGACAGACATCGAATTGAGAGGGTGGTGCGGGTGAACCACCCGCAGGAACCGGTCCACAGCCACTGCTGTCAGGAACAGGATGCTGCCACAGCGGTTCATGGCCAGCATGAACAGTGAGATGCGGCAGAAGACATCCCCGAAGATCCAGTCTCTCCCCATCAGGTAGTAGCTGGCACGGAAAGGCAGGATCACGTTCAGGAGAAAGTCAGCAAGGGCAAGATTGAAGAGGAAGACGGTGCTGCTTTTCCAAGGTTTTAGGCAAAAGCAGAAGATCCAGAGAGCCACACCATTGCCTATCATTCCCAGGATGAACTCAATGCAAATTATTGAAGACAAAGATTCAAACTGACCCCCACCAAACACACAGCAGTTGCTAGATGCGTTCATCTTACTTGATAGAGGAATGTGATTTTTTTTTTGGACAGCGCTACTTGAGAGACAGGAAACAAGACGTAGATGGGGAAGTTCATGGTGTCAACCATACTGTGTAAAAAGCATTCAAATCACATGAAGACATCGTCAAACAAACTAACCACAAACCAATGGTCTTCATAGCATTAATGCACACTCATAACTGCATGGTTTTGAAATACAAGAAGAAACTAGAATGCCTAGAACAAAACCATACAAGCATGATCAAAAAAATCTACATAAAAGGCAGGGTTTGAAATTAAACATGTAAGTATACACACACACCCACAGAAAAGGATGATTTAAAACTGTTCTTGACTGTTGCCTTTGAGTGTTTAAATGTTTAAATAAACACAGAGAAACCAAACAGATGAGACCAAAACTGATTATTTATTAACCTAAAGATTGCCTTAGTGCAGCAGAACTGGAAGAATTCACAATCAAATGAGACCTTTGGCAACCAAGACAAAAGCAGCTGTACAGAACCGGAAAATACCATGAAAAAAGGGGCCAAGTCCACTGTTTCTAAACAGTAAATAAAAGATATAAAATGCCAGTTGTATGTGGGTATATTTGGCCTGGTCATTCGGTCATGTTGCGATTTAGTAAAAGTGCACACTGGATTTTCACTTCTTCACCTCTCCAAGGTCCTCGATGCTGTCATCATCCACCTGCAGAAGGAACCAGATGTGTCAGGGCAGGAAAATACCCTCTTTGGGTCACCCATTAAAAATGTAATGAAATTGCTATTGCCAAAGAAAATTTTTTTTTTTTTAGATTTAGCAGGAGAGCAGTGTTTGGGAAGATTTCAAAGACACTGATATCTTCTGTTATTATCCATTCATTCATTTTGTAACCACTCATTATTGACTCATTATGGAGAGGCCCTGGAGTCTATCTGAGGCGGCATGGGGTATGCGACAGGGATACAGCCTGGATGGACACTCCATGCACAGAGCACAGGTGGGATTTGAATCCCCAGCCAGGTAGTGTAATACACCAGTGCTACCCAATGACCCACCACGCTTGCAGCTACAACAGTGTTTAAGCTGGTGCCTTTGCTCTGCATCGTCGGGGCTCAGAAGGAAATGGCACAGGATGACTGAAATGTACACAGTAGCAGTAAACGACACCAGTGCTTCCTGTGTGAAGACCAAGCTGACTGCACACATGCTAACAGGCAATGGACCTTGTCCTTGACCCATTACCTCAGGCCACTTGTCCTGAATGACATCGATGATCTCGTCTGTAAAGTCTCCCTGAATGATGATTTCATCCTCTGCCGTTACCGAAGCACCGCAGGAAAATTTCTGAGCGAAGAACCTCTGCGCTTCTTTAAGGTCGATGCCTAAAGGCAGGAACACAAGGCATTAAAATTAATTGAGGAAGCGCCCTACAGAGCTCTCCCAGGTTCAATGTGCCGTACGGTGTCTGTGGCAAGAAGGCAAAAAAGCCCCACTTACGTCCTCCCCCTCTAGCTCCTCCAAACTCATTGTGCCCCTTCAGATGGAAGATTCCTTCTCAGCTACCTAGTTTCCTAGGCCATTTAAAATTGCTCCCTTTCACTGCCATTTTGCGGTGCTGTTTGTATTTTCAACAGCAAATCTGACGCAGTATGTAGTGTAGAGATGCACCGATACCAATATTTGGATCAGTATCGGCGCCGATCCAGACATATCTGACGGATCAGGTATCGGCCATGCGTGACCGATCCACGTCCAATACTTACTTATTTAGTTTTTGGCAATCAATTGCACGACAGCTCTTTCCCATTTTACATGTGTTTTTTGCGGCATTCAAATCGAACGCTATCGCTGCCCCTCAGTCTTTTTTGCTACTTAATGGGTGAGTACAGTGACTTCCGCCTGCTGTGACATGCATACCCATCGCAGTACGAGGAGCGCAAGATAAGATGTGACGATCTGGGAGTATTATACGCTTTTAACAGAAACCAGTAGTAAAATAAAGTTTTGAGGTGGGAATAGCGTTTAATGGACAATCCCATTTAACAAAGCACACACAACTGCGAGACAAAACAAAGCAATGGATGATTTGGGAGTCGCTAACTTAATTGGACTGTTTTGCGAACTCACTGCAGTTTGTGATACAAGAGGGGCTGCCATCGCAACAAAAGTGTAACTGTGCTGACGCCAATGGGAGAAAAACTTAAAATTTTAAGCATTCGCCACTTGTGTATACTTGCTTTGAAGATATTCATACTGAACTGCAAATGCCTCAAAAACGCTTAAAACAAACGAAGTGGAACAGTACGTTATGTATGTTTGTAGTAGCCTAATTAAATATTTTTTGTCATACATCTGTATTTACTAGCTTTAAAAAATTAATATATAAAGTATAACAAAGTAAAAAGAGTTCTTGTATCGGAATCTGTATCAGCAGTTGTGTATCGGAATCGGAACTGAAAAAATGTGGATCACCCATCTCTAATGTAGTGCACCCCAAATTGTTGTCTACAGATATAATGTCCCTATATATGTTCTTCCCCATGTGGGAATATATAAGAAAATAAGAAATTAACAAATGGGAGGAGGCCATTTAGCCCATCAAGCTTGTTTGGGGAGAACTTAACTAATAGCTCAAGATTTTCACAACTCTATCTAGCTCTGATTTAAAGGAACCCAGGGTTTTAGCTTGCACTACATGAACAAGAAGACTATTTCATACTTTAACTACACGCTGTGTAAAGAAGTGTTGTTTTCTCAAATTCAGTTTAAAATGTTCTCCCGCCAATTTCCACCTATGGCCATGAGTTCTAGTATTTAAACTAATATTGAAGTAGCCATTTGGCTGAACAGCATCCAGACCTGTAAGAATCTTATATACTTAGATCATGTCCCCCCTTAGTCTCCTTTGCGCGAGGCTGAACAGATTCAGCTCAACTAACCTCTCCTCTAAGACCAAGAATCATTCTTGTAGCCCTACATTGAACCTTTTTCAAGGCAGCAATGTCCTTTTTATGGTATGGTGACCAAACCTGCACACAATAGTCTAGGTGGGGTATTACCAAGGAATTGTATAATTGTAGAATCATCCCCCTTGACTTAAAATTCCACACACCTAGAGATGTAAGCCAACATCCTATTGGCCTTTTTTATTGCTTCCCCACACTGGGGAGAGTGAGACATGGAAGCATCAACATACACACCGAGGTCTTTTTCATAATCAGCTACCTTTATTTCAGTGGAACCCATGAAATATCTGTACTTTTTATTTCTGCTCCCTGCATGGATTACCTTACTTTTATCTACGGTAAATCTACCAGGTACCAGCTCAGTCACTAATTAAATCAAGATCCCATTGTAGCCTCAGTGCTGCTAGTTTAGTATCAGCTACACCACCCACCTTGGTGTCGACTGCAAATTTAACCAGTTTACTATATGTATTGGTGTCAATATCATTAATGTAAATTAGGAACGATAGTGGTCCTAAAACTGAACCCTGCAGTACCCCACTATGAACGCAGGCCCACTGTGACATTGTGCCTCTAATAACTACCCACTGCTTCCTATCTGTTAACTAGTTTTCGAGTGAGTGAACCACTTGACATGATGCCCATAAATCAAATGCTGGGTATATTCTCTGAGCTGGTACTTACGCAAAACCTTGATCCTCTCAGGGTTTATAACACGGACCAAATTGGAGCAAGGCATTGTGGGTAGCAACACAGTGCCACCGTGTTTTGTCATTGTGTGGGATGCTCAATCTACCCACTTAAAAATAACAGGAGCGAAATAGGGGACGTACCAAATGTGTTGAGGCCACACACACGAGTCACGTATTTCTTCTTGGCCCGGGGAATTTTGGCTATTGTTACTTTCTGGGGAACAGTCTTCTTCTTCTGTTTAATCTGACCCCTCCCACCTGGGTAAACAGTGGAAAAACATAAGAAAGAGCTGTCCAGGTCAGACATTGCAAAGCTCAAATTTGATGCTCTGAAAGCTGCCTGGAGTTTACAAAAAAGGAATTCAGTCCACTATCTCCATCCTCCAATCAGTACTGGTGGGAATTAATTATACAAATATACATGTCTAACACACTAACTAAAGAAACAAGAATGATGCAAAGTAAAAGAAGATAACATTGAAGCTCATGCCTCTCTTCTGCTTCTTCTTTTCCTCCTCCTCCCCAGGGGAGGGTGCTTCTCCATCCGCGGCATCCTGCTTCGGTGTACTCCCTGCAAAGCCCACCGATGGCAGTCAGTGCAATGACACAAATCCATGAGCCACATGTGGAGGAGCCTCTGCCAGCCTCACTGGATACTTAGCATCTTAACTTTCACAGAACGTCGATCACAGCCAGCAAAGGGATTATTGTTTTTTTGGTCCCCTTGGACAAAATGAGTGATGCAAATGGGACTGGATACAATGGTGCTACGATACTTCTTTGATATTGACCAAATTGCTTAGATACTATCGAGTATCAAAAAATGGCTTGTCAATCGGTACCATTTTCGGTACGGTACGCATATGTACCAAACTCAGCAAATGTGGAACCTTTGTGATTTTCCCCCGAGCAACATTCGGAAAGGGGTGGATGAAGCCGCACCACTACACATACGCGCCAGTGTTTCCCCTACCATTGTATTAGGGGGGCGCCCCACCCCCCCGCAACGGCACCTCCTGCCCCCCCTTGAAGGTCAAGTTAATTTTATTTAATTTTATGTTCTATATAGTGCCAGATCACAACAGAAGTCATTTAAGGTTACCTTTCCTATAGAACAGGTCTGTACATTGTCCTTTTATTAAACAAACTAAATAGCCTTATTTATCTTATTTACACAACAGCCTGTCATTGTTGTCTCTAGACGGTCCCGCGTTTACAATTCTCCTCTGCTCTCTGTATCGCGCATGGCGGGATTCCGCCCCGACACACAGGTGAGCACACCCCCACCAGCAGACAGAGAGCGTGCCTCGGAAAATATGTCGCGTCAACCACTTGAAAAGCAGACAAAAATATCTGCGTTTTTTATGACTGCGGTCATTAAAAGAAACACATGAACACCATGAATCTTGTCGGTGTCTGTCTGCTGTCTGCCTGCCCCCAAAGCTGTAAACCTAGGGGAAACACTGCGCGCGTACATCCTAATGTAAAGCTGGAAATTGGTAATGTGAATACAGTGCAGCACAGGTATTTTTCCCAAATGCTGCACTATAATAGATATTTATTTTGTTATGTTTTGTATTTCTGGAGACAATATTTATATTACACAGTTCTATTGTGAAGCTGAAAGCTGCTAATGTGAACACAGTACAGGTCAGGTACAGTTAATTTTCTAAATGATGCACCTTAATGAATATTTATTTTTACTTGACTGAATATTTGCTTAAGTAAATTTTAGTTTATTAGTAGGCTGCAGCAGTATTGACAGACTTTATTTTAAAAAGTCAGTCATACTTTGTTCAGTAAAAGTTTAAGAAAAAAGCAGCTATTTGTTTGGTTTCTTTTACCCCTGCTCTAACTGTGATGTCAAAACCAAGGTACGACCCATGACTTTACCCGTTACACACCTAAACAACCACGGTCAAAAGGTCTTCTTGTATGTTTGCAAAAACAGACATTAAGCCCTATTTTAACAATCTAAAATGCTGGGTCTGACATGCACTGAGCAAGTTCTTTTAGAGCGTGGCCAACCCACCTTTGCTTGGCAAAGAAATAATCTGAAAGAGACATGGTGTACAAGGTTGCATTTGTTTCTGTAATTAGTCACGAGTCTGGTTTGTAACACGTTACGCCCAAGAGTGCAGTTTCCCATTCCCTTTAAGGGCCACAGATGCTTGCACATCGGTGAATTGCCATTATACTTTTTTATTTGATTATCAATTTTTTTATATTATTCAGTATTACTTAGGTGGTGCAGTGGATAGCACTGTTGCCTCACACCTCTGGGACCAGGGTTCGAGTCTCCGCCTGGGTTACATGTGTTGGATGTTCTCCTCATGTCATCATGGGGTTTCCTCAGGGTACGCCGGTTTCCCCCCCACAGTCCAAAGACATGCTGAGGCTAATTGGAGTTACTAAATTGCCCATAGATGTGCATGTGAGAGTGATGTGCTAGCCACCCAGTCCTGGGTTGTTCCCTGCCTCATGCCCGTAGCTTCCAGTATAGGCTCCGGACCCCCCGCTACCCAGAAGGATAAGAGGGTTGGAAAATGGACGGATGGATGAGTATTACTAAGATCAGTGACTCAGCTGCTTGACAAATCACAGTCAAAGACAAAGGCTGGCGAAATTGCTTTTTTAGAGGCTGAAACTGAAACCGATACTTAGAGAAACAGGTATAGGTTTGTATTTAAAAGCCATTAAGAGTATAAACATAAAATTCATATTTTCATCTGAGGTCAGTATTAGAACCATACCCTTAGTAAAACATCCAAATAAACTATGTAGAGCTGAAGACCACTAAGGTGTAACCAGGCCTATATATGGAACTTTATCTCAATCATCCTATATACCAAAAGACCAGCACACTACTTTATTCATATGCGCTTTCAATGCATAAGCATGAACATTTTGCCAGAACATTGTCACCAGTTATTGTTAGATCCCATATTCTTCAACACTTTTTAAAAATATGGGTTTTCCCAGTAAAGCTAAAGTACTGAGCCTTATTGCTCAAGCACTTTTAGAGTTATTATTAGAACTAGATTAATTTAGATTAACAGGATGTTTTGAGAAAGTGTAACTGCAATGGATGATTCCACAAGACAGAGTGAAAAGACAGGCAGAGGAGTGAATACAGAGGTGGTGGAAATAGGCATTTGCAGAATTCGTAGTAAAGGCCACCACTTCCAGCCAACTTTAACCTCTTTTTATATATATTCTCCGTCTCACTCACGCATACCCACACACACACACACTCTCACGCATAGGAGTTCCCAAGCTGAACTGACAGATCTCGCTATTGACTGATCAAATATTTTTTCTTCTTTGAGGATCAGTCTCCCCAACAAAGGTTAAACCAGCGTTTCTCAAACTTATTTGTCCTGGGGACCAGTCATGTCAGATGCATATCCGCATAGATAGATACTATTACTATATATAGACAGTATTATTATTATTATCATTATTATTATTATTATTATTATTATTACACCACTACTGTTATTATTACTATTAGTATTATAAGAACAATGACCTAACAGGAGTGCTTTGGCTAAATTTGAGATTATTGCCAAGTAAATATATAGATATATAGTAATTAGGCTGTTATTATTATCGTTGTTATATTATGTACCTATGCCTATATAAGAACCAAGAAACCTAGTTTCCCCCCCCCCCCACTTTTTTGTTTTATGTTTTTTTTTTTTTTTTTAAACTACACTTTTGAACACTGCCAAATGGTGCTGAACTTGCAAATTGACTTTTACCATAAATTAAATTACAGGTATAGTCACCCACAGGGATTATTTGGCACCAAAAATTTTAAATCAACATTTCAATGTGATGGGTGTGTCTGCTTTCTCGCCACTAACTGGTTCGAAACGAGGACAGCACGCTGACACAGCCACTCGGAGCATTTTCTGAGTTTAGCCCGTTTCTGTCCTTTGTTTTCATGGCTGTCAGTTGAGAAAAAGTGGTTTCGCACAGATACGTGGAGTGGAAGGGCAAAATTGCTTTAACTGCCATCTCACTCAGCTGGGGATATTCCTCATAGCATGACAGCCAGAACTCGGACAGGGACAGCCGGCCGAATCTCGACTAACCCAGCATCGCACGAGAGCTCCAAAACTTTATCCTGGACTACAGGTGGCAGATCGCTCATCTCTGGATTGGCGAACAGGTCTCGTACCCATTGCTTTTCCATGAGATGGGATTTTGAAGAGAAGTATGAATCGAAATGATGCAGTGTTTCTGTAAGGTGTTGTGCGATCAATGCGGTAACCTGTAATGGAGGGCAAAACTAGCTTCTACCCAATCGGGAATGGCTCCTGACATTTGGCTAAGTGATGGGACAGAATGTATGACGCCTTTGTAAGTTTTTCCATTGTCTGTTAAAATACTTTTCAGCACTATGGTTTGGGTTTTCTTTTGAAGAAGTCATCTGATTTTTTAGATGTGCATGTTTTGTTTCCAAATGCCAGCGTAATTTCGATGGTTTCATAGCCTCGTTACTTGGCATAGCTTGGCAGATGAGAGATTGGTTTTGGGGGGGAACTATCGCTAGAAATAAAACCGAATTTAATGTATGAAATGTCGTAATTTTGAGTAAATGGGCGATGCTTTTTTGTCTCTGGCTCTGGAGGGGCACGCAGTGACAGCAGCGCTGAGATCAGACCTGATCTGACTGAATTTTGATTGGTGCAGAAGCGAGGCCCCGCAGACCCGCAGGAACCCTCTCCCGGACCGGCACCGGTCCACGGTCCGTAGTTTGAGAAATGCTGGGTTCAGGGTTAATGCAGGAATCCTGGAGCTGAATTTACTACTTTTATACTACCTCCACAATATTTTTTACTACCAAAAATCAGGCAGCGGCCTTTTATTTTTTTGGCGGGGGGGGGGGGGTAAATCTTCATACCCATCATAAATATTAGGCAAATTAATGTTTAACTATTTTTATTAAGTATTGTCATTAAATATTGTTTTTTTTGTAGTGTCAAGTTGAGTTTTGTTTGTCCTTACCTTAACTGTAGCCCTTGGGTTATCCTAACCATAACCCTTAACCCCACCTAATAAAGTCAACTTCACACCTCTTAAAACAAATTACACTTGACAACAGCCATAAACATTAATAAAATTTTATGTGTGTCACTCACACACACTAAGACAGACACACATTCTCATACACACAGACTAAAGTAGTGAATTATTTCATCATGAGGTAACACTGTGGATTAAAAAACTGTCTAAAGAGTCCATGGAATGGTAATGGGTGGTAACCATTGGTATTTATTGGTTGATGCAGCGTGAGATAAAAGTTTGAACATGTCCCAAAATAAAGAGAAAAGTTTAACAATTTTACCTGTATATACAATACCTGTATTGGTTATAAGTAATTTCTTAAAATGTGGCACAATGCCAAACCGAATCATGTATGCAGTCTTATACTTCCCACATGTGAAACTTTTAGCTATATCGGAGTCAGTGAACATGCTTCCGCATAGTTCCCCAACACCCTCATTAAAATTGTACGAATGATGGCTAGCTGCGGTGTTCAGGCACCAGAAAACTTCAGCTCTGAGAGCCGATGTTGGTGACAGTAAGGTCTGCTGTCTGTCTGCTGCAGCCACTGTGGTGCTAGTCGCACTAGTTTGCTGCTGAGGTGTTGTGATGGTAATGTTTGTGCTCGTAGCTGACCTTATGTTTGCATTTGCCCTTGTCCGTGTAGCATCACCAAACAACAAAATAGGGAACTGCTCCCCCCGCACATGAATCCGCTGCTGATGACTGGCGGATTCCCAGTGAGATTTGATCGCAGTAACGCCGTTCCAGGTTATATTTACAGTTTTTTTAAATTTTTTTTTTTGCATATACTGCAGAATGCTTTCCAGTCATTCCCCATGACCGGCTTAAGCCAGTATTTAAATAACAGGTGATCAAGCCAACTTTTAGTAAACTTTCATTTCCCCATTTCACCGCCAAGTGGCTACTAACTAATTTCAGAGGCTCTGCTAATATCAACACGTTAGATCACCCTGGTGCAACTGAGGTAAAAGGGGGAGAAATGGCATCAGCGTCAGTCTGATTAATTCCGACTCAGGTCCTGCTGGCACGTATGTTATATATTTTTTAATTAGATGAAGTTAAAACACGTAGACAAATGGGAAACTCATAATATATTGAGGTGGATGATGAAAAATTTACTACCAAGTCAAATTCTACCTTTTAATACCTTTCAAGGGCCTTAATTTTGTCTGATTTCATTTACTACATTTTACTACCTTTTACTGCCTTTTCCTTCCGCGCAGACACCCTGTGGGTTAAACCATGATATCACCTTTAATGTATTTGATGGAATGTTCTATTAGACAAAGAGTCACAGGCAATTCTGTTAAGATACCAATTATACAGCCCGAACACATAGTAAGTATATAAACCACTAAAATGACTCCCAATCGCCAATTCAACGCATGTTCAGTGCGATTTCTTAATCTAACATTGTTATTAATCTGACATTTTCCAATTTTCATATTCATTCTGATAGTGCTATTTAGAAGCACAGCTAAATTAAAACTGATCAATATAGGTACAATTTCACCAAAGTTGTCATTCATATTTCTTCAGTATGTAAGACTAATCAAAGTTCAATGGGGAAATCTATTAGCCCTCATTACTCCGACTATCCACACCTCATTTCTCTTATATTACACATTAAAGTGAACAGCTTGAGGTATTTTGCTAATTAAAATGGTGATTCTGAATGGAAATGCTTGCCTGGTTCAATACACCAGTCTGCTTCGGCTTCCAGCCCATGACATTACATTTTGTATGTTATTAGACGACAAAGTTTAGAAAAAAGTATCCCCTTAGCCTGCTGATCTTATCTTCATTGTTTCTATCACCTTACAATTATTTTTCCTAAATATAACACAAAAATCACCTAGTTCCAAAGGCAGCCCATCCAATTATGTTCAAAGTGAAGTGGATCTAGGGAGGCGTATTCGTGCACCCAATCAGCGAAAATCATATTTACGGTGAGATAATCAAGTAATTTATTTTGTATTTTATTTTTAGTTTCTCCCAAGTTTTGATTAATGTAGTATTTTGAGGAATTCCTGCAGTGTTATATTTATAAAGAACACCACTTTCTCTCATGCCATAGTCAAGCAATTGCTGCATGGAGGGAATAATCAATTCCTGAGCCATCACTGACACAGTTAAGAAGCTCTCCCTTGAGCAATCTCGTAAATCATAGTTCAAGAAACATATGCAGAAAAACAAATACCTTTCGTGAGATATACCTTAGAGTCTCTGCTAAGAGTGACCATCATCAAGAAATTGGGCCCAGCTGGTTAAAAAGACTGGCTGAGCCCAGAGATAGTCAACCTGTCCACATACAAGCAAAAGTATCCATGCAAGATTCATCTGTGTCCATAGCAAGATATTTTAAATGATGAAAAAAACTATATAGGCTTAAATTTTAAAGACCATGTCCGTGGTAAAATTGCATTTTGAACAAAATGTCAGAATTCACCATGATATTGGCCCCCAGTTGTGCCATCTGTGATATGAAAAGTAACTCTGCAAATTACATTAAATTGGTCAATGCTGGATTTCACAAATCCAAACCATATCCACACAACTGAAGTAGGCCCTTCTTTGGAACTAATTCTTGCTCAGCCATGCTGCACACGTCCTTTATCACAAAAAATACTTTTAACATCTCGAGAAAGAGAAAATTATTCCATTATCACTAGAAAAAATGTTTTTTTTCGAGATCACATGAAAATGGTAATTTGAAAAAATGCTGGTTTATGTTCTTTCTCAATTTCTGTGAGTACATAAAGTTGATGTTTGTTGTTTTTATTTTAAAATCAAGTTGCCAACTGGTTAGAACAGATCAATTAAGTTTTTAGTTCAGGATCTAGTCACAGTTCAGGTCCACTGAGACAGACAGACAAAGGAGTTAGATGTATGCAGGCTGAAACTGCTTTGTTTCACATCGGTCTGTTTTTGTACTTTTGAAGCCCTTGAACATCCAGGTATTGCATCATTGCCGGTTTGTTCTGTTATAATTACAGTGTTGTGTCACAAACCTGTAACTGGGCTTTCATTGGAAGCTCAACCAAGCCACATATATTACTAGCTTATTTTTGCTCCAGCACGGATATTTGTAATGTGCTATTTGCCTTGTACGTCACATTTGACAAAAGCGCCTGCTAAATAAAAGTAAATGTAGAGCGGTATTGCGATTCTTGCTTATAACTTTGAAAAACTGACCATGGATACAGTTGCAACTGGTCACAAAAATTTGTCATTTCACCCACCATTAAAGGAGGCCTGAGGTTAGCCTACAGCGCACCACTACTGACCATCGCAAGCACAACATGGACACTCTTGACAACAGACAGGATGGGAGATATGTCACTTGACGATGACAGTCATGCAGGCTGGACTTACCTACAACCATCTTGGCAAATTCATCTGGAAAGTTCTTCTCCAACCACTGCCTGCACTTGGCTGGTTCGGGCATGTACTCACAGTACTGGAAGAGAAGGGGGAAGCAGGAGCAACTTGTCATACATGCAAATTCCAAAGAAATAGGCTGTCTACCATCTGTCTATCTAAAAACGTTAAGTTACTAGAAATCAACCAACATCTGACGCACGGAAAACACAGTGGACAAATTCTGAACTCCGTCTTCAAGACATTAAACTACGTTCAACAAAACCATCCAATCACAGGCCTCCCACTCAATGCATGGCGTGGCAGCTCAGGAGGGTTTAGCTTATCGCACACATTGTCAACCTCCCAAGTCTTCGCTCTCCAATGCCTGCAGGCCTCACTGAGTGAGCCAAGACCTGCAGGTGTCACTGTGGAGCGCTGAGCCGGAAATCAACCCAGCTACTCACACAGAGCAGCAGCACTCCAGCCAATTTGTGTTCCGCAGGCCTCCTCACCAAAGATGGCGAACGCAACAAAGCAGCAATGGATCCCATGGTGCAGACAAGTCTTTCGATCACTATTTTCCACAACCTTTTAACAACCCAGCGACTGTCCGACAAATGTGCATAGCCTGTGAAAGTTGAGGATCAGGGTTGAGCTGGAAGGAATTTTTACCTTGTAGCGAATGACAGTTTTAACTGGGATGGATGCACCTGCTTGCCCATCAGGCTCTTAAAATGATGCATCATTTTATGTTAGCAGGATTAATTCTTCTCTTTTCCAGAGCTGGAAAACTGAAAGATTCCATGGGTTTTTGCAATTTCAGACACAGGAAGGCCAGACTCCTTGTCTTTTGTCTTCATACATTAGAGAACCTCTGTTCTTTGACTAATTTCTCTTTTTGGTACTTGTGTGTTTGTTGGGGCAATGTACTAAAAAGACCTACGACTAACACAAAAACAAAGTAAATGCACATACCTCTGTTGGCAAGGAACATACTAAAAGAAAAAAGGGAAAAAAGTTATTGCAAATTTTCAAAAAGTCAAGACATTTTGAAAACATCTGTTGAAAAACTGTCCAGGTAAATATCTTCCAACTGTTTCTAATTCCAAGGTGACAGTACTACCCACTGAACTGCGGTTTCGAGGCATGTTATCAGAAACATTCACCATCACTTAGTGCATTTTATCTAGCAAATCACCCTCATTTAAAACAAAATAAGAACCCCCTCTGGTCAAAGCCATCAACAACCCCCACGCCCACATCACAGTCTTTCACAGTCTATTTTACCATTATAATAGTATATTAATGGTGTTACCAGGATTATTTGGTGCCAACAAGTATTTACTGTTAACACTGACTGAGGACATGTTCAAACAAAGGCTTATGCTGTATTATGTTAGATCAATACATTTACTGCACTAAACATGTAACCGTTAACCTTCCCAATAATTAGACACATAATATTGCCATAGTAATAGGACACAAGAAATCAGGCTTCAAAGCCACTGGGGGCGACTTCACAAGCAGCGATTGACAATAATCCCCTTCACTGCTCCCACAACCCCATTAAGGCACCTGAACAAATACCTCCGCAATAGAGCACTTTCAAGGGGTACATGGTGTCCGAGTTGCCAGTTCTGCGTTCTGCCTTGTTCTCTGGTGAGCCCGATTCTGCATTTTCAGTAGTAGCCATGATGTAAAGTCTGAGCAAGATAAATACATTACCACATTTAAGTTCATTAAAAAATATCAATATCCACAATGAGCCCCCCCCTTTTAACAAAATAACTTTTTGTGCTGAGGGTGGAACTGATGTCATAAATCCCCCGGGTTCCTTTGGATTTATTTTTAATCTGATACATGGCCCCATCTAGTGGACGATACGGAGAAAAACAAGACCCTTGCGAAGCTTTCACAAACTATCATTTCGAAGGACTAGAGGGCAAAGCATGAATTAACTATGAATTTGAATAGGGCGTTTTTGAAATATCTATAATGGCATATGGTTTAGCGTGTTTTTCACAACTGGCTAGGCTAAAATGACATTTAAAAATCATACACCGCGCAGTTGAAATCATGGTGAGCAGACAATATAACCTTTAAATAACACTCTAATTGCTTAATTTCCGTGCAGTGTTAAAAATATATGCAACTCGTTTTGCTGCTGTCACATTTGTAAAATTCTCTATAATTGTTTGCATTCTCTTCAATTATTCTGCAAATGCACTCAACATTAAACATATTTTAAACGATTACAAAAAAATCTGCCCTGAGGATCTATTCAGTTAGAAATAATACATTATTTTAAATTAACCCATTTGACTAGTATGCGAAAAGTAAAGACCTTTGTTAATTTTTAAGTGTTCTGATAAGTTTTCCTCCCATATCACGGGCCTACTGATCTATCGAGGGCATAATCCAGTAGGGCCGTCTCCAGACGGAGCCACATTCATTTGAAAAACGTGACATTGGATATGCAGATCTCCTGATACGTCCGGATGGTTAATTAGAAATCCGACTGAATAAATTATGAATATTTTAAAACTAACATTAACTACAAGTATTTAGCTAAAAAATGACCACATTCGTGATAACGCACCTCGTCACCCTTCTAAGTGTAATGGTACAACGACTGGTAGTACAGTAGTCAACGACGACCCTACCTTAACAATGACTGGCAAAAAATAACTAATATAAACTCAGAATTAGTGGTTAGTGCTCCTGTAAACTAAACGCACTTATATTTAACCAGATGACAGTATTAAACTGAGAATAAACTTTCTTGCTTTATTACAACGTCAGGTGTCTTAGCTCGCTAATGTACCAATGGGTGTCCATCCGGCGACTAACATTCTTTCCAATAAACTAATAACAACGAGAATTGATTTTAGAAAAAAATACCTACCCTTTTAAAACAGCCTTTATATTACGTTCTGCTAAATAAAAAAGTAAGCATTATTGTATCAAGGAAGAACTATGGTCTAAGCATCAACGAGCATAACTCGCACCACTCCTCCCCCGGCTAGTGTTGCTCGGGTCCTGTTTTCCTGAAAGAAACGTTTGGGTCGACATCAGTAGGCGTCCATTATAACGCCTGAAGTAAATAAAACACTAATACCCATTTTAACTGTCTTTATTTAAGGTAAAACACGTTGCTTTTTGATTAACATTTTACCATTATTATTTAAAACATATGCTAAAATGCATAGTAAAATTTTAATATATGAATTGATTAATTTACAAAAGGCGCGTACGTAGTTGATGCCCCGACACAGGCAGTTTACTTGGTAATATATTTAAATATTACTTTTGCGATTTCTGTACTGCACTCTTTGTGACCTTTCAATTTTGTTAGTTATTTATTTTTTTAAGTAAAACGGGAATTATAATATATGAGTATTTTGAGAGGTAAGGCTTTATGTTAACAGACAATTCAATTCAGATTATTCTTATATACTGGAGTTGTACAAGTTCTAATTTTGCTTGTTGGTTGGTTGTATACAAGTTACGTGATCGTTCTTTTATCTGCCTACTGTTGTTCTGCTTCCCTAGATATTAACTAGAAAGTATACTATATACTACTAGAAAGTAGAATAATTATTCTAAATTACGTTTAGAATAAATAGCTTGTTAGAGAAGTAGCTGTGTCACATTATAGAAAAAATGCCATAAAATGCATATATTGCATATGGTATTACCACTGTACCACAGATTTACGTAAAACTGTATTACGTTGTATTAATTTTAAGTGGCTTTAATTTTAAGGTTTAGTACCTAGATTTATTCCAAATTTAGTAGGTCTGTAATCTATAGGTATATAATTGTGACGTGTTTAATTCCGTATATAATAGGCTTAGCATCGTGAAAATGGTGCAATGGAAAGAGATAATCGAACAGAATTCAATGGAAGTGAAACCACAACTCGCAGTCTGGCACATGGTAAGATGTTTTACATTTTTCATACGTCTCTTCTTGGGTATCATACAGTTATTAATAAAATGACGTTTTTCGATCATTTCAAGTCTAAAATACAATATCATTTGAATTTGCTGTCAATATCTTAGTAAGATGTCTGTTTTTGATATGATGATGAGCTAAAGCTTAACCTTAGATGATTTTTGGACGCAGTAGCCATTGCAGATATGGTTAAGGTACTCAGCTAAATTGGTAAGCTCCTAGGCTGATGAATGAACAACATTCAGCCATTTCAGGTGTTATGGGTAATACTGTCAAGCGGGTAAATAATGTGTAAATATTGTATGTATCTTTCAGTTCGTCCTATGGACCCCTGGCACAGCACCCCAATAAAAAAGGTAAGGTTCTCATTTTGCTCAGATTTTTATTTTATTTTATTTTATTGTTTTAAAATGCTTTTATCCTTTTTCCTGCTTTAAGTGAATCTTTATCATATGGTTTAAAATAAGTTGATTGCAGAATATGTTTGTGAAATTTGCCTAAAACCAGGTGACTCCGCAAGCCAATGACAGTGTCTCCACACCAGCTCTGCTCGCTGAAGTGAGACAGCCACAGAGGCAAACGGCGAGCCCTGACAGCTCGCTGGCATCTGGGCTCAGCAGACAACGTGGCCAGGTAAGAGGAAACTGATTCAGAACCACTGCCATCCACCCAGCCTCAGTAAATGATTATCCAGTCAGAGTTGCCAGAACAGCATGCCAGTCCGTCACAGAACTGTCCAATCCACATATTCGCTCACTAAGGACATCTCCTCACCTGAAGATACGCACTAACAGTACTGTTTCACTGTGAGGAGGACCGCACACACGCCACCTATAAAAACATATCTTCATCCATCCATACATCCAGCATGTGGCTCAGTGGGCTAGGCCTGTGTGCCTGTAATCACAAAGTCGCCGGTTTAAACCCAGCCTTAGCACGTCTGCGGCTCCTTGAGCAAGGCCCTTAACCCCCAACTCCCTTGGTGCTTCCACAGGTGGCTGCCCTTCGTGGACAGCTTGCTTACAAATAGCAAGTTGAGAGAGGTATAAAGACAATTTCCCCATGGGGATTAATGAAGTGATGATTATTATTATGATTATTAGAGATGCACTGACTGCAACTTTCTCAGTTGATTCCAGTTTCCAGTGTGACCGACCGATGCCGATTCTGATTTTCTTTCTAAGAACAATAATTGACAGCATATACGGACAAGAATAAGCTTTTCTTCAATGCAAAATTTTATTTTCATAATATAAGAAATTCTTAAAGTTTACAATTTCCCCCAAACTACATTAAGTTACAAGATCTTCTCTCACTCAATTCTAAAAATATGGTCCTCTGTGACTGGAAAGAGGTACAGATAACAATTAACTGAAAATGAGTTGCTGTACACCCAACTTTAACTGACATATTTTACTTTACCAAGCAAGAGCAGGTGTAACAGATTTAAATAGCAAAACAAATCTCAGTTGATTATATAATTTTCCAGTATGGTTAAATTCACCAAATAACGTGACATTGGCCTTTTTCTCTTTTTTTACTTGTCTTAAAATAAAAAAATCCATAGGTTACAAACCTCCAAATAAACCTTAAGTGCACTATACTCTTCCAAATAATAATAGGTGCAGGGTAATATTATTAATACCAACATTGCTTGTTATGCACATACAATTCTTACATCGCTTATACAGCTACATTAAGATCATCCTCTTTCATACCTTCATACTGTACGGAAATTATAATGCAGGTTAAAGTTGAGCTAAAATGTTTTTACTCTTTCATAGGAAAATAAAACCTTAGCTATCTTTTGTTTTGTAATCATATGTTTATGATTATTCCTTTTCAAGATTATCTATTATCTAGTGTGATAATCAGTTAAAAGTTTACATCCGATGTTTCACCACATTTTCGTGGTGGTTCCCCCACAGTTTACTTTGGTTTTTAGATGTATTACAAATTGCAAGCTTTGCATCATCTTCACTCAGTGAAGAACTTCCAGTCTAATGAGCGTACACGCAGCTGTGAGGCTAATGTTTGCACCGCTCTGCGTTGACGTGTGGTGCATGCGTAAAACTGGCTGGTTCGGTATCAGAAATACATGAGACTGATCCATCAGTCTACATTGGCTGATTCTAGTCTCTGAGCAATCTATCGGTGTACCCATCCATCCATCCATCCATCCCTCAATTTTCCATAACCATTTGTCTTGTATAGTGTGGTGAGCCCTGGATGGCCATTCCATCACAAGGCATACACACCACAAACACACAATCGCAAACCTAAATAATGTGCCAAGAGCCACACCTCTCATCAAAGTCAAAATAGGAGCCCCCAGATAATCACTCATTTGAGCCTTAATGCTTGCTGATTCAATTTTTAAAATATGCATTAGAAAAAATTAAAAAATATAAAAGCAAAAAAGTAGTTGGAACAGAGTCCTGGTCAGAAAAGAAATGGTAATTCCCATCGAAACAGTTGTGTATTAAAAAAAAGTCCTGGTAAAATTTGTATTACAATTTATTTAAATTAATAGCATGTTTACAATGTTATATTATTGTTAAAAGAAAAAAATTAAAACAATCCATAATATACCGTAAACCAAAATATTTTAAACACTGATATTATTGTGTAACGGATAAAAATGGGTCTAAATCTTTATATCACCAACTGGCAGACTCCACGATTGAACCTGGACACATTGAAACACTGGTTTCAAGATTTAAGGGGGAAACAGACTGGTTCAGTTGCAGTCCAGCCAGATTAGTATTGCAGTAAAAAAATCATTTCATTGTTTTCATTGTTTCACTTTGAATCTGCTGGAGTTTTACAGACTGTCCTTGGGTGTATCAATTAGGGATGGCGAAAACTAAAAAATTTCTTGACCGACCACCGAGCCTCAGTAGCCGGTTGAAACCGGTTAACCGATTAGTTTAAAATATGGTACGCTATTTGAAATAACAGCCATTTCGAGCCGCGCCTGCAATTTCGCAACTCTGTCGCATCTCTCTGCCGCTCTGCCTCCCGCACACACACACACACTGCCACTCACGTCACTTTTTTAAAATCTCCTACAGCGCGAAACATGAGTCCCGCAAACGCGGCGCCGAAGAGCTTGTTGTATGTAATCGTAGGACAAATGGCTCCTTAGTTTCAAATGGTTTGGGTACAAGGTGATCGCTTTGAAAATAAAGGCGTTTGTCTAGGTTAGAAGCTCATTTGAAACATTGCCACGGCTCATTTAAGAAAATGACAGCTCCGAAGAGACGCCGCTTTAGTTGAGGTAGTGCTAACCATAATAAAGAAAGATGATGATCATCATCACCTTATCGGTTACCACTGAAATGTAGATGTAATGTATTTCCAAATCTAAGCCCATCTTATGCGGAATGTTGCCTAATAGACTGCAACATGATAAAACCAATGGATAAAACAGGCACCTTCAGAATGCGTAAAAGACGCACTGGCCAAGGCAGGTCTAACTCACTGTGTGCCTTCTAATAACGGACAGGACAACTCTGTTGTATAATTAATATTATTTTTTTATTTTTCAAAAAGACAAGTGTCAACTTCTGTTAAGGGCAACATCTCCTAAACCATAACAGACAAAAACCTACAGCTATTCTTAAGAATAACATTAAATAAACGAAAAATTATTAGAATCTATGAATGAGAATACTGTAGCCAACAAACAGCTCACAGACAGGTGTTAAGGGTGCTAATTATTAAAACATAACACAACGGTTTGGCCATTAGTCATTCTTGGAAAATAAATTAACGAAAAACAAGTTAAAGTTAAATTTCGCAAACCTTGTGAGCGCGCGAACCCAAACGCTGTGACCTCGCGCCAAATGTTTTTATTGGTTTATTAAGTACAAACAGGCGAGTTATGAAAAATTGAGTGTGAGGGATAATTTGTTCACTTAACACAAAAAGATGAGGAATGAGATGGCTAACTGTAGTAGCGTATAGTCCACTGTCTATAATAGCCTAATTTAGATATCACTTTTTTTTTAACCGACTACCGACAACTTTGACCGGTTAACGTTGATACGGTCAACCACCGGTCAAACGGTCATCGGTTAACATCCCTAGTATCAATTAGGAAATTCAAACACCTTTATATTACTACAAATCAGGTGCATACAAAAAAATAAATAAATAAAATAAAATGGATAGAGAAAAGAAAGAAAAGAAAAAAGGAGAATACCTCCATACAGGGGGGCTAGAATTTCTCTTGCAAAACATATTCTATAATAATTGAAAACAAATTTACAGCATTTTTACCTTTCATCACCTTTAGGGCTTTTGTATATAGAATAAACTCATTATGAAATGCACAAAATGATGGTTTTACTTTCAAGTACTTAGACTTATGTATATAAAATTTACCCAACATAAGGACGTTATTTACCAAAAGATCATCTTTACTGTTACTCATTACAAGTCCAAAGCTAATGTCCTTTAAGGTGAAGTTATCAAGGTTCCGTACCTTTGAATAAAGCCAGTCATGGATGTCCAACCATAATGCCTCTACATACATACAATGAAAAAACAAATGATCTGTAGTTTCAATATCATCACAAAATATACATTTGTTAGTATCAAATCCAAATCTAAGTCTTAAGCACTCATTGGATGGATATATTCCATTTAAAATTTTAAAATGAATTTCTTTAATTTTGGGAGATAAGGGAAATTTTAAATATTTAGTTCTAAGACTATGAATGGTATCCTTTTGGAAATAATAAATTGAATTTCTATAAACTAAGCTAGGATAGGAGATATCGTTAAATATATTCCTAATATTTTTGTTTGATAATTTACCTTCTCTGAATTTACAGCCTTCAATTACCAGTGAAGGTAAACTTAAGGTCATGGAATTATAATAAAGGAGAGTCTCTTTAATCAGATTTATAATGGAATTAGGGATAGCTTTAACAATTGATCCAAATTTAGCCCGATTACAATTAAAATATTTAATACAGAAACTCTCATATGATATAACACCACTCTTGTCCATTAAATGGAACACTGACCAAATGCCTTTCTCCATCCATTCCTTATCATACAATGATTTGTTTTTAAATGTAATGTATCTATTATTCCATAGTGGTGTATTGTGTGGTGTGAAATTATGGTTGTATAAAATTTTCCAATATAACAAGACTTGCTGGTGAAACTGAGATAATTTAATTGGGAGACGTTGGACATTAAAATCACATCTTAATAGAAACTCTATTCCTCCTATTTTTTTAAATAACTCTCTAGGGATATGAAACCAAAAACTGTTTTGATTTAAAAGGGATTTCAGATAATTAATTTTAAGGGTCCCATTTATTGAATCAAAATCAATAGCTTGTAAACCTCCATCTTTATATTGTTTTATCATATGTACTTTTTTCATATAATGGGTCTTCTTTCTCCAGATATAACCAAAGTTCATCTGATTAATTTTTTTGATGGCTCTATTTGAAATGGCAATTGATAAATTGAAATGGCAGGATAAATTAGTCTTGAAATCAATTAGGAAATGAAGCAGCAGAAACACATGGCTATTTATTCCCTGTTAAATTATTCACCCTGCAATGGACTGGCATCCCATTAGATGTCTTGCAGTATATAACTGCACATTTATTCAGCCTGCTGCTCTATTGTTGTAATGTAGCTTAAGAGGGAGCTTTCTGGGAAATTCATCCAACACGTAACACCAGTCACACACCCTTTCCATTCTGTTTTTATAGTGCTTAGTAAATATGAGTAGCTTTAGGAAATTCTTTTGAGAGCAGTGGTGACTGGGATGGTATGCAGTTTGTTTATACACTAGAAACACTTCCAGTATTAGACATTGCAGAACTTTATTTAACTGTTGCTCCAGTTGCTTATTTAATCATCCAATGTATGATTTTTGTAATATTCTTTGATTATAAACAATACCGCCAATATTTGTGTAGTAATTTTTAAAGCGCAATCGCAATAACAAAAATGCTAGGTGTTTCTACAATTTTGGCCAGTAGTATGCAGTATATAACAAAAATCAATATGTATTTAATGTTGTCACTTGTGATGCTTTGAAACAGTTTTGCTGGTGGCTGATGTGTTTGCGTGTTTGTCTGCATGCGGCTGGGCCCCTGTTTCCTAGCAGGTGGTGGACAGCCTGGTCCAGAAGCAGCGGCGTGAGCTGCAGCTGCTCGTCGCCGAACTGAAGGACCGCGACCGCGAGCTGAACGACATGGTTTCGGCCCACCAGAAGCAGCTGCAGGCCTGGGAGGTAGATCGGCAGAGGGTGCTGACCCTCGAGCTGAAGTGCTCCAGCCTGGAAGGTGAGGGGCTGCCATTGTGTGGGTTCTAGTCCCCGTGTTTATGCTGTGGTTTCACTAGTGTCAGTTTGTAGTCCCTCTAGTAATCAGTGGCTTCAGCAGAAAATTGAGGTGGGCATCAGGAGCCAGCTATGTTTTTGGTGGTGCTCGCACCGCACCGTGTCTGTTCTGTGGTTCTACTTAGAAAAAAAGAATAATGCATATTTTGTTTTTATTATTTTGATGTGGGGTGCAACAGGGGTAGCCATGTATTAACTTTGGGGGGCATGGTTATCCCTTAGATCCTCCCCTGTTAGTAATAATGAGCTTACTAAAAATTCAGAGAGCTCAGTTATATGCTCAGTATAAATGTTGTTATAGTAAAATAATAGGTGGCTCAGTGGTTAGCACTGCAGCCTCACATCTCTGTAGTGTGTTATTTTTATCTGGATGTGCCCTGTGATGGACTGGCATCTGGGGTGTCCTCTGCCTTGTGCCCTGTGATGGACTGACGTCCGGAGTGTCCTCTGCCCTGTGCCCTGTGCTTCCTGAGATAACTTCCAGGGGAATTTTGACCCTGTGTGACATGAACAGTTAGTAACAGTATTAGTAACATAAAAAACAAATACTGAAATAATGTGAATTCTATTAAAACTGGTTGTTATTATAGTTAATATTTTCTCTAATTCAGCATTCTCAAAGATGAAGTGTTTGTTCACAGTGAGAGCAGAGTACTTCATGTGTTCGACGTGTTGGTTCATGCTCCATGGCCCAGGCCAGCTGCGGAAATGCAACGTGGTCTTCCAGGCCCTCACCAAGCGGGTGCGCATTGCGGAGGCACGCCAGCAGGATGGCCAACGGGCACTGGAGGGCAGCCGACATGATCTCTGCCAGCTTGGGCAGCAGCAGCAACACTTAGCCAGCCAGTGCGAGGAGCTGCAGGTACGGCGACGTGGCACTTGAAATTGCTTATGTGTACAGTGTAGCGGCGCCTATGCCAGGCTGTCCGGGTAGAGGTAGGGTTAGGGGTGACCCACTGCTCTGTGACTGACAGGAGAAGAACCAGACTCTGAACTCCACAGTGCTCAAGCTCTCCTCCCAAGTGGGTCAGCTTCAGGCTCGAGAAGAGGAGCTGAAGGCCATGCTGAAGCTGAAGGTGAGGCTGGGATACTGTGGACAATAGGTTGCAGTGAACACCTATTTATTGCCATCATTGCTTTTTATGTCCTATGTCATCCTCCTTCTCTGACCTCATTATCTGAAGGCTTCTTCTTACTTTACGTCACTGCAACCCTGTATGAATTTTTATGAAAGATGGATGAAAGCATGCAATTATCTTACGGTCCAATTTATTTTTACAGTTAACTCTTTAAAGGCTCAAATTAGACTTTCGTTTGTGACTGGACCTTTTGTAGTCATATTACCTGTCCTGTAATGTATTCTGCCCTGTTTCTGGGCTGTAATCCCAGCGTTACAGTAGTGCGGGGTGCAAGTCTTCTGCAATGCAATGCTTTACAGCATTCTCCTGTACTTCAACCTATTGGCCACAAGATGTCAGTAATTAGCTCTTTACTACATTAATTTGTCCTGTTGCCCTGGTTTAAGTTTCAATTACTGGAAATTATATAGCACATAAAAGGTTTAGAGTTTGGCAGAATTTAGTCATTTGTTCAGTCTCTTTTGGTAAAAGCTGAATCTGTGTCTTCACTAACAATATACTTACATATGTTATGGTAATTCACAAACACTAGTGTACCTCAGGTTTTTATGTGTGTGTGTGTGTGTGTGTGTGTATATATATGTCATAATTTCACTGTTTAGTTGGACTTGTGACAGTTACTTTCCAGGTATTGCTGTGCCATTGGCAGCCATTAGAAAGGATGTGTCATCGCTGCATGGCTGTTACAGGCTCATCAGTGTCACCTGACCCATGACATCACACACCTGATATATATCTATGGGGCTACCTCATTTCGCCATGATGTTATTTTCATTGGTGTTGTCCATATCACAATTTTCAGTATGGACCTGGACATTGAAAACTGCGTCTTCCCAATGGGAAAGGTGACACTTGGGCTTCAGCCTTGAGGCAGCTTATCTGTTCAAATTGTCAGTATCAGCTTACAGATCAATGAATTATCAATGCATCACCTCAGTCTAGCTTAGTTCTATGATGAGATCTTCTTATTGGTGTCATTTGGCATGAGAATTTCATTTCTTTTAAAATTTTAACTTTTATGCTGTATTTGACTAGGACACAGACATGACCGGGGCGACCAGCCGCATCCTGGAGCTCACAGGCAGCTTCCGCAAGCTGGAGGCCGCTCTGGAGGATTGCCGCTCACGGGAGGCCAAGGCGCTGATGGAGGCAGAGAAACAGAGATGTGGTCACAGGGAGGCCAAAAACGAGTGCCTCCGGCTCCGGGGTAGGCAGAAGCTCTGGCTCCGAGGAGGGAAGTGCCGCGTGGCTGTCACAAGTGAAGGTCCCCCGTATGTCTGCGTTTGCGTGGAAACAGCCACGTCATTCACCAGCCTTCCTCGCAGACTTGACAGGGATGCTAGGAGCAGGGTTTAATTTTTTTATTTTCCCTCTCAGGGCCTGTAATTTTCCCTCCCCCACTGCTTCTGCTCATGCAGATAATTGAAATGCACCCCCCCTCCCCTCCATTTCTGCAAAACAGGTCATGCTTGTGTAACAACCCCGAGAGCTTAAACCCAGAAGCTGGCTGGTGTGCTGACACTTGCACGAGCACAGCAGTCAGTCATTCAGACGTGGAAATTTTAAAAATAAGTCGTTGTCATCCCTGGGGCTGGTAACCTATATACATGGCTTGAATATTTCAAAAAAGATCCACTGCTCTTTATCCCTGTAGGCTGAAAGAGGGTTGAAAATGTGCAATTAGTAACATTAAGAACTTTCTGGCTACGTCTGTGTGAGGCTCTCTGGTGTGCCTGTGAATTTATTTGCCCTTGTACCCAGTGAGTTCCCAGGACTCTGTCATTGTGAAATAAGCACTGACACACGAATGAATGGAACCCACACTCAACCAGAACTTTGTGGTTTGATGCTACTTCTGTGTCAGTTGGGGGCCTGTGTTTACAGAGAACACCTTTTGCTCACGTCGGGTCCCATGTTGCAGAAGAGCTGCGGGAGAAGATCTCAGAGGGAGACACGCAGGGAGAAGAGCTGTCCCATCTCAGACGAGATAGCGAGCTGCTGAGGAGCCAGCTGTGTCTGCTAGGTACGAGACCTGAATACGGAAATGTGGGACTGTCCAAACCTAGTTTATTGGTGGCAGTGGTGGCTTAATGGTTAGGGAAGCACACTTGTAATTGAAAGACCAGCAAGGCACCACTGAGGTACCCTGAATAAGCACTGCTCCCTGGGCGCTGAATTAGCTGCCCCCTGCTATGTCACGGCATCACATATGGGTTAAATGCAGAGGACACATTCTGTTGTTGTGCGCTGTATGCTGTGGTGTGTCAACAATGACCACTAATCATTAAATTCTAAATTAAGCTAATGCTAGTTGCTAAATGTAGACGAGGCCTTGGGGCTGTCTGAACCAAATGGAAGCTAACACTAAACTTACATGTAACTCCGGACTTCCCAAACCCTGTGGTGTGTGGCTCAGTGGGTTAGGACACTGTGCCTGAGATCGAAGATTGTAGGTTCAAATCCTGTGGTCAGCAGACTGATTTTGCTGTTAGGCCCTTGAGTGAGGCTCTTATCCCCTAAATGTTTCAGGGATTGGCTCACTTTTGTTCTAGGTGACTTATATGTCGTTTTGGGGAAAAAGCTTCTAAATAAATAAATAAATAAAATGTAATGCAATGATTCAGGCTAATGCTAGATGCTGACCTTGAGCTGTCCCATGAGTTTCAACTACGAGGAAAGCAAGCTCTCCAAACCAAGCTAATGCTAGTCAGGAAGTGCACTCAGGGCCTGGGGAATGTCCTAATCACACGCAAGCTAAACCTCAGCCTGAATGCAAATGAGAGCCTGAGACTGTCTAACCCAAAGGCAAACTAAAGCTAATGACTGGCTGCACGTAACCGAAACTAGATGCAAGTGATAGCAGGGAGAGGTGGACACTAGAGAAGCCACTGTAGGAGATCAAGTAGTAATGCAGTGTTTGCATTTGTTCACCATATCAAAATAAGAAGAGCAGGTAGAGTAGAGTTAACCTGTAGACATTCTTATATTGGAATGGAAAGTAGCTCTGATCTCGAACCTCATTGAGAGAGCAGAACAATTTGGCCCATATGAGGCACCCAGTAAGATCCAGGACAGTGGCCTGTTGGAAAGATGATCCTTTAGAGTTTGCAAAAGTCATCATTGATGAGATGTGTACTATTTGCCGAAAACTTGTGTACAGTTCAGTCATCCTTCACGTTTGAATTTAGTTGTCATTCAATTTAGCATGCTACAGTTTGGCCAAAAAGCGTCTTGCCTCTAATTTGTTTTTTTTCATCATTTATTTGTTCATTGATGAAATTAAGTGTTTTAATGGATTTCTAAAGTTCTTGCACCATATACAGTTACAGACCTGTTTTTACATCAAGAATGAATTCATTTGTGAGTGATATCACTTACACATAATATGTGTTTGCACACCTCTCGTCCCTGGGGGGTGCACTTAGAAATTGTGTCGCCATTGTTGACAAGGGCGGGTCCGGGACATGGCGGGGGAGGAATGCAAGAGAGCCGGCTCATGCCATGATGGGGGAGACTTCCTCCCCTGGGACCCTATCCTTCTCGGCCCTCCTGCCTCTGCATTCCTCAGTATGGAATGTGGCACCTTCCATGCACACTCACCATATGTGAGAACCCAGTCTCAGCTGCTCTGCTTTATGTACGTGTCTGTCTGCTTTGGCCAGTAGCAGAGCGATTACTTACTCCAGTCAGTAAGGCCTTGTAGCTCCCCATACAGCTCTTATTTATTTCTCCAGCTTTCCTCCTTCGGTTCTCAGGACAGTCTCTATGCCACTTTGGCTGGTTTATGTCAGTTTGCTTGACGTGCTCGTCTTCTGTACTTAGCTTTGTAGCCCAGCACCCTAGACATTCAGAGCCAGCCATGCTCACTGTGCTCAGCTTCCCTCTGCACCCACCCCAACTCTCCCCCCCCCCCCCCATGCAGGGGAAGAGGAGCGTAGAAAGGAAGAGCTTCTGGAGTTAGCAAGGTCCAAGAAGGAGCGTACAGAGTCACAGCTGCGCTGCCTGCGCCAGGTAACCCCACCTCCATCTTTGTCGGTCAATAATGTAAACATCCATCCATCTTCCAATCGCTTATGCAGAATTGGTTCAGGGGTCAAACAAATGAATGAATTTCTTCAAATAAATTAATCAATATTGTTACTTACAACTAGTTTTGACCCAATGGGACTTTTGCTCTATCTACTCCATTAATATACACATTTGTACCCTATTCGATTTGCTTGTTTTACTGAAACCTTCATATTTGATGCTGACTACAGAGTATGAGAACAGACATGGCAGCTGATAGTTTTATAAATATATATATACACACACACACACACACACACAGTGATACCTTGGTTTGCGAGCATAATTTGTTCCGGAAACGTGCTCGTAATCCAAAGCACTAGTATATCAAAGTGAATTTTCCCGTAAGAAATAATGGAAACTCAGATGATTCGTTTCACAACCCAAAAATATTCATATAAAAATGGTTAATACAAAATCTAAAGTAAAAATACATAAAACAAATTAACCTACACTGATACGCCCTTATTCGGGTGGTGCATTTCTACTAAATTTTGACTATACAAGTCAGGCACGCCGACTGAGACCGAGCATGGGAAACAATTGCCCACAATCCCACAGTGAGAGAGAGAGAAGAACCATTGGCTCAGTTGTGACCATGTGACACTAGGCAGACAAAGCGTATACGTAATACTCGTATTGCAAGACCTCGCTCGTTTTTCAAATTTCTTAAAATTTTTGCTCGTCTTGCAAAACACTGTGTGTGTGTGTGTGTGTATACACTCAACTAAAGGATTATTAGGAACACCTGTTCAATTTCTCATTAATGCAATTATCTAATCAACCAATCACATGGCAGTTGCTTCAATGCATTTAGGGGTGTGGTCCTGGTCAAGACAATCTCCTGAACTCCAAACTGAATGTCAGAATGGGAAAGAAAGGTGATTTAAGCAATTTTGAGCGTGGCATGGTTGTTGGTGCCAGATGGGCCGGTCTGAGTATTTCACAATCTGCTCAGTTACTGGGATTTTCACGCACAACCATTTCTAGGGTTTACAAAGAATGGTGTGCAAAGGGAAAAACATCCAGTATGCGGCAGTCCTGTGGGCGAAAATGCCTTGTTGATGCTAGAGGTCAGAGGAGAATGGGCCGACTGATTCAAGCTGATAGAAGAGCAACTTTGACTGAAATAACCACTCGTTACAACTGAGGTATGCAGCAAAGCATTTGTGAAGCCACAACACGCACAACCTTGAGGCGGATGGGCTACAACAGCAGAAGACCCCACCGGGTACCACTCATCTCCACTACAAATAGGAAAAAGAGGCTACAATTTGCACGAGCTCACCAAAATTGGACAGTTGAAGACTGGAAAAATGTTGCCTGGTCTGATGAGTCTCGATTTCTGTTGAGACATTCAAATGGTAGAGTCAGAATTTGGCGTAAACAGAATGAGAACATGGATCCATCATGCCTTGTTACCACTCTGCAGGCTGGTGGTGGTGGTGTAATGGTGTGGGGGATGTTTTCTTGGCACACTTTAGGCCCCTTAGTGCCAATTGGGCATCGTTTAAATGCCACGGCCTACCTGAGCATTGTTTCTGACCATGTCCATCCCTTTATGACCACCATGTACCCATCCTCTGATGGCTACTTCCAGCAGGATAATGCACCATGTCACAAAGCTCGAATCATTTCAAATTCTTGAACATGACAATGAGCTCACTGTACTAAAATGGCTCCCACAGTCACCAGATCTCAACCCAATAGAGCATCTTTGGGATGTGGTGGAACGGGAGCTTCGTGCCCTGGATGTGCATCCCACAAATCTCCATCAACTGCAAGATGCTATCCTATCAATATGGGCCAACATTTCTAAAGAATGCTTTCTGCACCTTGTTGAATCAATGGCACGTAGAATTAAGGCAGTTCTGAAGGCGAAAGGGGGTCAAACACCGTATTAGTATGGTGTTCCTAATAATCCTTTAGGTGAGTATATATTACCAATCAAAAGTCTGGACATGCCAAGCTGCTGCCAACGAGAGTGATAGCATAAGCATAAGGATTTTGACATGGGCCAGATTGTGATGGCTAGACAACTGGTTCAGAGCATCTCCAACATGGCAGGTCTTGTGGGGTGTTCTTGCTATGCCGTGGTCAGTACCTAACAAAAGTGGTCCAAGTAAGGCCAACTAGTGAACTCGTGACAGGGTCATGGAAGCCCAAGTGGGGTGGCAAAGGCGATCAGGTCTGGTCCAGTCCCACAGAAGAGCTACTGTAGCACAGATTGTTGAAAAAGTTAACTCTGGCTATGATAGTAAGGTGTCAGAACATGCAGTGCATCACAACTTGCTGCATATAGGGCTGCATAGCCGCAGACCAGTCGGAGTGCCCTTGCTGACCACTGGCCACTATCAAGGGGCCTACATTGGGCATGTGAGTGTCAGACCTGGACCATGGAGCAATGGAAGAAGGTGGCCAGGTCTGATGAGTCACATTATCTGTTACATCATGTGGACTGGGAGCGTGTGTGTCGTTTACCTGGGGAAGAGATGGCACCAGTATGCACTATGGGAAGAAGGCAAGCTGGCTGAGGCAGTGTGATGCTCTGGGCAATGTTCTGTGGTGAAACCTTGGGTCTTGGCATTTATGTGGATGCTCCTTACACATACCACCTATCTAACCGCTGTTACAGACCAAGTACACCCCTTCATAACAACTGTATTCACTATTGGCAGTGGTCTCTGTACACCCTGCCACACTGCCAAAATTGTTCAGGAATGGTTTGAGGAACATTAAAAAAAGATGTCCTCCAAGTTCCCCAGATCTCAGTCTGATCGAGAATCTGTGGAAACAAGTCAGGTCCATGGAGGCCCCACCTTGTAGCTTACAGGACTTAAAGGATCCTATGGTATCTGGACCTATGGTTCCTCTAGAGGTCTTGTGGAGTCCATGCCTCCACGGGTCAGAGCTGTTTTGGTGGCATGAGGGGGACCTACACCATATTACGCTGCTGGTTTTAATGTCATAGCTGATCGGGTATATACAGGATATCATCTTTTTTTCAGAGCGCTTGTGGCCTCTGCTAAAACACAAAGCTTCTCAGATGTTAAAAAAAAATAATGTCAAATGCATATTGAAAATTATAATTTGGTCCTCATGTTGGGTAAAAATGCATGAAGTTTCAGTATGTAGTACGATAGCAGCACATCTACAAGGTTGAAGGTTTGATTCCTCCTCTCTGTAAGCAGTTTGCATGTTCACCTCATGTTTGAGTTGGGTTTCTAGCTGGGAGCTCCAATTTCCTCACGCAGTGGTGGGGTCACTCTGCCATGCATAAACACGCGGTTAGGTAAACTGGTGCCTCTAAACTCTGTTAATGCGCATTCTCTGATGGTCTACTGTAACCACATACTGGGTAAGTGATTATGAGAATAATAATGATACTGTATGTATTACATGCTTGCTTATTGGATTAGCAATATGGATATGGGGTATATCTGAAAAATAGTGAAATATTAATGAGAAGTAATAACGGAAATGTCCAGATTAAATAAAAAATAAGGTGATACACTTTTCCTCAGTATGTATTATGGTTTAGTCAGTTATAAAGTGTAATAACAGAGTGAAAAGACAATTCATTGAAAGGTGAACTTTGTGTTTTATTTTTTAATCTGCATTTGTAGTAAATTAGATGTTCCAGAATACTGTAGGATGTTCTACACCTAATTTTGATACAAGCTCGGGACAATTTTAGCTCATGAACTCTATACCCCTAAACCAAACCAGACTGCCTCATACCAGATCTGTGTTGTGATCTTCATATGTTTTCATTTTCTCCAATGGTATGCTGCGATTACCTTCAATAGGGCTTTAGGCGGAGCCCATTCCTGTGGGGCAGCAAATCCAGTCTATCAGGATATCTAGGCGCTAGCATATTTTGATGTTTGGCTGCATTCCAATGGACAAATCCAGTCAGGTGATTGCATGCTGACTAAAGGCTTTGCCTTTTGGTTTATGAAGGTAACAGCTAAATTGTTAACGAGGTGACATTCTACTTCTCCTGGCAGCCTATATTTAGGTCAAGACCTGTCTGCTTTTAATGATAGCTTGCATGGAGAAGTCATTATGAGAACAGAATTAAATTATCCTGTGAGTATTTAGCTTAGAGTGGGAACTGCAGATGTAAACATGAGTTTTGGACATTTGGATATTTAGAATGTAAATAACATGTTTATGATGACGTCATAAAAGTCATGTAGCTTGGAGGGAAAATGATGAATATATTGGGTGGAGTGAGACTCAGGGCTGTGGAGTCGGTAGATAAATGCTCCGACTCCGACTCCTCAGTTTCTAAATCTTCCGACTCCGACTCCCCGACTCCGACTCCTCTGTATGTATATACTATGCTAATGTATTTTCTACATCCATTGAAGGAAAGGAAGGCAACGTACATGTCATTTCACCACAGAACTACTGGCTAGGAAGCCAACACTCTACTATAATGCCAGATTAAAGACAAACACAATGAAAACAAGGATTTTGCCACCGACCGATGTGCGTGTACAATCGCGGCAATTGATTGGTGGCCGCGGATTGCGGGTGTCCACATGGACGGGCAGATCCAGCTTGCCGAAAATCTCGACCACCGCCCCCATCCAAAGTAATGTGATGCCTCTGTCTGCTGCAGTGGCTGTCTCCTCTGTCAGCCAGCCGGAAGTTTAGTGCATTGTGTCACTCACCGGCCAGCTGATCAGCAGAACAAGCCTCTGCTGGAGACAGGTAGGGAGATCTGTGTTCTCGGCTCCTTCGGCCCCCTTCACTAGCGCATAGCGAAGGGGAGCCGACGGAGCTGAGAACACACCAGATGATTTTTCAGGCGTTTAACGCGTGATGACTCGTTGAACGGCCGAAAAATCGGCAGTGCATCTGTAAATGTATGGGGGGCTTTAGGCTAGGTTCACAGTTCCCTGTAACAGTGGAACACGACACAATGGAAAGCTGTGCCGCACCTTACCTGTGCATTACATCCCATATAGTGACGCATACAGTCAATGAAAAGCATGCTTCATGGTTACTTGACATGTTCGTTTTGTGGTAACATTATGCACTGCATGCATTGGGCTTTATTCTTACAGCAGAGAAGTAGTTCATTATGACTGTTTGTGAATTGGGACATTTCAACTTACTTTTTTAATTCCCATTTAAATTTAGTAGGAGTCGGAGTCGGTTAACTTTTTGCCGACTCCGACTCCGACTCCAGGTACCCAAAATTGTCTCAGACTCCGACTCCTCGACTCCGACTCCACAGCCCTGGTGAGACTTGACATGCCCATCTGTCTGTGTGCAGATTTGTGAAAATCAACAGAATGACTTACAGCTTCTTCAGCTGAATCTGGACTCCGCTCAGGAGGCTTTGCGACACCAGGAGGATGTGGGCCCGCCGGAGAGGTGATATGCCGCACCCTTGTACTGCTTGAAGAATAATGTCACACCCCAGGTTCCTCATTGAACGGGCCACCATGCCATGTCTCTGCTTTGGGAGGACCCTTCCCGAGGGATTAATAAAGTACTATATCTATCTATCTATATCTATCAATACAAACAGCCCTGTTTTACAGGCCATCCATGGACATCTCTGATGGGAATAGGCATGAGAAATGCTTGACTCCAGGCTTGGCAGTAGCTGACTGCAGTGCAGCAAACATGGAATTGATATGGTGGGCTCAGTAGATCGCATCTTATATTCCCTGGCAGAGCAGCCATAATCCCCCAATCACTTGGGAGATTCAGGGCTTTAAATACAGGAATTAACAGAGCAGGGTGATGAGACATTAGTGTGAGTAGTGTTAACAAGCCGGCCAACTTCATAGTGACCCAAAAGCAAATTTAAATATTAAATATTTCTCGAAGGGTATGTTCTGCCTTCTGACAATGCAGGAATGCTTGTGGTATGAACCAGTGACCTTTAGCATCTGCCCATTCCTATTTTTGATGTAGACACTCTAGTACTGTTGGTATTGTGTATTCTCATTGACTGTGTCACAACTGTCATGCAGAGATAGCTGAGAAATGAAAATGTTTTGTTCTTTAGAAAATTGCCTTATCAAGTAGAGAATTGCGTACATCATATGACACTAAAGCTACAAAATTATCTGTACTGAGACCAGTACAAACCCTTGAAAAACATTCCAAACGTTATGTACATTCTTTCATGGGGGGGGGGGGGGGCTTTTAATGGATGGTTCTGAATTTAACATTTGTCAAAGTATGGCATGCAGAAATCACACTGCTGTAATGGCCATATTTTTGAGAGTTTTTAAGGATGTGAAGGAACTTTTTTTCTGCCACATGGCAAAGATACTAATGTCTCTGCAAAACTTGGAGGGTATAAGAGAGACTCTTTAGAAATTGCTTCCACTCAGACTGATAGTGGCAAGAGACTTGGGAAGGCTGAAGGGCATCTTGTCAGCCGAGGCAGCTTTCCATGTCTCAGCTGTGCCTCTGTTTGGCAAAGAGAGACCCTTCTGCAGAGGCAGGGAAGAATGGGCCACATATAACCTTGCAGAGCACAGACTTTTCTAAACCTGTTTCCTGCCAGGGGTCTGAAAGGTCAGAAGGACGGGCCTTTTCTGCTGGTTATTCGCTCGACGTTGAATGTCCACAGGTGACACCCCCCCAACCCCCCCCAATTTGTGCTGATTAAGAAAGCCTGTAGACCCCCATCTTCCTGAAATGCCGAGGAGAGAAAGGACAGAAAGCCTGACTGTCTGTGCCATGGACAGGAGGGCAGACTCTGGCCACTGAGGCTCTTAGGGAAATCTAAGCTCTGACTTAATGGAGGTGTACAGCAACTATAATACTATTAACTGCCATTTCTTGGGCTTTAAAATGTATGAATAGATATTACAAAATTATATACATGTCTTTAATATAGAATATATAGTATTCTGTTAATTAACTTAAGTTAATTTAATTTACTTAATTTAACTTAAGTTAATTAACTTAAGGTTTTGATTAGCCAAAGTAGGGTAGTGGTCTAGTCAAAAAATACATTGGTGTGTTGTAATGTTGCTGCAAATATTGGACATTAGGAGAGGTATTGAAATGGCTTAGCTAACACACTTTGATGGACATCATAGTTTTACGCCAACTGGAAGATCATTGCTGCCTAAGGCTTTTGCTCAGTACTATATGTAGAAACATTTCCAATGTAGTGTCCCAAAACGGTGAAAGGCATTTGTATCTACATATCCATGTGTATCCATGTGTTTAAACATCATTTTCTTTGACTGCCTAAGGCTTTTGCTCAGTACTATATGTAGAAACATTTCCAATGTAGTGTCCCAAAACGGTGAAAGGCATTTGTATCTAGATATCCATGTGTATACACAAACACTGAAGAGCAACGTCTCAACGAATCACGACAAATAAGCACAGTCACCTGACTCTCCCTCCTGAGACGGCCCAGCGCCCACCAGCCCCCATGCTCCAATACACAGAAGTATTATTTTAATGTGCAAGAGTCATACATCTTCCCTGGATCCTGTTTCCCCATAAGCAGCAGTCTTTCTGCATTCCTATAAAGAATACACTGGTTAAAAAGTGAGTTTTCTCAGAGTGTTTACTTTTCAAAACATTGCTGACTGCATTCCATTAGTGTAGCTCATGCATATCTCACATATTGGCGCCTGGTAATGTTTGCGAATGACCCTGCTGATTGGGTGGTTCTAAATAGTCTGAATGAGGCTGTATTTATGAACCTGCACTCTTTCATACCAGTCAGGCTGACTTAAGCTTTCTGGACCTGAAATGTTTGGACCTGTCCAAGATTGTGCCTCTGAAAACAGAGGAGCAAGGGACCATGGGAAGGCTCTGTCACGTCAATGGCCCCGCCCAACCAGGGAGAGACTCTAGGGCCGACTTTGACACCCACCAAAGAACCAAACCCAGTCCTCCTGATGACGAAAGGAAGCCTTGTCATGTAATTACAATTTCCATTGTCTACAAATGTCTGAAATGCCAAGCGAAAGAATTGTCCAATATCACCTTTAGCATTCAATTAATTAATAGCAACCACATGGTAAACAATGCTTTTTTGAAACTTAGGGTGTGGATTAATTGCATTGTATAAATATATTAGGTAAATATTTGTTATCTGGGTGCTCCAGCTCAGTAGGTACTGAGCTGATTTTGATGATGTGCTCCAGTGCTAATACCTGAAACTGCATTCAGTGTTATCCATTTATGCTGCTTGGTGGAAACGCTTGGTGGGTCAGGAGGCTTTTGAGGTTTCCTGACCTTTGATTTTGTTGGCAGAAAGAGCACAGTTCCCCCACCGGCCGCCTTCAGCAGCTGCTGGCTCAGTCCCAGGAGATGGTGGCCAGTCTGGAACACAAAACGTGGTGCCAGGCTTGCCTGAGTGAAGGCCCTGCATGTGGCCACAGACACAGTCACTGTCAAAGCGGCAGTGGGGTTCCCAGGCAGGTATGTCCCTCTTCCAGCTTAGGCTCAGTCGGGGTCTCCATGCTTTGCTATTAGGCATTACAAGGGATTAACCAGGAGTCCATTAAACACGGACAGAGTCACTGGCCCATTCCGGTCAACTGCACCAAACAGTAAACGCCTGTTTCTCAAGGTCAAGATGTTATATATTGCCTGGTGAATTTCAGTGGTGTTTATGAACGTCTATTCTGGCATCATCACACTGTATGTTTCCAGATGCTTCACATTCATTTTGATATTACATACTTAATATATTTCATTAGAGTTTCTCCCTCTCCATTATACCTGCTTCGTTTTGTATATCTGAGCTGTGCTGTCACACTGAGTATTGTCATGTCAATATCCCCGATCAAACAGGTGTCTTAATCTTTGTAAGCATCTTATTGTGGCTCATCCTTAAAATCCTTACATCAGAGCATTGTCATATCGATTTTCATTTCTCTTAAAGGTATAGATGAGTATTTTGAACGTTATACTTTTTCATGGCAGTCCAAAAATGTCTCACCATATCCAGTACTTAGACTCCATTGTATTTTGATGTTCTAGATCAGAGATCAGAGAACATCATAAAAGCATTTTCTCATACTATAAAGTCTTTGTTTTCATAAGGCATTAACTCAATACCAGTTTTACTTTTGATGTGTTGTTGCTTATCAGCATTTTTAATGTCTGCGGAGATATGAGATGTCAGACCAAAGACTGTGCCTCCTTCAGTTCACAGTGGAGTGACTTAGTGTTATTTGCAGGACAGCGGCCCCCAGGCAAGAAGCAGCCTTCCTGCCCCCCCACATCAGGCAGGTGGCTGTCACCTGGCAGCAGCAAAGGTGCCAGGATTGTGAGGGGTGTGTCCGCACCCCCTCACCTGTGAAGTGTGCAGGCAGTGCTGATTCTGCGGGCAACTGTGAATGAAGACTGGGAGCCACACCACCCCCCAACACAAAGCAGTAATCATCATACCTGCTCACTGGGATAGTAGCAATACAAACACTGAATATAACATGTTTACGCCATATTTAACGCTAATCAGCTACCATTAATATAACAGTATTACATTGAAATAATACCGTGAAGCAGAAGAGACCAGGGTAATGTATTAATTGTACAAATGCCCCGCACCTCGATGACTGTGGAGACAAACCCACCCCAAGCTCTTTGTGGGAGTTTGCTTGTTCACCCCATGTGCAAATGGGTTTTCTCCACATATTCAGTTTCCTCACTCTAGAAATTCTGTGGCTTGCCTCATCCCCTGTGTTTCCTGGGATAAGCTCCAAGCTCACTGCGATCTTGCACTGGATATGCAGTGAATTTTACTGCCCACAAAATGTGTTGTATGGCTGACATGAATAACGCATGATTGTTCAGGACATTTTTAATTCAATAAGTTAAATGAAGTGTATAGAATTTCAGCTGACTTTCCTGCACTGAGCTACACCAGCAGTTCCTTTAGGAAAGGATAGCAGGGCTTTGTTAGGTCTCATTTCAGCTGCACCACAAATCTGCTGGGACACTGACGTGTAAAATTTAAAACGAAATGGATTCTTTTTTTGGGGGGGAGAAGGGTGCTCTTCGTATCTCTATGTAAACCGGATTTTTGAACATATTATATATCAGTTTTTAAATAAATGTGTCACGTTATAATATGACACATTTTTCGCTGTACGTAACCTTTGTGTATAGCCGTTATAATTTTTTTAAATATAATTTTATGGCAACAAAAATGGCATTATTCTATAGTAGCTCCATATGGTAATTGTCTGATTTTATATTATTACCATGCGTGTTTACTGACGAACGCTAATGCCTCTAGATCAGATTCACATAGACATGAGCATTGGAAAAAAATGTTTCTTTATAAGTGTGTTTATATGATGGTTATCGCTACATATATTTGCATTTCAACAAACCCGTACACATTTTTCCAAATAAAATATGTATATGAATTGTTTTCTTGACTTGTCTTTGAGTCCTTTAACAATAACGTGAATTTCAAAGCGTTTGTATGTGCATAACTGGTAATCCATAACCTCTATTGTTTGAAAAAGGCGATGTATAGCTTAATTAAGTCAGAGTTAATGTACATCGAATTGCGGATCCTGGCGTTCACACATGGGACGGTACGATCAGGACTCGGAGCAGCAGCCGAATGAAAACGAGTTTTTTTGTGGGGGGGGAAACAGTCACTTTATTCCTCCCCCACGCTCATCGCTACGTGTATTCAGTCCCCGGAATAGCCCTGACGAAGGAGGAGGCAAAGGCGCTCGCTGTGTTCAGCCGCCTTCCTTCCCCCGTCATGCTGCGTCCACTGCACTCAGTGTAGTTCAGCCAATGCATCGTCTTCGGAGCGGATCCATGTCCTCTGCACGTCGCCGGGAGCCATCCTCGACCGCTTAAGCTCCGCGCACGTCCTATAAGGGGGCACCTAAAGAATTAATAATACATATACACGGTATATTTAAGGCGCGATCGTCGGACGGAACCAGCATTTGGCCAGTTCCCACGCCGGAGGATGAATTCAATACGACAGGTGCCTACCAGGGTGAAAAGCAGGAGGACCGAGACCACCCTGGGGGCGGAGAGGGAGCATTTTGACAAGCAGCAGGTACGCGAATATGTGGCGTATTTTTCAAAAACGCCGATTTTTAAACATTTGTCGAAATTTCGTGCTGTGACCCTGGCCCCGGATCCTTCGCCGGAAAGCAGGTTTATCCGCAGATGAGCGTCTTTTACGGGAGCGGGGTAGCGTGTTAGGGCGCTGCAAACGCCACTTTCATCGCTTTCGGGGGCTATAAAAAAAATCATGTATAATATATTATACCAGATGCACTGGGACGGGGGGTCCAACTACTGGGAAGAAAGTGGGGGACCTTTGTGGTTCACCTTCCCGGCCAATGGCGTCCAAACGCGCTCTATTTTTTTGTTTTAATTAATTAATTATTTGTTTCGCATATAGAGCCGTGTCGCCGGTCGGTGAGAAACTACACCGCGGTAAGTTAGGAAAACGTATTGCATCGTCAGGGTCATCTTCAGGACAAACTGAAGTCCCATGGCCGCACCGATCTGATAAGCCGTTCAGTCTGAATTCGGACTCGTTATTTTATATTCAGAAACGATTACGAAGGAAGAACCTGCATATTTCTTCGTATCGAGATATACCAGCGATCTGTGGTTTGTTTAATGGTTTGGTAGACCTATGTGTGTTGTCGTACTCGTAGTCCCTGATCTTACGTGGATTTAAGTTGGTTATTAAATAAGGTATTATACACCCATGAATCGCTATTTTACAGACACAGCATTTAAAATGGAGATATCTGGGAGAATTATTACAAGATGAGTGTTTTATGCGTACTTAAGAAAGGCATTAATTTCAACTAACATAAAGGTCAGCAGATAATGCCAGGACGGGAGGACAAGAGACAACCGATCAAATGTGTGCAAAAAAGCAAAATAACGTGGTACTTTCTTGTACTGCTGTAAACGGGATCCGGCCAGGCGGAGTGCTGCACCGTGCCGGTCGGGGTTCGCCTGCACCTCCGTCTGCAGGGATTGCGGTGAATCCACCGGCGTGCGGAAGAGCCCCGACTCTTTATCTTAAATTCTGACAGTAAACCATGTGTCAAAGTCCGTGGAGGGAAAACTCAGCAAAGCCATGTAGTTTGGTTAAATGCGGCGCATGGGGAAATGCATTACACTGGCTCCGAGAAGTAACTTTCTGTCAGTGTTTGCGCAAGCAGAACACATGTGCTACCCCACAAGGGTGTTCCCAGAGTACTGCAAGGACAAATCATTACATATTTTATACAAACAGGTTGTAAAATGATTAGAAACACAGGTGTCACATTAAAGCCAAGGGGCAGGGGAACGGTTGCAAATCTGAATAGTGGAGCAATATATGAGTCTTAAGTAAAAAATATTTGGTCTGTGAGCAGGTGGGGAAAGTGTTTCGATCACAACTAAAATCTGAGAATTTCTCACCTGGTGGGTCACATGACTTATACTGTTCGAGAGTATATTGCGACCAATTGCTTTGATTTGAATAACGTTTGGATTTTCTGTGACAGCAGTGATGGGTTTTTGATGTACTTGAATGTGTGTATATGACAAGAACATTAAGCACATATTAATTCTGAATGTAATGCTGATAATTGTATCGAGAAGCAGCACTGGTTCTGTTCAAAAGTTTGTCTGTTTTCTCTTTCTACGGGTTACTAAAATGTGTGTGCATGGGGAATTTTTAACCTGGACTTGAACTGTATTATGAACGCACAATCTGAAGTTTTGAACCGACCAAAGCTGATATCGAATATGCGTTTGAAGGCGTACATACTTGGTCAGCAAATGGAGCCTGTCATTGTAAATTTGCATACTGCAGGGGTGCTTGGCTGTGTGTCTTGCATTGTATGGCATAAATATGGACATGGGTTTGTTTATCCTAAATGGTGGAAATGTGGGGGGGGGATGTTCTGCTAAATTGGACCTCTCCTACTGTCCATCTCTGATCGCTTGCACTCTCTCTGTTCTCTCTGCCTGACGTGTTGGTTCTTACCCTGCTTGAATGCTGCTTTCTAATCCTATTCAGGTGGCATTGTGAAAACCATAAAGATGAACTGAAAGGATACAGAAAATAAAACAGGAAAATCTTGTGGCATGGTGGTTAATGTCACCGTTGTGCAACTGGAAGGCTTTGTCTGTTGACGTCCTTTGGATCCACTGTTGTGTACTGCCGAGTGAAGTGGTTCGTCTGTTGCTTCAGTGACATGTCAGTTTGGGTAAAAGTATCAGCTAAATGACATTATTATAAGGTGGCTGATGTTGATCAAGTTTCTGTGTAAGAACTTAGTGGCTTGTTCAAGCTTTACTGAAAGACTTCAAAGCATCACAGACTGCTTAGTGCCATTTATGACACACTGCTGTGGTACTGGGGGGTTGGGGGCGGTTTAGCCTTTCATAAATTAGAGACCCCCAAATGAAAATGGAGTGTGTCTGTGTATGTTTTTTTTTCCCCTCTGTCAGTATCACCTCCCTCTTTAAACACCATTGTGTTAAGCAGTATATATGCAAACGTTGCTTGAAGAAAGTAGGAGAAGTTGTATTGATCCACTCTAATTTGGTGATCAGTGATCATTGTCGACACACACTTTTGTTGTAACTGTGGGTGAGTTTAAGGCTCCAAAGTGTCTTCAAGCATTCTAGGATCAGTTTGCTAACAACATAATACTCTGTCATCATGGAGTTGCATGGAGTTTACCTGCAGAAGGCTTTTCCAGTCTGACAGGTTCTTGTTTGTTTCCTTCTACATGCATGTGGCTAAGCTTTTGATCCGAAACCCACTCTTAATGACTTTTTCAGTAGCTAAATGGCAAGGGATGCACATGGGTAAATTACTTTATAGGCCATTATCTATTGTGGGGGTCTCCACTTTTAAGCAGGACGCTGGATTGCTATAAATAAAGTAATAAATAATGCTGTGTATAGGGCTGCACGAAATCGCCTTACAATTATACAGCACGTGCACAGTAATCACCTGGGCTTTAGATACCGGGCAAAACATGTGTCCAGGTGCTGGCATTTCAGTACTATACGGACGGTTACTTACGCCCACAATTTGGTAAGCAGGTTAGTAGTGCACCTAAAATATGATGGGAGTATTATGATGCCCAAAAGTTAGTAATCTGTATAAATTCAGCATATCTTTATGGTTAATAAATGTATCTAACATTTATTACAAGTGTAATAAATGTACACCCCGACGCCTTTTAAACTTGTTTACCCACAATATGTCCTCCTTTTAAAATATGTTATGGCTGCTGGACTGTCCCTTTTTTCACCGCCACTTCAGTGCTTATTATTTCCCTGACTTACCAAAACGGTAGCATACGGCGTACTCCGCTATCCAAATTTAATAAACCAAGGATTTGCCAAATTTTTAGGGATTGCTAACTTTTGGTGTCATACATCTCTTTAATATTTTGGCCGTACTACTAATCTTCTTACCAAATTGTGGATGTAAGCAACTGTGCGTATAGTACCGAAAAACCAGCCTTTTATCGAAAGCCCTGGAGATTAATGTGCATGCGCTATATACTAGCGAGTTCTTCAGGATATGATATCGAACAGCCTTAGCTGCATGTACTGTTTTGACCCCATATTCTCAGCTTGTTTTTTTGATTTTGCTTACAAGGTCAGACTGGGAGGTAATGTCTCCCACTTTCCCTGCTGTGTACACACGCACACACTCTCTCCTTGTTTGCTCTGCCTTTGCACGTCCTGAGCCATTCCAGCAACACAGACCAGTGAGAACTACAACAGAGGAAGACAGTCATTAAGCTGTTCATGTCTGTGTACCTCTCCAGTCGTAGACATAGATAAATATGTCAGATAAATGTCAAGTGAAAAAAATGTAGTGCTTTAGTATTGCTGGGTGTCTGTAGCAATGAATAGGGAAATTTACAGTATTTCGCATAGGCTAGTTATACAGGATATTACAGTTATCTGGTTATTCTTGCAGTGTGGCAACTTGCCTCATGATCCAGGCGTAGAAAAGGGTTCTCCCTGGTTGAGATGAGGAAGTGCTTGTGGTTAGATTGATGTTTAGGCTTCATGCTAAGATTGCTAAGATAAGTCAGAGGACATACTTCTGGAGGGAGAAGGAACATGTGGCAATATTTAAGTAACTTCTGTCCAAAAGCTCTTTCTGTTTATGGTGAAGATTTTATCTTCCGAATTTGCCTCATCTGAAATGTGGAGGGGGTTCTTCTTTGCACCATGTTGAGCGTCTTTGTCTTTGGTCTTGGCGCAGTTGGGCCAAGTGCTGCCAAGCAACATGGGTGCCATGGCACCACTGGGGTCTCCATGGAGACATCTACAGGAAAAGGAAGCATTGGGGCCAGGAGGGGGGCGCTAGGGTATTATTACAGGGATGTCGTCATCCCGATGGGAAATGCCGATGCGAAGCACACGAATGAAGTCTTGCAGTTTGAGTAAATGGAGCGTGAATCGTGATGATGTGGCAAAAGTGATGGATGATGCAGCACTTCCTATGTGGGCTGTCCCTAAAACATGCCGCAGATACCCCAAAATGTCTGCCTCTGTCTCCTGACCCTTGGACGCAGGGGGGACTGACTCAGACTGATGTCCACTTTGAGCCCCTATACTGCCTCCCAAAGGTCCCAAAGACTGCAGTGTATTTCAGAAGCACTCCATTGTGACACAAGCAAAAGGCATGACTGTGGACAGATTTTATTTCCATTGTCTAATTAGTTGCACCCTTAAGTGATAAATTCAGGGAAGTTATTTTCCTTATTTGCCCTGTTTTCTGTATGGGTTTTAGCTGTTGCAGCTAGGAGTCTTGCTCAGTGCTCTGTCATAGGTGCATCATTAACCAATCAAGTGCCTCATTATCAGGTGAGTTTTTTTTTCCCCCAATTTTTTATTTGAGTTTTGAGTCTGTAGGAGACACTCCATGTGTAATTACATAAGAAGCTCAGTTGAGTTTAATCCCCCTAAATCCTGCAGCATCCCTTACTGGAAGGGATTGGACATGGATTTTATTTGCTATGCTGTTTAATAAACAATATGTCTTGCAAAGTGAAAGGAGCATGCAGTTGGCATGCGTTCCAGCTGAAGGTTGATTGTGTGTTTTAGATTTTAAAATTGAGGTTTCTTTCTGAAGCCTGAACTGGTGATTCATTCCAGTGCAGACTGCAGTGTTCTGCCTCATCCAGATGATGGATCAGCACCAGGCGACTCTCCATGTCCATCGAGATTGATTGACCCATGGCAACTGATGAGGGTCCTCAAACGCCTGCAGTGTGCGAGTACAGTAACTCTCTGAAAGCAAGGCATTCGGTGTTAAGGGTGAATGAAAGGTACAGTGCATTCATAAGGGCTTTGGCTACAAGAAAGAATGGCAAATTGTTACCTGTACATCCCCAGTCTTCCCTTTTTTAATGTACAGAGTGGATGAATGGAACTTGATATTACAGCTTGAGCGCTGCTGGATTTATAGGCAACTGCATTACAGACTAAGAACTGTCTTATATTTTTTTCATATCTCCTCACTCAATGTTGTTGTTTCAGGTAGTATCAGGGGTAAACAGTTCTGTCAGTAGTGCACATTAATTGGTGCTAGTTCCTGCAGGGGAAATAAGAACCACTCCCATTTAGCCTTTTTCCCTGTGAAGAGCTCAGGCTCTCATGTATTTAAGACAGTATTTGGGCTGAATAAGCAGTGTTGTGTTTAGGGAAAGAGTGTATCTTTGCTCTTCATTTTTCTTGAACCGTGATTCGCTCGTACACTTTGCCTAGGAGGCAGATTTGTCTAGTGCCAAGTCCCTCAGCTCATTCACAACTTACCGTCAGCATCTCCTCAGTCTCTTTGTTGCACTAGATGTTGCCATGGTGATAAGGCCCTCCTTTTCAGTTTGGTAATTTTGTTAATCTCATCTCTTCATCTTTCTGATGTTGAAGTGATGGGTCCTCATCACAGCCTCCTAGTCCTGCTCAGTCTGTAGACTGTAAGTTTGGCCAAAAAATGGTACAATCACTGGTGCACTCATACATATCGGTTTTGGCTGATGTTGGTTAAAATTGTCCAGTGTCAATTTTAGACGACATTGGCAGCCGATGTTTAGACTTTAGTCAATATTCAAAGTTAGCCGCACCAGAGCTAAAGATATAATTACTAAAATCATAGAGATGCGATGGACAATCAGCTATTTTCCGTAGCGGAGGATGAGGGATTCTGTCTGCTCATTCACCATTCAGAACCTCGCTACAGTCTCCCAAGTCAGCACTGCTTTGCTGACGTCTCAATGCCTGCATTGTATGTTGTGGTTGCTACATACAAGCATATGTAACGTCACCAATATCAGCTCAGAGGTTAGCCTGATTTCAGTATAGCTTATCAGTATTGGTAATACTAGACAAAAATATATTGGTTATTGGTACTGACTGAAATTTATAGATGAGTGCACCTATCATCCAGTGAAGGGACCTAAGCTTTACGGCAACCCTCCCTTCTGCCGGGACTGTGTCACGCTGCAGGGGGTGCGTAAGGGTGTGGATCAGCCCTTAAGGTATTTGGCACCTCTTTCCCCATATTTTGAACACATGCTGTTAGTTGGAGAAGTCACTGGCAATTTCATAGTCTGTCCCACAGGTACTTGTTACAAATCGACTTTTTGTAAAACCTGTGAAATTTGGTCTTGTACTGCCACGCCCAGAAGAGGCCTCCAGGGTTTATGGGTTTTATTTCTTAGACAGCGAGGCTTAATTTTTCACACTGAGTTGTTATCTTGCCTTGCTAATGGTGCTTTTGAGACGCCATCACACACGTCCCCAGGTAGGACCTTATTCCCTTATGTTTGCTTAGCTGCAATTTTTTTTTCTTAAAATACTTTTGTCTTTTGCCTGTGTATTTCATATTTTGTACATATATAGGGTCAGATGTGTCGAGCTGATCAAGCTAATATATGGTACACATTATGCAATTGTTAGCAATAGCTTGTCCTGTTCCATTGGTTTAGCGTTAGCATTGCTAGTTTTGGTTAGCATCAACTGTTTTATCAGAGTTGGTCTAAGCAAGTCAACTTAAAAGTGAGAGAGCTCCTGGGTCCTGCTTGACCTTGAAGGTCTGTTGGGCTAAGCTGATAAGGAACAGGCATAAACAGGCACGCGGGGTGCCTAACCACCTAACCACCTCCGTGGCCATCAGGTTAGCATGTCCAGGCACAAGGACACGGCGCAGAAGACCAGGGATGAGAAGGTGGGTGTCTGTGCCAGTTGGGGTTGAGGGGGTGCAGTATCTCTGACCGTGGGGGTGAAGCTGTGGCTGGTCTGTGCCGTGTGCTCCGGTGGATTGGCCTGAGAAAGTGTGTCGTTCTGTCTGACCCACTTACTCTCCACTAACATTAGTCACAAGATAAATCAGCGTGTTACATGTGTGGCTGTCATGTATCCTTAACGTTGGCTTTTCCCTGGTGTGGAGGGGTGGCGTGTGTGTGCGCGTGTGGTGGGCTCTGAGATTTCTGTCTGACAGAGCTGTGAGGAGAAGTAAGTCCGTGCACCTTGCCGTAAGACACTTTTGTGGCTGTGGCCGGCCCATGAGGACCCGGTGGCTTTCGTGGGGGTCCCGGGGGGGGGGGGTCCCGTTAGCAGGCGCCATCTCTATGCCGGCCCCTCCGCTGCATGGCCAGCCTGAATGCATTATTGATGTCTCCCTGCAGTGAGCCCATTCGCAGGCCATCTGCTGGGCTGTGGTGCCAGACCAGGCGTGCTGGATGGGGGGCATCCATCCAGCCCAACCCCTATCTCCCCACAAACCCTCCATTGTCCCTTTTTTGCCGCTTGCTATTCTCACCCAAGTGGTGGGCAGGTTCAGTCGGGCGGGGAGGGGGGGTGCTCGGTTACCGAGACCACCTCTGTGAGGGTCACTGGAGCTCACCAGAGAGCCACAGTGCCGCTCTTGTGCTGACTGGAGGGGGTTGGGGGGGTGTAAATGCTGTTCACCTAAATGAGGCTTTTATGTGATTAGGGCTCGCCGAACGCTTTCACTCAGGCCAGTCGGTCTCTCAGATCTCTCAGCAGCCAAAGGGGCGTGTGGGTGTGTGTGCGTGTGTGTGTTTGTTTGTGCAGCACACAAGGTAAAAACGTAATTTTGTAGCTGTGTGTATGAAAGAAGCATTCTGTGCAGCTGTCTGATGAAACCAGTTTGTGTATTTTTGCATGACAGACCACAAGGGAAGAAAGCCTTTCTCACATAGTGCACCATGGCTCTGCTGTAAGGCCCTATAAATGGGCTCTCTGATATGTGGAGCCAATGGTAACTTGGCATTTTTAGCACTTGTCTATTTATTTGACCCAGCGACTCTGGCTGAGGCCTAGGGGCCCGTCACCGGGGGTAACCCCGCCTCCCCACGTGATGATGGTGAAGGTGGGGTGGGCGTGGCCTCCATGCCAACGCACCTGTTCAGGTCTCACCGGCGCTAAGGTCGCGAGCAGCGTGTTTGCTCAGGGAGGGGTCCATGAACCTGGCCGCATCGTCTCTGGTGTCACGGCTGTGATTCTCAATCTGACATCACTATAATGTACTTTAGCGAGGCCTGGAAATCCGGGCATCCCATGCGGCTCCGGTGTGCACCGCTGCCTGCGACATCACCCCTGTGCCCGGTCGGGCCCGGTCCACCCCCCCGCTGTCCGCACGTGCAGCACACTGCCCAGCCTCCCGTGGGCTGTCCTCGGCAGCTTTTCCGGAAAGCATCTTGCTCTCCTGCTGTCTTGTGATGAGCAGCAGGCCCAGGCAGGGGGGGGGGGGAAGGGGCGGCACTTGCGTTGGTGTGATTTTTTAAAATTTTATTTTATTTTTTTCTCGCTGCCTCAGCCTGGCAGACCCAGGCGAGAGCTGCTGGCTTCCCAAGACAGATTAGAGATGCTCACGGCCGCCGTGGTAAAGTGACGCAGCGGTAGCCATTACGGCCGCAGCGGATTGTGCGGAGCGGGTTCACCGGGCCCCCCGACTGCAGAGTGAGTTCCCCTACAGGTATGGCGTCCTGCTGGGGCAGCTCCTCTGTCCTGGTGTCACGCTGTACCCAGTGTCACAATTATCTGGACTTCGGCAGGAGTCACTCCTATCTGGTTTGATCTGATCTAATTCTTAGAATTCTGTTTGGATTTTGGTTGATGAAGGTTGGATGCCATTTTCTTTCTACCTACCGACTTTGCTCGTTTTCGCTTTTCTTTCTCCTGCCTGATTGCCAGCGGGGGACGACCTTGTTCTCACAATGGTGTTTGTGCAGCATGAGAATGTGCCTATTCGCAGTGGAAGGCCGCACCCTCGGACCCCATCCCGCAACCCCTGCGCCTGTATCTCCGACCTGCTAATCCCACTGTAGCTACAATAGATGTCAAATCTTTGTGTAAAATCCCCCCCCCCACCGCAACCGAAATTCCTGAGAGGCACCAGAGCAAAGGGTGCTAGAAAGGACCAGGCTCTGCTGTCAGGTCATGTACTGCCACTGACGTCTTTACAAGCCGTGACAGTTTTGCTCGTTACTTTCATAAGTCCAGGACGCCGAGGCTGAGCTCCGCTTTAGCCTGACCATCGCTGGGGATGATTCCACCGCTTGCCATTACTAGCGTGAAACTTAACTCTCCTGTTGTCTTTACATCTCCCACTTCAAAAAATTCACCCATAGCACTAGTTCAGATTGACAGGATAAGCAGTGCAATTTATGACGGTCTTGTCAAGCGAACTCCACTGTTGTGATGAGGGCTGGTGCAGGGGGCTGATTGTATGTCTTGCAGGGTGGTTCGTATTATTCAAACCAAGTTCTGCTTTTGTGGCAGAGCCAGACAAATGGCACATTAGGGTGTTTGTGTGCGTCATCGCTGGCAGAGCCGCATTGGGTCACGTGTGTTGCAAACAGCTGCAGGTCTTCCTGCAGCTGTTTGCGTCTGCCGGTGCCCCAGAGCACCGTGACGGCCTCAGTGCTGAGTAAATGTTGACTTTCTACACCCTGTCGGCAGCGCTGCTTCAGATGAGAATGACAGAACGCCAAACAAGGGCCACCGTGTCACGTGTCACTTGCCGATTTCTCCCAGCATGCTCTTGCAAGGTTGGATGAACATGGTCCGGTCAGCCGGTGTCTTTCTGCAAGACGTCCAGAGGCACCAACACCAGGGAGAGAGGAATTCGCCCAGAAATCTGAGATTAATGGCCGTCAGCTGCTCGCTTTCTACAAACAGATGCATACAAAGCTAATGCTTCAGATGGGAAACGATATAAAGTGCAGCTGTCAGCAGTAGACTGAAGGGCCCTGATCCTAAATGCCGCCCTGGAGTAGCAGTTGTACGTATCTAGATCTGGCTGTAGACCAGGGGTGGGGAAGCTGATCCATGGAGGGCTACTGTGGCTTTTTGGGCTGGTCTTTCAATCAGTCAGTAATAAAGCAGTGGTTCTCAACTTCAGTCTTGGGAATCCCAAACCCCCCCACCCTGGCCCTCCATGGATCAGATTACTCGCCCCAGCTGCAGACCTTAAGTTCATCATGAGCATTGTAGTGCGTTACTTGTAGCATATTTTATCAAAAGTACCAGTTTGCAGTGTGAATCTGCTGGGATTTGCACCTTTCCTAGTGTAAGTTTCCTCGTAGTAGGTGGTGTGATGTTTAAGGTCACGGACCTGTAACCGGAGCTTGCACCTCAGGTGTGCCCTTGAGAAAATCGTGTGTGTATGTGTTTTCCTCTGAGAAATGTTATTAAATATGATACATCCATTGGTTTTGCATACCCATGTTTAGTACAAATTTATATGGTGATAAAAAAGGAAACGAATTAGATTTCAGTATTATGATTTTGTATTGATATTATTTTAAATTCCATTGCTACTTGTGTTATACGGGGTGATGTTGAGCCTGCAGCCTGTCCCAGGAAGGGCAGGGGACACCTTGGGTTATTATTAGGACCCCAGAAGTCGATGTTGAATCCTGGGAGCCTAATAGACATCAGGGTTTTCAATGACATGTAGGCCAGTTTGTGGTTCAGCAGGTTAGGGATATGTACTCGTGGGGGGTCGTGGGTTCAAATCCCAAGGCTGACAGAGCAATCACATCATTCTTGAGCAAGGCCATTAACCCCAGCAGGGGAGACATTGTGTTCAGAGCCCAATCTTTCCTCACTTGTCCATAACTATGAACAAAAGTGTCTGCTGTTCATTATTATGGTGATTGAGTGTATCCACCTTGTTTCTGGTCATTGTCCTCCTCTCTTGCATTGAAATTTACAAGCGTCATGACTTTCTCATGTCTTTTCAGTATGTTTTCAATAAAATGGCTCTACTCTGGTCATTTGTCTTTGGAGTGAAAGATCAGGCTTAATTTGTTCAAGAATCCACCTGTTTGTTTAGCTTATGTCTTCACTGACGTCCAAAGACGTAATTCCTCCAGTCCTGCTTCTTCACTGTCCAGCTTTCACATCCAAAAAGACACACAGAAAATTCAAAACCATTCTGATCTTCACTCTTAGCAGTATGTCAGTTCTTTGTCTTTTTGTGTTTAAAAAGTCCCGTATTCCGGGTATGTTTTCTTTCTTTTAGGACATACTAGCCTTTAGTAATTTTGACAAATCACAGCATGTCATGTCAGGTGGCTTTGTGTGCTGTGAGTTGTCAGATGGCACTTAACTGCGTCATTTGAGCTTTCTCTGCTCGCGTGTCGAGATTAAAGCTGAGGCTTGTCGACACACAATGGGCCAGGAAATAAATTCAGAAATTATGGACTTCATAAACACAACATGCACCTTGTAAATCAGGAAGTCGCAATAACCTGGGAGACTGAGGCTGCTGCTCACGCACTTCCGGATTGTCTATGCAGTGCAGAGTTTACAGGGTTTACGGTTTGCAGTGTTAGGGAGCAGCCAGTCTCGCTTAGAATAATTGGTTTTTAACCCTGCGCTGCCCACTACTGCCCAGTGATTAAACAACTATGAAAATGCTGATCTTTGCAGTCCCAGAATGCACTGCTGTTCTTTGTCCATCACTTCATGTTTTGCTGATGTATGGAAATTCAACCCGGCCAGCCTGTGCAAATTGCAAACTTGCCCCTCCCCCTCCCCCCCACCACACTAGTAACATTCCTGAGTGCACCAATCCAACCCCAGTGGCTAAGGTCACCTGACCTCTGCAACGGCCTTCTGGGTAGTGCCTTCTGCTCTGGACTTTTCCTTGAAGTTATGGGAGTATAACTTGAATGCAGTCTCTGGAAATCTAGAAAATCAGCCTAATTAAGTAATTTTTTATTTTTTTTGACAAATTCGGTATTAATCCCATTCTGAATATAGATGAGACTTATGAAAGTGGGAGTATTAAGTTGAGTACGTTTTTTTTTTTTTTTTTTTGTTTTGTTGTTGGTCAATCCCCTGCTAGGGAATCCCAGGGCTCTGTATAATGTGTGAGGTGTAACATACGGTGCCAAAATTCAGATAAGTAACCCCAGAGTCTTCACTGACTCCAACCCCCCCCCCCCCCCCCCATATCTCTCTCCTCCAGCTCAGCAGCATAAGCAAGGCCATCAACTCCAGTGAGACGCCGGTGAAGGAGAAGCATGCCCGCAGTATCCTGTTCACCGTGACGAGGCGCCCCGGGTTGGGACACAAGCTGCATGCTCGTTAACCACGCTGATTAAATCCATTTCCACTTGGTTGTTGATGCTGCTGCCTGCTTGAGCTTTTCGCTCTGTCTGGTCAAAATGTAGCCTACAGAAATGGGTAAAACCACAGCAGAAGGACCAGTAACTAGAACTTACTGCTTTATTGTCACTAACTTCACCCACAAGGCCCAGCCTCCACCGCAGATGCTTTAGTATTTGCTGCTCGTTCCAATCAGACCAGACAGACTCACACAGAACCAGGCTACTTTATTTTTATCCATTTTTAATTTTCCCTGTTTGTCTTCCAATTCGGTCATGAGCCGTCACACCTCACCTCCCCTGAAGTGCACTGGGGGGCGTGTCTACATCTTCCCCCCATGCCAGCACAGTGTCAGCTATCAAAGGTCACCTAGAATCACCTAGAGCTGATTTAAGGAGATGACCTTGCTGAGATACAGGGCCGCAGGCAGAGTATGGGGAAGCCAGTTGAGATTGCTATTAATTGAAAAGACCAGCATTGCACTATGGTCTAAACTGGGACTTTGCATAAGCGCTTTGTTGACAACCTATTATTTTGTCTGCATATAGGGTATGTATGCATCACACATTAAAACATACGGTAAGCAGGATGAGGGTATTTCAACCCCCCAAGTACAAACATCAAACTTTGCCTAAGAAAACACTCCTCTTAAATGGAACTGCAGACTTAACTCCTGGTTTATTGTATCAGAAATTCCGTTATTGTGTGATGTCTCTAAAGACAAAATAAAGCAGTGATTATACTGAATTAAATGGCATGGCTATGAATGAGATATACTTGGCAGCCGCCTTAAGCCAGAAGACTTTGACCAATGGAGGTTATAGAGTTACCTATACTGTGGACATGTCCTACCAAGGGCTTGGGCTGCCGTTTTCCCATAAGGCCATGCCCCAGTAGATGGTGGGATCCCAGCCTGTTACCACTGACTTTTGTCCCTCTCTAAAGGCTTGGGTTGGGGGTTCAGTCATCAGTTGGGGCCACCAATTCTGTCCGGCAGCTCCATGCTCCTTGACCACTGCCCCCCCCTTAGGGATCGTCCTGGGGACGCACAGGGAGAAGGGGGCCTTCACCTTCTGGTCCTACGCCCTGGGCCTCCCGCTGGCTAGCAGCTCCATCCTCAGCTGGAAGTTCTGCCACGTTCTACACAAGGTTCTACGAGATGGGCACCACAACGTGAGTCCTCCTCCCTCCCCCCACTTCTAATTACCCAGTGGAAACCCTCATGTGGATGGCACAAGGACTTTATATTATGGCCGAAATTTCATTTAACATTGGACAAAACTTAATGACACAAATGTCACTGCTTGTTCCAGTCAAACCAGACAGACTCCCAGTCGTCTCACATTGACTTGTACTCCCACAGGCCTTTAAAAAACAAACGAGTTTCATTGTAACTTGTTACATTGACAATAAAGGCTTTCTGTTCTATTTTATTCTTCTCACATGAAAGATTTCATGCCATAAAATGAGCTGCAATCCACCTAGTAGCTTCTTGTGTAACATCAAACTACAATCCCTCCCTGCAGCGTTTCATTAGCGTTTTCTCAACCCATAGTGATCATACTTATGACAGTGGATGTTCCACTGCGAACTTGCATGGCCTTGTTTCGCACCAACCGCTATGTCACAAGGGAACATCTGCTTAGTGTAAAAGTGCAAGAAGCAACGTTTCACATACTTGTACTTTTATTGCTATTGTTTTATAGAGCCTGCAGGACTGTATGAGGCATCACAGCAACATCAAGGAGATGGGAACCCTCTGGGTGAGTGTTGGGTGTGGGAATGCTGCTGAGGTCTGCCATTGGGTGTGGGGATGCTGCTGTGGTCTGCCATTGGGTGTGGGGATGCTGCTGTGGTCTGCCATTGGGTGTGGGGATGCTGCTGAGGTCTGCCATTGGGTGTGGGGATGCTGCTGAGGTCTGCCACTGTGGGAGTACATGGATGATTACCTCACCAAAATCAAAAGTCGCACTAAAATCTTTGACTTATAAATTGGGGAAACAGAAATATTTAGTTTGTCGGTTTTTCTGTGCTCATAAATTATATTAATTTCACCCATTAAATTGAGTCTTTATAGGGATGCAGCTTTAAATATTATGTAATTTCCAAAAGTTCTACTTAACATTAGTCTTACAAAATGCAAGCTGTCCCTGCCCAGTGTCCTGTTTTAATGGAGTAGCACAGAAGGACAATGGCAATTGTATAGTCAGTCCTACATCCTGCACGTCACTCCTCACCTTTTGTTCTGTCTTTTCACATTTTCCTTCAAAACTCTTGATTGTTGTGTGTGCCGAATGCTTTTGTTTTGTCCTGTATAAAGTTTGAGGCAAGGAATCTTGGGAGATGGTGTTCTGGTGGTCGTGTGCAGCTGGACATGAATCACTCTACTGGGATTCGGTCAGGGACATAATATAGTTAGCATGTATACAAGGTGAGTCTGTCTGACGTGACTTTTCCATTTCCACATGCAGGGTAACCTCCACGATCGATATGGGCAGCTGGTCGCTCTGTACGCGAAGCTTCTCTGCAACAAGATGGACTTCCATTTGAAGGTAGGGCGTCAGCCTCAGGCTTTGGCCTGATCTGTCACACTAACCACCGTAGTTCCCTAATCCATTATCTGCCATGTGATTTTTTATTTTTTATCTTTTTAATCATACATGGCCATCTATAGCACAGACCACTTCATTTGAAACAGTCCTTTAATGCAGCATTTCTCCACCCGGATATCAGCTAGTATCTAGGTATAGATTGTAGTTCTTGCTGTTCCTGCTGCAGTGCTCACTGTTTTAGGGAATGCAAGATTCACATGTAAATCAACCTACAGCCCATACAGAACGGGCTCAAAGTCAACTTTAACTGGAGAGCCTAATATGCAAGGTTAATTCCCAGGTATATCGCTCCCTGGGGTCAGTAACTGTTTCAAAATGTTGGGCATTGCTGATTATTTTTGGCAGTATGAACACATCATCGTGAACAAAGGGAGGCAATGTGTGTTCAAGGTGTGTAAACTCCCCCCCCCCCCCCAGCATACAGAAATCCAACCCAACCTGGAGGTCTCCGATGAGGTTCTAGAGCGCACCGCTGGGACCGACATCAACAACGTGTGAGTGTGCCTGCCCCCCTCCCTCAACACAGGTCTCATCCTTGTCTACCTGTGCATTTACATTCATATTAACAAACACATCACACAGATGTACAGTACTGTGCAAAAGTCTTAGCCAGTCGTAGAAAATGATGTTTAAAAGCTCTTCATGATGGTGTAAAGTCACTGCTAAAATCACCCCATTCTTTCCAGCAACCATACAATACACCTATGTATATTTTTGGCTCGACCACTAGCACACTTTGTTTGGCTAATCTACTTCTCGTTGTCTTTAGAAACTGATTAAATTAATTGAGCTTGTGATTTGATTCAAATCCATGGAATGGCTGAGGTGTCCCTGAGGAGAGGTTTGGGAACTGAAGCGGTGTTCATCTAGCCAGCCCACGAGATACCAGTAACTTTCTGAAGAAAAGAAGACATTACTGTTTAGTCTTTATTGTTACTCTTAATATGCATATATGCTTATGTTCTATTCTGGACAAATATATATTTACTACCCAAATAAATAGCTTTAAACAATTCCTTTTAATGCCTAAGACGTTTGCACAGTACTGTATTGGACTGCATGATCCTGAAAAAAATGTGAATGGTGATTCTTTTGCTTAGAGATCACAATTCTCTAATATTTTTCTTAAATTTAAAAGTTTATTGCACTCATTAAACTGCAAAAGGAAACATAACAAAACATGACTGCCAAACATATGACTGATCCAACACCAGCATATCAACTACTGACAACAGAAAGGAAACACTCAGTTGGCCAATCAGTTAAGGTAATCAAAACAGCCGTACCAAAAGGGCCAGTGGGGGACTTTTAAGGGTACTTTGGTACTTCGGGGTGGGACTTTCTTTGTCGATTGGTTATGCAAATAGCCTAATGTCCGTATGGAGAATTGCAAGAAAGAAATAGTCTGATCGTAATCAAGCTAACTGGCGAAGTAAGAATTGCACAGGCAGAACATGTGATGTGGATATTAATATCGCACATCAGCCATCCCTATAATATCCTCCTAAGACCCCACCCATTCATTTATGTCCATTGCAGTGGACATTTTGTTTTTGCATCTATCTTTTCACTGATGTAAAGAAACGTATTTATTTCTGTTGTAGACTAAAGAGGACATACTGTGAAATTAAAAATAAATTTAAAAAGATGTCTTATTTTTTCCAAAGACATAGAAAATCACAATTAACCTTAAACTGAAGGACACATTTTTCCTTGGGTCTAAGGAGGATATACAGTAATTTTTTAAAATTCTGCCTTCCGGTGTGATGTCATTTTTACGGTGGTGGAAAACCAAAAACCAAAAATTAAGGTACCTGGTGTGGTAGAAAAATGCCCTTTTTAAGGAGAAGGCAGAATTATGGGATGCTTGAGACTTTCTGGGGAAAAGTAGGAGCACCTGTTTTGATCCAGCTGATATAATATAATGCAGAAGAACTGTTGTAATTTAGAAATGAGATCACATGCAGGTGTGAATTTATTAAAATTGCTCACTTTTAAAACATTTGTTATATTTTCTGCTCATTTGCACAGCCAGCTAATTTTCCTGGAGTGATTGCTGTTAAGTACCTGGGTCGTGTTCTCCTGGGGATCCTCTGACTGTTAGGTGTCCTGCTCTCTTTGAACCTGCCGCTCAGTCAGAGTTTGGTTTTGTTCGGGGGACAGGGGATGTTTTATTAATGAGGCGGCTGGGCTGCTCTCCACACTGTGAGGGGTTGGGGGGGACGCTGGACTGGACAGAGGGCTTTAGTGTCTGCATTTTGCTGGTCTCATTCTCCTCAGATTCTCTTTCCTTTCTCTAGAGGGGCTCCTCTATGAATTCAACGTGTCAGCTTTTTGTCCCAAACAAAAGAAACGTCAGTGTAGCCAGCGCCATCTCCCAGGGAGTGAAGGGGAATTGTGGGAACTCAGATCCAGCCCTCATTTCTCACGGGGAACATTATCGGTGTGCACAATGTGGCCAGGTATCCCTGGAGCAGGTACCTAAGCGGGTATCCATTTCCTGCTGCAGATTCCAGCTCACCGTGGAGGTGTTTGATTACCTGGACTACGAGCTGAAGCTGGCTGAGACTGGTGAGTCACCCTAAAGGAGAGGAAACCCATTCCACCCATCTGACCAACCCCAAAAGCTGGTCCTGGGCTGGGCCGGTGACAGGGTGGAGCATTTTTTAGACGTGAGATACCAGTTGCTGGGATCTAAATATGGGCACAAACGGATCATCTGTCTGATTCATATTAAAGATATGGCCACCTAGTTTTTAACGTTACTACCAGCAGTCAATATAAGAGAGAGGCTGAACATTGCTCTCAGAATAGGAAGGGAATTGGAATTACCCAGTTTCCCAGAATCCTCCTGGGGTAGAGCACATTTATGCTTCATGCATAGAAACTGTACACACCCCCTGGGAAAGTTTGCTGATCAGAGCAGAGTAATTTGCATAGGTTTCTATCTGACAGGGCCCACTTGTCTGCCATAATTACTTAGTTTTGTCACCCCGCCAGAAATAGACATTGAGTCACTGGTGGTTTAGCACTGACGCAATAAGGGAAGTTAGGTCATAGTGCAGGCGGTGCCCTCATACAGCAGCTGGTGAGAGTTAAAGGCTGACTAGCTGTTAACCTTACGCTCTCTGTTGCTTCTCTACCCACAGTGATGCGGCAGCTGAACACATCCATCGCCATCTCCACCACCACCTCAGGACAGTGTCGCCTGGCCCCCCTCATCCAAGTCATTCAGGACTGCAGTCACCTCTACCACTTCACTGTCAAACTGCTCTTCAAACTGCATGCCTGTGAGTGGTCCAGCTTGAGTCCCCGCCCACTTCCCAGTTGTGTTCCGCCCCCAAGATCTGAAGGCCACACTGGCATATTCTGATCCTTCAGAACTTTTGAGACTTTGTGCATATGATTAATCAGAATGGCACATATATTTTTTTCCAGAATCTTTTAATGTGTTAATGGCCCACCTCTTGATTCCAATTAACGGTTTACTGCCTTCAGAAGTTTATTTGCAACGTTCTTTGTTTTTATATTTATAGTGGCACCTCAGTTCTCAAACTCATTACAACTCGAATTTCTTAAAAGTCGAACCAACCAGTTAAAAAAAAAAATTACCTAGAACTCGATCTGAATCTCAGAAGTCAACCCGTGAACGACGACCTAAGAACTTGTACGCACGGGGAAATGAGTCACGTGGCACGTCTCTCAGCGGAAACAAAGGGTAACGCGTCAGTCTCAGCCTCGCATTCGCTGTGATAGCATCGTGCATGTTTACACTAGTTGAATACATATATTTAGACAGTAAAAATACATTTAGACAATGATAGACAGTAACAGTAATAATTATTATTATATAATAAAATACATTTAAAAATAAAGATTTATTAATTATTTTAATATTAATAATAAACCATTAATACATTTAATTATAATAATATTGTCGTGCCTAGCGGACGGAACAGAGACAAAGGCACAGACGTCAGGGTATCGGGGAATACGGGGTTTAATTACAGGTAAGGCAGGCAAAACGCGCTGTAATTCCACATGTGGTTAACGAGGGGATGTGGCACAAGGAAGGAGCGGACGATCGGGGCAGGACACATTGTTTTCTTAACTTTACACAGTGTTGGGATACATTTATTTTCTTTCTTTAAAAATTACTTTTTTGAAAAATGTGCTTAATGTGTTTAGTACAGTATATGCCCGGTTCATTTTGTGTTTAAATGCTAAAAAAACATATTTTGGTGTAATTTTTTTGGGGCCGGGAACCAATTAATTGGTTTTCCATTATTTCTTATGGGGAAAATTCGATCAGAACTTTTTAGGATTCGATCTGGAGTTCTGAACGGATTAAGTTCGAGTTATGAGGTAACACTGTATTTGCTGACCTGTTGTTACTATTCTTTGATTCTTGTTTTTGTACTTAGTTTGCATTTTCAAATGCAGATATGTCAGCGATGTTTTCAGGATGTGTGTGCCTTCGTTTAGCTCTTTCGGCTGTGCCAGTCATCAGCAAGTTAACGTGTGAATCTCCCTTGGGCCTCAGGTCTCCCCGCAGACACACTCCAGGGCCACCGCGACCGATTCCACGACCAGTTCCACAGGTAATTCTACAGCAAAGATCAGCAAAGTCACTGCAAGTGAGGCCTGTTGCGTAACACAGCCCAGAGGTTACTGGCCAGGTGCAGCTTCTGTGCAGTGAGTGAGTGAGTCCCGTTAGAAAATGAATTGGTTCATCAAGCATTTATGTGCCTATACACCCACCTGTGCTTTTCAGTGGGCTGGTGTCCCTTCCGGGGAGTCCCACTGTCCTGTGATCAGACACGCTCAGCAAATCACTGTACTAAGTGGGTACAGAAGATGCATAGGACTCTGCTGTGTCTCTCATTTTAATGATACGTATTTGGGCTTGCATATCTGCCTTTCACCTTTGACCCTGTGTGGAGTTGAAGGACAGTTTGTCTGCCTTCCAGCCTGAAGAACTTCTTCAACAAAGCCAGGGACATGATGTACTTCAAGAGGCTGATCCAGATCCCCAGGCTTCCTGATGTGAGATACGACAGCCCTGGGGCGTCTGGGACGAACCCCCGCAACTTGCACCCATTCACTCTTTCTTTTAATCCCAAAATTCGTCGTGTTTCAGTCACCCCCCAACTTCCTGCGGGCGTCGGCGCTGGCCGAGCACGTGAAGCCCGTGGTGGTGATCCCGGACGAGGAGCCGGTGGAGGAGGATGACGGCGAACCACTGGTGGAGGTCAGCGACAGCAGCCAGCCTGTCCTGCAGAGCCAGCCGCAGGTTCGCGCTCCGCTCGGGTGCTGCGGCGACACGTCCAGCCTGCCTGTTTACTGCTCTGACTGGCCAATGGCAGGTCTGCAGGTCACGGCACTATGGAAACCGCACTCATTTCACTACATAGACTTTAAACACAGCAGACATATTTGCACTTTAACTTTAACACAGGCTTCTTTACTCTGTAGTTTGATTTGTTAAGACGTCCTTTTTGTTTTGGATTTAATGGCACCTAGAAGGTATTTCTGGTAATATGCTGTTTTAAAACTTAAAAATGCTTAAAAGATATATCTGATCTGAAGATAAGAGTACATCTGTTTTATTGAGCAATTTTGTTATTGGCTGGGTCAATGCTGAGCTGTGTGTGTCTTCATTAGTGGTCTATTGTTTCCACTGATGTCTTTTTATTTAATTTATTTTTGATAGTTGGACATATTTGATCGAACGTTTGGACCCCCCAATGGCGGTTTTGATGAGAGGTAAAGATCACCGTTTGCACATTAACAGATGGATGTGTTATTGTTTATCTGAGACAGAACCTTTCTTTTAACTTGCAAATAACTAGGGCTGCCACTAATGACAATTTTGCTATGGATTAATGGATGGATCTCTCGTCCATTTTACCATTAATCTAAATTATTAATTTTACTCTAGAAATTTGATAATTGACGCCGGCTTTTTGGCATTATATGGACATTATTTTCGCCCACAATTCAATTAGCAAATCAGTAGTATGCTTAAAAAATTAATGAGGTGCATATGATGACGCCCCAAAGGTTAGTAATCTGTATAAATTCGGTGTATCTTTATACTTATTAAACTGTTAGCGGGGGACCCTGTGCTACTGTCTTGGTAAAACATGGAAGCAATAAATACTGAAGTCAAGAAAGGAACAGCTTAGCGACCACAGCATCTTTTTTAAAAGGGGGGAGATTGTGGATAAACAAGGTAAAAAGACATCGGCGGTGTGGCGGTACTTTTTGCTGATTTTTTTTTTGTTTGTTTTTTAACTTGCTTAACAGTTCTCATTTTTATTTCAGTTCACAAATTATTTTCTTATTTAGTGTCCGTTTTCATTTCCGTTTTAGTTTACAATAATCTGATCTGAACATCCCAACAGGCCCAATGCGCACAAGCATACACTGCCACCGTCAATCCGTGGAGAATAAGCCCAGAATTAAGCCTAAACATTTTCTCTAACACTTATTCAGTGGAGATTCTAATGTAGCAGGCAGACAACTTCATGGCTTTAATAATGAGTGTATTTAGCAGCTACAAGGACAAAAACATTAAAAAGCTCTCCATACTAATGGTAATTTAATAAACATGAATAGACAACACTTAGGTGGTTTTGCTTATTGTGGTGATCCAGAATAGCATCTGTACGTTTTCTCTTCAGGCGCTCCTGCACAGCACTGGTGCCCGTGTGGTATGCCATCCAGCTTTGTGTAAAACCACCTTTTTGGTTTGCGATAATTTGAACTGCTCCCACAATTTCATAGTGATATCAAGGGAAAACATTCGTTATAATGAATTGTAGCGTTTTAGAAATCATAATAAGAACATAAGAACATAAGAACTATACAAACGAGAGGAGGCCATTCGGCCCATCGAGCTCGCTTGGGGAGAACTTAACTAATAGCTCAGAGTTGTTAAAATCTTATCTAGCTCTGATTTAAAGGAACCCAAGGATTCAGCTTGCACTACGTTATCAGGAAGACTATTCCATACTCTGACTACACGCTGTGTAAAGAAGTGCTTCCTTAAATCCAGTTTGAAATGTTCCCGCTAATTTCCACCTATGGCCACGAGTTCTTGTATTTGAACTAATGCTGAAGTAACTATTCGGTTGAACAGCATCCAAACCTGTTAGAATCTTATAGACCTGGATCATGTCCCCCCTCAGTCTCCTTTGCTTGAGGCTGAATAGATTTAGCTCAAATAACCTTTCCTCGTATGACATTCCTCTAAGACCAGGAATCATTCTTGTGGTCCTACGCTGCACCTTTTCTAAGGCTGCTATGTCCTTTTTAAGATATGGTGACCAAACCTGTACACAATATTCTAGGTGAGGTCTCACCAAGGAATTGTATAATCTTAGCATTACTTCCCTTGACTTAAACTCCACACACCTGGAGATATACCCCAACATCCTATTGGCCTTTTTTATTGCTTCCCCGCACTGGCGAGAATGAGACATGGAAGCATCAACATACACACCAAGGTCTTTCTCATAATCAGCTACCTTTATTTCAGTAGGTCCCATAAAATACCTGTACTTTATATTTCTGCTCCCTAAAACCAGTTAATGGTAACTTCATTAAAATAAAGTCAATTTAAAATATTGATGTTGACACATTTTCAGCGTCGACGACATTGACTACATTAACTAATCGTGGCAGCCCTACAAATAACTAGTAGCATGTGGTTTAGTTTTCTCCTCAACCATAGTCAACAAACCAGGCTGTGAATTCTGGGTAACTTTGCCAAACTTTAAGTTTCCCAGAAAATGAGTGAACAAATAACAAAAGATGAACATTGTTGGGGACACCTTTTAATCTATAAAAGCATACAATGAATGGCATATTAATTTTAGTGATGTGAATAATGTTTAAGACAAAACCACTAAGGTCAGTGCTGATAAAAGGTTGTCGTTGTCATTGTAAGCTCTTTGGGAGCGGGGTGGTGGTGCAACACAGTGGGTCTCATTCACCAACCATTCTTAATTTTTTTTTTAAGTCACTTATACAGTTTTCACAAAGATTCTGGCATTCATTAGTGTATTTAGTAGCTGTTTTTAAATGATTAAATTACTAAAACTAGTAATAGCATCCTATGCATCCTTTTGTGTGTTTATATCCAAACTCATTTGCTCTTGCCTTCCTGGAGCAGTATCTCCACTGCTGGAGTTTTTCTTAAATTTGGAGCCCAATATTTCACCCTTTTTAAATTTTCTGCTTGGACATTTTTGATTTCCCTCAACTTTTCTCTTAATTTCTTTGTGTGATTTCAGTGTGTACACACAGCCAGGGACACTAAGTTTTCCTCGATTTTTATAATTTTGAGTTTAAATAATCTTTAACATTACCATAATACACAGTGGCATCGGAATGACTTTGACCTTTGACATTGGGGGGGGGGGGGCGACCAGGTTTTCCATGTCGGTTGGGGGAGGTTGTGATATATGTGGTGACATCACAATGGGCACACATGCCACACTTAGGATGCAAGTCTCATTTAAAATGAGACTAGCCCTGTTTAGGGTGAAGTGTCACAACTGAACATAACAAAATATTTATTGATCCATATGATAAAATGAACTCCAAACTTTTATGTTGGCGTCAGTAACATGCTGATTCATAATGAAAGCTAAGAAACGCGCTTAATTGCACAAGGTGCTGTTATGAACAGTGGACATAAAACCCAAAAACTCCAATATGGAGGAAAAAGAAAATTCTCATTTACTAGTGCTAGTAAATCAATCGATAAGATCCAGACCCAAACATTAGGGGGTACTACCCCCTTCTTCCTGCACCCACACACACAGCCCTGCAGTCTCATGCCCTTTTATGGGGATTGGCCAGGCATTTTTACTTGTGCTAATTAGGAACAACTGGCACAAGCTTTAAATTCACAAGGACAATGGTGTTCATCATTGTAGGAGCACATTTGCGAACAGTTCTGCAGTTTAAGAACACATTGTGGATCTGGCATAGATTTTTCTTAGGACAAATGTAAGAAAAATATTAGGATGATATTGGTGAATGAGGCCCATTGAGGGTGGGGCTGGGGGAGTCTGCCCACCTTCAGTTTTGTGAACCTGCCAACAGAGACGTGCAGATAGACAACCTGAAGCGGGAGATCGAGCTGCTGCGGGTGGAGCTGGAGAGGATCAAAGCTGAGGTGAGGATGAGCAGGGGAATGGGTCCCCCCCACGCACAGGGAGCCTCTGTATGTGTGTGTGCAATAGGCTCCGCCCCCTGCCATGTTTCATAAGATTCAAGAGGTTTATTTGTCACATACACAGTTGTACACATACAACATGTAGTGAAATGTGACCCTGGTCACTCCGGGCAGCTGTGCTTAAAAAGACAATAATAACATGTAAAAAGAGAGTAAGATATGAAATATAAAGATAAGGTCATAATTGGGGAATAAAATGGGGATGGGGCTGCTGGGATGTGTGATGGCCAGACCGTACTTTGCTGGTGTGGAATGTGACAGAGGGTGTTGGAATGGAGAGGGTGGGGCGGACCGTCACAGGGGAGGGGGATGCAGACCAGTGTGTCTGGGCTACCTTAGCACCTGCCTGGCTGTGACCTTGGCTAACACGCTGTGTATCCCGCCCGCCCCCCCCCCCCCCACCAGGCCCAGCGCTTCATCACACAGCTTAAGTCCCAGATCAACAGCCTGGAGGCAGAGCTGGAGGAACAGCGAGCTCAGAAGCAGCGCGCCCTGGTGGAGAACGAGCAGCTGCGCATGGAGCTGGAGGCCCTGCGCAGGCAGAGCACCGAGAATGAGGGCCTGCAGACCACCTTCATGGAGGCCGAGAGTGAGGGCCCCACCCCGCGCAGCACGGACACCTTTACTGATGCTGTTGCTGGGTCATGGCCCCGAGCACAGATCCTTACAGACAGTGACTGGACTGTAGACTGACACTAACGCAAACATTGGCTTTAACTGATTCTAACACTAATACAGACACTAACACTAAATCCAGCACCTACACTAACATTAACTCTGATTCTGACAATGGTCCAGACTCCAACAATAACTCTGCATATGAACACTGACACCAGCACCTGAGTTGGGTAATTCAGGTTCAGAGAGTAAAAGTCTAGACCAAGATTTTGTTTCGACCAACCAGATAAGCATAAAGAGTCACAGCCACTGAGTATTCAACTGGTTGGTTGAAACTAAATCCCGGTCTGGATTTTTACTCTCTGGACCTGAATTACCCAACTCTGACCAGCATCTACAAGCAGGACTGACGTAGAGAGCAGCGCACATATTAATGCTGACGGCATCTTGGCCATAGGAGGTTTGAAGTCTGACCCTCAAGCCGTTTTGTCTGGCCTGTGAAATCGCATGGTCCATCAGGGCCAGCATCATAGGGGTACTGGGTATGGTGGGAGTAACGTAAAGCCACGCGTCTCCCCGTCTCCTGCTAGAGCGGGCTCAGGCCACAGAGATGCGCTACGCCAAGCTGAAGGAGAAGCACGCCGAGCTGGTCAGCAGCCACGCCGAGCTGCTCAGGAAGGTGTGAGCCCCAGCTGACCTCTGACCTCTCACAGCGCCCTATCCCCTGCTTCCATCCTCTGTCTGACCGTTCTGCTCCCCCTCGCTTCCCCTGTCTGGACCCTCTGAGTGTCACAAGTGCACCTGCTCATTTCCATTCAAATGTTTACCCATGTTTCTTAAACTGTACTCGCACTTTCACTCTCTCTCTGTATGTCTCTCTGTTTCTGTATATGTGTGTCTGTTTGTATTTCTGTGTGTGTGTGTGTGTCTGCCTGCCTGCCTGCCCGCATGCACCTTCAAACATAGCCTTTTGAGCATTCGGCAAGGGGCTGACTATGGAAGCACATGGGTGAGTGGCTCTCAAGCGCCCGGCCATCTTTGTTTTTGGGCTGCAGAGCGCAGACACGGTGAAGATGCTGTCGGCCACGCAGCAGACGCAGGAGGAGGTCGCCCGCACCAAGCAGCAGCTGGCCTTCGAGATCGAGCGCATCAGGCAGGACTCCGACATGAAGGTGAGCCCGCCGGTCCCGCCCACGCACCCCGCCCACCCCCTCTTCCTACTCGCTGGGGTTCAAGCCCCGTCATTTAACGCGGCCATGTGTCTGTCTTTGTGCAGCTAGAGGAACAGAAATTCGAGATGGACCGGCTGAGGCGGGAGCTGGAGGAGAAGAGGAATGAGGTCTCCCGCATCCAGGGGGCGCTGGAGGGCAACTTGGCGGTAAGACTACACCTACAGCTTCTATGGGGAAATGGGTGCCTGTTAGTGGAACCAGAAACAAAATTGGGCCAAAGAGCATTATGTGTATAGTTTTTAATCATCGCAAGTCAATCGCTTTCCACACAGAATAAATAACAATGTAGCATCACTGATCAGCAGCGGTAAAATTTCCCAATGCCCCCCTGTCATGTTTTAGCACTAGTTGTTTAGCGAATTGTTCATATGTCGGTTTTTTTCTGTAGCTTTTTTGTTTTGCCCAAAAAAAAAATTCAAGCAGCCTTTTTCAGCTTAGCCAGTACCCTCCGGGTTATTAGCGTTCTGCGGTACACGCGCATGCTGACGCACACAGACGCACGCACACACACAGATGTGTAAAGGGAGAGCTGTATTCAGTTTACAATGCCTGGTATCTGTCATTAGGAGCCCTGAAGCTCAAACCAGCAGACCTCAATAATAGGAGATGATTGAAAACTTGTTTTTTTCTTTTAATTTAAAGCAGATGAAGCTGCAAAACAGGAATTGTTCTGCATGTGTTTTGGGTCGATATTCCCGTTAAAAATTGTTCAAGCAAATGTGCTGAAATTCCAGGTTCAAAAAATAAAGCAACCCGGCAGTGGGCAAATAACACAGAGGCTTACGGTTCGGCCCTCATTGATTTAATCAGCTGTCAGATTTCTATCAGATTTTTAAAAAATACATGCAGGCACGTGAAACTTGCAGCTGAGCCTGACAGTCACACGTAAATCAGACCTGTGGCTCCTCCTGTCCTACATGTGCTCACTTAATCGTCGGGCTGTATTTCCAGCGATCAGGCCTGCGTTACTTGAGTTAGTGGGCAGCTGTAATTCAGTGATTCCTTGGGGATGGTGGGGACCCTGCCAGTGTTTTGCTCCCCAGCTTGTTCCACAGCAACACTGTCTGGCCCAGTTTCTGTGTGTTTGGGTGGCAGCTCTTCCCTGATGGACTCAGCATACAAATCGCATGCAAACCGCTGAGCCATATCCCTCAGGCAAATCCGTGTCAAAGACATTCATAGGAACTGAAAGCACTCCTGCCCCCCCCCCCCCCCACAGCTTTGGCCCATCACCCTCGGGACAAGTGACACACCCTGAGGCAGAAAGTGCGAGCGATCCCGAGCGATCGGGACCTGTAACTGATCAGGGCATCGGCCACTGGGGGTGTGAGGCCAGGGCTGTCTCAGGGTGTGCTGGAGCTCTAATCGAGGTTCTGCTGAGTACCCCCCCCCCAAACCCCCCAGTGGAGCAGAAAACAATTTTTGGCAGTTAATTTATATGAGAAACATTTCAGTGTGTAACCTCAGCAGCACAGAGTATCTGGCTGCTAACTAGCTAGCTCACATCTTCACAAGAAAAGTATTAAAATATTAAAACTGCAGTAAATTATTGCCAACGTCACAGAATGCAACCAGAGGTATGTCTTTTTTTTTTCCCCCTCACTCACTTTTTCATGAACCCTAATAAAAGGGGCACCCTGGGCCCTGTGTCGCCTATAGGGCAGGTCGGCTCTGCATGTGGCTGATCACGGCTTTGGCCGCTCTGCCCTGCGTGTGTCTTATCACGGCTTTGGCCGCTCGGCCCTGCGTGTGTCTTATCACGGCTTTGGCCGCTCGGCCCTGCGTGTGGCTGATCACGGCTTTGGCCGCTCGGCCCTGCGTGTGGCTGATCATGGCTTTGGCCGCTCTGCCCTGCGTGTGGCTGATCACGGCTTTGGCCGCTCGGCCCTGCGTGTGGCTGATCACGGCTTTGGCCGCTCTGCCCTGCGTGTGTCTTATCACGGCTTTGGCCGCTCGGCCCTGCGTGTGGCTGATCACGGCTTTGGCCGCTCGGCCCTGCGTGTGGCTGATCACGGCTTTGGCCGCTCGGCCCTGCGTGTGGCTGATCACGGCTTTGGCCGCTCGGCCCTGCGTGTGGCTGATCACGGCTTTGGCCGCTCGGCCCTGCGTGTGGCTGATCACGGCTTTGGCCGCTCGGCCCTGCGTGTGGCTGATTTTTTACTGGGTCATAAAGAGAACCAGACCAAAGGACCCCCTGCCAGGCCACAACTACATATCCTGTCCTAAGTGGCCAATGTGAAAACAAGAACTAGTACTCTTCTTGACAAATACAACTCATTGCATGAATGAAGTTGATCAGTACGTTTGCAGGCACAGCTTACATAAGTTACGGTTATAGCTCAGCTATGCTATTTAATCGGACTACAGTACTGTCCTTGTCCCAGCATATATGCACGGGTAGGGAATTGATTTATTGATTGAGGTATGTCTGACTCTGCTACAATAGGTGGCGATATGGCTCCTTTCAGCTTGTTGGTATTGGGCTTTTTCCTGGTGACCTATTATGTCACATATATGAAATTCATTAAATAGTAATAGATGCGTGGACAAATGGAACTGACACAAGCTTTAATTGTGATTTGGTTGGAAGAACAGATATAACAAGATAAGGATAGCATAACAAGAAATAAGGTATTTTGTATAATATACTATGACAGCCTGATATTGCAACATTTTCAGATATTGCAATGTGATTTTGTTGTGTTAAATATTGGGGTATTTATGAAACAAAAAAGGAGTTCAACAAATTTCTGAATCCTGTCTAGGAGTGATTTTAAACAACAATTAAGGATGAAAATGATTATGATTGTCTCGGAGAGCGCGTGCAGCGCTTATGCAAAAGCATCTTCAAAAACTTCAAACTAATTTTTAAACATATACTAGATAATTTTGAAAATGAACAATCAACAAAATGGCAAAACTAGTTAGGTTTGTTTTTCCCCTATGACAGAGTAAATAAACTCCCTGCGCTGTAATATTCATACTAAATTGAAGGTAAGAAAAAGCCTGATCTTAATAAGGTGATGCAAGAATTGTATGTGCATAACATGCGACGTTGGTATTAATATCGCACGTCGTCCAGTCCTACTACATCCAATCGCATTATCTGGGTGTCTTTGAGAAATTTGCTTTAGTACGATTTCAGTCAGATTAACATGTTTACATGCACTTTAAAAGTGTGGTTTTAGTCAGACTAACACAGTAATTTGATTTTCTTAGTGTGCATGTAAATAGTGACTGTGATATTAGCTGCTAGAGGTGTTTCTCTCCCACCACCTCTGCTTGTCCCATCCCTTACTCAGTCACACAATTCCATCTTTGTTTTCCACCTTTCACGCTGAACTTTTTAACCCTCTTCATTTCCGTGGACCTCAGCGAGTTGAAGGAAAGTCATCGATTGTTCAAGAATCGCATTGCTTGCGTCACGACTGATGCTGCCCCGTCATGAACTGTGTGGCTGCGTGTGCCGCAGGCGGGCCAGAAGCTGAACGGCGCCGTGGCGGCGCTGCAGGCGGAGAAGGAGGCGCTTCTGCGCTCAGTGAGCGAGCGGGAGGCCGAGCTGTCCTCGCTGCGGCAGGATGCGCAGCTGCAGCAATCATCCCTGCAGCAGGAGCGGGAGCGCAGCACCCGGGAGCTGGGCGAGCTGCAGGGCAAGCTGCAGGAGAAGGTGGGTGGGGGGGGAGGTCGCCATCCATCTGGCTGCACCGGGGAGGCGCTGACCCCCCTGACCCTGCGCCCATTTCCCCTCAGGCTAGCAGGGAGGAGCAGCTGCAGCAGAAGTTGTTGGAGGAGCAGTTTTCCCTGCTGCAAGGCACTGTGACGGAGGCAGAGGCCATCATCCAGGACGCTGCAGCCAAACTAGACGACCCTCTGCATGTGCGCTGCACCAGCTCCCCAGGTACCCCCCCCAGTACTGACCTGATTTTTAAACATCATTCACTCCATTGTTTGCACAGCAGGATTATAGTGCCGTAGCAGTGGTTTGATTTGGACAAACCGAAGGGAGGCTTTGCTCTCTGACTGCCTGCTTCTGTGCCCCCCCCCAGATTACCTCATTACCCGTGTTGAAGCCACTCTGGGCTCCATTGACAAGGTGAAGCAGGGCCATGGCGACTACATGAGGAACATGGGAGGTACAGCGTCCCTGCTCCTCCCCACTCGATCCACCTCAAATGTGTGCGGCGCCCCGCCCCTTACCCGCCCCGCCCCGCCCCACATGTGGTGTGGAGAGATATACGGCTCCCTGCTGTGAGTGCCCTCTGTATAACGCCGCCTTCCTGTCTGGCCCCCAGATGCCAGTGGCCTGCTGAGGGCTCTCACCCAGTTCTCCCATCTGACCGCCGACACCATCGTTAATGGGAGTGCCACGGCACACATGGCGCCCACAGATCACGCCGACCGTGAGTGTTACTCTGTCTCCTCCCTCAACACGTCGTCCGTTAAGCTAGTTCCTTCCATCATGCTAGTTAAGCTAATATCGCCAGCACCGATCACAAGGCTGGCAGAGCAACCCCCCACTGCTCACCTCCCCCCACTGTGGATAAATGGCTGCCCTGTGCCCTGATTCTATGCTGCGTGCCTGTCTGCCTGCCTGCCTGTCTGCCTGCCTGCCTGTCTGCCTGCCTGCCTGTCTGCCTGCCTGCCTGCGCTTGCTATCTTCACAGTTCAGTAATTCTATTTGTTCATATTTCACTTGGCTTTTTACTTCAGTGTCACTCAGCTTTCTAGCTTTAACAGTCATGTAAACATAAGCTTCTGGCCTTGTCATTCAGATCAGTGACACATACTACCCCAGTTCATTCATATCCCATTCCCCAGTGACAAAAAGTAGACTAGGCTAAACGAACAGAACACAAATACAAACATAACATTACTGTACTATTAATGAGGCTTTGTAACCTTTGTAATTTTGAGGGTTTGTTAGTATTTAGCAGTTCAGTTTAGTAACACGTCACGTAGCATAATCAGGTTTGTTGGCATTTAGCTTTACGCCACTCGCTGTAACAGCGTCACGTTATGCAGTCACTTAAGAAGCATGTATTTCCCAGCTGGAGATTGACAGGAAGTGGGGAGGTTCTTTTGTCGTACGCAAGACAGCAATCAGCCACTGAGCAAGCAGTTGATTTAATTCTGTGGCACAGCTGTGCTTTACACAAGGGATTGAGAGTGCCTGCAGTTATGAATTTTCACTTAGAATCGAACCATTATCCTGTTAATTCAGCTGATTAAATGAACGAGGGCCTATCCATAAGCCTCTGTGTTATTTCCCCACCGCTGGGTTTAGTAATTTTCTATACCTGGGATTTCAGCACGTTGCTCGCATGATTTTTAATGGGAACCCCACTGGCCACTAGCAGGAATGCGAGGAGGGTCACGCCTCACCTTTGGCTCTGCCCCCTTTCCCAGGGCTCACGGAGAGCTGCCGGAATTGCGCCACCCAGAGTCTGAGCTTCCTTCGCGAGCTGAAGTCCAGGGCTTCCCTGCAGAGAGCCGATCCGGTGGCCGTGCGCCTGGTCGTGCAGCGCATCCTGCAGCTAAGCCGGGTGAGCTGTCAGTTCTGCCCAGGGGGGGCTGGACGTGTGCATTTTCTCTCACAGCTGTGTCTGTTCGGTGTCACGACTTAAATACATGCTATTGCGGGTTTGGGGGTTAGTGTTGCATTTGAATGAACTAAACATTCATGAAATTAGCAGGACGGTGTGTGACTCTGAGTTTGGGGTTTGTACTCTTGTCCAGAAGTTTGTGGATTCACATCCCATAGTCCTGATCTTCACTTGTACTTTATAAATAATAAAAAAGTAAAATGAAATGGAATTTAGATGCAGGTGTACTATGCTTGCCAGCATTGTCTGCAGTACATGACTCAATATGGGAAATCTCGTAATGCATAGTGAGGAAAAATGACAGACTTAATGGAAAACCATCCAACACAGGAGTTACAGCCCAAGGGCAGAGATATTCGTGAGGAGGAGCTCGGGGACATGGTGGACAAGGAGATGGCAGCCACGTCAGCGGCCATTGAGGAAGCTGTGCGGAGGATTGACGTGAGTCAGCTTCCTGTCACTAAGCACCCACAATGCCGTAGGAGCAATATCTGGGCCGATAGTCTTACTTCTGTAATGTGGTGGGAGGATTTAATTGCTGGATATGTACTAAATTTATTTTAGTGGTGAATAATTTATTACACTCTGTTCAATCATTTTTCATGTTGTGCCTGATAGTGGTCCTGGTATTGTGGTACATTGCTGATAAATGCATTACAGGTCATTCCAAAACCCAAAGTTCTGTTTTTCTCAACAGGAAATGATGAATCAAGCTAGGAAGGACACCTCTGGAGTCAAACTGGAAGTCAATGAAAGGTCAGTGAGTCAGCCCTAAAAAAGAAAGGAATAATCTTAACCATAAACCACTTTGATGTTGTTTCAGTAGGGTAAGACACTTTTTTATAAAGCACCGGTTGTCATAGTGCGGTTTAAGCACTGCTGATCCTGCATTTTGGGGAAGGGAAAGTAAAAATAATTGACCTTGTGGTAAAATGTCTTATTGATAAATTTATCTATTTTTCTTCAGGATTCTGAATAGCTGCACAGATCTAATGAAGGTAAGATGGAGCCTCTGGACCAATTTGACACACGGTGCTGAAGAACCAGAGAGTGCCTCACTCTGCCGTGTCTCTGCTGCCCCCTGCAGGCCATCCGCATGCTTGTCATAGCTTCGACAGACCTCCAGAAAGAGATTGTGGAAAGTGGAAGGGTGAGTTGGGAGACCCCGCTGGGCTCACTGCGTTCTCATTATGCTGTATCAGTGCACTTGGCATCCCTGAGATGGCTGGCAAATGGCTCTGTTGTGGTGGCGGTGGACCCGTCTCGAAAGCCGCAGGAACTAACCAGTAACAAATCCTCCCCCCTGCGCAGGGCGCCGCCTCTGTGAAGGAGTTCTATGCCCGGAACTCGCGCTGGACCGAGGGCCTAATCTCCGCCTCCAAGGCCGTGGGCTGGGGAGCCACGCAGATGGTGTAAGTACAGACAGATGGATGAAGGCGCTCGGCAGATGGATGGATGCCCGTAAACGTACAAGGCGAAAATTGGCTTGGGGGGTGGTCCGAGAGGGGACAGCCCAGATCCACTGAACTCTCAGGATTGCCCTGTCATTCTGGGCTGGTTTTATGGGCGTGTCCCCAGCTTTGGAGAGTCCTTTGGCCAAACTATCCCAGTATTGACAGAGCAATATTCTTAATTATTCTATTGTATATCAACGTATTCTGTATATATTACACATTCAAATATAGAAAAGGTTTAGAGTGCTTCAATACGACCCCATTGTTACAAAACATGGGAATAACGTTTTAATGGTAAATGTTCTCAAATGTGTCAAAGGATGCTAGGTTTTCCGAACTCTTAAAACAGCGCCGCCTTGTTCATGCTATGTCACACCACAACACTAGAGGGCGCAGAATGTTTTTGCCACAGCAGAGCCACATTCAGAGCGCATGTAGCCATATTGTGGCTGGGATTGATGTGAAATGATAGCAAACTAGCTGGATTAGAGAGCATCTGGAAGTTTAGAGTGTGACTACCCCCCCCCCCCCAACCTTCCCACAGTGAGTCAGCTGACAAGGTAGTACTGCACATGGGAAAGTATGAAGAGCTGATCGTCTGCTCGCATGAGATTGCTGCTAGCACCGCCCAGCTAGTGGCTGCCTCCAAGGTGAGATTGTGTGTGTGTGTGTGTGTGTGTGTGTGTGTGTGTGTGTGTGTGTGTGTGTGTGTGTGTGTGTGTGTGTGTGTGTGTGTGTCTGTGTGTGTGACACACAGCTCTACTCCCTCACACCTCCAAGATTCCACCCCCGCTCTGTGTGCGCAAAACTGGGTTGGATCGATACCAAAATTTTGGCTTCTATATCAGCTTTGATACCCTGGGTATCAATACCAAATCGATACTGTAAAAATTTCCCATTAAAATATATTTTATTGGTCTGACATCAACAGGACTGTTCATGAATTAAACCAATAGTAATAGCTTGTTATATAGTTTTTACAATATCAGTGAAATAAGCATAGAATAATTGAACTCCCTTCAGTGCATAGATTCTGATGATAATTTGGCTTCAGCATGTGCTGATTACAGCATGTTGCCGGACACCAAACCACCTCAGGGATGAGAACCTGAGTGCAGCCATGTGGCAGGTGATACCTCCGAACCACATTAGTCCGAATGGACCAGTGTGAGTTTTTTCCCCAGTGGCTGGAGTTCCAATCCTGCCACCAACCCCCAAGTTATTCCCTGTAAGTTGGACGACCTCCTTATAGGGCTGGATGTAGATTAACGTCATACCCAGGACAAAGCAATTGCAGGTTAAGGGCCTTGCTCAAGGGCCCAACAGAGTAGAACCACTCTGGGCATTCACGGGATTCGAACCAGCAACCTTCCAATCGCTGGGACAGATCATTAGCCTCGGTGCCGCCAATCCACCCTCAAAATTACAAAGGTTACAAAGCCTCATTAAATAGTACAGTAATGTTAGGTTTGTATTTGTGTTCTGTTCATTTAGCCTAGTCTACTTTTTGTCACTGGGGAATGGGATATGAATGAACTGGGATGTAGGCTAAACATGACTGTGAACAGAAACAGGAAACATAATAACCGCTAAATGACATCACTGTCGTGTCTTATGTCTGTTATCATGCACAGCTGATGGTCTTTAACCTCCATTTATAAATCAGGGTGAGCGAGCGGCTGCTGCTTGCTAGGTTGCACATGCTGCCCCCTTATAACTGCATTCGCACGCCAGACACTCCATCTGTATAGCTTCTCTACACAAGAGTTGCATAAAATAAGTGACTTTGTCTCTCCCCAAAGCACGATTTCGGTATAACCATCCTGCAACTTTTTTTTAATGTATGCAGTATGCTTGTGTGATATGACAGAATTATCAATATCATCAGTAATGTGGGTATCTGACAGTGAATTATTGCCTTTGTTGAGGAAGTAGGCAGAGTGACCACACACTTCAAACCTGACAGAATTAAATTGACAAAATTAAATTGAACACTTGTCACCTTGCTCATGCTATGGCACACCACAACACTAGAGGGCGCAGAATGTTTTTGACACAGCACAGCCACATACAGAGCGCAAGTAAGCGTAATGTGGCAAGTGCACGAGTCATTTTAATAAAGATGATGACAGCTCTTTTAAAATGGAAGTTGCACTCTTTATTAATAGCCGCTATTGGTCTTCTACTAGCAGCGGCACAGATGGAGAAGCCAACAATCTATACAACACTCACGGTGACATGCTAATGAAACATGCATTCCATGGCAAACATTACACGGTTATGACATTTACTGTTAACAGAAATACACACATTCACTATTTACAGATATGAGCCGGGCAGAGCAAAGCATGCTGGTAACTGCATAATCAGTCCTTTTGATCAACACCTTGGCGTCAAATTGTCAGCCAATCAGGGGGTGGAATCGGAGCTAAGTGCGTTGAAACTGTGATCGTGCTGATTATGAAAACTATCGTTTATCCTGATATTTTTCAATTGAAATATAACATGCTACTTTTTAAACATGGTCTAGCCCTAGCAATACAGATGTACAGCACATTTTCATCAAATATCGGAATTTGTAAAATTATAGAATTATGTCTCAGATTTTTGTCACGACAATACTGATACTGGTATATGGAGCAGCGTTATTGTGAAATTTGCATGTTCTATGCTTGTGCTATGCAGGGCCAACTGGACCTTTGCAGGGGTTCTAGGCAAAGCTTTACTCAAGAGGCTTCTCACCAAGAAAATTGGCGATTTATTTCAGTTTTTATATATATATATATATATATATATATATATATATATATATATATATATATATATATATATATATATATATAAAAAAAACTGAAATAATCACCAATTTTCTTGGTGAGAAGCCTGTGTGTGTGTAATATAAAAAAATTATCTTACTTTGTTGGGGCCCCCTTGTGCCAATCAGACCCTGGCCAGGTCTGATTGGCCCACTTTGCATAGGTTTCCTTCAGGTTCCCAACTTTCCTCCCACAGCCAAAGGAACTTGTGGTCAGACGAACTGGCATCCCTGAAATGCCCTCAGTGGTGGCGGTCCATGCCCCACGATAGACTGACATCCCGTCCTGCTTGTCACTTTCTTTCGGTCCCATGCTTCGTTCCCCTTGACTTCCTCCATTCTAAATAAAGCTGAGAAATCTCCCATCTGTTTTAATACTCACCCGGTTCAGTTCAAACTTGCCAGATAGTATTTTCCAAGGTAACCTTTCATTTCGTGGTACATTTACATTATCATGAGTGGCTGTCACGTTGATGGTCTTAGTAACATGTTGGTTGTCAATGTTAAGGTTGTGATGTTTAGCCAGTGATGAGCAGAACCCTGGGGCAGCCTTCATATGTCTATCGCCGGGGTACAGGTGAAGGCTGACTGCAACAGCAGGAAACTGACGACACTTCAGCAAGCCTCTCGCTATGTCAATGAGATGGCAGCCAAAGTGGTGGCCTCCACCAAGACGGGACAGGAGCAGATCGAGGAGAGGGGTGAGTGCCCCGAGTCATGCTGCCCAATAAGGGTGCAGAGCAGGCAGATTCTGGCCAATGAGGAACCAGTTGGAGACCAGCCTGCAAAAAACATCTGTCTTACCAGTAGAATGCAGTAACTTTCATTTTCCTCCTCTCTCAGATAATATGGACTTCTCAGGCATGTCTTTGATTAAGCTGAGGAAAGAGGAGATGGAGTCACAGGTCAGCCATCAAACTGTTTAACAAGTCCCTGTTTTGGAAGCCCCCCCACTAGTTTTAAATGTCCTCTGTCCACGTATTTAAGTAAAATCAGGAAACCGTGTGGGGTTGGCAGAAAAGTCATTATTCTTTGAAATCTAATTTTGTATGTGAATTATTTTAAGGCGGTGGGGTCCAAACCGAGTATTCTGGTAACCTGAGAGAGGAAGCCACTTTAGTGTAGTCTGGAGAAAGTCTCAGTTCTGGTGTTTGGCGAGTCCTGTACGTAACATGTCACCCTCGCGTGGCAGGTGAAGGTCCTGGAGCTGGAGACGCAGCTGGAGAGCGAGCGCATGCGCCTGGGCGAGCTGCGGAAGAAGCACTACGAGCTGGCTGGAGAGCCGCTGCCTGAGGGCAACGGTTTCACCAGCGCCGCCTCCCCATCTTCACCCAAACCCAGCAAACCTGCCATCATGAAGAAACCCCCACTGGCCCAGAAGCCCAACGTCCCACCCAAGAACCAGGTGAGGGACTTTGAGCAAACACCCAAACGATATTAGCATCTGAGCTACAGCATAGTAGGCATCAGTCGTATGATGACCCCGGTTTGAATTATTTTCTCTCACTTCTCTCTCGACCATGCTATGATGCTTCCTGTAATAAGCCATATCTGTTTCATATGTGTGGCTCTGTGGGTTTGGACCTTGTGCTCATGATTTTGATGGTGATGGGTTCAAATCCCAGCATAATGGTTTGGGCCCTTGAGTAAGGCCTTTAACCCCAATTGCTTCAGGGACTGTCTGGCCCTGCTCTCTCAATTGTACAACGCTTTAGATAACATTACATTTATTTATTTAATATTGCCCTGCGATGGGTTGGCGCCCCATCCTGGGATGTTCCCTGCGTTGCACCCATAGCCTCCAGGATAGGCTCCAGACCCTGAATAGGACAAGCAGTTACAGAATATGGATGGATGTTAAAGTAATGCATTAATTATATTAAAAAAAAAAACACACACACAGTATGTGGAAGCATACAAATGTTATAAATCAGCATTTTGCCCTATTTAACCATTTTCTGAAATTTCCCCTCCAGTTTAGGTGAATGGTGGCTGCAGACGAACAGTCATGATGATGAACTGATACGGTGCAGACAGGCTGCTGACGTCAGTCGTGTCACTTTAAAGCCCAACCAACCATAACAAAACAGTTTTTTGTGCTCCTGTATACGTTGACCACGCTTCACTGTACCCCACCCCTATTGATTTTTTTCCCCCCAATTTTTTGCCAAGTTCGTATTTTATTTTGCCATGACGTTATTTGCTTTTCTCACTAAGCGATGTTGTGTTTTTCTTCCGCTATTTTTCAAGAGTGAAAGCAGCATGTAAGAAGACAAAGTTCATGACACGTGTGCCTTTCCCTGCCTGACAAGCACTGATGGCCATTACTGTTCTGGCTCCCAGTTATTAACCTGCTGCTGGGAAGCCCAGAGACAGCACTGTACTTGTTCCTCGGCTTGTGTTGTAACCGAGCACAGAATGCACTTCGTTACACAATATCGCGAGTCGTATATCATGGCCGTGACACGGATGCTAAAGCATAGAGACTAACTGATGTAAATGCACGGGTTTATTACGCGCTAAGGGCTGCTCTGCACCTGTAGGTTGGTTGTAGTGGTTGTAGTGCAGGCATCAGTAATGCACACGAAGCACACCTTAAAATGCTGCTCCATTCACCCTTGTGCATCCTGATGATTATTTTAGTGACACAACAGATTAAATCCGCAGCTTGCAATGTAGAAATAGACACCATTACTGAAAACTCTCCTAACCACCACCACCCCCCCCCCCCCCATATGATTAGATGCAATCAGACATTTTTTTTTATTGAACATGTAAACAAGTGACCGGGTTAGCCCTTCCTTTGACTTTATTTCGGGATTTACTCTTTGGCTGGCATTATACATTATTGGCTCAGCATAAGAATCTGCCCGTGGGAACTGGCTCATTTTGAAAGACGAACCACATTTCTCTCATTTTAATTTTGTTTCTCTCTTTAGATGGGATGTATTAACTGTAGTGCAATCAGTAGGCCTAACGGTCAGCCATCTGATCCACTCAAACCCAGGGCCACGTCTTCACTCTTGTCCACTGGTGTATTTTAATACTATTTATATATGATAAAGCGTACAAGATTAGGAACAGCGTACTGTATGTAGGACTGCAACTAAACTGTACTCAATGAAAATGTCCTTTCTTGTAGCGCAGAGGAGATTTTTTATGTAGTATTGTAGGAGAAAACTCTAAGTAATGGTTCAGCTTTTTAAATGGGCACACAAGCTGTATATATTTTTTGGGACAGTCATAACTAATGACACTTGGGTGCTTTGTTTAAAAAAAATAGATGGGGGTGTCTGTGAAACACTTTCTTTCCCTGTTTCTGTATTGAACCCGTCTTTATACTCTCAGATCTATTAATATATTTTAGTATCGATTATTGTGGTTATTAATGTGTGTAAATGGCAAATGGATAATAAATGTTTATCAACAGAAGCATCCGTCTCATTATTGAAGTCTGAAAGTAACATTTGCATACTTCTGTTACTTTATACTGTCTGCAAGTTTAATTATTTGCACTGAAATCTATTATTGACTATTGCTTTAAACATGAAAAATAATGCTGTTTTCATTGGTGTGCACACCAGCTGTCATATCTCAGAATATTTGTTTTTCTTTTCTTCATGATATATATCCCCAGACACTGCAAACACCATTGGAAAAAAACATGTACCTACAAGTGTGTACTTAATAAAATACAAATTTGACAAAGCCCCTCAAAAGTGTAAAGTAACTAAAGTCTCAACCAACCCCTGTATAAAACCGCAATAGACCTATCACTAATCTTCATTAATAGGGAAAACGTTTTAAGTAACAAGGCACAGACTTCCATAAATGTTTTTCATAAATATTAAAGTAACCACACACCGAAGCTACATTTGAAGCTACACAGGCACCCACACACACAATCGCTCCGTCATCCAAACATTCTTAACCAAGATACACCATGAACAAAATCCTGACAGAAACTCCAATAAATTACAATTCATTAATGAGTAAAGTTGGTTGAGGCTTTATACAAACATTATCTGTTTACTTCCCCTGATTTTCACCCTGATCAGAAAATACATGGACAGATTATTGCAAATGAACTCTTATAGCAGGACAGTGTAACATCCTTTATTAGTTATTCTATAGAGAAGCTATTTGTGGTGATAAGCAGGAACTGGGTGACGCATTCCGCTTATGGATGTTAATTTTTCTTAATAGCAGCTTCTATTTTCTTGCTGAATTATGGCTAGTGAAAATATAAGTGTAACCATGATAAATGTTAACATCCTCGTAGTATGACTAGTAGGCCTATTATGCAAACAATTAAAAATTGCTACAATGTTCATTATGAAGTGGAGCATTTGTGTGAATTACAATTAAGATTTCACTAATGAAAGATGTACAATATGGAGAAACATATTGGGACACAGCTTTTAATCATTGAATTCAGGTGTTTCATTCAGACCCATTGCCACAGGTGTATAAAATCAAGCACCTAGACATGGACTCAGGTGTACAAACATTTGTGAAAGAATGGGTTGTTCAGAAGAGCTCATTGAGTTCAAGTGTAGCACTGTCATAGTATGCTAGGGAAACAGCTGCCTGACTGCATTGTGCCAACTGCAAGGTTTGGTGGTATGCTGATGTTCTCCATGGGTTAGGCTATAGGCCCCTTCCAGTGGAGAGAACTCTTAATGCTTTGGCATACCAAGAAATTTTGGACAATTCTATGCTTCCCACTTTGTGGGAAGAGTTTGGGGAAGGGCCTTTTCTGTGCCAGCATGACTGTGCCCCAGTCCACAAAGCCAGGTCCATAAAGATATGGTTGAGTGAGTCTGATGTGGGATGTACTAGGACGGAGATTACGAGCCTGACTGCATAAAAACTCTGAATGAATGGGCAAAAATTCCCACACACACACTCCAAAATCTTGTGGAAAGCCCTCCCAGAAGGGTGGCAGCTGTTACAGCTGGAAAGGGGAGACCAACTCCATACTGATGCCTAAGGATTTATAATGGGATGTCATAAAAGTTCCTTTAGGTGTAATGGCCAGGTGTCCCAATAATTTTGTCATCTATATAGTGTGTGTGTGTAATATATATACACTCACCTAAAGGATTATTAGGAACACCATACTAATACGGTGTTTGACCCCCTTTTGCCTTCAGAACTGCCTTAATTCTATGTGGCATTGATTCAACAAGGTGCTGAAAGCATTCTTTAGAAATGTTGGCCCATATTGATAGGATAGCATCTTGCAGTTGATGGAGATTTGTGGAATGCACATCCAGGGCACGAAGCTGCCGTTCCACCACATCCCAAAGATGCTCTATTGGGTTGAGATCTGGTGACTGTGGGGGGCATTTTAGTACAGTGAACTCATTGTCATGTTCAAGAAACCAATTTGAAATGATTCGAGCTTTGTGACATGGTGCATTATCCTGCTGGAAGTAGCCATCAGAGGATGGGTACATGGTGGTCATAAAGGGATGGACATGGTCAGAAACAATGCTCAGGTAGGCCGTGGCATTTAAACGATGCCCAATTGGCACTAAGGGGCCTAAAGTGTGCCAAGAAAACATCCCCCACACCATTACACCACCACCACCAGCCTGCACAGTGGTAACAAGGCATGATGGATCCATGTTCTCATTCTGTTTACGCCAAATTCTGACTCTACCATTTGAATGTCTCAACAGAAATCGAGACTCATCAGACCAGGCAACATTTTTCCAGTCTTCAACTGTCCAATTTTGGTGAGCTCGTGCAAATTGTAGCCTCTTTTTCCTATTTGTAGTGGAGATGAGTGGTACCCGGTGGGGTCTTCTGCTGTTGTAGCCCATCCGCCTCAAGGTTGTGCGTGTTGTGGCTTCACAAATGCTTTGCTGCATACCTCAGTGGTAACGAGTGGTTATTTCAGTCAAAGTTGCTCTTCTATCAGCTTGAATCAGTCGGCCCATTGTCCTCTGACCTCTAGCATCAACAAGGCATTTTCGCCCACAGGACTGCCGCATACTGGATGTTTTTCCCTTTGCACACCATTCTTTGTAAACCCTAGAAATGGTTATGCGTGAAAATCCCAGTAACTGAGCAGATTGTGAAATACTCAGACCGGCCCGTCTGGCACCAACAACCATGCCACGCTCAAAATTGCTTAAATCACCTTTCTTTCCCATTCTGACATTCAGTTTGGAGTTCAGGAGATTGTCTTGACCAGGACCACACCCCTAAATGCATTGAAGCAACTGCCATGTGATTGGTTGATTAGATAATTGCATTAATGAGAAATTGAACAGGTGTGCCTAATAATCCTTTAGGTAAGTGTATATATATATATACACACACACACACACACACCCACCCTAGTACTGACAGTTCAATTCTTACGTATATCAAAATATACAGAAATGAACTGGGCATAGTACAACATGATACCAAAACAAACCAAATTAACTAAGTTATGATCGGAAACGACAGAAATTACAGCAGGACTTGGTGACCTGGGTAGTCCCGCCCTGACGCCGCAAGAGCGCTCAATGCCGGGTCGCAGCAGCCACATCCAGCCGCACGGCTGTGACATGCGCACTGACTTTGCTGCAGCCCAGCCTGGTCTTGCACAGCAAAATTTGCGGACTGCTATGGAGCCGCCTGAGTTTTAGTTACATGCTATCAACGGAGAGCTTTGAGCAAAGAAAATGGACGAGTGCTGGTGGCCGCCTAATTAGCGATCCGTGGGAGTTTGTTAATAACGCGGAAAGCAGTCCTGTGAAATAAACGAGGAGGGCCTGCGGGAGGAACTCGGCTGGAAGGAAATAGAGGAGAACAGGAACGGCATTGTCGAGGGTGGGAGGCAGTCATGGAAGATTTTGGGTCGGCGATGGAGAAGAATGCGACCGAGCTGACTGTCATGGACGTGTACGACATAGCCGCAGTGGTGGGACAGGAGTTTGAGAGGATCATAGACCAGTACGGCTGCGAAGCGCTCTCCAGGCTAATGCCCAAGGTTGTGCGAGTGCTGGAGATCCTGGAGGTGCTGGTCAGCCGCAACAGCATCAGCCCGGAGACGGAGGAGCTGCGTCTGGAACTGGATCGCCTGCGGCTGGAACGGATGGACCGGCTGGAGAAGGAAAAGAAGCACCAGAAGGTCCCGTATTTCCCCGAACCAAAGTATCTGCACATATGAGAATAGTGTCCCGGCATTTCCAGCACACTCCCCTCGGACTCTTGCTTTTCATTTTCCGATAGGCGTTAGTATATTCCTTGGATCGCACGGAAACATTGGCTCACGTCGATACCGGTGCGGTCATTGTTTATTTTTAGAATCTATATATACAATTAAATTTAATCTTTGCGAATATTATCTTTTCTCATACCAACAAGTGATCCACAAAGCAATGCCAATGACAGTAAAGCAACAGGAAACTATTTTTGAGTATCCGCTCAACACTGGTATATACACAGACCACAAGTTTTTGAAAACTTTTGGGCAATTTACGAGTAATGACAGCGGTCTCTTCAGCTGCATATTAACTTGTTTAAAATTTATTGTTTAAATGCGGCGAGGTGTTTCAGTTATAGCGATTATGGATTTTTAAAACAATATGGCTCCTCATATGAAACTCAGCATTAAGATAACGAATTCATTATTCTAAGCCAATATTGTTATTAATATTATTTTTATATATCATATAATACTCTATATCGAACGTGATTTTATTTTTGGAGCTGCCTCGTCATAGCTTCTTCATGCGATGTATTTGGCATCTTTCTGGCTGGCTTTCCAGCCGCTCACATGATCGTAATAAAATATGACTGAAAAACAATCTGGAGTTTGAGAAAGAAAATCAGGAATGCGACCAGATCGTAGCGAGCCCTTTTTAACTTCTCAGGGAGACTCAGTGAAGGTCTAATTATGGCGGAAAAATTAAATTTTTTATTTGCTTTCAGGTAGGCCTATCTCAAGAGATTCTTTGAAAAAGTTCCCATTTAAATTGTTCCGAGGTCATAGTTCCTATTGAGTACTATTCCAGAAAAAAATAACAGCGAGGCGAAAAGTTGTCAGATTGAATATTGCGTTTGACAGAATAATTGTGCTTGATAACAAACGCTGATCACATCAGTGACCGCATTATGCCGGGGAGAACGATCGTTTGAGGGACTGCTCCGTTGCTTTGCAGTGTAACTGTGCACGCCTGTGTGTCAAAATAATCCAGTTTAATTACTGGTGTTATATTACCGATTTCTGGCTCGTGCGGATCCCTTGTGTTGTATCACTTGCATGAACCTGCAGCTTGTGTGCCCTGAACCACCAAGAAGCTTGGGACCGCCGCTCCCCATTTAACTCACAGGAGCTGGAGCTGGTGGAGGATGTGTGGAGGGGGGAAGCTCAGGACCTGCTGTCCCAGATTGCCCAGCTGCAGGCCGAGAACAAGACCCTGCTCAACAACCTCTCCTACAAGGACTGCCCATTGTCTGAGGAGGACCTGCAGAGGCAAGAAGGTATGGCTGAGGAACTGTCTGCACCTGCTGCGGTGCCATTGTTGAGGGAACCTGCATGGACTTTGGGTCTAGGGCAGCGTTATTTAAATCATGGTCCTCGTGGTCCGAGCACTGCTGGTTTTCCAGCCTTCCTTTACCTGTCAGTCAGGTGTGAAGCCTCTGACCAATCAGAATCAGGTAACTAACTACCTGGGAGAACTGAAAACAAGGCCTGGATTTGGAATCGAGGTCCAGGTTTTAAGAACCCTGGTCTAGGGGTTTCAAGCTTTAGTTCCCATGAGAAGCAAAGCTGTTAAAGTCCTGAGTGGCGAATTTAACCTGAATTAAAAAAAATTAAAAAAAAAAGGTACAGCTGACACGTGTAAATGTGACAGGTTATAAAACAAGTATCCATCTTCAGGTTCCTTGTTGGGTGACATCTGGGTCGTTTATGGCTGTTAGAGGTGTTACAGGCACTGGCGTAAATTGAGATTTTGAATGTTAGCCATAAAGGTACTTTGAAGTTCTGAAAGACTATCTCTGACTTCAGGTATGCACTTCCACCCAGTGTTACTCATTTTTGATGATGACTTTCCTTTATTTGCCAAGCCTGACGTTACCAACAAGATACGTCATGGCCACTAGCCAGCTTTTTTAGTCTGCTAAATAGCCTTCCAGGCATCCTACATTCATAGTTTATGCTTCATATCAGACCATGCTTATATGCTGCACCTTGACCATTCCACCTGTTACCAAGGCGTTTTCATTTTGTCATCCTTTTCCTCTTAGTGTCATGTGAATAAGCTAAGGATGAAGGGTCATTAGAGGTGACTAGCATTTACGAAGGGACATGAGGAGGTTGAAAGCACTGTTTGTTCGAGGGCCTGGACTGGCGACTTGCTGAGTAGTGAGCTTATTTCCTTTCGATGTTCAGGAAGCCGTATCGATCGATGACAGTCCTTTGTTGTCCTCTAAACGATGAGTGGGGGGGTGGGTTACGTCATTTTCACCAAACACGCCAGACGAACAGGACATTGAGAGGACCTCTTGTCATACTCCCTTGATTGCACAGACAGCACTCGTACTCAAGAGATGATGTGTATATTCAAGAGAAAAAGCATTTCTCTTAGTGAATAATGCAAGAGTAATTAATGAACATGCCGCCATCAGAGTATCAATGACCCAAGGGAGCTTTTTTGGGGAACCTCAGCCACCATGTAACACTTAACCTGCTCAAAGCACCAACAAGACCATTATTATGTTGTCAGTTAATATCCAGGGATTGTTACAGTTAAAAGCCATGGCCAGTATGATCATAAAGACCCCATGATGATGAGTTATACTTTAACTCCCGTCGTCTGGTATCTTTAGGTGTCTTGTGACCAGAGTGGTGCTAGTATAAAGTTTACCATCCAAGTGTATATTTGCATATGTTTCCAAATCTCCCTCAACATGACATGTAAACAGAGGAGAATCATGCCATGTGTGTGTGTGTGTGGGGGGGGGGGGAGTGTTGGCTGCACATATCAGTTGAGTCATGTTGAATCAAATGCTGTCCTTGCTTGTCAACTCCTGACAACTCCTGATGGATCTCAGGGGTTTGCATAGATCACATTTGAGTACCAAATTGTCCCCAAAGTGTAGTAAAACCTGAAATTTCCCTATTTTTGGGGACATCTTTTCTGTAAAAATCTGCGAATGCAATCAAAAAAGTAAAAATGGCAAAAGTCTTGTATTTGGGTTGGTTATTTATGGTTAAGGTTAGGGATGAGTAGGGGTTAAGGGTGTTGTGATTGGGATTAGGGTTTTTCCCACAGAAATGAATGGAAGGTCCCCATTTAGATAGGTATGCCTACATGTGTGTGTGTGTGTGTGTCTCTGTGTTAGTGTGTCTGTGTTTGTGTGTGTGAGTGTGCGTTGGTTATGTGGCCCTCAGACAGAGTGATGTTTGGCAGTGGAGAGAACTTTGAGGTCGAAATGAATCCATGTGTCTCTCGTGCTTGGGCAGCCTATATTTATCCTCACAGTCAAACGCATGTCGTGGAAACTTTAAATTGGGTCGTCTCTATATTTGTCATCCTGCAGTGGTGTCTTGCTTTCCCAGTTACGTTTGGAAAGTGCAGCAGGATAAATGCTGTCATACCTGCTCTAGCATGCATTTGGCAAAACTCTGCATAAAAGCCAGTCATGCAGGTTCTGTCTTTTAGGTGCCATCAGTAACCAAAAATATGTGTACATGTGATTTATAATAAACTTGAACAGGGAAATGTATTTTGTTTGTTTTAAATCTACACAGAAGGGTGTTTGAAATCCACTCCTAAATATTTTGCATTATATTTTCAACTTTTATATTTTGCAGTGGCCATTTTGTCATATGTGGGATCTTCTTGTATCTTTCTTATTTAATAAAATAAGCCCAGATGAGCGACGGAGAATGGATGAATGAATAGTTGGAATTTCTTAAGGGCAGCAGGGCGGCTCAGAGGACAGCAGGGGGGCTCAGAGGACAGCACAGTAGCCTTGCACCTGCAGAGCTGAGGGTTTGAACAGCAGCATCCCTAAGGTTGCCCCCCCCCCCCCCAAATGGACCTCTTCCTATACCGGACTACACAGAATCCTTAGTAAAGGTTGTTCTAGTGTTGCTCGTTAATCATATATCACCGAAAGTAATGTAGTGACATAACTAACAAAATTAAAATTATATGGTTTGCACCATTAAATTACAATATCATATGCACAGTGCATATTTACATTTAGCGAGTTTCATGTGGCTAAAATGAAACTATAGTGAGAAAATACAATTCAAAGTAAAAACATCTAAAAACTACATCAACACTTATTAAACTTTACTGTTAAGTCAACATGAGAAGCTACATTAATGGGTTAGGTTTTCATAACAGCGCAAATGATGAAATGCAATTGTAAAAACACTCATAAATTAAATACTGTAAAAATAAACAGGAACAAATACATAAGTATTTCAGCACTTACCAAATAATTCAGAAGTTTCCTTTCCTGGCCTTCAAAGCTGCACACTTGCGAATCACTTCATCGAAATCAATACCTTTTGCCAACTCACAAGATCGGAAATCCTTGATCGCCCTGCGTGATACTTCCATAATATGGAGAACAGAGCTGAGATTGCTACATAATCAATACAATAAAGTCTATAAAATCACATCTTAGCATTCCAATTAATTCCAAAATAATTACAGTAAAATCCCGTTATAGTGGACTCGCTTATAATGGAATATTGTCCATAACGGACGAGGTCCGCTGGTCCAGGCCGTGCGACTTTAAGAACATGCAGAAAAAGCTTCGGATATAGCGGAATTTCGCTTATAATGGACAAACAATTTAGTCCCCAGGGCCGCTTTTAGCTGTAGTTCTGTTCGGCCATAACGGACATGCAGTTCCGATATCCAGCGCAGATACGTAGTCGGGATTATTAATAGTCACGCATCTGGTCAGGTAAAGTTGGATTACTATATTTGCAATATAATAATCTATACCACAAGCGTGTCTGCTGAGGTGTGGCATGAGTAAATAGTGTCCTGTAGTTGTGTTCTGGGCATACAGCAACTCTGGATGTAACGGACTGTTTTGCCAGGTCCCTTGAAGTCCGTTATAACGGTATTTTACTGTAAAATAAAAGCGTACGCATATTACAAAGGTGAAACATGAAATGCAATGACTGTTATTGGGGAAAAAAAATTCGTTAAAATAATATGAACAGGAACATATCTTTATATTTTTAGTTACTGTCTACTTTGAAAGTTTACTACTAAAATAGCAAAGAGAACATTTCACACAGATGTTATTTAAAGTATTTTACGGAGATCAAATAATATTATATAGTAATAATGACAGATGAAATCAACCCAGAAGGCTCTCTGTTGGCTATGGGGATTGAACCAACAACCTTTGCATTATAAGGCGACAGCATAAACCACGTACCACCATGCCACTGTACGAAGCATTTGTAACATTTACGTAACTTATGCATTTAGTATGTCTGCAATTCATTGCCAAGCCAACTCCCTGGCTGTGTTTATGGCCATAGTATTGCCTTTTTTTAACGATAACATCTTTGTATTTTTCATACAGCTCCATCAGCAGTGTTTGTTCTGCGGCGGAAAGAAACACCGCTCTCGGTTTACAGGCTTTCCAACTCATTTGGTCGATCTATCGTTCATCCATTTATTTGGGCTTCTTAAATATCGCGGGTGTGCGCACTAAGTGAGACTATGCTAGTCTGTCTTGAATGAACCTTGATTAATCAAATCTGAACTGCGTTCGTGGAACGACGTGAGGTTAAGTTTAGAGATGGAGGTAGGTTGAGTCTGACTTTTTCGGGAAAGTCTGCCTTTTTTTTTTAGCTACTTTCATGGAATACCGCCCAGAAAACTTAACAAAGTCAGCGAAACACCAGCAACAACGTAAACAATAGATCATGAAGACAACACCACGTGAATGGAAGCATCATTGTAATTGGTTAATAATGACAGCTCTGACTGGGCGCTTCAGAAGATTCCAGAAGTGAATTAGCATGGAGTTTTAGACTTGTAGGAATGGAGGGGGGATGATGATGGCGGAAATTTGCTGATTCAGTTAATGGTTCATCACCGGTGTCATCTGGTGTGGTTTGCACCCCTCTAGTCTTGCCACTGGGATTGAATGTCACCCTGCTCTGTGTGAGGGGTTTACATCTTCTCCCTGTGTGCAAATTTCCTCCAGGGTCTCTGGCTTCCTCCCACAGCCCAAAGACATGCAGTTTGGCTAATTGGCATCTTGCGCTCTGCGATGGACTGGCATCCCTTACTGGGTCCTGTGTCCTGTGCTGTCTGGAATGGGCTCCAGGCCTCACATGATCCTGATGAAGATAAACAGTTAGAAGATGGATATATGACTTCTTTTTTAAACAATAACAATTTACATAGAACATGGCCTTCGTAGTACGAAACATGAGCCTCTTATTTGGAGTCTTAATGACTGCATGCATCACCAAGGTCGTTACAGCAGGGCGTTGAGATAAGATGAGACATCCAGTCCATGTGTCAATAATGCATGTGTGTGGCAGTGCTGTAATTGGGTGAAATGCGACCAGATCCCGGTTTCTCGGCACAGGCATGTCAGAGAGGGAACGGCAGGTGATGAAGAAGCTCAAGGAGGTGGTGGACAAGCAGAGGGACGAGATCCGAGCGAAGGACCGGGAGCTGACGCTAAAGAACGAGGATGTCGAGGCTGTAAGACCAGCATCTCTAGCCCTCCTCATAAATGACACTGAAAACAGAGTGGGAGGGGGGAGATGGCAACACCAACGAAGCAAGTCATTTACCTGGGGGGGTTCGCAAAACTTTTGGGAGAGGTGGGATGTCGGCGTTGTTTCTCAGTGTCGAATGCAACCTCTGTGTGCTAATACAGTTAGCTAATGACCTGACACAGCAGAGTTAAGGGTGCTAATTGATGCAGCGCAATCAACTAGGAATGTCTGAAAGATCAGCGTGTTAGTCATGATTGACTAGTTGGTGACCACTGCTATATAATTAATAATAAGCATCTATTATGTTATTAATATCATATATACAAATATAAGGTCCTTTTAATAGGAATATTCAAGGGCTTTAACAAAATCTTATAGTATAATATAAGAGTATAATGTTCCCACCTGACAGCCAGACCATGATTCCCCTGGTCCAGCTCCTGCTCACGCAGGCGTGTATGTTTGTGAACACGCGTGTGCTCTTCCCTCCCTGTTCCTCCAGCTCCAGCAGCAGCAGAACCGGCTGATGAAGATCAATCACGACCTGCGGCACAGAATCACACTGGTGGAGGCGCAGGGCAAGGCGCTCATCGAGCAGAAGGTGGAGCTGGAGGCCGCGGCCCAGGCGCGGCAGCAGGAACTGGCAGGTCTGCGGCAGGAGGTGGCCAAGCTACGGGAACGCCTGCAGGGGGCGCTGAGCCAGAATGGCGAGGAGCCCTCCTCACCACCCCAGGTAACCGCAACAACAGGGGCTTACAGGCTTGCAGGTTTACGTGTAAGAGCAAGTTAGCATTGAGCAAACAGGACCAGAGTCTTCTGAAGACTTTAAGGCCAAGAAAGTAGCTGATTTCCTAGGACATGTGTTTGAAGTGTGTCCCCTGGTGGCCCAAAGATGAATAAAGATGAAAAAGAATGCTGTATGTGAACTATGGTAACTCTCAGTCCTCTCCTAGCTAGATGGAGCCAGTACCTGCAGTGTTGGCTGCATGTGTCTGTAGAGTCATGTTGAATCAAAAGCTGTCCTTGCTTGTCAACTCCTGATGGATCTCAGCTAAGAAATGTGCAGGATTTTGCTGATTTTGTTTTTTGTATTGAGTTGCATGGTAAAACTAGTAGAAGTTAATGCAAAATACTGTGTATTATTGTTGAAGGTGTTTTAGTTGAACAGGAAATTAGGGAAATCTTTGGAAATGAAGCACTCCCCAAATTCATAAATGTCAATAATCTCTTCTTCCCAATATGGGAACCGGATGCCTGTCCAACAGAGAATGGGACTTCAAAAAACATTATTTTCAAACTTATTCCTGTTTTAATTTCATCTGGACTCCAGTTTTCCTTATGAGTGAGAGACATGCTTATTCTCTTACAATTTCAACAAACTGAGACATATAATAATTTTTGAAATGGCAGAACAGGAGGGTTAGACAGGTTTATATAGTGTCCGTCTAAAAAGACTGCTTAAGCTTTCAGTCCAAACCGCATCAGAGGCTGATTTGAACGAGGCCCCGCTGTGTTGTTACCTCAGATCTCAGAAGGGGCAGTTTCAGACCTTCAGGATTCCGTTTGGGCTGAGTGCCGCACCAGTTCAGAATTCCTCTTGAAGGGCCCTGAAGCAGTGGATCACCTTTCCCTTCCCGCTCGCTTTGAGAACAGGAAGCCAAAGGAAGGGAGGGAAAATGTTGAGGATGAGGAAGAAGCTGTGTTGCTATGGGTAACCGCTAGTGGCATCTCTCCTGGGTGGCACTTGCAGTGATCCTAACCCCCATGTAAGATGTAATGTTTTATCTTACCAGGACGACAACTTTCCCTTTGTCTCCACCTACACTAGTGTGTATATTTGTGTGCATGTGTTTGACACCCCCATCTAACATCAGAATGGAGTGTGTATGTGTGGTCTAAACCCACTAACTCCCAAGGTGTTTGGCTTACAGTTCCATGAAGAGTGGTTTGAACACTAGCCCATAGTGTCTGGGATAAGTTATGGCCACATTGTGGCACAAACTCACTTCCTGTGTTATCTTAGTGGGATGATCATTGAATGGACACCATTCATCCAGTGCAATTTTCAAGCCTGTTGAGGCTGTTGTGTTTCTGAATTTAACTAGGCCTTCAACTGCTTGGTGCAGTATTGAACGCCTATGCTTAAATTAAATTCAGGCAAGCGTTAAAAATTCTGGTTGCATATGACTGGAAGATAGCTGGTGCCCCCTTGAGGAAGCATGTATAACATCAGTTGTAATCATTTTGTGCTATGTTATAGTAAAATGAGATTTTTCATTTTCACTATTGATGTCACCACTGTACAGAGGTAACTCAGAGATCAGCATGCTTGCTACCGTGTGACCATCAACATCTGAATGTCTGCCACTGAAATGACATTATGATTATCACTAATGTCCACCAGGAGGCATTTTGTGAGGAGGAAATGCCAGAGGAGAAGAATGCCTTGGACTTGAAAGACCCCAACCGACCCCGCTTCACTCTCCAGGAGCTGAGGGATGTCCTGCATGAGAGGAATGAGCTCAAAGCCAAAGTGTTCATGCTGCAGGAGGAGCTGAGCTACTACAAAAGGTGAGGCCATTATTGTCTTTAACCCATTTACACAGCTGGATATTTTTATTCAGGGAATTCAGGTTAAAATATTTCCAGAGTGTCCCTCTGGAGACTTGCAACCTGCAGGCTGTTCTGCAGATCCTGTCCTGCTTACTGGTAAACCCCCTTTTAACACCCTTTCAATCTCTGTCAGTGAGGAGGCAGAGGAAGAGACAGCCCCCCCAGCCACAACGCCCTCCCCAGTAATGCGGCCGCGTCCCAACGTTCAGCCTGAGTCTGGGATCAAGCGTCTGTGAGTACTGAAGAGAGCCATGACTGTTACAAATGATCGGTTACAGAGACACACACAACACCCTTTGGACCAGCCAGATAAGTCACTGTCCCTGACATGTTTGTCACGTGTGTTGTTATGACACTCACTGAAACTGGAATGCTGATGGGCCTGAGATGCTGCTCTAAGGGGATATGCTGAAGGGAGACTCACTGAAGCACTGCCAGACATTAAATACAGACCTGCTTCGCTGAGAGCATAGAATAGGCAGTGGTTTGGCAGCGGTGTAACGACACAATCTACTCACGATTCTGTTCGATAGACAATTCAGGGCTCGTGCTTCCATAAGACAAACTAAGATCTCACAGTTCTTATTTATTCCTCTTTTAGGCATTTACATTTACCAAAAAAACGCCGTTTTCAAACCCTTTTTTTTTTCTTGCAGTTTTTTCATTATTCTGCAGACTCCAATGCGAATAGCAAAAATCTAATCTAGAGGAAAAACTGAGATTATGCCTGTTGTGCCCTCGTGTGTTGACATTAATATATGATTTTGTGCCACGGGGCATTGTTACACCCCTGCAATGTGTATCGTCATATTTTTAAATAGCAAAATATCACGCCACAGTGTATTGTTACACCCCTAAATTTCAGTGACTGTTCTACAGTCAGGAGCCCCTCCCTGTTTCTCTCTTAAAGCTCTGATTGGTTAATTAGTAGACAAAGTGTTCATTTTGTCTGTGGCACAGACAGTGAAGTGCCAGCAAAGGTCAGACTGACTTCTAAAAACCTGTTTACCATTTGCTGAAACCAGACAATCGCTAGCATTGTAAATCGCTGTTTACAATGTTTCTCAGCACTGAAGTGACATCATATTCCAGTCTCTCCTTGACCAGCCTTGACCTAAGGCTGTAGATACACCTTCCTGATAGGATTCCACCTTCTTGGTAAGACTAGCTAAAGTCAAGGTTGGTAGTCAGATGATTCAATTGCCTGTTTTTGACAGCAGTAAAATTTCCATTTTTTGTTAACCAACTGCTAGCATTCAAGCGAAGACCAGACATCCACATCTAAATATATTTAAAATTACAAAACTTTTAAATTTTAATTTTAAATTACAAAAAGTTTACTTACTTTTTCTCATGACAGTATGTTCCTGAAATAGTCTTTATTATCATATTCATACAGATTCAGATTTTGCTTGAAAAGGTGGCAGGTAGTATTGTGCTGTTGTTTTGTTTGTATTTTTTGAACATTATATATTTATTTGTGACAAATTGGGATGCAAATTCCTGGAATTTTCAGAGGAGTAAACATTCTATGGGAATTCATGGGAATATTTGGAAATTATTGAGGAATTTATATTTTCCTGTGTACATACAGTTGTCAAACATAAAAACTACCGGTAAGTAGGATAATAAAAAGAGAGAGAATTTGAAGTAATTTAAATTTAACTTAACACTTTATTAAACACAAGCACATTTCCCTTTTCTTGAACACAAACACATGCCTGGATGGATTAGTTGGGGGGTCGTTGATTGCTTTTCTGAAAATTATATATCCACTTTTATAGTTTAATTTAATATTTAAAACAATAAAAATATTCCCATGGCTTGGCCATCACACCGTCTGGTGTAGACTCTAACACGCACATTTAAGAGGTAAAAAGTAACCACAAAACCACTGTGCAGACCAAAAGTAGCCAGAAAACCACAGTGCAGACCAAAAGTAGCCAGAAAACCACAGTGCAGACCAAAAGTAGCCAGAAAACCACAGTGCAGACCAAAAGTAGCCAGAAAACCACAGTGCAGACCAAAAGTAGCCAGAAAACCACAGTGCATTACAAAGTCCCATCCGGGTATCTTCTACCCCTTTGCAATCCTAATGACAAAAACTACCCAACCAGACTTATGTGAAACGAAAAGGATGGTATGTATTGGTGATACTATGACTGATACCCCACTGTCCATGTTCATGAAAGCCTATTTCTGTACATATCCATTCATTGTCGGTGTGATAAAAGTTAGTGTTTTTAACCCTTTATGCATTAATATATCCAGGATATTTTAATGCTGCCGTAAATTCATTCATTTCATATGAGGAATAACAGACAAAGGGGCTCTCAGGAAAATGTAGGAAGGCGTGAATGATGGGGGTTTCTGTAACATGTTTATTTTTACATGAAATGAAGATTGTTGTTTAAAAAGGTGAGTGATTAAATAAAGTGGCTCCCAAAGCTTTGCTAGGCCTGACCATACAGGAGGAAGGTTAGTTTCTTATGCGCCGTGTCTGTTTGATGTGCCAAGCCCTGCTCTGGCCTACTCTGTGTGTTTGTGTAGGTTTTTAGCTCATGGCTTATCTCAGGCCTTGTGATTTCTGTAGGTTTTAGGTTCAATGACCAGCCCACTTCAGTTGTACCTCCTCCTGCACATTAATGCCACCATGTTCCTGTGATTCCCACCGCATCTGTCATCTCACTCTCGCTCACCTCTCCCTGTCTGTGCTTCTCTGGACAGGATATTTACAGCCATAATGCCGATGGTGGCGGCTGGATTGATTCCAGATGACCCCACTTTACAGCCAATCAGAAGACTCATTTCCTTTGTATGACAATCGTTTTTTTTCTGTGTTGTTGCCTTTTTTAAATGGAGCATTTTTACATTTTTAACTCACCCCACTCTGCATGTTATTGGCAATTAGAGGCACATGTCACAGATGGGGTATTCTGATTGGCTAATTGCTGGGTGTCTGTCTGTTAGCAGTAGAACAGCCTTGGGAACGAAAGCCACTCAGAATGACCCCATCATTCAGCTCCTGCCATTTCCTGGTGCTTGGTAGCAGATCCTATGTTTCCTGCTTCCCTACGTGTTCTTCAAGCGCTGATAACCATAACAAGAGCTCAGTCTCAGTGAAAGACGTATTAATGGCAATACTGCTGTTTGCTGCAAAAAGTAGTTAACTGTGATGTAATACCTGATTGGTGGTAGATTTCATGTACAGCATGGAAGAAGCCAGGCTTTACTGGATACCAGTGGTTGTTACTGACATACTGACACATTTGATAGCCTCCCCACTGACCTGGCCTGTTGTACTGGGACAGACAGACACCTGAATTAACACCCACTATTGGTGTTATGGTAAGCCAGCCCCCCCCCCCCCACTGAGGGCCAGAACACCATGGGGTTCTCAGCTGTTCCTACAATTATCCTAAATGTCCCCCAGCTATTTAATGTGGGTGTGCTGGTTTTGGAAAAACAGAGTGGGTGGGGAGCCACACAAAAAGGGCTGAGCAGCCTGGTTTTACAGAAGGCTTTTTAATTGGTGCTTGAAAGGATTTGCAATGGATTAATTAGGGTCCAAGCAAGTAATTACAGCAGTTATGTCCTGAGGATGACTGATGGGTGCTCAGAGATGGAGGGCACTGTGAGCTCACTTTCGGGGTGAGGTGGGACCCCCCTCTGGGTCACTCTGGTGTGTGTTCAGGTGCCCCTGTGCAGTCACTTTCCAGAAAAGTCTTCAAGGTTCCCTAGTAGAATGATAACCTACAGACACTGCAGTCCACTAGGACATACAAAGAAGATCCTCAAGACAAGGGTGTTGGTTTTGTCTGAAAATATGTTTGTCCCTGTGCACAGCTGAGCGGAAGCTCGCCATGGCAGCAGCAGGCAGGCTAGGTGACGCTCTTAACATAATGTAATGTCACTAATCTGTTGACAAGAGGCTTCTGCACAGAACTTGCCCTCACTGTTGCTGTTTTCATAGTCTTTAGTAAATAACTGCTTTTCTACTTATTGCTTTGAAATAGGGAAATCCTTTGCACTTCATTTTTTAATGGTTTCTAGTCACACGGGTTAACAACAGTAATGCCTAAATCAGCTGCTTAGAATTACATGCCCTTTCTTGCTTTTTTGGGTTTATCATTTGGCTACAAAATAGTTAACCTGCCTACCCCCCTCTGCCCCTTCTTCTGTCCCCCAGGTTTAGCCTTTTCTCCCGGGACAAGAGACGGACCTCACAGAGGAACGTACGCTTTGAGGAGAGCTTATGGGAAGGCAGAGGCGACGTGTACACAGAGCAGGCCCAGGAGGCTTTGCAACACCTGTAGCTACAGAGCTCCATGGGTCTTGGCTTGACGGCCACATCCTGGGCCTGCAAGACTTAGCACTTGACTTTCGTACACCTACAACATGAAGGGGAGCTTTCCCTGTCTGCAAATAGCCAGGTTGACCACAAGGGGGCATGGAGGATACTAACTGCTTTAGAAGTACCATTAGCATTAAATAACTCCCATCGTCGAGTCCGTTTGCCTAGTATGCTAGGTGGGGTTGTGCTTTATTTGGGCATTATGTACGTTCATCAGTGACTTGTGCAGCATCTCCTCCTATTAGTACAAATACAATACAGCAATGAAATGGGACCTGACCCGTGGTTATCGTGTTGGCCTGTAGGAAAGCTGTGCATTAGAATGCAGCAGGGGTGCATTGTGGGAACACAAGACGAGAGAGGGGAAGTTTAAAGGAGCAGATGATCGCCAGGGGAAAAGTGGGACGGTGAGGGATTGTGGAAGTTAAGGGCGAGGAGCAGGAGAGCCTCCTAAATGTGGGTCATTAGAAGGAGAGCAGGATGGAGAACGAGGCCAGCTTATTCAGCAGACCTGAAATGGACAGACGGTTTGTGTGGTATTTCAGCTGGATAAACAGCATGGCACCCTCTGCACGCTACTGGTGGGCCGCTGCGTGATGAGCTTTAATGGATCCGGTTACAGTGAGAGAGCAATGGACCGACACATGGCTTGACATGCATGCCATTGGGGTCTGCCCTGTTCAGACCCATTTACTGCACTTGGCGTGAGGCATTTTACGCCAATTTCACTGACCCTACCCACCCAGGTTTACATGTGGTGAGCCCTGGATTCCTGATTCTTCAGTGTAGGTTTATTTTGAATATGCAGGAACCACCGTGTACAGGGTGGGCTAAAAGTAGGTTTTTATTTCACAACGTCATTTTTAAAAGTAGGTATACTGCTTTAATTTTACAGTACTGATTGAGTCATATTTAGTCTCCTATGTGTTTGAAATGTCTTCCGTCAATGTTGATACATTCCTGAAGCCTGTCCCTGTCACTGTGACACACTTTAGCACACAAATCCCAGTTAGCATCAATGTCCACAAATGCTTGCGAGATGAACTCCTTCAATTCATCCACTGTGTGGGGCTTCCTCTCAAAAACCTTCTCCTTTACTACACCCAAAAAAAAGTCCATGTGTGTCCGGTTGGGTGAACATGGTGGCCATTCAGTGCCGCCATGTCGCCCGATCCACCGCTGTGTAAAGGTGTTGTCAAAACTGTATACCTACCTTTAAAAACAATTTTGCAAAATAAAAATGTTACTTTATAACCTTTATAACCTTTACTATGTAAAATAAAAGCTGTATACATACCTTTTGGCCTGCCCTGTATAAGGCAGGGTACTACCAAGTCCATCTATCACACAATCCAGAGCCCTGGAGCTGGGGGGTGGTGTCAAAACATTGGTTTGTTTTGAATCTTGAAAGAGGAATAGTCCTTTTATCATTGTTTGAAAAACAATCACTGTAGTCAATACAGTCCAAAGGCATTTGTTGATGACACTACGGAAGTGTTTATAAAAACCCATTTATATTTTCTTCTATACATTTTTTAAATAAATTTTAATGTTTGCTCTCCATTGCTTTCTCACTTTGCTTTTAGAGTTACTTCAAATGAGTATTTTTGTTGTTTAAGCTCTTCTTTCGTTTGTCTTTGGGATATAATGAGATCACCCGCGATTGTCGGCCGTGTTGCTGCCAGCTTGTCGGGGGGGACTTGTGTCTGTGAATCTCACACAGGGTTCCTTTGTAACCCAAACAAGTAAACTAAATAATCACTGTTTGACTTATAAGCTTATGAAAACATGGACATTTAAAAGTGAGACAGGGATAATTGAACACTGTGAAAACATCTCAAAAAAACCCTTTTGAAAGGGATTTAAAGATGTTTTAAACTGTCAAGGTACACCATTTAAGAGTGAAGCAGTTTGCTTAAACTGATCAACTGGCAGATCCACATTTAAAGGGAATGTTTAATACTTGTACATCAGTCCAGCAGAACAGTAATCATGCGAGAACAGCATTGCTACCTTTAGGCTTTCCTGAACCCCAGCCCAGCTGTGTTTTTGTTCAGTGGCTCAGTGTATCCGTAGTTACATATTTTGAAAACATCTGTAGGCTCCACTTCAACTTACTTTGTACAAAATAAATCTGAAGGCTATTTAAATTTGCTTTTCAGGTTACTAAAGTGCCATCAGTTCTCTGTATAGAAATTTATTGACTGGCATTGATTTGTATTCAATTTATGTGCCTTGAAAATATTGTTTGCAAAAAAAAAATAACAGTATTGCTTCCAGCTGTGATTTTGCAATAAATATACCATGTTTTAATGTCTGTAGGTTTGTACTCATTGTTTATGTAGCATCATGTCAGCTGTGCAATGATATATGTGATTCATTACATCATGGCACTGAGGTCAGTTCACTACTCTTTGTTTTCTTTTTTTAATAAACTACAAATTTTTGTTGCGCCTCCTCATACCAGCTACAGGGTATCTAGAAACTGTCCTCTGTAAGGAGATGCCCACTGGCCCAGCAGCAGAATCTATTTGGGCAGCTGAAGGCTCAGTATGTTTTAGGCCTTTCCTGAAAAGTTACTTACTTTTTTAATCAAATCAAATTAAATGTGTCTCTAATTTATATATGTCACGTCCCGCTCCGTCCGCTCCTGATGTGTGCCACGCCTACCTCGTTACCTCGTGTTCAGCCCTGAGTGTGATCACCTGTGTCCTGTTATGTCTAGCCCGTCTTTTGTATTTAGTCCTCGTCTGAGTCAGTCTTCCCCAGACTTGTCATTGTAGTGTCAGTGCATTAGCCGTAGATGTCCATCCCTCCCTTAAATAAACCCCGTTACCTGAACTCCTGGCTGTAACTCGCCTGATTTCTGGTTCGTCGGAGCCCGATGCTGACAATATAGTCCATAATTGTATTACAATATTTCAACTGGTTACTTTAGGGTTGTCCTGGTTACTTTGCTTACAGTTGTCTAACCTCAGGTGGTTCTCAATTCCAAGAACGCAAAGATCATATTTGTGGTCCTGGCAAGACTGGTCTTGCTAACTAACCTTCCAAGAACGAACTCATCCCTGAGGTGGTTTGTCATGTGGTTGGTGTGGCAACTCACTGTAATCAGTGCATGCTCCTTACTCACTGTGATCAGTGCATGTTCTTTACTTACTGTAATCAGTGCATGCTCCTTACTCACTGTGATCAATGCATACTTCTTACCTCTCCTCCTCTGTTAAATTGCAGGGGAATGGGTGCATTATTATACTGCACAATAATGCATTGCTATATAGTTGCTGTTGAACCAACCTGATCAGACATGCTGTCTATTACCTGGGAGTCTCTGACTTTAGTTAACCACATGTGCTGAGTCCATCCCTGGGCTAGTTCAGTGGTTATTAAACTGTCAACATTCCCCGAGCTCAGCAAAATTTATCATGCCCCCCCCCCCCATGTAAATTTTATTGTAGGTCCTTCCTGCTGGACCTTGGCTTTGTGTTGCTAATGTAATTGTGACCTTGGTGTTATAGTTGAGTACCCCTGAAATAGAGTATATCCTGTTTGGTAAGTGGGCCAGGAAAGAAAGGAGCTGGGAGACTTGTTTTGTGGGGGTCTCCCTAATCTAACTGAATCGAAAAAGTTTGAATGCCAAGAGTGATTCAACTCTGTTGGGCCCTTAACCTGCAATTGCTTCATCCTGGGTACGATGTTAATCTACATCCAGCCCTATAAGGAGGTCCTCCAACTTACAGGGAATAACTTGGGGGTTAGTGGAAGGATTGGCACTCCAGCCACTGGGAAAAAGCCTCATGCTGGTCCATTCAAACTAGTGTGGTGCTGAGGTATCACCAGCCACATGGCAGTACTCAGGTTCTCATCCCTGAGGTGATTTGTCATGTGGTGGGTGTGGCAATGTACTGTAATCAGTGCATGATCCTTCCCTACCCTGTGATTAGATGGAGCCAGTACAAGGTTGGGACACCCAGCATTGGTCAATGTTAAATCTAGACAACATTCAAGCTAGCAAATGACATTGTGTTGAACCCTTGGCAAGTGGTAACCATGGAAATATAGAATGCTGTGTGACCATGGAAGATGATGGGCTACTGACCAGGTCTTTCCATTTCTGTACATCCCAGGGCCTTAATTAGTCCCATTATAAATTTCCTTTTTCCTTCTGCCCAAGGAGATCCCAGCTCTCCCAGGCAGAGCGTGAAATTCCCTTGCCTTTGTTTTATTGACAATGATCTGATATATACTGTATGGCTTTGATGAAAAGGAGTTAAAGTAGTTAATTGCCTTTGTTAATTTACTGTGTAATATCCCTCAAATAGACCATACCGGGTTTAAATACCCAATTAGCAAAATACCTGATATTTTTAGATGTACATTTCCAAAAAGAAAACTTTAGAAATGTCCAAGCTAAGCTATTAAAACATAGATTTCTTAAAGTTCACAAAAAGATCCCAATCAAATAATAATAACAATTAAATTAATTTGATGAAAAATTATTTGAATTAACTAACATTATTAGAAGTTTGCGTCTAATTAGTCTAGCTCCATATCTACAAGAGAATAATCTCCATTCATCGGCCATTCACTTTGCAGAGCCGAGGTAATGAATGTACATGTATATCACCACCCCTAACTAACACGTCCCGTGGCGCGTTTTGCGAAAGCGTCCTTGCTGATTACTTAGCTGGAATCATGCAACTGAATGTAAGTTACTAACAGAAACTTCTGGGAAACGCAGCCCCGGCTGTTTAACTACAAGACCCTTCTCGTTTAACTCGTTTTTTCTCAATGGCGTGCTGATACACGACTGTATCGCTAGGTGTCGCTTTAGGCTGTTATGATCCAGCTTCCACCATTTACATATAGCTATACTGCACTTAGAGTTTATTCACGTATTGACGCATATACGTGTTCGATGTACCCCAAGTTCTCCAGGTAGTCGCGACCCTGATGATGGATACGGGATCAGATGATTATTAGTCTACTATTTTAAATCGCTAATAGACACTACTCTACTTAGTAAACTTTATTAGTATACCAAGTCACCTCACAAGGCAATTTCAATAATTTGCTTAGATCCCACATCTAAAACTTGTGACTTATGACCGATCAAAACACCAGTCGGCAGGTATAGATGATACGCACCATAATTAAAGGAGAATGTAAAACATCTGTATTCTTGATTCAGTTTTTGATGGAGTTACAGCTCTATACGTGAGTATTAAAGTCTGGCTAATAACGCTGTGTGAGGTTGGGGGAGGTATAGGACAGTTACCCGATGGACTTAGAAGTGCTGAAACACCACAAGAAAGCAACTAAAGCCTTTAGAACCATCGAGACACCACAGTATCAATGAAAGAAAACGCAATAAAGAATTTTTGTCTGAGTAAATGGAACTGCAAAAAGCACATATTTGAAGATCTCTAGCTGCCAAATTTGCGAAGGAGTTGGCAGTGTAATATGGAAAATAATTGGATTTTGTGGTTCAGATCTTGCATCGCTGTATTAAATGACATTGAATTTACTCCAATACATTGTGAAAATAAGTTAAAGAGAGGGGTGCATTTAGAGAGGAGAATGTCATATCATTGTTAATAGTTTGCAGGTAAAAACCTGTAGGTTTAAAATCTGACACTTTCCCAGTAGATGAATAATAGCAGGATTTGAAAGAGAGCTGTCTAATTTCCCTCGGTCTCCTACTTCAATGCTGAATTGAAAGGCTGATGACTATTTTAACATTTATTCAGTTGACTTTTCTTTTCCTAAAATGGTGAATTTGATGTGAACCTTGCAGTGGGTTAAACAAAGTTGAGAATTTTGTGCCTTGGTGTTCTTCCTTTCTCACCTAAACTAGCTTATATTTCAGCTTTCTTTATGTGGCTATTAAGGTCTGATTAATTTTGGCTTTTCATGTGGTTGAATTTAAATATTTTAATGTGAAACAAAAATGGACAGGAGTGGAGGTTAAAGAGCACTAGTTTAATGAGTTAACTCTGAAGGGGTAGGCAACCCTGATCCTGGAGTGCCGGTATCCGACAGGCATTTGGATTTATCCTACCTAATGAGTTCCTATCTGCCTGAGATCAGGTGTGGGTCATCAGACACCAGGTAGGTTGGAAATCTTGCTGGATGCCGGCATTCCAGGATCAGAGTAGCCTACCCCTGGGTTAGAGATTTGATAGTGTGAGGTACCTCTCCTGTTCAAGGTCAGAAAATGAAATAATGCACAAGATAGGGGTAAAATTAAAGGTCAGATTAATGTTGGGTTGTTGTCAGGGTGGTTGAATTAGCAGATCCTGGCCAGCATATCTCCTTCACTTTTGTGCTACAATAGGCATATAAGAACTGAAAGCATTTGCCTGCATGGTAATGGAGCAGTCTGAGAAGGAGGGGAGACCAGCTTGGACACTGGTAGTACACCTAACCTGAGAGGACGTGCACAGAGGGTGGGGTGACCATTCCCTATGAACTTTGTAAGTTCAGTGAAACCCTAACACAAGTCTCAAACTCTCAATATCATTAAGCCGGTCAGTTTTCTCCTGTTCATAGTCCAATTATAAACAACTTTGATGCTGGTCGACACTGTCAGAAAAAATTACAAATTTGTACCTTTAAGAGTACAATTACACGTTACTGGGGCTGTACCCCCAAGGGTCTGCCAAATGTACCCTAGCTGTAGGTAAATGTTTCTTTTATGGTACAGAAATGGACTCTGAGGAACATTTTTGTACCATTGGGGGTACATGAGTGTTGTTTGTACCTTGAGGAACAAAACTGTTCCACAGGACAGTGACCCTTTTTCTTTACTCTGTGTGCTCATAGGAAAAGTAACAATGTTGCTGCCAGACACTCCAGGTAAAGTTATTGTTGGAAAGGCAACAGTACATGTACCTATTCACATTCCTATACCTACCACTGAGGACCATAAGGTCAAGTTCTCAGTATTTTTTCTGGAACTCCAATAATCATGATCCATTACAGGACACACCTAGGAGGGGATAACAGTTTTGACCTCAATATTTTAAAAATCCTGGCTACAGCCCTGCCTATTCAGGTGTAAGCTAATTTTTTTAAATTGGTGATCAGTGTTGACACAACAGAGCACACAACAAAATGTGTCCTCTGCATTTAACCCATATGTGACATCGTGACATAGCAGGGGGCAGCTAATTCAGCACCCAGGGAGCAGTACCTTGCTTAAGGTACCTCAGTAGTATGTTGCAGATCAGGGATTTGAACCAGAAATCTTTCAATTACAAGTGCGCTTCCCTAACCATTAAACCACCACTGATCTAGATCAAAGTAGCTTTAACTGCAGAAAACTAAAATTACAATGGTGCCATAAACTGTTATCTTGGGTGAAAAAGATTAACCTCATGTAAGGGCAGAGTGCTGATACTTCAGGTTATAATGTGGAGATAGATCACCGGGTCTCGTGCTCCCTTGTGCAAGCAGGAGACTTGGTGCGGAAGGAAAGGGATTTACAGAAGGGAGAATCTGCACAGGCAGCTATGGACACGGGGTATTCTTCAGATGCTGAACCCAGATGACTTGCCCTTTGACCTGTGTAGGCAGTATGGTTCAGCACTCACTTACCGGAAACAATGTTGCTGACGTTCACTTTTAAGAGGCATGGTGGTTTAAGACAAGGACACTGCCTGCTATGGGCAGAATGTATCTGGGGCTTAGCTCAGGAATTGTCACGCATCATAACAGCATGTAAGGGGGGGCTGTGCACCTGAGCACCTTCCCCTTTTGCCCAAATGACTGAAAGTGCCCCCCTTTGTTGAGGTTTTGACAACTAGCGATCAGGCAAAATTTACCCTAACCCACACTCCCCCCTCGTTGAGCATCTGCCCCTAAATGTCTGTGCAGATATGCAAGGCACTGTTCTGGATTTAAGCCTGGTAAACCCACCCATGGTGCCACCTATGGTTCAACAGGGGCAGTACAACTTCAAATATATTTCTAATTATTCGTCAGCACCCATTTAATAAGACTTAGAGGCACTACTGCTTTGGTTAAACAGAGCCTGGAGAACTTACAAGTGTCAATGGAGACTTGCAATTAAGGTATTAATTACTTACTAATTATTCATAATTAGTTCTGGGTCTGACCTGTGTCTAGTGTAGCCATGACCAAGGCCGGTCAATTCTATTGGTGCCTGGGGTACCAGCTTCTGAGGGGGTGGAGTAAGGAGGACTGCTGCGGGGTTGGCCGATAGGTGTCAGGTGGTTGAGCTGGGGCTGAGTGACCATGAATCAATTGGAGCAGACAAGGATGGGACAGGAGTAATGGGAGCAGGGAGCACAGGCTCACAAGAGACCTGCAAAGGGCCTGTGGGCTCAGGCGAGATTGCCCACAATGGGACTGGGCGTCGCTGACAGAGTCCATGTCCCCAGTGACCTCTCTGGGAACAGGAGAACCAAGACCGGGGCTGGAACCTGCAGCCTGGCAACTGTGGGCATTGAACTGGAGCAAGGGTGACTGGGGTTTAAACGAAAGCGATTCCCACTAGATTCCACTTCAGATCCTTTAGTGGGGCATCCTCTGGGTCTGGCTTGGTTGAGTATGCTGCTGAGGCAGCCAGTGAGATGGGCAGTGCAGCCGTGGCAGCACTGATGAAGTGGCTGGGGAACTGGGCTCCAGAGATGGGAACCAGGCACTGCAGACCCAGGATCTGGCAAAACAGGTTCCAGAGGCCCAGGGTCTGGTGAAACGGGACGCAGCTGGCGGGAAGTGGCAGTGGCCAGGGATTCAGGCACTCCTGGCAGAGCAAACAATGGATCAATCACTAATGGAACAGCCGGAGAAACAGAGGACGGCGTAGTGGACTCTCAGGGGCCTGGGGCGGGTGGCATGACCTCCTCAGGGCCTTAGACAGGTGAAGTGGCCCCTTCTCGGTTGGCAAGGACCTCAGACCACTTGGGGGGGTGTACTGACCCTTAGGGCTTTCCCTTTTTCTTTCTCTTCCGGGCCTTGGTGTGGGAGCTGGTTGTGACACTCTCTGGAGATGAGGGATGCACGCTGGCTGAAGCTTCTTCAAGGCCTGTAATTCTGGACTTGGGAGAGACCCTTTGGGGCACAGAATTCTGGAGTCGGGGGAAGGTTCTTCTGGGCCTGAATTATGGCACTTGAACGAGGCCCAATAAATAATTTCAGAACAAATTCTGTTTTCCCTGCTGTATTGAAATTGCATTAAACCGTGAACCTAAAACCAAGGTTTGTGCAGAACCAAGAAGGTAGGGTAAATACATTAAGTACATTGCCAATACAGGTGAAGCAGTGACCACAATTATCTGAGCTTGGCACAGGTGCTCAAGCTCTGCGCCACTCAGCTATGTGGAGTACTGCTGAGGATCTTTAACTTGAGCCTCAGTTCAATGAAAGTCCCTGTGCTGTGGAAAACCTCGTGCTTGGTTCCTGTGCTGAAGAAGGCACGCTCCAATGCCCCATCAGACTACAGGCCATTTGCACTCACTTCACACAGCATGAAGGTCTTTGAGAGGCTGGTTCTGAATTCCCTTCAGTTTGCATACCAGGCCAAGATTGGCGTGGAGGATGCCATTATCTACCTCCTGCACCACGCCTTCACCCACCTCAACAAGCCGGGAACATCCCTGGGGATTATGTTCTTCGACTTCTCCAGTGCCTTCAACACGATTCAGCCAGCCCTGTTAGGGAGTATGCACTCTGCTATGCAGGTTCATTCTCCCTTAGTCTCTTGGATCATGGACTATCTGATCGACAGGCCACAGTATGTGAGGTTACAGGGCTGTGTGTCTGACATAGTGCTGTGTAGTACAGGAGCCCCCCAAGGAACAATCCTATCATCACTCCTCTTCACTCTGTACACATCCAACTTCAGGTACAACACTGAGGGCCGTCATCTACAGAAGTTCACAGATGATTCAGCAATAGTTGGATTTATCAGGCAAGGGGAGGACATGGAATACAGAATGGCCGTGGACAGGTTTGTTGACTGGCTGCAGCTTAACATCAACAAGACAAAGGAACTGGTGGTCTCCTGTCTCTCCTCTATCAATCAAGGGGGTGGACGTGGAGAGTGTTCAGGACTACAGGTACCTTGATGTTCACATGGACAATAGGCTAGACTGGTCCAAACACTACCTGGGAACCTACAAGAAAGGTCAGAGGAGGATGCACTTCCTACGGAGACTCAGATCCTTTGAAGTCTGCAACACTATGTTGCGGATGTTCTATGAGACTGTGGTGGTCAGTGGCATTTTCTATGCTGCGGTGTACTGGGGTGGCAGCATTAAGGTAGCGGATGCTAAAAGATTAAATAAGTTGATCAGGAAGGCGGGCTCTGTGGGTGGTGGGGAACTGGACAGCTTAGAATGTGTGGCTGAGAGAAGAACATTGTCCAGACTTCAGGCCATCATGGACAATTCTGATCACGCACTACACAGTGTGGTGACTGAGCTGAAAAGCACCTTCAGACACAGACTTACCAGCGTAAAGTGCTCCACTGAACGCCATAGAAAATCCTTCCTCTCCACTGCAATCAGACTCCTCCATCCGGCAATCATCTTCACAATAAGGTGCACAATAACTTACTGATGCACTACTTGGTTTTGAACATATGCAGTACATTTACCTATGATTCTGTGCAATATTTTTATTTTTATGATATGTGACTCTGTGATACCAATATACAGTGGTACCTCGGTTCTCGAACTTAATCCGTTCCGGACTCCAGATCGAATCCTAAAAAGTTCGAGTTCTGATCGAATTTTTGCCATAAGAAATAATGGAAAACCAATTAATTGGTTCCCGGCCCCCCAAAATTACACCTAAATATGTTTTTGTTTTTTTTTGTTTTTTAGCATTTAAACACAAAATGAACAGGATAAAACAAGAAATGCATTTTTTTCTTAATGGCTTCCAAAACGATAAAGATCTTATCCCAACATTACCCCTGTCCTGACCCGATCGTCCGCTCCTTCCGTGTGCCACGCCCCCTCGTTAAACTCGTGTGGGATCCCCATGTGATCAGCTGTTTCTGGTTGTTGTCATTAGTCCTCGTTTCAATTTGTTTCCCCAGTCCGGTCATTGGGTGCCTTCGACTTCCTTACAGCGCTGGCTTAAAGCAACGCATTCTGATCCTGACGCAATGCATTACGGTTAGATGTATTGCGACCTCTCACCCGGCTGCACAAACTAGAACCGCCTCTGTGACGACACACCTTTGCCCTTATTGGGTGAAGAGTTCAGTTACACGCAAGACGTTTGTATCCCAGGCGGTTCCGATGCGTAATCTGCTATTTCTCCTGAATATCACTTAAAGCAGTGAGAAATGGTTTTCAGTTAATTTACCTGGTAAAATAAAGTTTAAATAAATAACAAAAATGCTCTAATAGTACACGTAAGTTAGTGGTTTATTTATTGTTGGTTATGTTGCGCTGCTTTATTTGGTTAATCGTCCAGTCTGTGAAGAAGGCATTCAAGTAAGAATTGCATTGTAGTATGACTCATTTCCTGGCGCGTACAATTTATATTAGGTCAGCGTTCACGGTTTGACTTCTGATATTCAGATCGAGTTCTAGGTCAAACTGGTTTGTTCGACTTTCAAGAAATTCGAGTTCTAGTGAGTTCGAGAACCGAGGTACCACTGTAATTAAAATGTGCAATATTGTTATTATCTATGATTCGGTGCAAAATACCTTGACTTTTTTTAAAAGTTGATTTTACCAACAAGTACAATATAACCACTAATGATATTGGTGCAGTATACTTTTACTTTACTATGCAATATACTCCTATACATTTTTACTTTTCCTGTAACTTTTGGACAAACTTTAGACTCCTGTACAGAGATTTTCTATTTTATTTTATTTTATTTTATTAGAATGTTTAACAGTGCTCCAATTTGTTTTACACTTCATTCCTATTGTCATACTTATACTATATTGTTCATGTCTTCATGTCTATGTGTGATTGTGCAGTCGCAATGTGAGCAATTTCCTCTTTGATTAATAAAGTCTTCTGATTTGGGTCTTGGTAATATTGGCACCCAGGGCCAACGACGAGGGGGGGTGAACCAGGTAAGCTATTCCTGGGTGCTGGGTCAAGAGAGGGCCAAAGGGGCCCTCTGACATTTAAATAATCTGCTGGAATAATGAACCACTTAACCAATCATTATGAACCACGTAAGGCCAGTACTGTTGGATTGAATACTGTGCCTCCCGTAAGGGAGGTAAATGTGCCCCCTGGTGCTAATGTATCAGTTTAAAAATGTCTTAAAAGTGCTGTGGCCTGTGTTTAGGGCAGAGTGCAGGGGATAAAGCTCGGCGTTCTGTTGTGGACAAATTGCTGACAGAATGTGACATCTTATGTTTGCAAGAGACATTTTTAGCTAAACAAGGCTTAAAAAAATTTAACTGTTTTGGTCGAAACTTCCTTGGAGTGGGGGAGTCGAAGATTGATCTTAGTGAGACGATAGTTAGAGGTAGAATTCCAGGAGGGGTATCTGTGCTCTGGGATCGATGGTGTGATAAAGCCGATTAGGCTCGATGTAGATTGATGTATTGGTATACAATATACTCATGAATATAATCATTTTGTTATTCTAAATGTATATATGCCATATGAGTCTCGTGAAAATGAGGATGAATATCTCAATAAGTTGGCTTTTATTAATGGTTTTATACAAGACAATAGCACCTATGTGGTGCGGAACATGAATGCTGATATTACACGTACAGTGGTACCTCAGTTCTCAAACTCATAACTCAAATTTCTTAAAAGTCGAACCAATCAGCTTGAAATTTTTTTACCTAGAACTCTATCTGAATCTCAGAAGTCAAACCGTGAACGCCGACCTAAGATAACTTGTACGCGCGGGGAAATGAGTCACGCGGCACGTATCTCTGCGGAAACAAAAGGTAACGCTTCAGTCTCAGCCTCGCGTTCGCTGTGATAGCATCGTGCATGTTTACACTAGCTGAATACATACACTCACCTAAAGGATTATTAGGAACACCTGTTCAATTTCTCATTAATGCAATTATCTAATCAACCAATCACATGGCAGTTGCTTCAATGCATTTAGGGGTGTGGTCCTGGTCAAGACAATCTCCTGAACTCCAAACTGAATGTCAGAATGGGAAAGAAAGGTGATTTAAGCAATTTTGAGCGTGGCATGGTTGTTGGTGCCAGACGGGCCGGTCTGAGTATTTCACAATCTGCTCAGTTACTGGGATTTTCATGCACAACCATTTCTAGGGTTTACAAAGAATGGTGTGCAAAGGGAAAAACATCCAGTATGCGGCAGTCCTGTGGGTGAAAATGCCTTGTTGATGCTAGAGGTCAGAGGAGAATGGGCCGACTGATTCAAGCTGATAGAAGAGCAACTTTGACTGAAATAACCACTCGTTACAACCGAGGTATGCAGCAAAGCATTTGTGAAGCCACAACATGCACAACCTTGAGGCGGATGGGCTACAACAGCAGAAGACCCCACCGGGTACCACTCATCTCCACTACAAATAGGAAAAAGAGGCTACAATTTGCACGAGCTCACCAAAATTGGACAGTTGAAGACTGGAAAAATGTTGCCTGGTCTGATGAGTCTCGATTTCTGTTGAGACATTCAAATGGTAGAGTCAGAATTTGGCGTAAACAGAATGAGAACATGGATCCATCATGCCTTGTTACCACTCTGCAGGCTGGTGGTGGTGGTGTAATGGTGTGGGGGATGTTTTCTTGGCACACTTTAGGCCCCTTAGTGCCAATTGGGCATCGTTTAAATGCCACGGCCTACCTGAGCATTGTTTCTGACTATGTCCATCCCTTTATGACCACCATGTACCCATCCTCTGATGGCTACTTCCAGCAGGATAATGCACCATGTCACAAAGCTTGAATCATTTCAAATTGGTTTCTTGAACATGACAATGAGTTCACTGTACTACAATGGCCCCCACGGTCACCAGATCTCAACCCAATAGAGCATCTTTGGGATGTGGTGGAACGGGAGCTTCGTGCCCTGGATGTGCATCCCACAAATCTCCATCAACTGCAAGATGCTATCCTATCAATATGGGCCAACATTTCTAAAGAATGCTTTCAGCACCTTGTTGAATCAATGCCACGTAGAATTAAGGCAGTTCTGAAGGCGAAAGGGGGTCAAACACCGTATTAGGATGGTGTTCCTATTAATCCTTTAGGTGAGTGTATATTTAGACAGTAAAAATACATTTAGACAATGAACGACAGTAACAGTAATTGTTATTATATAATAGAATACATTTAAAAATAAAGATTTCTTATTAATTATTTTAATAAATAATAAACCATTAGTACATTTAATTATAATAATATTGTCGTGCCGAGCTGGGACAGAATGGAGACAAAGGCGCAGACGTCAGGGTATTGGGGAATACGGGGTTTAATTGCAGGTAAGGCGGGCAAAATGCAATACAATGACCGGACTGGGGAAACAAACTGAAACGCAGACTTAATACAGAGGACTAATGACAACAACCAGAAACAGCTGATGACACGGGGATTCCACACAGGGTTAACGAGGGGGCGTGGCTCACGGAAGGAGTGGACGATCGGGACAGGACACATTGTTTTTTTTAACTTTACACATTGTTTGGATACATTTATTTTCTTACTTTACAAATTACTGTTTTGATAAATGTGCTTAGATGTGTTTAGTACAGTATATGCTCTTCTTATTTTATACGGTTCATTTTGTGTTTAAATGCTAAAAAAAAACATATTTAGGTGCATTTTTTTGGGGCCGGGAACCAATTCATTGGTTTTCCATTATTTCTTATGAGGAAAATTCGATCACAACTCGAATTTTTTAGGATTCGATCCGGAGTTCTGAACGGATTAAATTCGAGTTCTGAGGTACCACTGTAGTAGCTCTCTATTTGCTAGTCATTTGATCCCCTTTTGTGGAGATAATAATTTTATTCTCTCAAGTAAGGTGTTGCTGCCTGCAGACAGTTATACAAACATAAGTGAAGCCTGGATACTTCATCACGGCTTGACCATTGTTTTAGTGCGGCAGATGGGCATGCAGCTTTAGGGAATGTGTATATTGGGTATGGACTAGCACTAACAGACCATATACCTTTCGGTTTTACAATAAATGTTGAAAAATTGCCGTCAACAGCTGGTAATAACAATGCTTCCAGTGGTGTTGCCCCTGCAAAATTAGATTGGTCAATTCTCACTAAACAGGACTTCTCAGCTTATTATAGTAACACAGATAAATATTTAAGTAATATTTATCTGCCTAGAGAAGCTCTTTTGTGTAAGGATGTCAACTGTCAGGTTGAGGAACACAAGAGAGACCTCTGTCTGTTGTATGTATGAGGATGTAGTGGCTGCTCTGTTTGATGGAGGTAAAAGTTTTCACAAACAATATAAGGGTAATAGGATGTATAACATTAGACCTGGTTGGAAGGAGTATGTTGCTCTATATCATACTGAAGCTCGTGAAGCTTATAATCTCTGGGCCTTGGCTGGAAGACAACAACAACAACAAATTTATTTTTGTATAGCGCATTATCACAACATTACATTGTCCCAAAGCGCTTTACAGCATCCCCACCCAAAGCCCCAAGTGAGTAAGCCATAGGCGACAGTGGCAAGGAAAAACTCCCTAGAAGGAAGAAACCTTGGGAGGGACCAGACTCAAAGGGGGAGCCCATCCTCCAGGGGCCGGCAAAAGACCAAGGCAAGGTCCAGAGTTTGACCATAAAAAAGTTGCCAATGCTAGATTTAAGTACGCTGTTCGGTTTATATCTAAAAATTAGCAAACCATGAGGGCTGATTTCATGGCCAACAAAATGACACGTAATAATATTACTGGCTTTTGGAAAAAGGTAAGGGTCATGAATAATTATAAACCTTCTCTTCCTTGCACTATTGATGGCATCTCGGGAGAAGATAATATTGCAGCATTATGGAGACAGCACTATTGTTCCCTTCTTAATCGTATAAAAAGTAAACCATATTATGAGGACTCTGTTATGAGTGATGAATCAATAATTATAAGTACATATGAAGTGTATGATGCCATGTAGAAACTTCCTAACAAAGCATGCATGTGGCATGGACTTAATTAATACTGAGCATTTGAAATATGCCAGTTTGACGCTTGCCCCTCTACTAGCTCTCAGCTTCACTGGTTTGATGATCCATGGAATATTACCAGATTCAATGATATCTATCTTGCTTGTCCCAGTTATTAAGGACAAAGTAGGAAAAGTTAGTTGCCTGGATAATTATAGGCCCACAGCATTAGCCAGCACCTTATCTAAGGTTACGGAAAGCATTTTGCTTGATAGAGTGACTACATTAATTCCCTTGATAATCAGTTCTTACTATCCATCCATCCATCCATCCATCCATTTACTTCCGCTTATCCGAGGTCGGGTCGCGGGGGCAGCAGTCTCAGCAGGGAAACCCAGACTTCCCTCTCCCCGGCCACTTCCTCCAGCTCCTCTGGGGGGATCCCGAGGCATTCCCAGGCCAGCCGAGAGACATAGTCCCTCCAGCGTGTCCTGGGTCTTCCCCGGGGCCTCCTCCCAGTGGGACATGCCCGGAACACCTCACCAGGGAGGCGTCCAGGAGGCATCCTAAGCAGATGCCCGAGCCACCTCATCTGGCTCCTCTCAATGCAGAGGAGCAGCGGCTCTACTCTGAGTCTCTTCCGAATGACTGAGCTCCTCAACCTATCTCTAAGGGAGAGCCCAGCCACCCTGTGGAGAAAACTCATTTCGGCCGCTTGCACTCGCGATCTCATTCTTTCGGTCACTACCCACAGCTCATGACCATAGGTGAGGGTAGGAACGTAGATTGACCGGTAAATCGAGAGCTTTGCCTTTTGGCTCAGCTCCTTCTTCACCACGACAGACCGATGCAGCGCCCGCATCACTGCTGACGCCGCACCGATCCGCCTGTCGATCTCCCGCTCCATCCTTCCCTCACTCGTGAACAAGACCCCGAGATGCTTAAACTCCTCCACTTGGGGAAGGACCTCCTCCCCGACCTGGAGAGAGCACTCCACCCTTTTCCGGCTGAGGACCATGGTCTCGGATTTGGAGGTGCTGATTTTCATCCCAGCCGCTTCACACTCGGCTGCGAACTGTTCCAATGAGAGCCGAAGGTCACGGTCTGATGAGGCCAACAGAACCACATCATCTGCAAAAAGCAGAGACCTAATCCTGAGGTCACCAAACCAGACACCCTCAACGCTCTGGCTGCGCCTAGAAATTCTTTCCATAAAGGTTATGAACAGAATCGGTGATAAAGGGCAGCCCTGGCGGAGTCCAACCCTCACCGGGAACGAGTCCGACTTACTGCCAGCAATGCGGACCAAGCTCTGACACTGGTTGTACAGGGACCGAACAGCCCTTATAAGGCAGTCCGGCACCCCGTACTCCCAGAGCACTCCCCACAGGACTCCCCGAGGGACGTGGTCGAATGCCTTCTCCAAGTCCACAAAGCACATGTAGACTGGTTGGGCAAACTCCCACGCACCCTCCAGGACCCTGCTGAGAGTATAGAGCTGGTCCACTGTTCCACGGCCAGGACGAAAACCACACTGCTCCTCCTGAATCCGAGGTTCGACTATCCGACAGACCCTCCTCTCCAGCACCCCCGAATAGACCTTACCAGGGAGGCTGAGGAGTGTGATCCCCCTATAGTTGGAACACTCCCTTCTTAAAGATGGGGACCACCACCCCGGTCTGCCAATCCAGAGGCACTGCCCCCGATGTCCACGCAATGCCGCAGATGCGTGTCAACCAAGACAGCCCCGCAACATCCAGAGCCTTGAGGAACTCCGGGCGGATCTCATCCACCCCCGGGGCCCGGCCACCAAGGAGCTTTTTAACCACCTCAGCAACCTCTGCCCCAGAGATAGAGTCCACCCCCAAGTCCCCAGACTCTGCTTCCTCATTGGAAGGCGTGTCGGTGGGATTGAGGAGGTCTTTGAAGTATTCCTTCCACCGATCCACAACGTCCTGAGCTGAGGTCAGCAGCGCACCATCCCCACCATAAACAGTGTTGATGCTGCACCGCTTTCCCGCCCTGAGACGCCGGATGGTGGACCAGAATCTCCTCGAAGCCATCCGGAAGTCATTCTCCATGGCCTCGCCAAACTCCTCCCATACCCGAGTTTTTGCCTCAGCGACCGCCGAAGCCGCGTTCTGCTTAGCCTGCCGGTACTCATCAGCTACTTCCGGAGTCCCATAGGCCAAAAAAGCCCGATAGGACTCCTTCTTCAGCTTGACGGCATCCCTCACCACCGGTGTCCACCAGCGGGTTCGGGGATTGCCGCCGCGACAAGCACCGTCCACCTTACGGCCACAGCTCCGGTCAGCCGCCTCCACAATGGAAGCGCGGAACATGGCCCATTCGGACTCTATGTCCCCCGCCTCCCCCAGAACATGGGAGAAGTTCTGCCGGAGGTAGGAGTTGAAACTCCCTCTGACAGGGGATTCCGCCAGACGTTCCCAACAGACCCTCACTATACGCTTGGGCCTGCCAGGCCTGGCCAGCTTCCTCCCCCACCAGCGGAGCCAACCCACCACCAGGTAGTGATCAGTTAATAGCTCCGCCCCTCTCTTCACCCGAGTGTCCAAGACATGCGGCCGCAAGTCCGATGACACGACTACAAAATCGATCATCGAACTGCGGCCTAGGGTGTCCTGGTGCCAAGTGCACATATGAACACCCTTATGCCTGAACATGGTGTTCATTATGGACAATCCGTGATGAACACAGAAGTCCAACAACAGAACACCACTCGGGTTCAAATCGGGGGGGCCGTTCCTCCCAATCACGCCACTCCAGGTCTCACTGTCATTGCCCACGTGGGCATTGAAGTCCCCCAGCAGAACAAGAGAGTCCCCGGGGGGAGCGCTCTCCAACACCCCTTCCAAGGACTCCAAAAAGGGTGGGTATTCTGAGCTGCCGTTTGGCGCATAAGCGCAAACAACAGTCAGGACCCGTCCCCCCACTCGAAGGCGAAGGGAGGCTACCCTCTCGTCTACTGCGGTAAACCCCAATGTACAGGCGCCCAGCCAGGGAGCAATAAGTATGCCCACCCCAGCTCGGCGCCTCTCTCCGTGAGCAACTCCAGAGTGGAAGAGGGTCCAACCCCCTTCGAGGAGACCAAGTCGTGCGTCGAGGTGAGCCCAACTATATCTAGTCGGAACCTCACAGCCTAGCGCACCAGCTCAGGCTCCTTCCCCACCAGAGAGGTGACATTCCATGTCCCTAGAGCTAGCTTCTGCAGCCGAGGATCGGACCGCCAAGGTCCCCGCCTTTGGCCACTGCCCAGCTCACAACGCACCCGACTCCTATGGCCCCTCCTACAGGTGGTGAGCCCATTGAAGGGGGGACCCACGTGCCTTGTTCGGGCTGTGCCCGACCAGGCCCCATGGGTGTAGGCCTGGCCACCAGGCGCTCGCCATCGAGCCCCACCCCCAGGCCTGGCTCCAGGAGGGGGCCCCGGTGACCCGCGTCCGGGCAAGGGAAATCGTGAATCCATGTTTGTAATCATCATAAGGGTCTGACGAGCCGCACTTTGTCTGGTTCCTCACCCAGGACCTGTTTGCCTTGGGTGACCCTACCAAGGGCATAAAGCCCTGGGCAACTTAGCTCCTGGGATCATTGGAACATGCAAACCCCTCCAACACGATAAGGTGTCGGCTCCGTATTTGTACTGAATATGGTGTGCAATATGATATAAAATACAATGCCGGCAGGAGTGCTATTTTAATATGTAGAACCAAACAGGACAAATTTCTTGGGTTTAAATTCTCTATAATAGTCTTGAGGTCTGTAAAAAGATTAAATATCTTGGTCACTTCATTACAGATGACATGAGTGATAATGATGACATATACAGACAATGTTGTAAGTAAGTGCACACCACTCTATACTGCCCAATTGTGGTCATCTTACAAAAAAAATCTACCATGCTGAAGTTACAAGTTGCATATAATGATGCGATGAGAATCCTCCTTAAGAGTCCCAGAGGAGGGAGTACCAGTCAGATGTTTGTCACTGCAGGAGTCAGGACTTTTAAAACACTACTGAAAAGTTTGATGGTCAAGTTTATACAACGTTTGGATCAATCTACTGACAGTATCATTTTAGCACTATCAAATCCCAGTGTGAGTGGTTCCCGTTATGTATCCAGACTGAGGGTGTATTGGCTAAAATGTTTGTACGTCATTTGATTTTCTTCATATTCATATATCCTTTTTTGTGTGTCTATCTATGACCCTGAGTGTCACGCCCAGCTCCGTACGATCCTCGTGTGTGCCAGGCCCCCTCTTTACCTCGTGTCAATTCCTGATTGTCACCACCTGTGCCTTGTTCAGTTCGCTCTTTCATGTGTATTTAGTCCGCGTCTGAGTACGTCTCGTCAGATCCGTCATTGTAGTGTCCGTGGATGTCCCTACCTGTCTGTCCTTTGACCATTAAAACCCCATTTGTCCGTCTTCACAGCTCCATTCGCCTTTCGACTCACCTGCCCCGCGATCGTGACACTGAGTCTGTTAATAAAAGTAATCGAATTGTCTAAAAATTAACATTTTGTGAAAATTTTATATGATTTTAGAAGCTCTTTTGCCATGTACAAAAAAACATGCATTGTGTGTGCTGTCTGGAAATGTGTGTGTGGGGGTGTGAGGGACATGGGGGTGGTGGCCGCCTTGGAGACCTTGTCCCAGGGTACGGGCCAGACACACAGTGGGCCTGTCGACACTACTTCGAATTAAAAGAATTCAAAGGCAAAATCATTTACGCACCAGCTATGCTCAGCAGCTGCAAAAGTCTTGTCGGGATGAGAGGATTCAGGTCCCCAACCGCATGATTGAGGAACATTTCAACAGCAAAATATGCTCTCTTGTGTCCAGGGATCGGTAGCAATTATACCTGAAAAAAAAAACACATTTTAGTGAATAATTTAGTTGGCGGGTGTAAGGAGGCTTTGAGAAAAATGCGTAACCAAACTTTTCAAATGATGATTTTGTTTGTTAAGTTTATTCCTTGAAAGAAAGACAACTCAAGAATGTGAAATAGCCAAAACACACTCTTAGCTTGCTGGGTATGTAATACAATAGCATGCAGACATTTATTTATATTATAACGTGGTTTTTGTGTCCTTTTATCAATGGCCAAACATTTTCAGTTAAACATAATCGATGTATAAAACTCATATTGTTACGACAGGCGGGCGGGCGAGCGGTGAAGCAGGCGAGAGAAGCCAGATGACCGGGTAAACAGGGTTTAATTGGACCAAGAAGGCAGACACTCACAAACACGGTAACAATACAATGACGGATCTGGGGAAGATGGACTGAGACTCGGACTAAATACAAGAGACTAGGCAAATGGAACAGGCAACAGGTGAGAACAATCAGGGATGAACACGAGGTAACGAGGTGGGTGTGGCACACATCAGGAGCGGACGGAGCGGGGCGTGACAGAACACCCCCCAACGGCGCGCACACCGGGCGCACCCGAGAGGAGGCGACGGACGAGACAAGGGGCCCAAAACCTGGAAAACAAAAGCAAAAACATCAACGAGACACCGGGAACAGGACAGAGACACAAAACAGAAACAGGGACAAGAAGAAGGACAAGACACGACAAAGAACAGGAAACACGGACAGGCAGACAGAGAAAGGAGACACAGAGGGAACAGCCACAGGTGACACGAAGGGGCCAGGAGTGAACAGAGGAGGAACAGAGGGACGAGGTGGGTGTGGCACAATTATAGGCCGTTATAGGCCAATCAGTCTAACTTGTATAACTGGTAAAGTTATGGAGGCTATAATCAAAGAGAAAATGGTAGATTACCTGGACTCAAATAACATTTTGAGGGATAGCCAGCATGGATTTAGGAGAGGTAGATCCTGTTTAACAAATCTGTTGGAGTTTTTTGAGGAAGCTACTCAGGAAGTTGATGATAAGAAGGCCTATGATGTCATCTATTTAGATTTCCAAAAGGCTTTTGATGTTGTTCCCCACAAGAGGCTCTCACTTAAACTCAAAGCGACAGGTATTTTAGGAACTGTAGCGACTTGGATTGATAACTGGTTAACGGATAGGAAGCAGCGAGTAGTTATAAGAGGCTCGATGTCACAGTGGGCCTGCGTTCATAGTGGGGTACCGCAGGGTTCAATTTTAGGACCACTTTTGTTCCTAATTTACATAAATGATATAGACACCAATATATACAGTAAACTGGTGAAATTTGCAGATGACACCAAGGTGGGTGGTGTAGCAGATACTGAACTAGCGGCTCAGCAGCTACAGCGGGATCTTAATTTAATTAGTGACTGGGCTGACACCTGGCAGATGAAATTTAACATAGACAAATGTAAGGTACTCCATGTAGGGAGCAGAAATATAAAGTACAGGTATTTTATGGGACCTACTGAAATAAAGGTAGCTGATTATGAGAAAGACCTTGGTGTGTATGTTGATGCTTCCATGTCTCATTCTCGCCAGTGTGGGGAAGCAATAAAAAAGGCCAATAGGATGTTGGGGTACATCTCCAGGTGTGTGGAGTTTAAGTCAAGGGAGGTAATGCTAAGATTATACAATTCCTTGGTGAGACCTCACCTAGAATATTGTGTACAGGTTTGGTCACCATATCTTAAAAAGGACATAGCGGCCTTAGAAAAGGTGCAGCGTAGGGCCACAAGAATGATTCCTGGTCTTAGAGGAATGTCATACGAGGAAAGGTTATTTGAGCTAAATCTGTTCAGCCTCAAGCAAAGGAGACTGAGGGGGGACATGATCCAGGTCTATAAGATTCTAACAGGTTTGGATGCTGTTCAACCGAATAGTTACTTCAGCATTAGTTCAAATACAAGAACTCGTGGCCATAGGTGGAAATTAGCGGGAGAACATTTCAAACTGGATTTAAGGAAGCACTTCTTTACACAGCGTGTAGTCAGAGTATGGAATAGTCTTCCTGATAACGTAGTGCAAGCTGAATCCTTGGGTTCCTTTAAATCAGGGCTAGATAAGATTTTAACAACTCTGAGCTATTAGTTAAGTTCTCCCCAAGCGAGCTCGATGGGCCGAATGGCCTCCTCTCGTTTGTATAGTTCTTATGTTCTTATGTTCTTATGTTCTTATAGGAGGGAACAGAGGAGACACAGAGGGCGGAGGAGCAGAGAGGGGAGATCAGACAGGAACGGACGGAGGACAAAGGGGAGCCCGGGGGAACCCAGGCGGGCGAGGGAAGGCAGCCGCAGGGGCCACAGGCGGACGGGAGGCCGGAGCCGGAGGGGACCACACAGGGAGCAAGGAGACAGACGGAGGGACCGACAAAGGAAACGAGGAGGGAGCAGGAGGGAACAACGGCGCAGGCAGGCAGAAGGGGGAAGCCGCGGCAGGAGAAGGCACAGCCAGAGCCAGGGAAGGCACCGTCCGACGCCCAGCCGGAGCAGGGGGGCCCGGAGGCGGCCGACGAGGCACCGACGGAGGGACCGCAGGTGGGCGACGAGGCACCGGAGGGGGACCCGGAGGCGAGAGCCGAACTGGCGCCGCAGGACCCGCAGGCAGCCACCGAGCCACAGCCAGGGGCCGAACGCGCGACCCAGGGGGCAGGGCGGGTGGGACCCTGGCCCGACGCTTGTGTCCCCGTCCTTTGCGGGACACTGAAAGGCGGGGTCCCGGGGGGCGTCGGCCTTGTAGAGGCAAGGGCGAGGGAGTCATTAGGGCTGGGGAAACTAGAGGCAGGGCCTCTGGTGAGGCAGCAGGCGCAGCCACAGGCGGTGCAGCTGGAGCCGCGGGCACGGCCGCAGGCGGTGCAGCCAGAGCCGCGGGCGCGGCCGCAGGCGGTGCAGCCAGAGCCGCGAGCTGGACGGGAGAGCCAGGCTGGACGGGAAGGACGGCCTCAGGCAGGGCCGCGGGCTGGACGGGAGAGGCGGCCTCAGGCAGGGCCGCGGGCGTGTGGCCAGCAGGAGGCGCCTCGGCGGGCACCGTCCTCACATGGCCAGCAAGGGGCGCCTCGGGCAGAACGGCTTCCTCCGCTGCAGGCGGAGGCGAAGCCAGGCCCTCGGGTGGAGCTGCAGCGGGCACCCTCAGTTCCTGGCCAGCAGGGGGCGCCACGGCGGGCGCCGCCATCACGCGGCCAGCAGGGGGCGCCGCGGCGGGCACCGCCATCACGCGGCCAGCAGGGGGCGCATCCGCGGCCACCTCGGGCAGTGCCGCAGGCAGAGCGGTGGCAGCTGCAGGGACTGCAGGCAGAACAGACGAGTCAGACAGGACAGGCGGGTTAGGCAGAACAGGCGGTTCAGGCAGGACAGGCGGTGCCGCTGGCAAAGCGGCGGCAGCCGCAGCAGGCGTTACCGGCAAGTCCGGAGTAGGCAGGTCCGAGATAGGCACCAGAATCGGCGCCGGGCGTGCAGGCGCTGCCCCTTTAAGGGCCTTGGGGATCCAAGGAATTGCATCCCAGACGGCCCTAATCCCCGCATATTCCAGGTGGCCACCGTGGAATATGGAGGCTGCTGATTGCTGTGGCTGCGCGGTTGCGGTGATCCCCGCTGACGTTGGTCTCAAGAGAGGCTTCTCCGGATATTCAGCGGGGAGAGAGGCTGCAAGGAGAGAGCAAGCCCCCAGGGAAATGGTCGGGGTCTCCTCCAGTCCTTTCCCCTTGCGCCTCTTCTTTTTTCTCCGGCTTTGGCTGGGTTGTTGCAATGGGGAAGCTCCGGAGAGAGCGAGCGGTTGGAGCCGCCTTTCTGTCACCCCTTCCACCAGCTGCCGGAGATTTTTGCACACGTCGCTGATGACGTGCGCGCCAGCGAGCGCGGTCATCTCCTGAAGGAGGGTCCTGCTCTTGCTGGCTAGGTCCCGTAGTTTAGGGTCCTCACGGACCTCTGGCAGGTTCAGCCAGTACAATACCTCGCTGAGCAGTCCGAGGTGTTGTTCCTCGATCCGCGGAGGTGAGTTGTAGAGATCCGTCATTCTGTCACGACAGGCGGGCGGGCGAGCGGTGAAGCAGGCGAGAGAAGCCAGATGACCGGGTAAACAGGGTTTAATTGGACCAAGAAGGCAGACACTCACAAACACGGTAACAATACAATGACGGATCTGGGGAAGACGGACTGAGACTCGGACTAAATACAAGAGACTAGGCAAACGGAACAGGCAACAGGTGAGAACAATCAGGGATGAACACGAGGTAACGAGGTGGGTGTGGCACACATCGGGAGCGGATGGAGCGAAGGTGTGACACATATCAGCTCAGGATTTATGTAAAGAAGTCATTTTTTCCCAAATATTCCACATATTATTTTAAAAATTCCTGAAAAGGTTTGTTTCCCTAGTTTTTTATGAACAGTAAAACAGAGTTACTGTTTGATGTGACCTTTAAAATACATTTTCAGTTCACAGTTTAATTTAAATGTTTAAATTGTTATACCGTTTTTATGAAAAAAGCTATATATGAATTTCTGAAAGTATTTGAGAAATATTCAAAAAGTAGGCCTATTCAGAATAAGTTACACATTTTGAGTGTTCAATCGGAATACAAATCTGAATACATTAAGGACTGTATATTCAGTATTCAGCAATTAAATACTATTTTATAATAGTCTGCCCAGCACGGTGTGCAATGTCACACCCCTAATGGATAGCCATGCAGATAGACGAGGACTTGTAGTGGCAGGCGCGGATCCAGAGGGGGGGGCGCACCCGCCACACACCCCCCCCCTATTTTCCATGAACAACAATTTTTGTTGCCTATAGATTCGCGCCTACGGCACTCGCTCTAGTGGCTGCGCCCCCCCTTTCCAAAAATCCTAGATCCACCCCTGAGTGGCACTAAAGAGAAGCATTAAATGTGTGCCAGCCACAAACACATTTCGTGTGATTGGTGTGCAGTGTCCATGACAGTAGCTGACAACATGAATTTACACAAGAATTTACATGAATTAGGCGACACATGTGCAGTGACATTTAATAAAGCAAGAAGTCTGTTAACTTTATAACTACATCCATCCCTCCCATCCATCCATTACATTCCACTTGTCCAGGGTTCGGGTTGTGGGGGTAGCAGCTTCAGGAGAGATACCCAGACCTCCCTCTCCCCAGCTACCTCTACCAGCTCTTCGGGGGTGATGCTGAGGCGTTCCCAGGCTAGCCGAGAAATATAATTACTCCAGCATGTCCTGGGTTTGCCCCTGTAGGACATGCACGGAAAACCTCTCCGGGTAGCCACCCAGGAGGCATCTGCACCAGATGTCCAAACCACCTCAACTGGTTCCTTTCCATGTGGAGAAGCAGCGGTTCTACTCTCTAAAGGAAGTTTTCCAAGTGGACAGACTCTCCCAGATATCCAAACTTCTCACCTTATTTCTAAGGGAGAGCCCAGATACACTGCGGAGAAACCTCATTTCGGCCGCCTGTATTTGCGATCTCATTCTTTCAGTCATTACCCATAGCTCATGACCATAGGTGACGGTAGGGACGAAGATGGACCAATAGATGGAGAGCTTTGCTTTCTGGCTCAGTTAACTGGTTAAGTGCCTGCAAAACTGCAGACGCCTCTCCGATTCGTCTGTCCAGCTCCTGATCCCGCCCACCCTCACTCGTGAACGAGACCCCAAGATACTTAAACTCCTCCACTTGAGGCAGTACCTCCTCCCTGACCTGAAGAGGGCAATCCACCCGTATCCGGCTGAGAACCATGGTCTCGGACTTGGAGGTGCTAATCCTCATCCCCGCCGCTTCGCACTCAGCTGCAAACCGCCCCAGAGCACACTGGAGATCCCCAGCAGATGATGCCAACAGGACGACATCGTACGCAAAAAGCAGTGAGGCAATCCTAAGGCCACCACACTGGACACCCTCAACACCCTGGCTGCGCCTAGAAATCCTGTCCATAAATATTATAAACAGGACCGATGAGAAAGGGCAGCCCTGGCGGAGCCCAACCCGCACTGGGAACACGTCCGACTTATTACCGGCAATGCGGACCAAGCTTCTGCTCCGTTCATACAGGGACCGAATCGCCCACAATAGTGGACCTCGAACCCCATACTCCTGAAGCACCCCCCACAGAGCACCTCGGGGAACCTGGTTGTAAGCCTTTTCCAAATCCACAAAACACATGTAGACTGGATAGGCAAACTTCCAGGCCCCCTCCAGTACAGCTGTAAAGCTTCTCCAGTGTTCCACGGCTAGGACGAAAACTGCACTGTTCCTCCTGAATCCGAGATTCGACTATCGATCTCACCCTCCTCTCCAGGACCCCGGAATAGACTTTCCCAGGAAGGCTGAGAAGTGTGATCCCCCTATAGTTGGAACACACCCTCCGGTCCCCTTTCTTAAATAAGGGGACCACCACCCCGGTCTGCCAATCCAGCGGCACTGTCCCTGACCTCCACGCGCTGTTGAGAAGGTGTGTCAGTCATGACAGCCCCACAACATCCAGAGCCTTTAGGTACTCCGGGTGGATCTTGTCCACCCCCGGGACCCGGCCATTACATAGCTCTTTAACTACCCTGGCTACCTCAGCCCCAGTGATGGGCAAGTCCACCCTGGCCCCCTTGGGCTCTGTGTCCTCAGATGTCTCAAAGGCAGTGCGCACAGATGTATCTGAGGCAGGGTTGAGGAGGTCTTCAAAGTATTCCTTTCACCTCCAGGTGATGTCCCCAGGTGAGGTCAACAGCACTATAAATAGTAGGAACCAGGAGCTGCTTCCCCCTCCTGATATTCCGGATGGTTTGCCAGAACCTTTTTGAGGCCGACCGAAAGTCACTTTCCATGGCCTCACCAAACTCCTAAAACGCCCGGGTTTTTGCTTCTGCAACTGCCCGAGCCCTGTTCTGTCTGGCCTGCTGGTACCCGTCAGCTGCCTCCAGAGACCCCCGGGCTAATAATTCCTGGTAGGCCTCCTTCTTCAGCTTGACAGCCCCCCTCACCTCTGGTGTCCACCATTAGCTACGGGGGTTACCGCCTCGACTGGCACCGACCACCCTGCAGCCACAGCTCCGTACAGCCGCTTCCACAATGGAGGTCCGGAACAGTGTCCATTCAGACTCAATGTGCCCAACCTCCCCCAGTATGCAGTTGGAATTCTGCCGGAGGTGCGAGTTAAAGCTCCGGCGAACAGAAGCCTCTGCCAGACGTTCCCAGCAGACCCTCACTATACGCTTGGGCCTACCAGGTCTGACCGGCTTCCTCCCCCGCCACCTGACACCCTTATGCTCGAACATGGTGTTCGTTATGGACAAACCATGCATTGCACAGAAGTCCAACAACAGAACACTGCTTGGGTTCAGATCAGGGAGTCCGTTCCTCCCAATCACCCCCCTCCAGGCCACACTGTCATTGCCCACGTGAGTGTTGAAGTCCCCCAGCAGAACTATGGAATCCAGAGTCCAAGAAGGCCGGGTTCTCTGAACTGTCATTCGCCGCATAAGCGCAGATGACAGTCAGAGACCTATCCCTGACCCGAAGGCGCAGGGAGACAGCCCTCTCGTTCACCAGGGTAAACTCCGTTGTTAATGCACCAAGCTGTGGGGCCACCAGTAGCCCCATCCCCGCCTGGGGCTGCTCACCCGCCGCAACTCCAGAATAAAAGTGCGTCCAAGCCCTCTCCAGGAGATTGGTTCCAGAACCCACGCTATGTGTTGAGGTGAGCCCGACTATATTTAGTCGGTATCTCTCAACCTCATGCACAAGCTCAGGCTCCTTCCCCACCAGAGAGGTGACATTCCATGTCCCGAAAGCCAGTTTTGTCAGCTGGGGATCAGACCGTCAGGGCTTCCCTTGGCTGCCACCCGATCCACAATGCACCGAACCCCTGACGTTCCCTTTGCGGGTGGTGGGCCCACCTGGGGACAGTCCCACATGCCTCTTTCGGGCTGGGCCTGGCCGGGAACTTTATAACTATTATCCAGTAATCAGGTAGGCCTAATTGTTTTGTAGTAATCGATATTACATAATACCGTTATTAAAGTAAAGTTACTAACTCAGTGTAGATCAGAACTGGAGGAAAAGATTGTATCAATGACTTATAGCAGCTAATTCAGTCCCAAACCCAGCTACCAGTGCAGAAGGGTGGCGAGGGGCATTCCCGGGTGGGGGAATTAACTGAGTGCCCTTTTTGATAGCAGATGATCTCGCAAAATTGGCAACAATTTATTGAGACCCCAGCAAGTTTCACTGTGTGTAGGCATGTCTATATTACACTATGGGGACCAAGTGTCCGCACAATGTAATAAAAGTCTGTTATTTTTATGTTTTTTTTTTTGGAAATTCAGTTTTAGAAAAATCAAAAACAACAAAAGTCTTGTATTTTGTCTTGTATAGTTATAGGTCGTCATTTTGGGATTAGGGTTTTTCCCATAGACATGAATGGACGGTCCCCACAAAGATACAATTAACACAAATATGTGTGTATGTGTGTGTTTTTCTCAATAATCCAAACCTTAATATAAACTTTCCCATGTTATCCGATTCCCGGTGATGGGGAAGGAGATATAACATTTCATAAAACAAAGTAATTTGCACGTTTTCAGTTTCAGTTTTCGGAGAACATCACGTGCCTTTTCACCTGACGGCTCTCGCGGCTTCACCGGTCTCTACGGGGACGGTGCAGGCGCCCTGTCGGCCGGTTCGGATCGCAAAGGTGCCGCGCAGCCATTGGCCCGCGGTCACGTCACTCAAAACAAAAAAAAGTCACCAACAGAAACCGGAGAAGGAAGTTTTCCAAGTGGACAGTTAACGGGTCACTACTGACCATTAATAAAGGAAGATACTGCAATCACTTCTGCTTTAATAAAAATAAAATAATCTGGTAATCTACAGAGCGTCACCCTTCTTTGCCGATCTTTTTTTTTGGCAGCGACAATGCAAGATGTATCAGACCCAGTGCCCGCTCAGGCTTTTGAAAAGGACGCGTTTCAGCTCACGGTGGAGGACGTGTACGACATCTCCTATGTTATCGGCAGGGACCTGCTGAAGATCACCCAGCCGGCCGACGTGGTCTCCGAGCTGCAGTTCAAGATCGTCCGGGTGCTGGAGATGTTCGAAGCGCTGGTGAATCGGTACAGCTTGACCGTGGAAGAGCTCAAAATGGAAAGGGACAATCTGAAAACCGAGCTGGACAGGATCCTGGGTAACTGTGCAAACGGGCAGGGAACGGTGAGTCCTCCATCAGGGGATTTAGAGAACATACAAAAAAATCGTAAAATCAGTGGTTGTTTAAGAAAAATCCTATGCTTGCTCACTCTTTCTGTGTGTAGTGAAGGATGGATAATATATTGTTTGGGTGGTTTCATGTGCAGCATACACGTGTTTCATTTCCACAATGTGATAGTGAGCAAGGAGCATAGTCCAGTATGCAGTGAATAATTTAATCGAGAACATGTGAGGCTCTTAAGTAATGTTCCGGGAGGAAGTTACTTGAATTTCTGCACTCAAACAGACAATCCAGTTTATTGTGTAAGCCTTCAGAAATGACATTGCTGTAAATGGGCTCTCTGCAGTAGTCACGTTCATTGCCCAGAAATCGGGGTAATTCTCATGGTTCTTGCCAGCCGCGTCTCTTGTAATCAGATGTAATTTGAAAGTAGGACATTGTTAATTCTTTTTCTGGTAGGAAAAAGGATAAATGGTTTATTTATACCAGCGCTTTATCTGTGATTGGACTGCATGAGATTCTTCCAACAAAATGCCCCTAGGTGGGTACACACTCATTCTGTCCTGTAGTCATAGAGAATTAACATTTCCTGATCCTTGTATTTTGCGCTTCCAGCAACTACTGGGTCCAGACAAGCTTGTAGTGGACCTAAAGGACCCCAATCGGCCTCGATTCACCATGGAGGAGCTGAAGGAGGTGCTGCAGGAGCGGAATCAGTTGAAGACCCAACTTCTTCTAGCCCAGGAAGAGTTGCAGCTCTATAAAAGGTATGAACTCAGCAGAAACCTACTATGGAAGAAAGGTCTGTTTAAAGCTCTTGGCCACATATTTCTATATCGAACCTTTATTGTAGTCTGGATAAATGCCCTTTACATTGATATGCAGGGTCCTTATTGTAGTTCCTCATCTCTAAGATATACAGTATGGTGGTTTGTCCACAGCGGCGTTTTGCACCAACCTGAACCATCCATGGCCGACATAGACCTGGAACCCAAAAAAGCCGAGGCCTCAAATGCCAAAATCGAGACAAAGGAAGGGCCTAAAGAAGAGAAGACAACCATTCGAAAGCTGTAGGTTGTGTTGTCGTGCAATGTGCGGTATGAGAACCTGGCAGACTCTGAGCAAACAGGTTTTGCGGGGGACTTAAACAATGGCCTCAAGCCACTATCTACACTGTCTAAAATTATGCACCATCTGTGGCGTTAAAAAATCCGGATGTCTTGCACTTCTGAAAGTAATTTCTGGATGGGGGGAGGGGGCACAAAATTCTTCTGTCATGGGTATGAAAATATTTCTATAAAGAGGCTGTTGACTACCGGGTGGCACATGGATTAATGATGAAAGACATAGATACAAGGTTTTACATATATGTTTTATTTAGTAGACACTTATCTAAAGCATCGTTCTAGGTTTCTGGTTCCTGAGGGTGTACTTAAGCATTTAAGAAGCATAAACCATCTCCCTCCTTTTCAGGTTTTCCTTCACAAAAAAATAACCATCGTGAGCTCCAAGACGTCACCGTGAGTGCCCCAGCCTGGATTTAACAGAACTGGACTTTTTACACATACACGTCACAGCCCACAGTGCAGGATGGCATCGTGTCAGATGAGGAAATGCAGCTTGCAGGACTTTAAGCTCAATGAGTTCTTCTTAAATCCATCAGCTGACACCCAATGTGCCAATTACCATTATTGCCTTGAAAATGGACTGAGGACAGGCCTGAAAGATGGCTGGTACTGCAGTGTGAGAGGCAGGACACTTCTGGTAAGGTCCCCACGTCTGGAAAGGTGATACATTAAAAATGGCAGCTGTGCAGTAGTCAGTGAATGGGAGAAATGAAGCAGTGAAAACTACAATATAGATGATGAAATTTAATCAGTTCACTGTTCATTTGTTAAACCAGGCAGTGATTGACTGAGCATAGTCACTCCCATATACTGCAGGGTTTCATTGTCTCAATTTTTCTATGGCTGGCAATAGAGGGCTAAACAGATGTCATTATGCCAGCACATATCTCCCATTTAAGGGTAGACTTTTAATGTTGGTTTTTAAAAACATTCCAAATGCCTTAACTTCCACATCCAAGAGGTTCAGTTTGACTTTAGTTGTAGTGTGGATGGGTTTGAAGCAGCAATAATCAAAGACACACACACCTACCTACCTGGGTTGCCTCAACGACTCAGTGAAGACTGCAGTAAAATGCTTTAATGTATGGCAAAAAAGGGTAATAATTCAGGTTGAGGAGCACTATTTTAATAAGTTCACTTGAAACATTTGGTTAGACATTTGACAGCTTTGTGTGTGAGGTACAGCTCTTGTTCAAGTTCATAAAATAACTAGGTTCAACACGGCAAGGAAGGGGTCAAATTTAAGATGAACTTTAAGCTACAGCCTAGGAATCTCATTCCAGTTAACGGCTTCAAGAGATCCAGCTACACACGCTTTCTTCCTCAACCATAAATTTATTGCTAAGCATACCTCCTAACATTAAGATTGATAAAATGCAGAGCGTGGTCTATACCAGCTGGAGTCACTGACCTACCCGTATACAAAGTACATAAAAATTGCTTCGGAAAATTACCATTAATATTTAAAAGTTGATGCCATTACAGTTTAAGGACTGCCGTAACTTGGGTATGTGCCCCAGCAACCCCCCCCCCCAAAAAAAAGCACATATGCTTTTACTAAGGCCATTTGCAGTTTTAAAATGGTTTGTAAAGGAAAAAAAAAATGCTGATTCTCTCTTCTTGGAGTACAGCTGCTGATTGAGGAAAGGAAGGGTAAACATATTACATCAGTGTTTGAGCCAAGGGTGAGCCGCAATGGAATCCTTACTGCGGTCACCGTAGTCGTACAAAAGCTCCTCCCCTTTCTCAATGTCTCTGGAAGCCACCAGTATCAGGTGAGGTATTCCATTTATGTTATGGAGTTTGGTCTGGCAATTGCCATTTTTACTGTGGTTTATCAGCCTCCCCAGGCGATTGGTTTCCTTCGTGGCATCCACACTGGAGGGGAGGGGGCAGGAGAGATCAGTTGGTTGGTTTAAGGTAAACATGCCACTAAGTTAAGTGACGATTGTTCTCCCTAGCAAAACACTGGCAACACTGGATAGTCAGCCACATGACAAAAGCATGCTGCACTAGTTCACTATTCACTGCCCTAGAGCATCTGGGCAAGTTAATATTTCAGCTGCAATAGCCCCTGTACAATCTTGAGTGAAGAGAATGAAATATTGCACAGTACACAAATAGGGGCAGACAAGGGTGTTTTGTCAAACACCTACCAGTAGGTTTTGCTGAGATACTGGAAATAGTACATGTAGCAGCCGGTGGAGGGGTCCTGCGCATAGGCGGCCTCCCGTTCCCTGGCGTCATTGATCTGGAGCAGGTCCCCGTGGTACTCCACAACATAGTCCCCCTTCTGGAAGCTCCGCTCAGCAAACACACCCCTTCCTTTACCCTCAATGTGCTTCACCTGCCGGGGTGTGGGAAAGGCAGCCTGTTATTTCCCGAATTTGCCCGGCTTTTTTTTTTTTTTTTTTTTTTTTTTTAAAAATATACACATACACATATATATATATATACATACACACACACACACACACACACACACACACACGACCTGATCCAGACTGAACATTAATGCCCTTAGTCCTGGCCCGTCACAAAAGTATAAAAGAACCAAAGTGCTGAATTGAGAAGCTTGTGTCCCCAGTGCCCACCCACTGCGAGAGCACATTACCTGCATGCCTTCTTCAATCCCGTTCTTTATCAGGTGATTGATGTGCTGCTGTTCTTTGCACTGTCGAGAAGAGAGTTTGGACCATCAGCATGGCATCAGAGGCTAGTGCGTATGCACGCGCGCACGCACGCGCGCGCACTTCAGTGCAGATCTGGCTGGATTAAGGCAAACAGCAGCTGCTGCATGATCCTTTCAGAAAAGGATTAACGGCTTTAACTACATTAATGAAGCAGAGTCTGAATATGGACAATATGAACAAGCTCAGAGCTACATACGTATAGCTGGGTTAGCATAGGAATGTCAGTGTATTGCATTGTACATTAAAGGGATTTTGCTGGTTACCAGAGAAATCGCAATTTTAATAGATAAATCAAGATCTTTTGGCCATGCATAAATATATGTACGTGGAGTATGTTTTAGTGCTGTGAAGCATTTAGATGAGTGCCGAAAGATAAAGAAAAACTAGATGCTCACAGCGAGATGGAGGCCACTGATTTTTTGCAGGCTTCATGATGAATTCCTTAAGGTAGCTGCTTTGTCCGTCATGAAGCATTGACCTTTCTGCATTAATTGCATCCTGCTGCTGCCTTTCACCATTTCTCTAGCAAATCAGTTTTTGCTCAAGTCAGAACATTTGACTTGATCTGCATGGGAGCGGCCATGGTGTTGCAATACTGTTACACCAAATCACACAGCAAAACACTGAAATTTAGGAATGAGTTGACTTTAGGGCTGAAAAATTTGCAATGAGGCTGCGTTTAGTCCTGAATCTATACTGTACTAATGTAATTAACAGCAAGCTCATTACTAACTGCCATACTACCCACTCCCATAGATCATGGCACAAATCAACACACTTCAGATGAGCTGTGCATCAAAAGACAAAACATGTTTGACAGAAGCAAAGATGGAAGACCCTGAAAAAGCAGCAAAGGGATATCCCTACTTACCGTACAGGAATTTTTAAATTCTGCCTAGAAATCAATACTGACCTTAAGCTCACTTTTGCTCTTCCTGGAGCTTCTCCTTATAGGATAATAATCAGTGACCTTTCTGTTCTGGGTCTCCTTTCTTTCTGCTCTGTAGAAGGCAAAAATAGTATCACTACTGATGCACCCCTACGACAACAGTGCTCATGTACTCGTACTGCACCGATGTCTGTAACCGATACCACGATGTTGCATCAGCAACAGTTAAGCAAAATAAATGGGGGGGGGGGGGGTTGGTTAATCAAGTTCAAATAATTGTTGTATCAATGTAATTCAAATCACAATTACACATTAATTCATAGGAAAGCGTCCTCCAAACAAAAAATCCTAATGTTTAAGTAAAATGGGAGGGCAACAAGAGAACAATAAGCACAACATTAAGAATATATAATCCAGTACAAATACTCTCTTCCCCCCCCTCTCTCTCTCACACACACCTCCTGCAAAACAAATCTAGAATCTGAGGAATCATGTCAACAGCCATGCTGGATGTGAATTGCTTACGTTTTCAGATTAGACTTCTTGGGTCTAACCCTGCGCCGAGCAGCACGGCCAGAAGCAGGCCCGGGTTCTGTGGTGGCGTTGGAGGCTTCTCCCTGGGGCTCCTTGGGCTGTGGCTCCTCTGTCCGGCATGGGAGGCACTTTTCGCCCTCATTGTCATGGCCCCCCCTTCTTGCAGTAGCAGCTGCTTCTGATTTCACATTGTTAGGCCTCACTGCAGGGTTGAGCAAGGCACACATTCACAGGTTGGGGAAGTGTTCCAACATACTTAAGACCTACCGCTTCATTTTATAATTTATTTGGAGGATCATTTTAAAAATACCCACCACTAAACAATGTCATAAGATGTCATTTCTGAAAACTCAGGCCACTGACTTGCAGGAAATCGTTCACAGTGCTAACTCAGACCTGCTGAGTTACACTAGCTGTTTTGTGGTTTAAAACACACATTTAAAAACAGATTAATTAATATTATGTGGCAACAATCCACATTCCTCAAAAGGACATCAGGGAAACTGCTGTCACTCATCTTCCTGCCTCCAAGGGCAAACTGAATGAATGGAAAACAAACCCGAACAAGCCAGTTGTTTACCTTCGTCTCGTCTGTCCGTTTCACTTTGGACCACTTGCTTCACAGAAACCTTCCCCTCATGTCCAAGGGGGAGGGATTTATCATGGAGTGGGGAGCGGGACTTGCCAGAGGTGAAGAATTTTTGGATCACAGACTGACCGTTATACAAGACGTCCTGCAAAAAGGAAACGTGAGCATTAACACTAATTGTGGACATCTGCTGTGGTTAGAAAGACACTGCAGACGTTAGGATACATCAGCCTGCTAATTAAAGTGGGCATCTGAGAAAGGAAGTCATTAAAGGCAGCTTTGGTTACTCCAAATTGCCAGAATGATGATCATAACAGTACACTCAGTGCCAAGTCTAAAAGGATTAAGTTTGTGCACAAAAGTAACTCAATGCCTTTAGTAAATTCTCCTTTATGCCTTGGAGATCAGCACATTCAGCGACACAAAACTAAAAACCCTTATGCCAAAATGTGTCAGGAACATTTAGAGTTAAAACTGAACCATGCATGCATAAACACCAACACACAAGTCACTTTATAAACGGAATTTTTATGCCAAATGCACGTGCAACTTCACGTGCAAATTACATAATTTCCACATGAAAGTTTGCATTAAATGGCCACCTGGGCATACTCGCTTTCCAGACCACTGACAGAACCTCAGCTTATACGCAGATTCAAATTCCGATTAATCAATTTATAGTTAACAGTCCTGATATCGCCTATATTATATGATCAACTGTTTAACTTTAATGGCAATTATAAAAAGTGCACATACCCCGTTCATTTCTGGTTGGTTTTCTTTTGTCCCCTTTTCTGCGATGCGAAGAGCGTCGTCAGCTTTAACTTTGGTCGAAGTCAGGCGTTTCTGTCTGCCTTGTACCAAGAAATAAAACACATTCTTCAGTTGCCAGAAGGGTTTTCGTACTCCTCGGCCTACCGGGCACTCAGAAGTGTCACCGTCAGGGTGTTTTCCCCTCTTCAACCGAGGCAGCTTTTATCGTTCCTCCCATCCGCCATGTTTTAACTTCTGGTGAAGCACCACGTGAGCATTTAAAGGACCCAGGTGGTCGCAGTTCCACTACTATCCGAGAGAGGGCGGCAGCCTGCCAAAGCGGCACATTAACAACACTTCAGTAGTTTCCAAAACCTACGTAATTATACGAATGCCGTAACCAGCCATCCATTTACTGTGCTTGCTTGTCCTTTGCAGGTAAATTTTAACGTTCCATTTGGAAATGTTTGCAGAGCAGCTGCCGAGCTTTCCAAGCAAGCATTCACATTCACATGCGTCATTCACATAATTGTGACAACCAACGCAACAGCTAAATAGACAAAAAAATAAAATATAATCTAGATATGATAAAATGCTAAAGCAGTGAAGCTAGCTACAAAAGCAGAAACCTTTGTTGGCGTCGCAGGGGAACGGCAGTCTATACTGCAAATCTAAAAGCCAGATTCTCGACGTACGTGTGGGTGCTTCCATAAGTGATACAATTACAAATAAAACCGCGGACGCAATAATTGTCTCTACGGATATAAATACTTGCTGTGACTTACCTTTTGCCATTGCAACTACGAGCAATACTTTTCAGCCGAGTGGTCTGTAAACTTTAAATAAATAAATAAAAACGCTGCTACCAAATTTGAAATATTCAAACGTACGTGACCTCAAGACCCTTTATAATTTCCTTTACCTTTACCGTGTTTATTATCATAAACTATCACTTCTTTCTCTGTTAGCTCGAAAAGACATGACATGGATGCTCATTTTGCACGAGCCCGTGGCTTGGGCGGACCTGGCCGTTTTAAAATCAACCTAAATGTTGATTGGTCGGAAGTCCCGCTGCTTCGATGTGATTCGTTTAAGCAGACAAGCGACGAATATAATGTCTACATGCCTCTGGTTTTCACTTCCACTCCGGGTTGTTTTATTTGCAGAAGGGAATTATCATGCATGTGTTCATTCTTCAAAATTAAAAAAGTGCAACAATATTATAGGTAGTTAAGTGTGGTAGCATATGATTTAATAATGAAAAGGAAGGTGGCACTTTATAAAAAGGAATAAATTTCCCTTATTTACTAACAACGCACCGCCAGACAACCAACAGCCGCACCGGAAGGGAAGTCGACAATTAACACTCGGATTAGGCATTAATGTAAACACGCATTCTGTGGTAAAAAAAAAAAAGATCTGTTCATTAAAGTGAAAATCCCAATTATGGAGTTTCCACCTGTGCAACTAAACTACTTCCCCAGTATAAGATGCCTTTTGCCCATTTCAGGCGCATATATGCATTGAGCTATATGAGTGATATGTTCGTATCTGAAATAAGGTTTGTAAGAGCTCTGTAATTTTTTTTATCATGTCTACGAAAATAACTTCTTGTCAGCAGTAAATGCTGATGATCCTCACTGGGTGTCCCCTTCCACTCCCTGGTGATGTTTAAGAGGACTAATGACTCATCTTTTAGTCACACTCAGTTTGAGCTGTAGACTGGACTGTGTCATTGCTCCGATAACTGTGACGTAGTATGGTCAGAAACAATGAACTTGCTAACCCATGACATTCATGTTTTGACATTAAAAAAGCATAATTCTTAATTATGGTAGGAATTAATGGGATACAGTGCACCTATATTTTCACTAAAAACTGAAACTGTTAAAAAAAGAAGGATATGTTGTAAATGAAAAAAAAAGAGTTAATATGTCATCATTCTTAACGTAGAGGTATTGTTATTCGCATTTAAATGTTCTGCAGCCTTGGATGTTGGATATTTGTTCTGTACATCTGTGTTCTGCAATATGGTACAATCTAGTCTGATTCACCTTTATAATTAACCTTTACATTTTCGATGACTTCCTTTATAGTTATGGCTAAATAAAGTAATTATGATTAAATTATTTCAATGTATGGCCTTTTATGTGGCTTATTGTTCCATTGTTTTTAATCAAAAACACTTATTTTGATTGGATTATGATGCGAAATGTGTATATTCCACATTTTCCTTTATTCACTTTCTTTTGTTCATTCTCTTTGTTCAGTAATTCTTTTTAGATTAGATTAGATTGACTTTATTAATCCCACAATGGGGAAATTCCTTAGAAACAGCAGCAATAATAAAAAAAGACAGTATAACAGGATCCATAGGATCAGCAAAAATAATAATATAAGAACAATATAGACAATAAAAACAATAGAAAACAATTTCTAAAACTTAAAGCAATAAGACAATTAATGTCCATTTCCAGGGGGTTCAGTTGCATATGTGTAAACGAGCCTGTCAATTGGTCATATGATTTGTATGATTTACTTGTTATTATGTGCTTGGCTATCAGTGTTTATTTTCACATATAGTAAGTTGTTTTCATCAGAACAAGGACAGCATTGGTGAAGCATCAAGGGACTGAATTTCCAGTGTATCCTCATAACTTTATAAAACTGAGAAACTCACACTCATGTTAAGAATTGCCAGTCAACCTTTTTCCTCCTTTGATATGTCATGTATCCTCTAATTTGACTTTGCATGTTCCCCCAAAGTCATACAGGTATCTTTTGTTATGTGAATTGTGTGGATGAGTATATGCCTGTATATGCCCTGTTGTGGACTGGCATCCTGACCAAGATGTACCCCTGCATTGAGCTGTATGATAGGCTCCAGACCTCCCCAAGTGACAACCACCTGGAAGATTGATGGCTGCTTATCTGTAATCCTGTGCTATCATAAATATGTGTATGTGTTCTGGCTTTTTGAAAGAATTAAGGTCAACAAACCATAAAATATAGAAACCATAGAATCATCTGTCACCATATTAGTGGCTTACATCCATTAATAAATACCTACTATATGTCTTTATCGATAATTTAGTTAACTCTGGACCGACATGGAACAAAACTATTCTTGTTATTTAAATACAATAACCATCGCATATCAAACTTCATTGTTTGCTCATATTTGCTAAAATGCAAAAGTGCAATTGCGGTACCATATTAAAAATGCATTTTTATCGTCTGAGGCATTACAGACTTTCCCAAGTACTGAAAAAATATCCTAAGTAAAAGTTCTAAACACTTGGAATTGCGGTGACTTGGAATTCATCCGTAAAGTAATATCATGAGTACTTTTTAAATACAGACTGACAGAAACGCTCCGTAAGAAATGTTGGTCTATTCAACTTTATCGTGTAGGCCTAACATTCGTTATGTTTATCATGAAGCACCTGATCATGGTCAGTAATTTGACCTTCCAAACATGGCATCCCGCTACTTAGCTGTGTCATCATTTACGTACAAGGAAACGGGTAAATCTTTCGTCATATCCGGAAAAGGGGCCGCTGGTCACGTGAACAAGGCTTACTTCTCCGCTTCTCCGATGTGTTTAATATGTGATAGATATACCAAGAATGGCATCCTTCATCGAGGCGACGCGTCCGGTGTGCTTACAGACGCAGTGTGAATGTTTTTTGGCTGCCACTGACGCGCGCGCTTGCCGGGGACGATTCTTTTCAGCTTCTCCCTTCGGGTGTGGGTGTCACGTGACCCGCACGCGGCCCCGCTCGCTCGGAAAAGATGGCGACAGTCGGGTAGAAAGCAACGGAGCGCGACAGCAGCAGCAGCCGCAGCAACCTCGAATCAGTCGCGGTGACTGGAAGCCTCTAGATCGGACGGGTAAGTAAGGTTACTTCCCTTCCACACGGAGTCCGAGGTCTGAAGACAGCTGCCGGCCGATTTTGTGGGAGTTGAGCGCTTCTCAGTGGGAGCAGCCCGGCGCCCTTGGTCACCAAGCTAGCTGCATCGCGGAGTAACGTTAGTTTTGTTTTTGTGTGGCCCGCTGAGAGGTGACTGTGCAGGACGGCGCCGACTAACTCGGGGTGGGGGGGACTGTGTGTGGCTCCCGAGGTGGCAGCGCACGGCAAGCCGTGTTGTCACCTAGATGTCCCCAATTCCGTGATGTTTCTTTATATTAGCTTAGCTAAGTGAGACTTTTGTTCAGTATTGGTGCTTTTAAATACGACGGCAGTTTTTAACGAAACCCTCGTTTAATCCTCAGCTTTGGCGGATAGTCCTGGGGCTACGCGGTTTGTTCATAGTATCTGAACTCGCTCATCAGCTTAGTTGATAGATCGTTAAAATTGGGCAAATTATCGTATTTATTGCACAGGGAGGCGATACTGCTAGTTATCTAGCCGATGGGCTGCATGCGTTAGCCAGTTAGCAGGGAGACTGTATGAATCACCAAAACGTATTATTTTTTTTAGTTTTTATAATTTATTTACCCACATCTGTCCGTATTTATCTACCTTGATATACTGGACGTTTTAGTGAAATTGCGGTTCTGTTGAATTTTTTACTTGACACTGACTAACCGATGGCATCCGTTGGCTAATGGCAAATACTGGATAAGTTGTGGCCCAATCTTCAATTAGCTGGTCACTTTCTTTTCCGTTATTAATCTGGCTTGAACGGTTTAATTTTCTTCTAATACATCGGTACCAATTTGGCAGTTTAAATGTTGCCTTGGTAGCTAGGCACTGACTTCAAACCCGGAAGTTTTTGCATGCGAACACGTGTTTCGGTAGAGGTTATGACCACTTGTAGCCGGCTGTGAATGACCTTTTCCACATATAAGCCAGAAAGGCGTCGTTTGTACATTCAGAATTATTTTCGTGGTGAAGTCTACTTCCGACTGTGAAAATTCGGTGTTGTAATGGTTTTTTTTTTCCTCGTGTATGATGTATTTAAGGAATATAGATACCCGAAAGTTAAAAGCCTGCCACATGCTGGCTGTAGAAGTTGAATTTACTTATGAAACTGTCTGTGTTATTTAAATATTTGTAGCAGTCCAGGTAAAAAAATAATATATATATATATATATGAGTATGGATGAAATTTGGATGGACTGTGTTTGCTTTTTCCCTCCAAAAAAATAATATTTTGATTCGGTTTTGTCTACACCAGGAAAATGGATCCTGGACAAGACTTGCTGCTCGCTGCCTTGAGTGAAAGTGGGATCAGCCCCAATGATCTATTTGACATCAGTGCCATCGACATGGCGCAACCCACCAATGTACAACAGGTAATGAACCTGAGCTGCACTGCAATCGGACAGATGAGCTGCACCGCTGTAGCTCCCTTATTTGGTGTCAGTATGACCGCATTTATATAAAAAAAGAAAAAAAGCCAACCTGGACCACAAGATAAGATATTTTCCACCATAGTGGTCAGTCCAAAAGAGAAATTACACTATATTTTGGTAATGTTGATACTGCCTTTGCATGCTGCTAAGAAGCCACAAGCGTTTTCTTTGTAGTTCAATTAAGTTGGTAGTTGTTGGCAGTTTCATACTGTTCATGTTAAACATTTTTCTATTATGTAGACAACATCATTCAGACACTGAAAACTAAAATCTTGAAAGGGGGTTTCAGAAGGTGATTGTTTTCCTTCCCATATGAATGAATAAGTTTCCAAATTACAGGATGTTTATTTTTTGCAATCTCCATTTTACATATTCAGGAGAGAATCATTATCTTTTTCCTTTTCAAATCCCTCCAGTCTGTTCCAATAAGTGCCCTGGATCTCGGCACGGGAGCAGAGGCAGGTGGGGTGCTGAGGCACGAACCAGCTGTGCCCCTCACCCCCCCAACCCCTACAGTCACAATTAGGGTATGTTTTTTTTTATTTTTATTGTGGCTAGTTTCTGTGCTTTCAAATGAGGATTATGTTCTTATCTGGACAGAGTCTTCTAGGGAATTAACATGCTTTTAGTACATTACCCTAAATCAGGGCTATTCAACTCAGGCCCTCGATTCCAAATCCAGGCCTTGTTTTCAGTTCTCCCAGGTAGTTAGTTTAATAATTACTTATTCTGATTGGTCAGAGGCTTCATACCTGGCTCACACGTGAAGGAAGGCTGGAAAATCAGCAGGGCTCGGCCCTTGAGGACCGTGAGTTGAATAGCCCTGCCCTAAATAATGGTCCTGAACCCCTCATTTTCCATTCATATTTAAATTTTGTGGTAGATTTCTCCATGTATTAGGTGTGGAGGAAATGGTAATTACAGAGCATTTATACTGGCGTAGAACATTCTTGCTGTGTTGGATGGCGCTGGTCTAAATATGCACAAACATCCAGGATCAAAAGTTATTTATTAATAAATTATAGCGCAGATGCTTTCTCCTCTCTCTACTTCTACTGAAATTCCTTCTGAGACCCACAGTATTTCCAGATCATAACTACTCTCTTTACATGGGAAGGAAAATCAGAGCTTCCAAAAAAGATTCTTTTGTTGTACCTGCCTTTAGGAAAAGAGGTGCTTTTCTGAAGTAGAAAACAGCAGCGTATCAGGTTTTTAAGATATTGGATTCACCTCAAGTTTTTGTTTACTGTTCTCCTCATACCAGTGCCTTTTAGTGGTGTTTTTCTTATTCTGTGGTGAGCTGGAAGGCTGTAGGGTCAGGAAGGATGATGAGAAGAAATGTCCTTAGTGGCCGCACTTTGCAAGAAGTGTCCTGCTACATCATTTGAGGATTTAAAAGAGCCGTTTGGCATGAGATTAAGCCCAATGAGCTATCTTATTGATTCATAAGCCCTTTCTCTGTCAGATGGTGTGTAAATGTTTATTTTCCCTGTAACCCCTGGTGGAATTGTGGGCAGCTGTGCTTTTTATCTGAGCCGGGTGTGTATTTGATACTCGCAAAGTTTTTTATTTATTTTTTTATTTATTATTATATTGTACAGCTTTGTACATCGATGTGGGATTGAATCAAACACGTATACAACTCGTTGAGCTGTCCTCTAGAAACTCTTATCCCTCTGTTTTCAGTGCCTGCTTTTTATTCCTGGGTAAATTTCATGTTTGTTGTGAATGGCATGTTGGCATGAATAATGCATATTCTGAGCTGTCTGATCTTTCAGCTGCTTTCAGAGCTAAACTCTTTCCCCTTTGCTCTCCTGTCACCTGGACGCCTGCAGAAGCCTCAGCCGTCGACCACCACATTCGTCCTGAACCAACTGAATCAGCTCCCATCCCTGGGGACGATAGTCGTGACCAAGCCATCTGTTGGCCCCGGTACTACTTCCCGGCAGACCTTAACTGTGGCCAAGGTGATCAACACGTCCTCCACCACCGTGCGGGCCAATTCCACGGCTGCCACATGCGAGGTGGTCCCGTCCAGCAAGGACCAGATCCAGCTGAAGGACCTTCTGAAAACCAGCAGCCTGGGTGAACTCATGAAGCTCAAACCTCCACCGAATATCGCCCAGCCTGTTGCCACAGCTACCAGTAAGTTTATCTGGATTGGATACAGTTTCTCCTGGGCTTCTTGCTTTGTTGTTCATAATGGCGTTTCATGATATGTGACCATTCTGGTAACATTTCTTGCCTGTCAGTGGCAGAATACAGACCTCTCTTAATTTTGACCTGAACCCAAGTGATGCCTACGGTTACCATGGATACGATTCCAGCTTATCGTTTTTTCCTTGGTTGCTTAGCGGCAAATAAATGTTCCCTGTGTGCCCATCACATCACTGATTGAAGGTGTAGGGTGTTTTTTTTTTTTGTTTGGCTTAAACATACGCTTCTTGTTACTTTCTCTGTATGCTGTGTTTAAATTTTTTTTTTTATTTAAAAAAAAGGTCTATATGAATGTGACGTGCGATGTATTAAAAATGTCGTCTGGGGTACTCTCGAAATTGTAGTATTTTCAGATGATGTTGCTTAGCCAACTTTTCCATACATCACACTGTGACCTTGTGTTCCATCTACTTTTCCAGAAATCATTCTGGTCTCAACCACGATGGTAAATAAAGCAGGTAGGGCGGGTGTTAGGGCGACAGTGGTGGTCACTGAGGTGCAAAAATTCATGCTTAACTGGGTTCATGCCCCCTGGTATCGCACAAGTAAAGGGAAAGTCTGGGGCTGTAATTAATGCAGATGAACAGTCATTTTGAGATCCTGGAGTTTCAGGAAGAAAGTGGCACCTTCTAATATAAATTTGATTTCTTTGTCAACCTCATCCTTGCCTTTGTTTTTTTTTCCCCCTCCCATAGCTGATTTGAACAACGGCTTGAAGAAGGAAGTGTCCAGCAAAGATGTGGCCCGCATCTGGGTCAACGACGACATCAAGATGAGGAGCTTTTCCCCCACGAATGTGAGTTCCCCCCCCCCCCCCCAACTTTGCAGCTGTCTCTTATGTAAAAACCGTTTACATAACCTCCTCCATGCTGAGGTGGCGAGGCCACCTGGGTGTTTGTTTTCATTTGAATAAATACCCAGCAGGAAGGCGAATGAACTTAGTGGTGGCATGAAGTTGAATTAATTACAACACTTTTGATCCCTAAAAATAACGTAAACCTTTTTCTAGAAGGTCCATGGGATTAAGGAGGAGGAGGAGCCTGAGGAAGAGGAGGAGGAAGAGCTGGTGCATGCTGAGACTTATGCGGAGTACATGCCTATGAAACGTAAGAGTGCCTGCTGGCTGCTTTTGCCTCTGAGTGTCACACGAATATTTGGTAGCGATGTGTCTGAAGAATTCAAGTGAGATGTATGTCTGTGGGGGTAGCGCAGAGGTGAGGAACGGCGGATCAGATGTAAGTGCTGCTAGGTCAGCTTCCATGTTAGGCTGTTGGACCCTTGAGAGAGAGAGTCAAGTGGAATAGCTCCATCAAAGTATTTCGAGATTGTGGATTAAGCAGCAGTGTGTATCTGTGCGTATGCTGGGGAGATGTAAATCAGCGCACTCCATCACCCCTCCAGTGAAGGTGGGTCTGCGGCATCCTGACCCCGTGGTGGAGACCAGCTCCCTGTCCAGCGTTTCCCCGCCCAACGTGTGGTACCACCTCTCCATCCCAGAGGAGACCATAGACAGGGGCTGGCTGTCCGCCTTGCAGCTGGAGGCCATCACATATGCTGCCCAGGTAAGGTCCCTGTCCGTGGATCCCCCTACCACAGCACGCAGCATCTCAACATGCTTTGTTTTGATTGGTGATTTTGTCTCTGTCTAGCAACACGAGACGTTCCTACCGAACGGGGACAGAGCAGCCTACTTGATAGGGGATGGCGCAGGTGTGGGGAAGGGCAGGACCATTGCTGGCATTATCTATGAGAACTACCTCCTGGGCAGGAAGAGGTCCCTATGGTGAGAGAGCTTGTTGCTTTCAAGCCCTGATTCCTTTGCAGTTTTAGTGATGCGATTCATTGTAACTATGGGCTGTTTGCTGTCCAGGTTTAGCGTGTCTAATGACTTGAAGTATGATGCGGAAAGAGACCTGCGAGACATCGGGGCGAAAAACATCCAGGTCCACTCCTTGAACAAGGTAGGTTGGCGAATGCGCGTCGAGCCGTTTTAGGCAGCTGCATGAGTCTGAAAAACCAAAGCTGGCTCTTTTTCCTTTGTGTCCTGCCGTTTAGTTTAAATATGGGAAGATTTCCTCCAAGCACAACGGCAGCGTGAAGAAAGGGGTGATTTTTGCCACATACTCTTCTCTGATTGGGGAAAGCCAGTCAGGTGGGAAATACAAGACGAGATTCAAGCAGCTGTTACACTGGTGTGGCTCGGACTTCGACGGTGTGGTATCCTTTTCGGAACTGTTCTGTTATAGCATCTGACACATTGCAAGTCCTTGCCAGCAGTCTTCGTGGGGCTATAATAACCTTTCATTTTTTCGTCTTTTTGCCCTGTGTGTTTGGCATGTTCCTTGAGTGATGTGTCAGATTGTGTTTGATGAATGCCACAAGGCGAAGAATGTGTGTCCCATTGGATCTTCCAAGCCCACCAAGACGGGTTTGGCTGTCTTGGAGCTGCAGAACAATCTGCCGAAAGCACGAGTGGTGTACGCCAGCGCCACAGGTAAGATGTTCCTCTGATGGAGGTGTGTGATGTAAAAGGCAGAGGTGAATTCCCTGAATATGAAAGGAGATTAAATGATCAAGCATGTTGCTGGTTCAGTGGCCCATATTAAGTGATATTAGAAGCATGATCATTAAAAAGGTTTGTCTGATTTTTGTAGGGGTATTTGTAGTAAACTTTGTAGGGGTTTGTTGCAACAGCTGATCAGTGACAGGATGGTGGACCCCTTCACCCCCATTCTCACTGTGTTGCAGGTGCATCAGAGCCACGGAACATGGCATACATGAACCGTCTTGGCATCTGGGGGGAGGGGACACCCTTTAAGGAGTTCAGCAACTTCATCCAAGCTGTGGAACGCAGGTGAGTAGTGGAAGTCCTGGTCCTCCCTCTGAGCTGAGCTTTGACCTTGGGCGGGCTGCTGACCAATTGTATACCGATCCATAGCTGTCGTGTGTGTGTGTGGCTCTAATGGAGGGATGGTTCCTTCCTAATAGCAAAACTTAAAAAGCAAGTACTGAGCAGAGTGATTGCTGTTTAACATGAAAATCCTCTGTTAAAATGGTGACACAAGTGTTAAAATCCCTTAAAATTAATCTGAAAAGGTTCCTGCTTCTTATGCTTTCTGCATTTTCTTGGTCCTGAAATGTTCTTCACACAATAACTTATGTAACTTGTGGCTTCACCTCTGTCATCCTGGCTTTCAACTTGAACATATGACTGTTAGTTCTTTACACCTACCAGATGAGGAGTCCACTGAAATAGAATTTTGTTCATTTTAAGGGGCGTGGGTGCCATGGAGATAGTTGCCATGGATATGAAGCTACGAGGCATGTACATCGCCAGGCAGCTGAGCTTCGCTGGAGTAACTTTCAAGATTGATGAGGTTCCGTTGACGGGTGATTATATCAGGATGTACAACAAGGCTGTCCGTTTGGTGAGTCCCGTGTGACTGACTCTGTTTTGGGTTCCAGTGGCCCATTGGAGCAGGTCAGCATCTAATGGGGGTGCCATGTCTCTGCTTCGCAGTGGGTCAGCGCACGTGAGAAATTCCAGCAGGCGGCCAACCTGATGGATGCCGAGCAGCGCATGAAGAAGTCCATGTGGGGCCAGTTCTGGTCGGCCCACCAGCGCTTCTTCAAGTACCTGTGCATCGCCTCCAAAGTCCGCCGGGTCGTCCAGCTGGCCCGGGAGGAGGTCAAGAATGGCAAGGTATGGAGCCCCCACTTGTTCCCCTGGCCGCAGTTATTGGGTTAGGCCTCTCATGCCTGACGTCCGGCCTCTCTGCAGTGTGTGGTCATTGGCCTCCAGTCGACAGGAGAAGCCCGCACCCTGGAAGCCCTGGAAGAGGGGGGAGGCGAACTCAATGACTTTGTTTCCACTGCCAAGTAAGTTTAATCCCCCTCCCCACCAGCCAACAGGAGACGGGGACCCTGATACCTCACATCTCGTGTGTGTGTGTGTGTGTGTGTGTGTGTGTGTGTGTGTGTGTGTGTGTGTGTGTGTGTGAAAAATGTGTACTTGATATATAATGCAGTATAATACTGCATGGTTAGGTAGCATGGGGCTTGCTGGGCCTGTTTTGTAATATGGGGTAATATCATGCATTTGCACTGACACTCAGTGCCGTTCATGTCACAGGGGTGTTTTACAGTCTCTGGTGGAGAAGCACTTTCCTGCCCCAGACAGGCAGAAGCTCTTCAGCCTCCTGGGCATCGACCTGTCAGCCAAGAAAACCCCCTCCCCCAATGACAATGCAGCCACTGACCAGAAGGGCAAGAAACGGAAAGGTGAGCATCCCCCCCCCCCCCCCAAAACACTTCCCTGGCTGCAGTCCTTGGCTATGGATCCTATCAGCCAGACTCGCAGTGGGCAGAGACCATCCTGCCCAGGAAAAGGAGCGGAAACGGTACCATGGTGGAACCGGCAGCCAGGTGGCCCATAAGTTCAACTGCCTTCAGTTCATGGTGTTAAAAGATAATGTATTTGTGGGAGAAGCGATCCATTTAATGTTGTCATCTGCAACTAAAATATTTGCAGAATGAAGGTCCTTTAAATGGAAAAAATGTGCAGCTACTGTGCGCGTATTCCTTGTAGATTGGCCAGCATTTTCCGTGACTGTGCGCGTATTCCTAGTAGATTGGCCAGCATTTTCCGTTTGCCATCTCCGGCCATGCCTGATACATACATACTCATCTCTTCTCCCATCAACAGCTGCTTTTGTTTTGTTTTGTTTGTGCGTTGCTTCTAGCTAAAAGCTACAGGGTGTCTGCTTTGTCTGAGGCCTCTTGCCAAGGGGGGGTGGAGGCGTGGAATTCTAATGTCCAGTTACTGTGTCTCTTTACACTGCTTGTTTTGTCTTGTTGCAAAGACCGCCTAAAATGAGAATGATATTCCATGTTTTAAGTGGGATTCAAAAGATTACCAATTACCTGTAGAGGAAGTTTTTGGTGTTTCAGGCCTGAAGATTAGATATAGTCTGCATTTGTTGAGTCCACATTGTTTTTTTTATACATACATACATACATACATACATACATACAAAAAATGTGTCTGATGTATAGGTACATTTTATAGGTTTCATTTAATATTGAGTGATCTATTAAGTTAATTTGGTGATAGATTCTTCTTATGACTTATGTTAGCATGTTTTTTAACCCTCTGGAGTCGACATAATCGTTGGCGGTGCCACGTATCTTTCTTGTGTATTTTAGTTCATAACTCGCTGAAATCTCATAGAAACATGAAAAAACGCTGACTAAATCCGTAAACTGTCTTCTTTTCAAAATGACCATTGTCGGAAGTATTAAAGTTTTTTAAAAATTAGGTTAAATCGGCAAAAAAGTAAACCATGTCACCTTACTTTGTTTTACCTGCATCGGGGGCGTGTAGTGCCGCTCTCACCCGAAGATCGCTATTCACATTCTAAATAGCTGCATTAGTGCGTATTCAAATCGTATTCGCATGGCATTTTGATGAACATCGCAACAGTGAAACGCGATCCAGATACATCCCCATCAGCGCCATAAAGGGGGTGGGGGATGTCACCAGGTGTCAATGGCTCATGCATACACATGAAAGTTGCTACATATTCAGTGAAAGGAGCCAGAAATAGTGACATGAGTTAGGTTTTTCTTATTTATCCAAATGTTGCAATTACATCATTTAGTCATCTTCATGTAGCCAAGACTTTGGTGATCAGATATCTGGGATCAAAACAAACTTCCACCATTGCTTACTATGTACTTGTACAGCATTTAAACACAAACTGAACCAGATAAAACAAGAGCATATACTGTACTAAACACATCTAAGCACATTTATCAAAACAGTAATTTGTAAAGTAAGAAAATAAATGTATCCAAACAATGTGTCCTGCCCCGATCGTCCGCTCCTTCCGTGTGCCGCGCCCCCTCGTTAACCCCGTGTGGAATTCCCGTGTGATCAGCTGTTTCTGGTTGTTGTCGTTAGTCCTCTGTATTTCATCCGCGTTCCAGTTTGTTTCCCCATTCCGGTCATTGTATTGTATATATAATTATTTTTTTTTTTTTAAAAACACCCTCAGAAACCTTGGACGGTCTACTTTTCAAATATATATAGGTAGAAACTAAATATATTTTTACAGCTTCGTGATACGAATTGAAAGAACAAGAGTGACTGACTTAAGCGTCTCAAAGTAGCTCTGATCGCCTTCCCACTTGTAAATTGCGCTATTCGCATGATAATAACATAATCCGACAGTTAGTATTGGGTAAAGAAATATGTAAATACGCCCATTGTGACCAAAATAAACAAGAGCAAATGTCTAGGTAGTGTTTACAATGATCGGCTACAATATAGCACACGGATACGTCTCTGCCGCTGAAGCTTTGCGCCAATGTTGCCATTTTCAGCAGCGAATCTCATACCTGTGTCCATGGCTCAGTGTGTTAAGCCTGTGTGCCTGTAATCACACGATTGCCGGTTCAAACCCAGTCTATTTAGAACGTGAATAGCGATCTTCAGCTAAGAGCGGTCCTACACGCTCCTGATGCATGCAAAACAAAGAAATATGATACGGTTTGCTTTTTTGCCTATTTAACCTAATTTTAAAAACTTTAATACTTCCGACAATGGAAGTTTTGAAAAGACAGTTTACGGATTTAGTGGTTTTTTTTTTTCATGATTCCACATAATGATTTCAGTGAGATATAAACTGAAATACACGAGAAAGATAAGCGGTCGACGATGCCCTCGTCTCGAGTGTTAATAATAGTCACTGCATCATATTTATCGCTTTCTATATTTATATGGTCACAGTTTTTCATTTTTCATTCCATCTACCAATAAACTATGAACGGGATTTTGTTGCTTCTTTTCTTGTGTTTCAAACTGCCTTTCCAATGTGATGGGTGTAGGGTGCAGTGACATTCCAGACTGATGGGCCATTGACAGTATGCAAACTACTACAGGTGTGAGGACACCTATCTCATCAATATTCACTGTGCAGGCCACTGACTTTGAGAAAAAGTGTCACTCCAGTTCTAATTTGTAGGACGACTCGCTATAATTAACGGAATCACTGCTATCTGTTGACTCACTGGAATCTTTTTCTGTTTGTGTGATTTTAACAAGGAACCCATCCAATGACAGCCTCTCTTGCCTCCTTTTCGATTTCGCAAAAATGTGGACATTGCATTGTAGTTAAACAGATTCATCGCTCGCACTGCTACGCCCTTATTCAGGTAGTGCTTTTCTATTAAATTTTGACTATACGAGTGAGGCATGCCGACTGAGACCGAGCATGGGAGACGATTACCCACAATTCCGCAGCGTGAGAAAGTGAATAACCATTGGTTCAGTTGTGATGACGTGCGCTCGGCTTCAAAACAGGAAGCGCATGTGTGCCATATGATTTTTGATGATACTTGGTGCTCGTAAACCAGGACTTGCTCGGTTTCCAAGTCAAAATTTATTAAAAATCTTTGCTCGTCTTGCGGAACACTCGTAAACCGCATTACTCGAAATTTGAGGTTCCACTGTACATATATTTAGACAGCAAAAATACATTGACAATGATAGACAGTAACAGTAAATTATATAATAAAATACATTTAAAAATAAAGATTTTTTAATTCATTTTTTTAATATTAATAAACCATTACATGTAATTATAATATTGTCGTGCCGAGCGGGGACAGAACGGAGACAAAGGCGCAGACGTCAAGGTATCGGGGAGTATGGGGTTTAACCCTCTGGGGTCTGAGGCCTCTTTCCCACTTTCGGGGTAGTCTGACATGCCTTGACATTTCAAAATATTTCACCTATCTAAAAAACATTTATCCCAAAGTGTTACATGTGCTACATAAATCTGACATATTTACAAAGTACACTAAGATGAGTTTAATGCCAAAACAAATATATAAGAAATAATTTATTTGCCATTAATTAAGTTTATGATATTGAGTGAAACGTGTGACCATGCCACAGTCAGTGAAAGTGTGTTCCCTACTCCTAGACCCGAGAGGGTTAAAGAGTGATGGTGTTTTTGAAGGGATGTTAGTGTCATGAAGCTATGGGTTGAGCCCCATCCCTTCGGTGTTGATGTGTTCCAGGCCAAGAGGCCAAGAAGGGGGCAAAGAAGCCGCGAGTGTCCGGCGGGCTCTCGGGAAGCAGCTCGGAGGAGAGCGGCAGTGACTCCGAGCCGTCCGACAAGGAGGCTGACAGTGACGACAACAGCTTCAAGTCTGTCAGCTCGGGGGATGAAGACGACTTCAACCCCTTCAGGGATGAGTCTAGCGAGGATGAGGAAGACGGTGAGCACACACAGTTCTGATGACGTAATTAAACTGAGGCTGTGCAAACGTTCAGTTTATTGAATGAACCAGAGATTTTTGGATTAATTTATGGTCATATTCAGTTTTTCAAATCGCGTATACTCTATTTTTAAGTCTTGCAATAGCTGATATTCACGTTTAAAAAGATACTTTTTAAAATCTGTGTTCCATTAAAAAATCACATTCTGTAATTTGGCCACAAGGCATACATGCATGCATGTGTATATGTTAAGCTATTTGCTTCTGCTCCAGTGAACATGGGCTGTTGCAAAGGAACTTGTATCAGAAAACGCTCATCATGGCTGTGCTGTACGCTTAATAGCTTAACACAATTAGTAATTGCACTAACCAAGAAAGAACTTTGCCTTAAGAGATCTACTTAAGGGCAGTGCATCAGCCAGGTTCTCTGCTGGGTGACTCTTTGGGCTCTCAGTCTAGATTTGTGAAATGTCCATTTTTGGCAAAACACCTTCCTTCCTTCCTGTTTCTACCTTTTGAGTGAACTTTGGTTTAGTAACTTCATGGTTGTTTTCGCAAAGTACTTGCATGACATTGACAATCAAATGTGTTAAGGACGTCTTTGAAGGAAGTCTTCTCCACTGTGTGAAAATATAGCACTTTAGCATGAATCTCATGATCTGTCATTTTAAGCTCATGCTTGTGTTTGGTATACTCTGATATGGACTGGCTATATCTTAGCCTAACTTGTGGAAGACCAATTGAAATGCATGGTGCTGAACCTGACTAAATTAGCCTTGCTTATCTTTGTGAATTCAGCTGGATGATGGAGGAGAGTAAGGATTCATGATGTTGCAGCCCTTCATTGGGTCTTTTCAGCAGAAACGGCAAATGACTTCATTTAAATTTGCAGGGTCCCCTTGCAGGTCCCCTTTCTAGTTTGGCTTGAAACCACATCAAAATTGCCAAATAACTAATGGACAACTTCTTTACTCACCTGTGCTGTAGAATTTAATTAATTAGTGATGTGAATATTGGCCTGTATAAGATTAGATGTAGCCTGCATTTGTTGAGTCCACATTGTGAGATTTGTCGATGCAGTTAAACATGCATATGCAATTACAATAAGGTTATGACTATCATTTCAAAACATTATTGTGCATTCCGGCTGACATAACAGCGATAACATCATCCTCATCATCGCCTAAATCTTAGGCCTGTAATTGCAGGTGTTGGACTGTATCAGTCATTTAATGCACATGCAATAAGCTACTAGAACCTTATTTTCAGTTCTTTTCATTTATGCAGTGTACTTGATTGCAATGTCAAACTCGTGTCTCATATTTGACTCATGGGGTAACTGCTGCTAACCACAGAATGCAGAACTACTTTTCATTGATCTAAGTATGCTTCCCTATTTCCAGATCCCTGGCTAATACGAAAAGAGCACAAGAAAGGCAAGGTGAAGGAGAACAAGAAGAAAAAGTCCATTGACCCAGATTCCATCCAAAGTGCCTTGCTGGCCTCTGGCCTGGGTTCCACAAGACCTACGTTTACCACTCCTGTTACCAAAGCAATGACCAGCTCTTCATCCTCTAATGGTCAGTGGACCTGTGGTTCAGACCAGATCTTTTGAGTGCATTGGGATGACTAGAGAAGTATCTAGAAAGCCAAAGTTTAGGAATCTCATTAGCGTGAAGCTTTTCTCTAAAGTGAAGCAAGACTTTTTCAGTCTTCTTTCTGAAGTATGCAAGCGTGGTGCTATGGCTACCTTTTTTGTTTGCAGAGGAACCCTGCTCTGATATCCTTGTGCATGGCTCTTGAATTAGTGTGTGAAGAGTCTGTAATCTGTGAAAATGAGTTCGCTAAATAGAATGGTTTGCCGTTTCTCAAATGTCCAGCCAAGAAGGAGAGCGAGAGCAGCGGCTGCGTGACCAGCCAGGATGCAGTGGAGTCTGCTCAGCAGATGAAGCGGCACTTGCTGGAGGAGCTGGAGGATCTGGCTGAGGACCTTCCACCCAACACGCTTGACGAGCTCATTGACGAGCTTGGGGGTCCTGACAACGTGGCAGAGGTTGGCTCGTTATAAAAATTATAAATTAATATTAATTATAACATTTACAGTATCTGCTTATGGCTTTAGAAATTACTTGGGAATGGCAACAATCTAGCTAGCACTTGAAAGCATTGCTGTATTATCCATCTGAAACATGCCAAAAGTATGGTCAAGTTGTTAGTTCTTACCTGCTGTGATTTGACCATCAAAGCATTCTAGGTTTTATCAAACACTAGTTGAAGCAGTACTGTTGCACTTTCTACCTTGTGGGATGTGAATGGGGTTCAGGCCTGGCTTCTAATAACATCACACCCCTTCTCATACCCCACAACTGCTTTGTAGATGACTGGCCGAAAAGGCAGAGTGGTCAGCAATGACGACGGCAGCATCTCCTACGAGTCTCGGTCCGAGCAAGATGTCCCCGTGGAGATTCTCAACCTCACAGAAAAGCAGAGATTCATGGAAGGAGAGAAGGTGCCGCACATGCACATGTCCCTCCTCTTCACTTGTGATTGGAAAAAGCTACTCCAGTAACTCACGATTCGCTTCTCCTGTCTCACGTCTAGAATATCGCCATCATCTCGGAGGCAGCCAGCTCCGGTATCTCTCTGCAAGCTGACCGCAGGGTGAAGAACCAGCGCAGGAGGGTGCATATGACCTTGGAGTTACCGTGGAGTGCCGACAGAGCCATTCAGCAGTTTGGTATGTTTCCAAGCAGTATGCAAAGTCAAGTCTTCACCTTGGTCCTTCCTGCCTGATGAGTGTTGGACGCATGTATGTCAGTTCTCATGTCCTTAGCTGTGCAGTCAACATACTGTTTGTCTGTCCTGGAGGGCTGAACAATGCAGGGAAGATTGAGCGTGTCGAAGTGCTGTTTAAAGAATGTTTCTAAATTAAAAAATGTTCTGCTTATGTGAGAAACAGCCCTGCCAAGTCTCTTTGCTGGATTTTGTAGCAAGTTCATTGTGACAGGTTTTTTAAATTTTTTTCTTATTTTTCTTTGTTTGAAATGGTTTCATATTTTGGACTATTTTGGATGTTATAGGATTTTCATACATTTTTGTAGGTTACATTTAAATGTATGTGGTTAACAAGCTTAGTTTAATTGTATGTCATTAACCTGTGGGGGTGACAGGAAGCTGTATTTGTCTCATGCTCTTTTCATGCGATTATAAAATCAGAAATAGTGTTAACTTACTGATCTGAGGCTTGTAACACTAAGCAAGTTGACTTGTTAATTAGCTTTCTTGAGACTTCTAATTTTTGGCTTCTACAAATCGTAGCTTGTTGTTGTCATTGTAACTTGCATTGCACACCTAACCTGCTCCGAGCAGGTTTAAGTGCCAGCTTTCCACTTACAATGGGTGAAAGTCCCTCCCTTTTACCAAAAATGTTCATCCGAACCGCCCTGTCACTAAAAAATGTAACCTATATAAGACCTGCCCTTTGACTAAAAATCAAGGGATGGGCAAGCCACTGATTTTTATTCTTGATTTGATTCCAAGTAATACCAAGGTTTTTTATCTTGATACCAAAATTCAGTACCCTGTCCCTTTTGTGGTGGATTAAATCTGGCAAGGGACAGGGGGTGCTGATCATAAAATTTGTCAAGTGGTGAGGGGGAGGGGGGGTAGTATTACAGGGTATCATTCAAGCTCTTAATTTGCACCATTAATTTGCTGTCGTAGTACCATTTAACATGGCAGTTGGGATTAATTGATCTGGTTCTAACTCTGGGTATGTAAACCTTACTTTGTGGTATACCCCACAGGTGTCTAAGATGCCTTATTTCATTCTGCTTAACCCAACCCAGAATGATGCGTTACATCATTCCCTCTTTGGGGTTGTATAGCCTCAGATTTGGAGAATTCTGATTTAGATTTTGGTATTTTCCCACCAAGTGCTCACTGATGTGAAATATCTTTGTCCTGATAATCCCTCTTCCCTTTCCTATCTGAGCACAGGTAGAACCCATAGGTCCAATCAAGTGACAGCCCCAGAGTATGTGTTCCTCATCTCTGAGCTTGCTGGGGAGCAGCGTTTCGCCTCCATTGTTGCTAAAAGGCTTGAGAGCTTGGTAATTTGCCTGGTCGGAAGAGATTGGTGTCATGTTTTGGGCTTGGTATGTTGAGCATCTGTAAACATGTGGGCCTTCTGCTTAGGGTGCCTTGACGCACGGGGACCGGCGAGCCACCGAAACCAGAGATCTGAGTAGGTTCAACTTTGACAACAAGGTAATGGCTTTTTTCCTGTAATGGCTTGATGTTTCTCCTTGGGCTGCATTTCCTCTGACGTGCCTTGTCCCCACAGTATGGTCGAAATGCACTTGAAATTGTGATGAAGTCCATTGTCAACCTGGACTCTCCTCTGGTCTCCCCACCTGCCAACTTTGATGGCGATTTCTTCAAAGGTATTGCTGTTTCTTTCATGTCACTTCAGTTGTGTTTTTGTCAGAATGCATCGTTAAAGGGATATTTTTGTCTTTCTCATTTGCTCCCCTGTGAGTTTTAGCTTGGAATGAAACTTGACGTTATCAACTTTTTTTTTTTTTTTTTTGGTCTGCTTTTGTCTACAGAAATCCGCCATGGTTTAATTGGAGTTGGATTAATCAATGTAGAAGATCGTTCAGGCATTCTCACATTGGACAAAGGTCAGATGTGGCTATGTGGCTTACTTTATATTAAGTTAATCTCACATTTACAAATTACAAAATGGTCTGTCTTTTCTACTTGCTTTAACATGTCGTCTTTTTATGGGCAGATTACAACAACATCGGCAAGTTTCTCAACCGTATTCTGGGAATGGAGGTCCAGCAGCAGAACGCACTATTCCAGTACTTTTCAGACACGCTGACAGCAGTCATTCAGAATGCCAAGAAGAACGGTCGATATGACATGGGAATTCTGGGTAGGTCAGCGTTTTCTAAAACGTGACCTTTCCGCAACGTTGGCTCCTAGCCTCACTTGACAGTAGATTTTAAGCATGACATCTGGCTTGGCTTTCTTTCTCTGTCCTGTTTTAGATCTGGGGTCAGGAGATGAAAAGGTTAAGAAAACAGACTCCAAGAAATTTCTGACCCCAGGTTATTCTACCTCTGGACATGTAGAACTGTCTATGGTAAGAGTGTGTTCTCTTGGATTAAAATGCCACTCTTTCATTGATGTTAGTGCTTTCAGTTCTACAGTGTTTGTGTTTCCACAAAAGGGAAAATGGGTTCTGTTATTTGATGGTGTATTCTTTTCCTGTCTCTGCAGGTGAGTGTCGAGAGGGGAATGTCTTGGGAAGATGCCACCCACATTTGGGCTGAGCTGAGCGGACCCGACGATGGCTTTTATGTACAGGTGAGATTGATGTCTGTTTGTTAAAAGCTAAGGTCGTTGACTCCATGTCCAAAGGCTGAAATATTAAAAAAATTCCATGTGTTAGGTGAGGAACAATAAGAAGACCGCCATACTGGCAAAGGAGGTTAACGCCAAAAAGAGGCTCTTCTTAGTCTACAGGCCAAACACTGGGAAGCAGCTCAAACTAGAAACCTACGCAGATATTCACAAGAAGTGCAAAAAGGTGGGTGGTGGCTTTTTAGTTACGTTTCTGCCTGTAAGTGGGCTGTGAAGGCACTCTTACTGACGTGCTTCTCCGCCCACTCACAATAGGTTCTTTCAGAAGATGCCAAGCAGCATTGGATAGACCAATACAATTCCTCAGCAGACACCTGCTCCCATGCTTATTGGTGGGTAACTGCTTCTGCCGTTGCTAATTCTCAAAAGCTGGTGATTGATGTTAATTACACCGTTCAGCTGGGTACTTTGCTTTCATTCATGGCCCATGTGGGTCTCTCATGGGTCTCCACAGGCGAGGGAACTGTAAGAAAGCATCGGTGGGGCTCCAGTGCGACGTGGGTCTTCGCTGCAGGACCTACCATGTCCTCTGTGGTTCTGTGCTCAGTGTCTGGACGAAGGTGGAGGGTGTCCTTGCCTCTGTCAGTGGAACCAGTGTCAAAATGCAGATTGTTCGATTGAGAACTGAAGATAGCCAACGAATTGTGGGTGAGACATTTACTTTCTATCCACGGCCAAGTGACTGTCCACGCATGGTTTGTATGGAATATCTTTTAGCCAGATAAGAAAAGTAAATGGACATGAAAGGGTAAATGGACACCCCTGCCCCACCGCCAGGGATCATCACCCTGGTCATACATGGGCATGCACTTCCATGGCATAACTCGTCTCTGTCTGTGGCAATATGTTTAGACTGAGAGAAACTGTGTAGTTGGGCTGGGCATATTAGAAGTGATATATCGACTTATTGTCATATAAAATTTTGACAAAATGTGAAGTTTCGATAAACTGTCTAAAGAACATAGGCTGATGTCTATCAAACAATCACATTTCAGAAACACACATTTCCAACCAGTTGTTTGATGTTCTAAGAACAAACAACCTGTGTCCAACAAACGCATAGTTGATTGAGTTAGCAGAGGACACCACATGCTTCCCTTTTGGTAATATCATGGAAGAGAAAACTCCCTCAGAGGAAACTTGGTGTCAGTGAAGGAAGTTGCAGCTTAACAGTCACAACATCATTTAAAAAAGGAGAATGTAGATAAGATGTTGCCGATGTGGCGGTACTTGGGTAATTTAATGTCTGACATGCAACAGACTGATGCTGTATACTATGAATTCTGCTGGAAACTTGTACCAATTAAAGCTGGAAATACTCTATACTTATTTCACCACTTGAAGCTTTGCCGTCTAGTAGAACATACGGAATGCAAGTGCTTACAGTCACAAAACCCAGCAGATAGGGTTTCCTATTTCAATCTAGTGAATTAAAATTACCTCCTGTATTGGTTAAGAATGGGACAGAGCGTTCAATTTTTCAGTAAGGGAGGGGTGACAACTCCACAAGCAATCTCAAACCCGTTCATAGGATCAAGAATTGAGGCACACAAATAAAAACCTACCAACCAACCGTACTGTTGGCATGTTGCACTCTGACAAGTTTATTTTTGTATGATTAATTTAGTAATATTAATTTGTTTGCGGTCTTCCTTATTTCATGTTCTGAATGTTTTTAATGTTAATTCTAAAGGAAATTTTAAGCAAAAGTGGAACCTTAAAGTAATGACTTAAATCATAGCAATAAGTTTTGGTATTGACTGATATGAAGGAAGTTATTGTGATAAAATATTTTACCAGTTCATCCAGCCCTGCTATATAGGTTACATTTTTAAATACCTTGTCCATGGTAATAATTGCTTTTTGATCACAATGTCCATCAGAATTCACCATGGTGATGATGCCTGCCCATCTCTGAATGGGCAAAGTAGCGATGCCATATTAGGGGGTAAAATATCTGTTTGGGATATTTTCTGGATTAGCCAAATTGTACTGACATGTGACTCTGTCCCAGGCTTGATCATTCCATCGAACTGCACAGCTCCGCTCCTCAACATCCTCTCGTCATCCGATCAGTCCCAGCAGCTGGCTGTGAGGCAGCAGCAGATGTGGCAGCAGCTGCACCCGCAGAGCATCAACCACTTCTCCAAGACATAGTGGGGCGCCCTCCCTCCCTCCCACCCAGTGCCCGGCCTGTACCCCACGCTGTCAGCGTTTCCCGCCCAAAGAGTACTTTAAGGAGAGATCAGCTGAGTGCCTCACTCCTGCACGGAGGAGACTTGAATGAAGGAGTGGACGTTGGGGTGGGGTGGGGGGGACCCCTCATGTTCGTCTTTTTTTGGTCACCTCCCGTACTCTTACCTCTGCTCCTCAGCTTTTGTTTCATCGGTTCCGTTCAGCTTTTTGAAGTGCTTGAACTTTTATTGGTTTTTTCAGTTTTTTTTTTTTTTTTTTTTTTTTTGAAAGACACATTAACAATGCTCAGGGGTTAGTTTGACAAAACAATCACTCCCTCCCCCCTCCTCCCCCAGGGACCCGTGTTAAACGTAACTATAGGATGTGTGGAGGATAGAAATTGAAGAAGCATGGCACTGCTGGTCTCCCACTCTGTCCTGTTCCCTTCATGGAATCTCTTCACAGCCTCGAGCCAGTGTAGAAGTGCGGTATCCTCAAGCCGCCGTCCACCACTGGCACTTTCAGATCTGCAGCATTGCATGATTTGACAGACCCGTCATTGCATTTAAGGACTATGGTGTTCATTTAATGTGGTCGGATTAAAGATCTATAATGAACCCTACCTTCCCCTCCCCATCTGTGCAAATCTTGAAGATGTTTTTTTTTTCTTCTTTTTTCAACTGGAATGTCGTTGTAGTCAAGCCTTCATTTGGCTTTGATCTTTTTACTTTTCTATCAATGTGTTTTAATATTTGCTTAATACAAATACATTTCACGTTGGAGCAAAGGACTTTCTAATATCTTGATTTAGATGCTGTAAATCTCTTCATAGGATAGATTAATGCGGGAATGATGCATTGATGTAAAAAAATGTATAGTTGCATTTCCTTTCCCCCCTTTTGCTTAAAATGGATGTTTATAACAATGGAGGGCAATGTAATTTCATGCTTGCACGAGTTGCACTACTGATTTGTTGTACAAAGAATTTAAATCTCTTCAAGAGCAAGGTATTTAAATCTTGCACATGACCAATAAACCTTGAGAACAAAATCACTATTTTAATTTATTAGATGCTAGAAAAACGTCCATACTATATGTATTTTTCCTCGATATTCAGTCTCTTATGAACACACTGTAAATGGGTTGTAACACATTCATAGGGTGTCTTCTTTGAACGTGATTGTCTTCTCTCAAAAGCTAAAATTTCATTTGAAGCCGTGAATATGTATTTGTTTATGGGGTTGGGCGGTTCCTCGTTTCTGAATGTGATTTGGCTTAAAGGTTAGAAACGCAAAAAGCAAACGACAGCAAGTTAAAAAGGAAAACTGCAAGTGGTGGAATTTAATATTATGGGCACCCGACACACAAATGTTTCAGAATCACAGTGACCACATTCAGTAATTGCCAGGCGTATATTTTATTTAAACCTCATGGATTTGCATAGACGGATAGTCCAAGCTGTCGGGTGTCAGCTCTTCGTAGGGGGGTATATGTTACATTTGGGAAGCACAATGCGCCGCATCGACCGGGCGTGCAAAGCCAGGGAGCCGTAACAGTGCCGGGCATTGACGAGCTGCGTGTCGTGTCCCTCCCTCCCTTCCAGCGGAAAAATTTAGCACGCAAGTCCAACGAATCGTCATGGGGCATAAAGAAAGGGGGAGGGGAGATTTACGCGACAGGAAGAGGTTAAAAGTGGCACACATCCCTCTTTGTTAAAAAATCAGAAGCAGAAGCAGCCCTCATGGCTGTGCTAGTGTCATTATCGCACTATCGATACGACACATTTAGTTTACAGGAAAGAAATGATGGACTTGTGCCTAACAGATGGTCGAATAGTCCACCTTTGAATTCCTTTATACCATGGCAATCAGTTTTTTTTAATGATTTTTTCTTTTAAAATATCGTTAAGCGTCTGGCGAAAATAATACTGAACAACTCACAGAAAATAACATCTACTTGAGAAAAAGTACTGGTTCTATTAGACTTAGTCATATGTACATTTTTATTCCAGATATTGTATGTTAATATGTCATATACACATTTCTCGAAATAACCATCACATTCATGTTAGTAAAATATGCTTCTCATTGATTTGAGAGCGCTCAAAAGTGCGTGTACACATAGATATACATACATATGGGTGTGTATGTGCATACATAAACACACATTTATATATATATAAATATATGTGAGTGTATGTGTGTGTATATGTATATATATATATATATATTACACATAACAGGATGTCTGGAAAGTGATGTAAAGTTATCTGGACAGTGCGCAGTACCTTTCTGGGAAAACTGGGAAAACGTGAAAATAAAAAAAATATGTAAAAACTAAAATCAACAAAATATGTATATCAAACAAAACACGTATTGTTGGTAATTTTATATGTATGGACGCAAAAATCTTTTAAAAATGTTTATTTTCCGAAACTTAAGTGTTTTATTTGTATATATATAGTGCGAACACGCTTTGGGTCAAAATGCCATGAATTTACCATTGTGATGATAGATTGCATTGTGGGTGTCAATATAAAGTGACGGCCATATTTGCCGGTGCCGCTCTGCTGTAAACAAAAAGTGTCTGAGAGAGACAGAGACGCTTCAGTGAATTTCAGGACATTTTTATTTGTTTAATTTATAATGTCTCTGGGAATGTCTTACAAACCCAATCTCCACCAGCACATTCCGGGAACTTCCGTGAATCAGGGTAAGAAAGAAATTTGAGCGTATTTTTAATATTTTCCGCGTTTTGTCGGATGCAAAAATTCGGTGTTGTAATGAATACCTGGGGAAAGCCCTTGTCTGTAGTTTTTGTCCAGTTATATATATAGGGTCAGATCCTGCGAGCTGATTCATATCCGCCATTATTACTAGTCATAAAAACCTTTTCCTTCTCGTTCGCCGGCAATGGAAACGGAAATGTAATCACCGTTTTAAGTTATTTCGCGCTGTCGGCTAGCCGGCTTGGGTCAATCGGGTGCGCCGAGATGCGTTTTTAAAATGTATCACTTTGGCTTTTTAATTCGGTCCGTACGGTTTCCTCCATGATCGTCTCCCTGAGCCCGATGATTGATCTGGATGTGGAGCGCGTATTTCTGACCCTCTGAGGACACCTAGCGTCAGACAGCCCTTATTACACCCTGTGCTCATAATACTGCGTATTACGCTGAAGGGCCAACGGGGTACATGCACGCTTAACGCACAGAGTCAGCGTGCACGGCCCATGCATGTATATTAAAAGCCTGTCAGAAAACGGTCGGCGCAAGATTAACTGGGATCAATTTTTTACGTAACGCGAGTGCACCTTTTGTATTCTCTTTCAGTTGGAAATATCCACTCTCCATCAACAAGCTTAGCAACCCTGCAGTCTTACAGGCCAATAGTGAATGACTATGGACCTCCATCTTTGGGATATTCCCAGGTACCGCAAGCCAATGACAAAATTTGTATATGTCGATGCTAAATATACCCTTATACAGTTAAGTATAATAACATATGCAGTGCTTAACAAAGTAAATTTGACAGTTTTTGTCTGTCTGTATCTATTTATTTATTTAGCTCCAGGGGACTAGTGGAACCCAAGTGCCTCAAAGCAAATATGCAGAATTATTAGCCATCATTGAAGAACTGGGGAAAGAGATTAGACCCACATATGCTGGAAGTAAAAGTGCCATGGAAAGACTAAAGAGAGGTAATCTTCCAAAAAACAACTTTAATATATTACACTAGAGCAGGGTGTCTGAACTCTGTCCCCCAGGACCTCCAGATAGGCCACATTTTCGCTTCTTTCCAGCTGCGAGAAGAATAAAGAACACTGAATACCTGGTATAGGTGTGTTGGGAGCTGGGAGGAAGCAAAAATGTCGATTATCTGGGGGTCCCCATGGACTTGGTTGAACAACTCTACACTAGAGAGACCATTATTAACTATTGATTTAAGGCTGTATGCATTTTATTAAATGTTCTGGACTGGATTCCAGTCAATTGCAGGGCACATGCACTCACTGACACACTGTCAATTTTCATAATCACATTTTTGGATTATGGGTGAAAGCCACCAAAACATGCAAACTTTTCAAGCAATTTAGTTCTTTATTAATATTTAATTATTATTTAGAGATGTACCATTTAAGACACACACTGTTTCAACCTGATTTGGGTCATTCTTTGTATTAGTAGATCTCTGAAAAAAAAAATCACGTTTTTACTTCCTTTGAAGGTATAATTCATGCCAGGGGACTGGTGCGTGAATGCTTGGCAGAGACAGAGAGAAACGCCAGGTCCTAAGCACCCTGCTACAGAAGCTTTGGATGTCCTTCCCTTTAACAATTCATGTGCCGGGCTGTGGAACGGCTTCCAGAAAATGTAATAATAAAATAACAATAATAATAATAAAATATGTTGATGTTTGGTCTAGGGAATGCGTAAACTGAATGCGGAATACCAGTATAGGAGAGATACTTGACAAGAACCTCCTGGTTTTATATGTGTTCCCATTTGGGAATGACTGAATCTCTTAACTGCTTGTATAAATGAAAAGTTAAAAATGCATGTTAGGTAGTAATGTCCCAAAATAATTATAGAAACTGCATGACATTTACAGGAAAAGCCTGTAGCATGGGACATTTTAATGATTGATTTGGATCTTTTTAACACACTAATGTAGTTAACAAGTAAAAAAGAAGGATAGTGCCAAATACACTGTATCCCACACCAGATTTGGATAAACTGTTGTAATAAAAATGATTTGCATCTTTGTATGTATTTATTACTCAGTGTAATAAAACTTATTTTCATTAAAGTAACTGTACTGGGATTTTTTTTCCAATGCAGATGAATGAGTGTGTTTAATCTGGAGTTATTTTACACAGAAAATCATGACCAAAACATGACTGGTTTGATTCCCAGGAAGGGGCAGGCTCTTGTACCCTTCAAAGAGACAATTATTGAGTTGCTTGACTAGTGTGGATGTTTTTTTTTTGCTTAATATTCATTTACATTTGGAACAAAGCTTCCTTTTCAGTTTATGTTTGACAAATACTGGTCAAAGCCACAATTTTGCCAGTCAGTTAATGTGAAGTATATAAATACATCAGCTCATTATCTCCAAATGCTATATGCTAAATACTAGAGGTTCATTATTAAATGGAGATCTTACAGTTGCTTGGCCTGCTCTTTCAACACTATTCATTAGTACATTTTTATTTACAAAGCCACTCTGGTATCTCATTTTAGGCCTGAGAAACAGGGGACTTTATAAAATTTGGTGCTTATGTCTGTCCTTAAACCTTAAGTTTAGAAAATAAGTTTTTCTATTTTTTGCACTTGCTGCTTGGAATATGCCTGCAAAATTAGAGTAGACTCATGGATTTGGTCACTTTAAAAGGATTTAAAGTTATTAAACTATAAGGCCCATGGACATCTTTTGAGTGTTGTTTTGAGTATGCTTTTTACTCTACTGACAATTTGACTTTACTGTAGTTTTTAGCTTGGTTGTGAAAAAAATCTAGTTAAATAAAGGCTAACTAAAACTCACTTTACCTAGGTGAGTATTTTAGTTAAGCTAGTCATGTTATGTACCTTGCTAATTAGCAGAAGGGGAAGATCCCCCTAGGGACCGGAATGGCTCCACACACCAAACATCTTCAGCTATCACTGTTAATTTTAGATCATTATATGTACTCTTTTTTGGGTCTGTGGGTCTATGGGGACAAATTTAAACATGCTGACAATCTAGTCTCTGCAAAGTGATCAGAACAAATATTCATTATGAGCTTTGGACATTTCTTTATTTTTACTTACAGTCTTAAAATGTCCTGTTTAATAACCCTTTGCAGATATATTTATATTACAGCCAAAGTAAAAAAAATGGTCACAACACATTAGTCCACTCTATCCAAAGCTGTTACACTCTGCCTAAGTGCTCTGCACAGATAATAAGATTTGGCCTAATAGGGAAAAATTCCGGAGACACGTCATCTGGTGTCTTCCCCCTGTTTGGAATCTGCTAGGACGTTCTCCTTAAACAGTCGTTTCTTCTCCAACGTTTCCCTCGCCCTCTTCCTTTTCTCCAGCTTCCGCCACTCCTGCTCCTTCCTCTGTTTGAGGACACCACTGTCTTCACCTTTGTAGAAAATATCCAGCTTCTCCTGCATGATCTCCCGAGCCTTTTTCCTGTTCATGTCCACAGACCTGGTCTGGTGACACTTGAACAGAGAAATCAAAGTTATTCTTCTAGCTATTTATCAGAATTAAAATTAAAGATTAATATTAAAATACCTTAACATTTAAAACATCACAATGTTGATCAACAGCCACACTCAGATGACTCAAAAGACAATGACAACAACTCGCAACCTATATAGTCATTTTCACATATCACAATTTAATAATTAAGTTGAAAATACATGAGAATCATTAGTAGAATTAATCTGTAGACCATCGCATTTTAAATTCACCTTCACCACAATGCCAGATGGGATGTGTTTAAGAACCACGCAGTTACAGGTTTTGTTAGTTGCTTGTCCCCCTGGCCCGGATCCTCTGACGAACTGCTCTTCCAAGTGCTCTTCATTTAGGCTGTCGAGATCAATGCGGTCCTTTTTCCCAGCCGCTCGGATGCGCGGCAAACCTACCGATACTGGAGATAAAAGGAGCCGCCCAGGAAACTTTAGCTCCCATGTCAGTGTTTGCCCGGCCATAACGATAAGTCGCGATAGTACATACGACGGCATATGGTCTTCTTATGGACGCGATTTTGAGACAATTATCAAATATATTATATTTCAAATATCTAGAAAACCAGTTAAGTATTGACACATAATTTGCGTGTTAGTAACATGCATATGTATACTGCGTACACATTATGTCATATTCCACATTAGGAGCAGTGATATACTGTTGAGTTAGTTGTCATCGGTATAGCTATAGGGAGTTATATTGACATTTCTGGATGCAACCAACATATGAGGCATGAGTCAGCTAGCTAACTAGGACTGCGGGTAGCAATATCATGATACGCCACATAAACAGCTCAATTAGTCTCCGATTTAAGTTCCACAAGATATGAAAATGTCAAAACAATCGAAGCACTCGGCTTAAATACACTAACACGTAAACCCCAAGCTTTCAATTCTTTGGTTGAACTACGACCTTACAACTTGTACTTCCAAGGTTACTTCCGCCTTTTGTGGGAGAAAATAGCCAATCGGAAAACTGTTTGTGTGTTTTAACCACCTATTTTCGGCACATAGTGCCAGTCTGGATGGTCACTTCGTACAGGTGGGCGTCGCACATCTGTCGAATTCACCAATCAGCTTCTTCGTTTCCGAATCAAGCCAGCCAATACGAAAATGCAAGATATTTTTTCCGTTGATGGATGCTGGGGTAAAGACGTAGGCATAGGTGTTTTGCCGCCGTACAATTTATAGCTGCAGCTATGCGACAAATCTCTGGGTAAGTCGGTCTATACACACTGTCTGTCGGCCTTCAACGCACTTGCGCGACAATGAGCCAATGCGCACGTTTGGCTGTGTTTTAAAGAAGTAGGTGAAAGCACCAGCTGCACGAGATGATGGACTGTTCCGGGGCTAGGGTCCCGCAGTCCAGATGGGGACTGATCTCCTTATGCAGCGTTATTTATGTAACTGATTGACGACACGCTGTCTGAGTACAGATGATGTGCTATGCGAATTTTGCTCTCTGTAGGGGAGCGATTCAATTTCTGATCCATGGCCAGTTTGTCAGATATGTTGTCGCGTTGCTGTTTATTCCAGTCCCGTGATCACTGTCGCAGAGAGGCGCCTATATTTTCGCGGCCGTCAGATTTTGTTCCCGACTTGACCCGTTTACTGGCGATTGCACATGGTATAAGTTGCTTTGCCTTAAGAGTTTTTTAAATTGAGACAGAAAACATCACTTACTACTAGAGATGAATATGCAGTCCCTGCCTTCTGTCAGATCAGCTGGCTAACCAGTTTCCTCCAGGTATCAAATGCATCGCCGCAACAAGGCCACCTAAGGATGTCCACAGATGATAGCATCTCCGAGGACGTGTCCAGTTCTGGAGCTTTGGACCACGACAGTGTGGAGGAGAGTGGTGGCAAGGAAAGTGAGGCCTCCATCATCTCGTTTGAGGACTCCCCATCAGGACTTGCTGGTCCAGGGGAGGAGCATCCCCCCGTACAGTCAGTACGAGCCCTGCAGGGGTTCATCCAGGCTGCCACTGGGGTTGTGAAGAGCCAGGATCCTTCAGTGCCAAAATTCAATAGCGGACACAAGAGCAGGTTTGTACACCTTCGTAATCTTTGTCTCTCATGCCATTCATGGGTCCAGAAAAAGTTTTGGTGAAGAAAATGATTAAAATGAAGCAAAATGTTAATCTGTTATTATATTCCAGTTAATGCTAACTTCAAATTTTAGGTTGGAGGGTAATACCTCTTACACATATTGGTGTGATAGATTGATGAGAAGCTTCAGGCAGTAAAAAATATATAGAATACATATTGCCTGTTGCAGGAGTTTGTGCCTCAGTCCAGGCAATGAGTTTAGCTCTGGAAAAAGTTTGCCAGCCATCAAGCCCAGTCCCCTGCAGACACTGACAGCACTGGTGCAGGAGATCCAGAGCAGCGGGGAGACTGGCCAAGAGCTGTGGAAGGACAGCGAGGTGACACGTTTCTTTCTTCTTCACCTGTGAAAAAGTCCAGAAGACTGATTTTGATTGGAGAGTGATTTAGGTTGCAGTGTTGGAGCACAAGTACAGATTGATCTAGGATGGAGTGTTGGAACACTGGTCCTGACTGCAGTGTGGGATCTCTAGTGCAGATTACAGAGCTGGTCTAGATTTCACTGAAGAAATGCAAATCCACACTGCAGTATGGAACAGTCTCCATTAAACATTAATGTGTGATGTTAGTGGAATTATCCAGAGATTTGTATTTATTACGTTATTAATAAAAAGTAAATTTCTATGTGAACTGGCATGTATGTTAGGGTTGGGTCGATAGACGATGCCATCGTCCATCACCGATGGCCGATAGACATCACGATGCTGAGCCAGCATCGCGATCCTCCGCCCCGCCCCCGCCGCAGCAGCAACCAGCTCGCGAAAAACACACACTTAATCACACAATATAACCAAATGAAATGCATGATTTCAATTTCCGCATCTTTACTTATTTTATTATTATTATTATGAGGAAATAATAACAAGGAAGTTGTTAGCGATCACAATACAAATTACAGTGAACTCCAGACGAATTACACAAACTAGTTCGTTTACATTAATAAATGAGGCATACAAAAACAGCACCTTTTTTACCAACCAAGTTTGTCGACGCCATTATAACGACACAGATCACTCTGCCTATTCATGCCAGAGTCCCACGAAAAAAGTGATTGACAGGTGGTAATTTGTGTGTAACTTATCTTTATTTATTTATGGTTTGGTTATGGGTAAAACAAAGACCATGCGGGTCAGGTAGTGGAAACGGTAGGCTACAATTAATTTTTTCGTTATGAATTAATTATTTAACAACAACCATCCCTCCTCCCCCCCCAACCCGCCGCCTACGATGACGATGCCATCGTCCATCGCGATGTTTCACATTAGACATCGTACGATGCCAAATTGGTCGACATCGCCAAACCCTAATGTATGTTTGCAAGTCCATCCATTTGACAGTTTTAATATCAGGGGGAACTGTGTTCTAATCTTCCACTTTTGCTCCTGGTTTAAAAATAATTAAAGCACATGTAGAACCTTTCCTAGATGTTTTACAGGTGGCAGTGAGCAGTCTCATTCTGAACAAAAATAAGCTGCTCTTCTGTGTTTAAAACCCTCCATGATCTGTCCACAGACAGAGCTCCCTGCCTCATATGAGGACTGTCTCCCATTGGCTGTGTCTGAAGGAAGTTTGCTTTGAAAACAGAAGCTGACCCCTTTTTTGCTGTTTGTTTATGCCAAATGCCATTTTCTCTCTTTGTCCCTAACAGGGCAGATGGTTACAGCTCTTCCAGCTTGTGGAGAAGCGATACCAGGAGCAGATCCTTGCTCAGCATGAACAGTATCAGTGCCAAATTCAGGTTAACTCAAGTTATGTCCTTTATTTGGTTATTCATTAAGTACTTTTGCAAGAATTTAGAATTAAGTGAATTAAGGGTAGTGATAATTAGGGTTTAGGTGTTTAGCGTATCCAGTTTTTTTCTTCATAGCACAATAAACAACTTAAAGTTGGACCTGTTTTTCTCAGTCGGGATTTCAAAGGCTCCATCAAATGTCAGACCTGTATAATTCTTATGTCAGCCAAATTTCTGATGACAGGAACATTTAGGTTTACTCTCAGAGCAGTTTTTTGATAATTCTGGGGTATGCTGTAATCCTGCATTGGATTGTGGGGGGGCCCTGCTTTCTGCCTGCTGTCATGTCGGGTTGCTGCTGCCCGCGGCAAGGGCTGTGGCCTCCATCTGAAACCCCTGTGTTTTTCACAGCTCATACAGGATGAGATCAAGGCTCTAGTCCAGCTGCAGAGCCAGCGGGCCGGGCCTCACGCCACTGAGGCTTCACAGGCCCACACGCCGGCTGGGTCCCCACTCTTCGACCTTCTCGGTGGCCTCCCTGGGGCTTCCCCTTGTCCGGGTGTGACGAAGCACTTGGGGCCCACCCACACGGAGAGCACAGTGGCAACATTACTCCTGAGCAGTGGCTACGGCACTCTGTCTGCTTCGGAACACAGTTTCACGCAAGACGCGGGGGCCGGTGGTGCCGGTGGGGCTCGCGGAGGGGACGACGACGGGCCTGGGTCGGCGCTCTCACCTTCTGCCCGCGTGCAGGACTTGGGTGCGGAGGGTGGCACCCTTGTGGGAACGCCGTCTGCCTCCCTCCTGTCCAATCCCAGCCCCCTGGCTGACCAGCCAGAAACCCACAGGTGTTTGTCAATTTCTTTCACAGAGACAAAACATTAATTTTTTTGTTTATTGTTTCACAACAGACACACTCTGCAGGGTAATTTACCCAAAAATATTATATATTTTTAAAATGTTCGAATATTTTTATAATTTCTAAGGACCCGGTGTCTGAAGTCTCCACATCAGATCTTTTCATTAAAGCTTAACTTATTGTATTGTTTAATAATAGTTTGACTGATCCAATTGTGTGGTCCATTGAACCAAGCTTGGGGTTTATTTTTCAGCCCGTTGTTGACCACCTGGGCCCAGAAGCTGAGGCGCAGGCAGTGGAAGGGCGGGGCGGGGCAGGGCGGACCGGCTCAGGGGGCTCAGCTAGGCGGGCCGGAGCAGACGACCCACGATGGAAGCACAGACGAGGCACACAACGTGAGTTCATCTCCTGCGTCCCGGTGTGTCGAGCTGAATGAGACCCCACAGGTCACAACGTGTGTCTGCTCTTCATGACTCACTATGAGGGGACAATTTCAGCAAATCGATCATTTCAGCTTACACCAATACAAACTTAACACACGTCTGTTATGAACAAATAATTTAATCCACGTGTGGACACAAGAAGCCACAGTTTACTTGGTTAACATGACAACCAGTCTGTCTCTTTAACCAGACTGCAGAGTTATCATGTCTTGGCATACATACATGCGTGCACGCATAAAAGGTAACAGGTGCAACTTGCTCACTTCCTCACACCTCGGAGGACCTCACAGAAGCTCTCACAATCCATAGGTTCATGGTAAACCTGGATCCTTTGATCAGGAACCCAGTCAAAGTCCTGTGTCTACCTAGTTTCTCAAGCATTGTGTTTAGTTCATGTTCAGATGCACTACATCTCGGGGAGCTCCAGTCTTGGGAGCTGGGAGGGAGCAAAAACGTGAACGGTCTGACTACCTTTGTTCATGCCATGTTTATACCTGCGTGTGTGCGTCACTCTGTGTAATTGTTAAAGCTCCCCCGGCTGGGCTTGCAGTGTGACCTCGTGTCCTGCTGAGTCAGTGTGTAACTCTGCCAACCAGGCCTCATGGTCGACTTAGGGTTGGGATGGGGATTTATGAGGCCCCAAATGCAATCTGAGAGGGGGGATGCTGTGGGAAGGTCTTCACTGTGCCCCCGCCCCTGAGTCGGGATAACGTGGCAGTGGCTGGGCTCATCGCCGCTTGAGCCTGAATCTTGCCTCTCCGGTTTCAGCATCGACCCACCGCACAGGCCTCACAGCCCTTTCACCTGAGACGCAGTGACAGCCTGGCTTCGGAAATTTCTGGTAAAGTGCCTTAGATGCTGTCATGTGCAGAGAAAGTCGTTTTTGCCTGTTATTTTTGTCTCTGAACTATTTAGAACAACATAAAAATATTTGGGAGACAAAAATAGTTTGTTTTATTTTTAGTTTATATATTCTGTGGCAGGTGTTTTCATTCAAAGTGACTTACAAGCCAAAATATAATTTTATCTCTTTGGGAACATAAAAATATGGAATTCCACTGCGTAAATCGTTAATATTTGTATTGTAAATTAAGTACTTAACCTTAGTTAATAATAGCATGTTGAGCTGTTTCCATGGACCCCTATCCACGTTTCTGTATGAAGACCGACTTTTTACATGAATGTGGAGCAGTTTTGTGGAGCCTTGTGAAGTTGTATGTTTTAACTTCATTTGTCCCCTTGGTTGGAATCCAGGTCTCACCTACTGGAGGCTGGAGGATCATGAGCTGTATCACCCTCTGCCTGACAGCCTGGGCAGAGGTACTTTCCATCTGGGGCAGGAAAACTCGAGAAGCCTGGTATGTTCACCCAGTACCCACCCCATTCCCCTAGGCAGTCTCGCTGCCGGCCAAGTTGACTGTCTTTTCCTCCTCCTCTTCTTCAGACTCCACCTGAGGCTCCGAGGCCCCCGATCTCGCTGACGGAGATTTACAGGAATCGCCAGAGAGAAGACGCCAAAGGGCACAACTGGAGCATTTCTCCCGCCTCCAGCACGACCACTGCTCAGGTACATCTGGGTGGAAACATGACCTTTTGAAGGTTAAGATTTTGCTTTTGTAAAGTTATTTTGTTGGGTTTTGTTGGATTATATCCCTGCTTCTCTCCTTCGATTTGTCTTTTAAATGTATAAATTTGTTTCCTTCATTGGCATGTTGATGGTGTTTGTTTTTCAGCCAGTCCACTAACACCTTGTAAGCTATTTTAGTAATTGGCCAGTTGAGAAATGTTAAGGCAACATGCTTGTCTGCATGCTTTCTGCTGTTTTTGGTGTTTGCACGATGGGCTTACTGTGAAACAGCCTTAAATGAATTCTGGGTGCCTTCCCATGGCAGGTGTTGAACCTTGACCTCAACAAGGCGTACATGTGGCCTTCGGGTAGATCATCTGGCTTCACTTCGCCATTATGCTTCAGTGGACTACCATTCTCTGGCCAGTCCCATGGCCATCAGCCCGCGGGTACCCCAGTCAGCCCGGACTCCATGGCAGAGGGCATCACCAGCCACGACGTCATGGACACAGACAGCAGCTCTAGCACCAGCAGCCTCTCCGGAGTCACACCTACCAGCCAATCCCCTGTCCTGCCCACAAACAAGGAAGCTGCCTCTGCCGTGCATCCCCATGGCTCCCATGGACTTGGCAATGGCCCACCTACTTCCAAAATGGACCCACTGGAGCCTAGTCCAGCCACTGGCCGGTCCCTGGACGACCCGGTAGTTCTGTCTCTGTAAGACCATCCTGCTTCTCCATTTAACTTGAAACAAGTCTTCAGTGGGTGACTGGTTTCATTCTCCTTAACTAGTTTTCTGGTCTTCCTCACCAGTTCTTTGTCTGTGTGATAATGGTTCCTCATCGGTTCCTTGTCTGTGGAAAAGGATCCTTACCTGTTCTTCATCTATTTGATTATGGTTCTTCATCTGTATGATAATGGTTGTTCATCAGTTCCTTGTCTGTGTGATGATTTCTTTGTCTTTTTGATGGTTCTTCATTGGTTGTATTTGTGTGTGATAATAGTTCTTCACTTGTTCCTCATGTTTAATGGTTACTCAACACTTCTTCAGTAATTCTTCTGTTGAGTACTGGTTCCCACAAGCTCCTTACCTTTACATCTGTTTGATTCTTGTTCCTAACCAGTTCCTCAGCAGTCCCTTGCTCCCCTCTCTCCTTCCCAGGGTAAGGCAGAATATGCGGGAGAAAACCTCACGTCATATTGCCAACTTGCGGGCATACTATGAGTCTGAGTTAAACATCCTGCAGAGAAAACTGGACTTGGCAAAACAGCCTTCTAGCTTGGACTTGGAGAAAGCAAATCAGAGCTTGCTGGACAGGTATGAGGGAAGCAAGGCGACATTACCTGGGCTACTGCTGCACAAACAGCTCTTTGTCTCCTGCATTGAAGAATCTGCCCCAGCAATATTCATGCGCTACAAGGAAGCCAGGCACAATTTGCAGTTGATTTGCGTTTTTCTGCTAAAAATCTTTTAATCCTGGGAGTACTGTTTTTGTTTTTTGTAGGTCATTTAGTGAAGTGAAGAAATAGCTTCACAACATTGTTTTCTCTCAGTGGAAATTCCCCACATTTAACTAATTAGTAGTTAGCAGTTAATGGAGAGCTGGTGAGCCTGCATGCATAGGGGCTTTGTGGGCATATAGTTTGTTGTATGTTTGAACATGTGATTTTGGGCCTCATCCCCCATCCCTGCTCGCTTGACAGGTGTGAGCACCTGGAGAGAGCCCTCACAGAGGCCAGTGCCCGCATCCAGGAACTGGAGAGCAGGAACCATTCTATGGAACGGCAGCTGGTAAGCCTGACAACCTCTTTTTTTGTAACTACATGCTCCTGGTTTGGGTACCTTAGACTGCAACTCCATTTAAGGTGTATTAAATGTGGGGCTGATCATCTGGCGGCCAGCTTGGTGAGCGGTACTATAGCCTCGCATCTCTAGGGTTTGGGGTACAAATCCCACCCCTGCTCTTTTAGCATGTTCTTCCTGTGTTATATAATAGTGATACTTTATTAATCCCCGTGGGGAAATTCTCTTTGCATTAGAGGTCACAGAATGCTTGGGGGGCATAGTGAAGGGCAGCCACCTTGCGGCGTCCATGGATGTGGAGGTTAAGGGGCCTACGGACATTTGACTATTCTGCCGAAACTGGGCTCCAACTGGCAACCTGATCACGGGCACAGAGGCTTAGCCCGATAGGGCACATAATGAACCCTGTGTTGTTCTAGATAAACAGTACTTTGGCTTACTTTGACTATATAAAAGAACCACCAGTCTTGTGTTTAAAGGACACTGAGCACTCTTTCGGTGCTTGTTATCAAATAAAATCAAATCAAAAAACTTTATTTGTCCCCGAGGGGCAATTTGAAGCACGTAGAGCAGTGTTGCATAGACACAGAACCAGACGTTAAAGAAATAGAACAAATAAATAAAAATAAAAAATTCTGAATAAAGTAATAATAATAATAAAAATAAAGAAATAAGTAATAAAATGGTTCTCAATATATACATGAGGTGCAAGTAATTAAATTAACAGTTAACCATAAGTAATTATGAAATGATGGGTTTCTCTTCAGCATGTTATTCTAGCTCTGATACAGTATGTTTGGTAATGCTTTACATTAACTGCACCTCCATAATGCCTTTGTTATGCATTCATAGAACATTCAGTACACCTTCATAATGTTTTCATAGAACATTTATAAGGAGCACGCAAGTATACCTTACCATCCTAGCATATACTATTTGTTATCAATGTACATAAAAGCTGTTAAGGTATGTTAGGATGTTAAGGTTTACTTACATGCTGCTTATGAATGTTGATTTATTTAGGTGCAGTTAATGTAAAATCTTGCTGTGTGTTTTTGTGAGGTTTTGTCATGAGATTTTATTGTAGAAGGGAAATGGAGCTTGAGCTGCTCCTGGTGTTAGAGCTGGTGCTGGGCAGTGAGGGGTACGACCACAGGGCTGGGTGCTAATGCTGTCTGTCTCCCCCCCCCAGACGGACTGGCCGTCGCGGTACGAGGCAGCGTGCGACGCAGCCCGGTCCCTTCAGCAGCGGCTGGACGAGGCGCGACTGAGTGAACGGGAGAAGGAGGCCTCCGCAGCCAGGTTCCGGGCCAGACTATTGCAGGCAGAGGAAGCCCTGCAAGCCACCCGCAGGGACGCCGATGACCAGGATGCCCAGATGAGGAAGGAACACAAGGCGCTGCAGGACGTGGGTGATGGCCGTCACGCCCCATGGGCATCAGCACCACATCCATGTATTGTCTGTACACTGCTGTGGTCTCAAATATTATTGCTGATTTTTCAGCTCCTTGCAGACTATGAGGCATTAGACAGAGATCACCAGAGAACTAAGGTAAAAAACAATAAATGTTTGTTGAATATATATTGTTACAGTTTTAGTGTTTAACCTTGAAATTGTATGTGAACCATCCTGTTTTGCCAGGAGAGTTTGGTGTCCACTGAGGAAAGACTGTTTGAGTCCAATGCAGATAAATCTGAACTTAAGAGGTAAGTACAGCAAAACTTTTTCTTTTTAAAAGAAATTGAACCATTTTATTTGCTTTTTTGGGGTTGGTAGCTTGGAGAAGCTCAGGAGAACCTGGAGCTGAGGAAGAGTGATGAATGTAATTAACACTGCGTCATCTTTAGCGTTTGTGATGGGGCAGTTTGAATCACCCCTCGGGTTACGCAAGTTTCTTATTAATGGGTTGTCCTTCGGGGTCACTGGCGGGGTGACATGTATTGCTCTCTGTCAGGATGGTCTTGAAGCTGGAGACGCAGATCAAGCAGCTGGAGTATGAGAACACAAAGGCGAGGCACGTCTCCCGCAGCCAATCGCAGCCCTCTGGGGCCGGGTAAGGGGCCGGCGTGTCATGTTAGTGTGCCGGTCATGCAAGTGCATGCTGATGTGCGTTTTCGGTGTATACTTTTAACTAGTGCGGAGCGGTATACCGGTTCATACCGAAAACCGTTTTTTATTATTATGATATGAATTTTTCTTATACAGCAATACCAGTTTAAATAGCCTACACAATGTTTGGAAAGTGGCGCAGCTAGAAACTGTTTAAGGGTGGACCTTTTTCACTGCTGCACCGCTAAAAATGTCCCGCGAAAGATCAGAAACGGAAGATATAGCTGACGCTGGAGTTGAAAATGAGACACTGGGGATGTCAAAAATTGATTCTCAGATACTAATCGATATTAATAATTAGTATCTGACTAGACCATTATTGATACCAACAGTGCGGTTTTCGCCTCATTAACCACAATTCATACAGCAGCATTACAGCGCAGCCCCTCCCCTCCTCTCAATAGCCGCTGAATGCATTCCTGCTGGTTAACACACACTAGGGTTCCCACGGGGTCTTAAAAAGTCTAAAATTCAGAAAGTTAAATTTAAGGCCTTAAAATGTCTTAAAAATGCCCAGATTTTCATCCTAGGTCTTAAATTTAATTTACCCAAAAAGCGTTGTCCGCAGAAAATAAAACTGTAAAACTAATCCGTTGGTTGTGTTTTCTGGTCTGCACCGGTGTCTGCGTGGTAATAAAACTACAAATCCCATTGCGTGATCACTGCAGCTAGGCAAACAAACAGTTTGAGAAGGGTCTGGCTGCAGAACGTGCACTTTCAGCCACTGACGTCAGGTGCACGCTCAGCCACAACAGGAAGTGCAGGGGAATCAAGCGCTAACTTAGTTCTTGAGGCCAATGTGAACGGTATGTTTTATTATTTGTATTACTGAATGATATACAGTAAAACTGGTCTAAGTCGCCGGCTTGTAACTCGTCAATGTGCACAAGTCGACGCTCAAGCAAAAGTCCCGATTTTTCCTAATGATGTTTCCTTTAAAATTCCTTGTGTAAGTCGCCGCTTGTAAGTCGTCAAATTCCCTTAGTCGTCACCTAAATCGCGGTCCCGAACAACACAAATGAATGGATTTTCCTACCTGTAAGTCGACACCCCAATCGCTGCATTCCCGCCGCCTGCTTGTCACCACGGCAACGTAGAAACTGAGTGCGGCGCGGGACAAGATTTGATGGGTGAATGCGGGTGCGGCCGGTAAGGTCCTCATGTATGTGCGGGTTGCGGGAGAAAAGAATTACTCCCGCAAAATGTAATTATCTTAAAATTAATTTATTAAAAACAAATTCTCATTTATCTACTGCAACAAGAACGACTAAATTAAAATAATTTATTTCATGCCATACATTATTGCAATGTAAATGTTTTGATGTAGTGCGTTAGTAACTTTTTTCTCTGATGACTGGAGTGAATTTTTTCAGTTAAAAGGCAACTACTAGCCAGATGGCTCACGTTCTTATCATAAAATAAACACATTTCTACTTTTAGAGAGCTTTTCATGGAGTTACCTTGTGAATGTCTTAGTTTCCAGCATATAGTTCTTAGTTGTTCGTGTGGTCTTGAGGAGAACGTTTCTCGGTCTTCTTATGGTAAGGCAAGGCAAGTTTTTATTATCATACACAGGGGTTATTTAATATGCTTTATAAAAACAAGATTTTAAAAAGTTAAACCAAGACAAAAAAAAGCAAAATAGAGATGAAAAAAACTTATTTGAATAAAAATTGCTTAGAAAATCTAAAAAATCTGATTAAAAGTGCAGTATGTCCTGCCCCGCTCGTCCGCTCCTCCTGTGTGCCACGCCCCCTCGTTAACCCCGTGTGAATTCCCCGTGTTTATCAGCTGTTTCCGGTTGTTTTTATTATCGCTGATGGGTCTGGAATGTAATTTCCGCGATAGGCGGGGGATCACTATATATTTTAAGGCGTAAACTATAAAAAAAAGTTTATGTATATGGTCTTTCTATATCGCGGATTTTCACCTATCACTGATGGGTCTGGAACGTAACTTCCGCGATGGGCGGGGGATCACTATATATTTTAAGGCTTAAACTATAAAAAAGTTTATGTATATGGTCTTTCTATATCGCGGATTTTCACCTATGGCTGATGGGTCTGGATCCCCCGCCTGTCTGTCTGTCTAATATAGTCAATGTGGGAACAATACAAAAACGTAAAACAAAAATGTGTCCTGTAAAATGTGGTAAACGCCCAGTCATACTTCCAAAAAAAAAAAATACCGCCATATACCGTGAAACCAATATAACTTTGAAAAATACAGTGATATAAATTTTTGCTTATACCGCCCAGCTCTACATTTTAGCGTACTTCATTTTAGTGGAAAGTATAGCGTACTTGATGTATGATAAGGTGTCTTGCTCAAATATGCATTTAATATTGCTTCTATAGGAATATTTGCATTTTTGTCTTTGGTTAAGATACATTTTTAGTGTGTCTATTCATTAAGCTCCATGTTGTCAACCATTCACCTGCGTTTCCCAGATTATAATCAAATAGCAGCACAGGTCACTGATGAATGTGGTTAAACTCACACTTACTCTTAAATCTCATTGTGTTAATTTTATAAATTCATGTTTATAAATCACATAAATTAGTCATCACTGATTTTGAAAGGAGTCCGTAGTTTATCCACAACTTTTATGCATGAATGCATTTTCTCAGATTGCCATTTCTATTGGCTTTGCGTAGCTGTTAATGGTTAAATGTACAGTAAGCCATGTATTTCATTATGCAGTGACTAGTGCCAAGACACCATGGGGTTGATGATGCATAGAGCACAATGCCCAGTGTAGAACAGCTTGCATTGTTAACAGGCTCAACTCATCCGTCCAGCAGGTTTTACCACCATCCAGACCTCCTCGTCTCTCCGAGAAATGGCGCCGCCAACACAGAGAGCAGCCGTGTAGAGCAGTCCTCAGAGCAAAGTGACAGGGACAGGTATCTGATTCACTCATTGCTGTGGGGTCTTTGTCTTCAAGTAACATGATCTGGCAGGTTTCTAAGTATATGGTTTAGATAAATCAGTGTCTAAACTAATGTGTGTGTATATGTGTGTGATTTGTGATGCAATGGTATCCTGTCCATGGTGTTCCCCAGCTGTGTGCCTGTCTTTCCTGGAATACGCTCTTGGCTTATTGTGAATAAGCCAATATTATAATTGGCTATTGATGGATGGATGGTTCACAATTTCTGTAAGCCAAGCAGTTTCTTCAGGGGATGTAGAAATTTAAAGCGGTTTGATTTCATACTTTGATAAAACAGTTGGTTCACTTAATGGTTTTTTACCTGTCCTGCTTGTGCTCTCTAGGGACGCCCTTCACGGTTCCACAGGGGCCCAGTCTCCCCCACAGAGGGTGGGCCCCCAGGACCGGCCCCCAGCCAAGGATCCTGCAAAGAAGGACCCTGCCCCAACCCCAGTCATACGAGCACTGATCCAGATAGATGAGGCCAAGGCAGACTCTGCTGGCTCCGCTCCTGGTCACATAGGTATGTGTATCTCCTCGGCATGCTGCCTTCTATCTTAATCTTAATCCTCCTGCTCCTTCTTTTTATGGGTAACCCTGGTGATGTTATTGTGTGGTGGACACTGCTGCTTTTTGTTTAAAAAGAAAAAAGGCACAGTATTAGCATAGCACATAGAGTCAGATTCTGTTGGGTTAGCAGGTCATCATGCACACACTAATGCAAACGGGGTGTGTAGAGAACAAAAACGTAAACGTCACATTACCGGTTAGCCCTAGTGTTGGACAAACCACTGATATCCTGCACTGAAGAGGACTTAAATACGTAAATAGGATCTACCTTCGTAGTACATTGGCCCTAAAATGCTAAATTAATTACAGTAGGAAAACATGGTTCCTCAGCCCACAGTTGCTTTTTTCTACTTAATGTGTTGCCTTTTGCTTTTAAGGGGTCGATTGCCCTTTACAACAACAGATGTGCTCCAGGCCACAGGGGGGCAGTATACATCAGGCTCAGTAAAGGACTTATTTTATCAGATAGTGATTGGCTTTTATGTTTGTTGCTGCCATCGATCCTAATTCTAAAGTCGATGCGACTGATACATCTAAAATTGCTGGGTAGCCTAGCAGAGAACTTTGTGGTCAGGTGGGGAGTCCTGTTCCCATTCGCATCCCATATCCGTTATACCTGGACAGACCACAGATCACATCTCATGAAAGTAACCAAAATGAGGCTCCAATCAACCGATTCAAATGTCAGAACTCACAGCAAATGTTATTCTCCAAACTCACAGTATAGGCCAGCCTTCTAGTCAAATTTATCCATTTAATTTGCTCAGTTCTTTGTAAATGTTAGGCTTAGCTATGCTGCATGATAAACAAACAATGGTTAACTAGGCTTAGCTAGGTTAATTGCCACATGTACCCTCCCCTATGGCCTAGAGAGCTTCCATTCTGAAAAGTTAAATACAGCCCCAGATAAAAATGAGCTGTTTTGTGTTTTGTATGTTTTTTTTGTGTGTGTTTTGCACTTCATGGCCACCGTGCTTTAGGGTCAGTTTATACTTCATGCTCACAACGCATCCGCATCATGACCGCTGTGCATTTTCTGCGCTGATTCCATACATCGTCTGTGCACTTATGTGCTGAATTAACCCTACGTTTACACGAGATGCAGTACCACCAAAAATCTTGGGGGTGGTATGGTCAACTTTTGTTACAGGACAATGTGTTATATAGGGTACAATTGGTATTAAAGGAGCATCTGATTTAATTTTTTATTTTTTTTTTAAAGAATGTGCAGCTGGAAGATCAAAACTGAGGCAAGAGAACAAAACTTAGCAAACTTTGCAATTTTAATGACCTTTCCTTTTTAAGAGTATCTAGTATATGTTTATCAAGTTTACCACCATTACTTTTGCATGACTTCTGCATGCATAATCATTTTCATCCTTGCTGTTTAAATCACTCTCAGATGTGTCTGTGAGAGATTGATACATTTTTTTCTTTGCTTTGTCAGTATTACAATATTTATCGCAAAATGTTTTTTTCCCCTAATATTGAAGTACTAAGCACAGAATCCTAACTACTACGAGATATCTAACATCATATAATGCAACATTAAGCATAAGGTATTAAGTGATATGTGGCAGAGTGAAGTACTAATGTGACATGAAGCACTGGGTAGAATATAGAGAATGCGGCAGCAGTATTACAAAGTTAGCAACTCACTGTGGAGGCAGTGAGTGTACAGCTTCATTTCAGAAAGGAAGGAGCCAACAAAGATGGATTTCTCACGCTGCACTCCAGTGGACATGACCATTAATCCGCCAGATTGACGTAAACTACGCGTCCAAGTATGAGCAGTAGCACTGTTTGCGTAGCAGCAGCAGGCGTTGCATGCATAGAGTATAAACCAGCCCTTAGACTGCATGTATATATATATATATATATATATATATATTGACTTATTTTACAGGACTGGGGAGTCGCCGGCCCACAGTGAGCTTTGTGGACAGTGACCGGCGGGAGCCCATATCAGAGCGGGCCACAGTCATCCCCAGGGCCCAGAGGAGCCTCTCCCCAGATGGCCCCCGCTCCTCCTCCCTACCCCCCAGGGGCAGTCAGGCTTCCGTGGCAGGTGGACATGTTTCTCTGTTTCTCTTGCTTCCTCCACAGCTTTACAGTTTATGAAATGTCTTTGAGTAAAGCTGCCTCCATGTTTGTATGTTTTCCAATGCGGATGATAACCATCTGACCATAACCTGAATGCAGAATTGGAGCAATATACTGTATGTGAAGCTTTTGTAAGGATACAAATATTATATATCCAAAATTTCCCATTTGGATCAGTAAAGTTCATCTTATCTTAATTATCACCACAGTAGTTTTTTCAGACTTTAATTAAAACAATAGGATTAATTAAATGTCAGATGTTTGGGGTTTTTTCTGATTGTCTTCAGCAGCCAGGAGAGAGACCCTTCTCATGCCTGTTTCGGTGAAATCCAGCCCAAAACGCTGTCCCACAGAGAACTTCTCCACTGCCTTCGGCCATTCTCCTCCCTTGCTGTATCGCAGTAACCCTCGGTAACTGGCAGCACAGTACCTTCATCCATCCATCCATCCACCCATCCATCCATCCATCCATCCCCACAACCCTCAAAGGAGGAAACCTCATACATCAGCCTCAGAACTCAACTCTTTGTCAGAGTTGCGTTTGGTCACGAGAGTGCAGGTCTGCTACGTCAATATAACACTTAATGGCGTACAAGGATGAGTTAAGCATAACTATTTGTACAGCTTCACTTGTTCATTACCCTGGTCTCTGACTTGGTTCCCAACATCGGTTCTAACAGACACTACCCTAATTTTTATTCCAGCTGAGCTCTTAATTAATTAGCAGTGATTGAGCTGTTGATCTGAATGAATTGCGCAGCTTGAATCACGTTAGACTGAATGCTATCTTGATTTGAACTGCGTGAGCCATTCAGTACATTTTTTTAAATAGTTTATAATTTTATGGTTTTTGTCATTTCTGTGTTAAACCATTATTATTGGTCCTGTTACAGGTGTATTTGTGCTGTTATTGTTCATTAGTGTATAGCAGTATTAAAACTTATAGAATATTTGTTTTTTTTTGTTTTTTTGCTACCGAATGTATGTAGTTGGTGTCCTTGTAAATTGGTTAAAAGAATGAGTGAAATTTTTTAAAAGTCAAAATGAGACAAAGCTTTATTTGTATTCATCAGTCCAAGTATTACTGAACTAAATGAACCTAAAATAGACTGAGTCCCCGACTATGGTACAGTGTGACTTGAATCATATGATTAATTCAGTTGAATGCACTTAATTAGGATTACTGTTGAGAATTCCGTCCTAATGTGTCCGCTTGATCCTGGGGTGCATTGTCTGTTTTTCAGCTGCGACAGATTCGATCAAAGTGCCCCGCTGCCATTGTCACCCTCTCTTGGGTCTAGATCCAAAAGGAGACTCCAGTTTACATCATCTGAACAAGCTGAAGGTGAGTGTGCCATGGATGCAAAGGTGCTGATGTTCGTTGATGAATACTTGCCATGTAGCCTCAGTGCTACAGCACCTGTTTTTTCTATTGGTTACTGAATACTTGAGTGTTTTGGTCTTGTCTCAGTGCAGAATGCTCTGTACGCCAGTTAGCAGTGTATTGTGGGGACTTTATAGTGCAATATGTAGTGAATTATATTTGCCATATACTGTTCTGTTGATTTATCTGTAGCCTTATGATTGTGAATACCCCTACAGAACTCACCCAGTCCAGTAATGGTGGACTGGAATCAGATAGTCACACAGAGCCATCAGAGGGTGCCCTGCGAGTGTCCTGGGAGATGCAGGGTGCTGAGGGAAACGAAGAGGATGCAATATTGGGTCCTTGTGACACACTCCCCTCGTACCACGGCAGGCTGCAGTCATTGGCTGATACAGAGCGCCTGTTTGACGAGCTCACTCAGGAGAAGCAGCAGGTGGGTTTGCATGCAAATGCTAAAGTGTCATTATAGCAGAGCTCCTCCCCCTGTTTGTGCCACTCTGGGCCAAGCAGCTCTGCAGAGCTGAGGAGCACCATGAGATGGTGGAGCTCTACATGTTCAGCCCCAGTCCCAGAGAGCCCCACCCTCCTGGTTTAGCAAGACCCCCCAAAGTGACCTTTATTTCTGGAGGATTACAGACACCTGTTGCTCACTGTCAGTTCAGACAGTTGCCTGTTTCAGAAAGTCGTAGCATGATTGACTTTTGAAGACAGATCTTGATGTTTAAATAAGTAATTTTAAATCAGCTTGTTGTGTAGGATTATAACCTGTTTTGTACACCTTTGCCCTTGATTGATGAGTGTGATGCACAGGTGCCTGTAATTCCCTGTGAGAGGAGTTACACACTTTTGGTTTGCATATGAAATGAAGAGGAAGGGGACACTGGTAAAGGTTAGGGAGGGGTGGAACTCAGTCCAGGAAAATGTCAGAGAACCATGAGGCCCAGCTCCACCTCGTTATGACACTTGGTGTCTCCTCCATCACAGCAATGGTGTCTATTTTGGGAAGCGCGAGCTGTGTTTTAAAAGGGGCAGCAGGCATGCTCTGGGACTATATTTGGCTTGTGTTCATTATTTATTTATTTGTTTGCTTGTTTATCTATCTGTTCCTTTCTTTGCCCTCTTCTCTCCTCTTGTGGCAGATCGAGGCGGCGCTGAGCCGTATCCCGGCCACTGGGGGGCGCGTCACCTTGCAAGCCAAGCTGGATGAGGTACGAACCCCACCATTAGATGAGTTAAGGATGCGCAACTCATAGGGGCTGTGATTTAGCATAATAATAATCATAATGATAATATATGATATGATTTATTGTAGGAGTGAGTCTTTATGTCAATATTTGTATAACTCAGAGAATGGAATGAAGGCAGATTCTTAAAATAGCACAGCATCTACTGGATTCAACAGAAAAAAAGTTTACAAAGGATTACAGTGATATGTAATATCGCCCACCCTTGAGCATCAGTGTCTGTTTTAATCAGAGTTTGCTATTTGTATTTGTTTATGTAAACTACATGATGTGAAACACCATCTTATAATATGTAAGGATGTGGCAGTGACTCTTTATATCTGCTGGGTAATAATCAGACTCTTTTAGTTTATAAGATACTACTTTTATGATGATTCATACAGTTACCTACCCATTTTGCTAATCATATTAATTGCTCATCCATTATGCTAATTTCTGTGGCATAAAATAGGTATAAAAATATTTTGATATAGTAAATTACCTTATTTCGATCGTCTTAAATATACATGCTAAATGAATGTAGATTTATGTCTTAATTTAATTAACCTCAGTTGTTATCCTTCAGGAGGCTTTGGAAGAGCGTTTGGAGAAAATCAACCAGGACCTAGGGTCCATCCGAATGACCTTGAAGAGATTCCATGTGTTGAGAAGCTCCAGCAATATATAATTTTCTCTCTTGGCTGTCTTTTAGATTTATCGCACCTTTGATACATTACAGTCAGGTAGTTGACTTAAGCTGTACAAAAATAATCTTGTACATGTCTGTACAATATTTTCTACTTTTATTACTGTACCATATATATTTTGTATGGCTTGTCATATAAAATGAGGTATATCAATGATTTTAAAGTATATTTTTTAGGAAGTTAATGTTTATATAATATTTACCTTTGTATATATCTCATGAAAAGTGATTACTATATATAATTGCAACAAATGCCATATTTGGGTAAACTGGTTTTTTGCACTTGTTTACCAATATAAATGGGCAATACTGATTCATATAGGGCACTGATATCCAGTTTTGCTATGGTCATTTTAAAATGGAATCCTCCACTGTTTTACATCATCTTATAACTCTTCCAGTAGCGTTGAGCAAAGCCTTCATATTTAAATACATGTTTGTGAGATTTTATTTTTATAACGTGTTCATTCCATCGTCATTTGTGTTTTATTTACTGGCATTCAAAATGAAGGTTTGAAAAAGTATGCTTTAAAATAAAGCAAAATTGGTGCTGCACAAACCGACCTTTCCACCTCGCAGGAAATTTGTTTTTAGCTGGGTTTGAGCGTTTACATTACTTAGATACTTGGAACGTGCTTTGAAATTCAACTTGCTTTATTCCGTGTTTTTAACAAGTTTGTATATGCTGGCAATGTTTTGTTTGTATCTGAGCTTTTTTTTAACTTAACGTCATTGTACACGAGTGTTTATAATGTTTTTTAGGTTTATGTGATTTGCCATTGTTTAAATGGAGAAATACACTGACTGCAATGTAACCTTGAACCGTTCACTTACTGTTCCTTCTCCTGCTGGTGGGAGAAGCAAAACCTTTTTCCGCCAAATCCACTTGAACCAAAAATTTCAAATTGGTGGCATTTCCTTGCTTTTGAATTAATCACCTAAAATGTTTGTCTTGTGCTCTGCAGTACACATTCTCATTAAATGTTTTACGACACGAGTTTATTTGAACTGTGGAGTTTTTCCGCAGATATCGACGACCTTCACGCGCAGAAGCGTTAACTATAAATGAGGCCGTTTTTAAAACAAATTCCGTTACGCTGATGAGCGGAAATTTATTCTGTTGGCGTTGCTTTTAAATACAGAATGTAACATTTTCTATATTGTTGAAAAACTTCCACATCATTTGGTTAATTTTCCCGAAGGTTTGTGAACACCGTTCGTGAACATTTTTCCTTTTAATAAACCATTTCAGTGCGCTACGTCTAAATCAGTCGCATGTACCTAAAGACGTGTATGCGGTTTAGACAGCATGACTCATTGCCCTTTTCCATTTTGGTCTGTATTGCTCAAGCAGACGTTCGTGCCTTTCGAAATTTAAAAACGAAACGAATATTTATTACAGAGCCACAGAAAGGCACACTCTCATTCCATTTTAATGTAATGCTCAAGAATTCGAGGCACTCCTGTGTGCGGCGAGACGGCAGTCCGGCAAAACGTCGATTGCACGCTCTGGCCGATAGGCGGCGCCTTCGCCCCGGCCTGGGACAAACGTAAATCGTCTGGGAGCAGTCTTATTTGCGCTGCGAGCCAGATTGGGGCGACTCGATTCAGCCTTTTTTTTCCTTTTAAATAAGGTAGGGAGAGCCCTCCCACCTTCACCCTTTTCCTAGCTGGCTAGTAACGTAACAAAACCCGCCGCTAGAGAAGCGCTTTAAGACATTGAAGTGCATCTGGCAGCCGGCATAGGCAGGCTATACGTCGCGGGGATCTCAAAGTCAAGGGCAAAATTGCATTTATGGCCATTTTCCCCGAGAAATCGTTCAGCTTGATAGCCCGCTGATCGCAGAGTACTCCGCGCAGAATTGCGGGAGGCCAGCATGAAGATCCTCGCGTTTTAGGCGAAGGCGAAGTGGCCCGATGGTCTTCGTCGGATCTGAAGGTATTCCTCGGGCGCCCAGCCCCGATGCTTCTTTCGTGTGAACGCGAGCACCGAGACGGACGGCGGCAAAACACGGAAGAGGAAACCCACCAGGATTCGCGTCCCGGGCTTCTTCGCATTTCGCTCCCGAGGCTTCGTTTCAGGTGGTGGGCTCGGGGTTTTGGCGCATCGGGGCTAACGGGATTTTACGGGCAATCATCTTCAAAAAGCCAAGCAAAGCCGACACACGAGAGGGACGGACGAAGTTTGACATTTTTCGGTGAGTAGGTGATGGTCTCTGTGTGGTACCCGAATGTGAGGGAGAGCAGCACCGAGGCATCTAATGACCATGCGGCGATGTTGCTAGGAAACTGGCGCCGGGGTTACTCGGGGTCATTAATAAATGTAAATACTCGAACGCAATCGTAGGATCTATAATATAAAGCTAGTTTTTGAGGTCAGTTTGATCCCATGTTAAGTGGTTCTCATCGTGCCTCTCAAATTATCTGTTTCTGAGATCTTTGGTTCTGGTAGAAGCGTTGATGTTTGCTTGTTATTTTTCGGTATAAACTACTTAACATCCTTCCCGCCCTCCCCCATAAAAATACTAACAAGCTGTGTAGCTGTGCACCATTTAGCCAGAATGACTTGAGCGTTTAATGCGATTGCTGTCGGTATCTGTGCATTTGCTGCTCCGGCATGCTTAATAGGCTTTGGCGTTACTGCGTGGCGTCTCTGCAGCGCTCATAGAAGGGATACACCGGGGGGGGGGCGCTTATAGGCGGTGTATAGATGTGTGTGTGTGTGTATGTATATGTATGTGTATATATATATATATATAATATGCATATACGTAATCCATCATTTTAGAACTGATGCATTTATAGAGACTTAATGTAGGCAGCTTTCCTTTCCTGTTGTAAAGAATGCAGCTTCTTCCCTGGCTGTAAACGCTTGATCGCCCGTTTCCGTGCCTATGGTCGTAACAACAGGTAGCCCACCGCCGTCGTCTTGGCGGCTCAGCTCAGATTGCGACCTTTTTGCCAACCTTCAGCTGTCATTAATATTTTACCCCCCTCCCCTGTTATTTACACGTGCCCTACACAGAGCAGCATCTTGCACCTCGGTTTCGTTTTTTCGTCTTTTCACCAAGATGCCGCACAACACCAACAGCTAAATATTGAGTGCACTAAACACAATTTTCAGTAAGGACTGCCTGTCCTTTCTTTGGTCCAAAGGCATGATCACGTGGGCAAAATACTCAGGTTTAGTTCTGATCCCTCTTGGTGTTTCTCTCATGCTGTTTACGTCTGTAATGAAAATGAACGTGTTTCTGCTGCTGCAGTGAATCTTAAGCAGTTTAAGAAAGGATAGGTGGTACCTTTTGAAGAAGTGGCTATAGGAGACACCCCTATTTACTCTATTTAACCATAAAGTACATTACTGTATGGCTCCCCCACTTTCTCCTAACATGAAACTTGTAGCTGTTCACTAGTATTGATGAACCTTCCCAGCTTCAGCTAAACCCAACAGAAGCTGTGTGGGAAATTCAGGACGGGGAGGGCGAGGGGAGGGTGGTGTCAGGGAATGGGGAAGATATAAAAGGATGTGCTTTCCTGAGATGTGAGTGCGAGTGACTTGCTCTTTGGGTTCATATCTGGGAACCGGTCTGGCCAGCGGCAGTGTAGTCTCCCAGAAGATATTTCTTTCATAACCATGGGGTGGGGAACGCACCAGTCTATTCTGCGAGGAAAGTCACTCTGAGCCAACACCTTCTGCATGAAACGTGGCATGCTGGGCTGCTCTGGTTGACTTTACATGCCATTCATGTTTGCTATTATTCCTATTATTTAACAGTGTTATAAATTCTACCAAGGCATGTTCTGTGACTTTTGTTAACCCCCTTGACCTCAGGCAAGTGAGCATTTAAGGGGAAGAAGAAATGGTGCCTGTCGCCTGAACACCGTCTGAAACGATTAGGTTTGTCTTTAATGCTGTTATGAGGGAGCCATGGCAGAAAGAATGAGTCACAATACTGATTGCCTCTATACAGACCCTCCCCACCCCACCAATCCCAGCCACACGTTGTTAATGGCTGCAGCAGTGTGGGCAGAAAGCCACGCTTTGGCTTCGGCCGGCTCGTCATGTACGGCGGACTGGAATACGAGGCTTGTTGGAAGCCGGCAGATGGGTGGGGTCACTGCAGCTGCACAGGGAGCTTTCAGTCCCTGTTCTGTGCGGCCATCAGGGCTACTGTGTGCCATTTTGCTGCTCATCTTATTTTCAGTGGTTAATAACAGTATTCCCTGCCTCCCAAACAAAGCAGTGAGCTGGCAGTGTTTATTTATTTACTGAGGGCTCCCCCGTTTCTCTTTGAAGGCATTGGCGCATCCCATGTTACCCACGCGCATGTTTTTTTTTTTTTTTTTTTTTTTTGCAATGCCTGCCCTGTATATGGCCCATCTTCAGCCTGGCCGCCATGACTGTGTGGTGTGCTCTGAAGAGAGTGTGGAGGGGTGACGACAATGACAGATTGATGATGTTTTCCCAAGAAGCTCGACAGGTTTCTTTTGCAGAGCTAAAGATTGGAAGATACCTCACACATCGCTACAACTGCGGAGTTGTTATGAAAGATGGAAGAGAACAAGAAAGGACCTGCCCTTGTCGAACATTCCTCTCATTTCACATTCTCCAGTGTCGCTGGGGCCACTATGGTTGTGTTTAACCTTGGTGTAGCGCAGATGCCTGCCGGAGTTTCGCACTGTCCCTTAGCTCCTGCAGTTGGCTCCTCTGGGGGCCCGGGAGAGCCTCCGTGGGGTGTCTGCATAGCCGGAGGAAAGCAACAGGATAGAGTCACGGAACGTCCTTGTGACCGTTCAGTACTCATTCAGAGTACATGGCCAACTTCTAAGCCCCGGAGCTGGTAGGCTAATGAGACCATAGTCATTACAGAAGTGATCCAGTGACAGCAGAGGTTCTCACATACGTTGATGCAGGAACCGGGAGTTCATTATCATTGGAACCACCTGGCCAGTGTCCAGTTTATGGCTGGTTATTGGCATGTCCTGTGACCATTAGGAGGTGTTATACTCTGCAGCTGATCAGGCAATGATAAACAAACAGGGAGTGTAGGATTAGTTGCCACATTGGAGGATTAAAGAAATTGAAATGTGACACATTCGTCGTCTCCTTAAATGCAGTGCAGTGATTCATGGGGAATGTCAGAGCAGAATAAATAACCTCAGCTCACACGACACCGGCCGGCGTAGACGTCACAGTCAGTCTGAGGCTCCGCCCATCTGTCTGAGTTTACTAGAAGTCAGATAGGTGGGGGGGTGGGACAGGCCTTATTTTAAGTCATAATATCGTAGAGGAAGAGACATAATATAATCTTGGTTGGAAATGAAACTCCACTAACTTCATGCTCAGGTCCTCACGGCTGTACTTGCACCACTTAGGGTAGCTACCTCAGTAGAAACACTTCAGACTTCTTCGGTCGGGGGGCCCCATGGAATGAATGATTTATAAGATACATGGCTTCCTGTTGCATTTTCAGAAGACCTGTGAGACCTGCAGCCTCTTCTTGAGTCCCCTTCAACTACTGGCTGATGTTTCATAAAAAGCATTTGTCCCAGAGCAGGTGAATGAGATCCTCCTGTGTTAATCAGAATTTCCTCTATTTATACAATCAGATGGTTTAGACTTTGGAAACGTGGATGGTCCTGGCATGGTCCATGAGTAAAGATGCAAGTGCAAGTGTCGTTATATTTATTGCGGCTGCTAATGTTGGTTTTTGTTTTGGGTATAAAGTCTTGATGGGCATCATTGCAGACTTTGTGTCCCTTATAGGCCACATAGGCCCTGAACACTGTAGGATTATTACTGCCTTTGCTTAGATTTAGCCTTTTTCCACCTCGAACCTGCTGACTAACCTGTGGTAGGAAACAGGATAATGCATGAAATGCTCTGTTCTGTGACGGTGATGAGTGTCTCACGTCAGCAAAAATGCATGCTAGCACAAATTACTGAGTTCAGCTGGCTGTGTGTGTGTGTGTGAGAGAGAGAGAGAGAGAGAGAGTGCGTGTGAGTAAATTTCTGCGAGGCATCGACCACAGGAGACGTCAGAGGGTTCATGTGTGTGGCGTTCACGCTTACTAGTGATGGTGTATGAGGCGCTTGCTGCTTTTATTTTTGATTATTTACTTTGTGACCGGATCGTGAATCTGGCTGCAAACAAAGGTTGTGTGTGTTTTCAGGGCAGGAGTGTTTACCAGTGTTTTCAAATGGAGATTTATGTAAATCTGAATGTAGGTGGCCTGAATTTTTACATGTATTTTAATTAGGAGGATGTCCTAGTGTAGGCTAACAGTGTGTGCAGGGTGTGAGAATTTGTGCTCCCTGTGCGTGCAACTCATTTCACATATATATAGCTGATTAGAGAAGGAATTTTTGTCTTTGGTGAATTTTGAGGTCTTTTGGAATGCTCAAATTCTTAAAAAATTGTTTCATTTAATTTGACTCCACGAACATGAAAATTCGCCAGCAATGATGCTGTTTTGTTTTGTTATTGTCCCAGTGCCTATTGGATTACAGACACAGGTAATTCAGTCGTGTGTTCTCTCCTTTCTCTCCATGTTTGATAAGGGCGCTTCTTTCAGCTGTTTGGAACGGCTGAATGGGCTGCTTATTTACGACCCAGCCGCTCATGTCTTTGTTCGGCCGGCTGCCGCTGTTCAGCGCCCCTGTCACTCTTTTCTGGCGACTGGATGAGCTGCTGAAAGGTGAAAAGGCCTGGCTTCCCCATGGGCAGGGAGGGGTTTTGTCATCCATGGTCGCAGCCTCGCGGGAGTCCATAAATGCCTGCGGAGTGTTTTCAGTGCGTAGCCTTGTTAATTCGTCCATATGTTCTCTGGCCACCTGACCCTGGCAACCCATGCATGCGGTTCCCCCACGGCCATGAAAGCGCCACATCCACACCTGTGGTTGATGTCGTACGGAAACCTGCTGACGATTCACCGTTGCCACACGGTTAGCCTATGCCTGCGCCATGGTGCGGCCTTGTCTGGGACATTACTGTCTACATGCAGAGCCTGAACCTTGCTGCTGCCTACCTTCTGGAAAGGTCTTCAGCCGTTTCATGTTAGGTCATACCCCTCCGTCACCTTTCAGGCTCAATTTGCTACCAGAAGGCTGTCTCCTGCCTGGGTAGAAGTTTGTACACTTCCGCTGTGCCCTTATTTTGAAATTTCTGTGTCCTTAATCACCATGCTAATGTCCTAGAAGTGCACTCTCACTGGCTGATGAAAAAGGCGGGTCCTCCTCTGATGTGTTCACATGCACTCTTTTCTGACCCACAGGATGGGCTGTCATGGAACAGCTGCAGAAGGAAAAAAAACTATTACTGGAGAGACCAGCATCTGTAATACTGAGGTGTCTTGGATGTCATAGACCTTCTGCAGTTTGTTTTTTTCAGTGTGCTACCCCCTCCAGAACGATGTAACCAATATTAATAATTCACCAGCATTAATAATGACTTCCTCCTGCATTTGCAACGACAGTCTACTGCGTGACTGCATGCACAACCTGAGTTCCTTGATGCATGCCTCTGCTCTTAGCGTACGAAACAGGAAGATGGAGACAGGAAGAAGGAAAAAAAAAACGGCTAGTACCCTTTTTTCCATTCTCGATAAGAAACTTTTTCTTCTTAACCGGTAGTGTGGTTTCTAGATGAGATACTCACTCAGGAAGTTGGCTTGTAAAAAAAGACACAATTTCTGTGCGCAGTCAAAAGTGTTATCCCTTATCGGGCATCTCCGACTCCTCGGCACAGTCTTAGGGCGTAAGTCGTCTGAATAGGCTGTGGGGTTGCGACCTGCTTGCCTACAATGTGAGCTAACATTCAGCCGTGGGTTTACAGGGCAGGCTAAGTGGTGGTGGTGAGGGGTGGCGCTTTTTTAAGGTGATGACAAAAATGCATCAAGTGGGGTTAATGAAGATACATGAAGCTTTATTTGCCATTTTTACAAGTATGAGAGCAGGTGCATTAGAATGTGCTAGTTTAAATATCTCATCTTGCTGTCCATATACACAAAAAGGTCAGAGCACATGGTCAGTCATTCATCCAGCAATCCTGTAGCATTTAGTACAAGTGGACACTGGAGTACCAGGAGGGAATCCATTTAAAATACTATCCCAAACAAAATAAGTTTTTAAAATTCATGCTTGGTCATTTTCTTTAGCCACAGTATCAAAGTTTTTGTATCTGGGTGTTATAGCAATGTTTGTTTTTTTTTTCATTATGCATCTGATTTTGTTTGATGTAAAGGAAAAGCTCCACCATCCAACCCGTTAAATGTAAACATTACAGAAACTTTAAATGAAAGGTGAGGAGAATCCCCTCTGAGAATAGTCCATTAGAAAGTCCTGGTTTTTATCAGGGATCAAGGCCGCGGTAAATATTGAGACCTTTCTGCGAGGGTCTCATCGCTGTCATGCTTCCTGCTGCACTTTGCCCTCCCCTCGTCGCCTCCCTGCACACCACAGACTGTAAATTGTACTTAAGGCATAAAGTGGAATTCTTCATTCTTGCTGTCATCGCAGCCAGTGATTTGGGGGGCAGGGGTTAACCTGATTTTCCGTCTCTGCGGACGGTATCCTGGACGTGACCTCCTTTCCAACTTATTGCTGTGTGTCCTTAGGCGGGTAATGTCACAGAGTAATAGTGAGGCAAACATAACCGTCCCACCTCAGGTCTCCTCCTCACTCCCTCCCCCCTGTCCTTACAGTTCCCCCCCCCCCCCCCCCCCCATAGCAATCCGGCTGCCCGCAGACATCACAGCGAGAGTGAGAGAGACCCTGCTGTCAGGCCCCATGTGAAGGAAGCCACCCCATGTCCGCAGAATGTTGATGCCTCCCCAGGTCGTCTAAATTAGATTTGTGTAGCTGCCAAAGAAGATATATGCAGGCACCTTTTATCCAAAAATCTGTTAGCTGCTTAGACTTTGTGTTTTTCTGACAAGAAAATGCAAACAAAACTAAGAGAGGACGCCAAACTTTACCCGCTATGGCTAAGTGCAAGTAGTGACACAATGGAGACAGTTTGTGCACTACTACTTGCAGTCTGGTACAGAAAAGTTAACTGGCTAGCAAAGACATGTTAGCTAGTCTTTCAGCACCGGGGTCAGTTTACCAGCTTCCAAAAATCAGCACACAGGTTTAGTTCTTGGAACCAGGTTCTACCAGTAAATGGTGGCAACAAGGGTGGAACTGTCTTACTTAAGGGTTTTCTTTTTTCCGATCTGCTGTTTTGCTTGTTCCATTTGAGCAGTTTCCAGCTGCTCTGTGCCTTCCGGGAACGCTGATTGTCAGACTTTTTTTTCTTTGAAACATGATGGTGCTGGGATCGAGTTTAAAATGGACTTCATATTCGTTTACTTACATTTTGCCCAGACTACCTTAAATCCGACAAATTACTCCAATAAGCCACTAACCCCACTTCGTAGTACAGGCCCCTTGGCTGTTACAGACGTTGAAGTTTGTCTGCAAGCTCAGCATCTTCTATGACTACAAGAGCTAATGCAACCAGAAGACAGTTGTGTTCTGGGTTTTTATTTTTGGGGCGGGGAGGTTCATGGGGTGCTGATCTGGTTATTCCAGAATGTCAGGTGTGAGTTTCTCAGCTTTTAGGTTCACTGGTAGGGCTGGAACTTCATGTAACCCTACCTAATCCAAGGTTTCCAAGTAGATGTTTGGCCCCGGGGTGCTCCACCATTCTGTTGTTTGTGTTCCCTTGTGTCAGTGGCATTCCTCGATGACCTAATTTCTATTGGCACACCCACTTTTGTCCACATTTAGGTTTCTTCAGGGATTCACTGGTCCAGTGCAAAGCTCTATCCTCAGAGACCTTCCTGGGTGGTATCACACTAAGATGTGCTTGGATTTTCACTCTAAGGTTATCTTAATTTTAGCTTGAGGTCTTAAACTCTTGAAGTCACGGTTTTTCTAGGAATCCACCAACTGCATTTACCAGCCCAGCCGGATGAATTCCTGGTTAAGATGTGCTGTGTAATTCATGAAACCTAAATGGATTCTCATCATATCACGAGGGTGCATAATTATTTTATTATGACATAAAGAGAAGGTGGAGTTTTAGGGGAGGAGATGCTTTGAGGCCACCGCCTCCTGGTTGTTCAGTTCTTTTTCTTTGTGTCTGCACGACCATGTTTAGGAGCACACGTGTGTGCGTGAAGGTGTGGCCAGGTTTGTGGCTGGGTGTGCCTTCTCAGAGTAGGTGCCTGTTATGAGAGGAATGTCTATAGTTTTGTGGCCGCCTGCATGCGTGCATGTATACGCCTGTATGTTCCCGCGTGTGTGTCTGCGCGTGTGTGTGTGTGTGTGTGTGTGTGTGTGTGTGTGTGTGTCATAGGGCTGCACAATTAATCGTGAAAATAAAACGTGGTCTCGATTCACATCTCTAAGTGATCTCATTTCTAAATTACAATGGTTCTTATGCATTGTATTACATCAGCTGGATCAAAAGAAGCACTCCTACTTTTCTCCAGGGACTCTCAAGCATTCCATAATTCTGCATTCTCTCTGAAGGGCGATTTCCCACCTCACCAGGTACCTTTTAGTACTTCAAGAAAGTACCACATGTATGTTACTTCAAGGTGTTGGTTTTCTACTGACTTCTACCATCACAGCGCAAGGCGTGGTATTTTTTACTGAATTTGAAAAATTGCTGTATATTACTGGGCTGGCCGATGTACAATATTAATAACAATTCTTACTTTGCCAATCAGCTAGATTAAAACTTTCAATTCTGTATATGGACATTATAGTACAGGGAGTTTGTTTTGCTAAAACATTTTACTCTGTCCTAGGAAAAAAATTGTCAAGTTTTGCAATTTTATTATTCCTTTTCAAGTTTATCTAGTATATGTTTAAAAATCAGTTTAAACTCTCCAAGACAATCATAATCATTTTCATCCTTGCTCTTTAAATCACTCCTAGATGGTTTTTGGAGAAATGTATGGTGAACTCCTTTTTTGTTTTATAAATACCCTAATATTTATTACAACAAAATCACATTGCAGTACTTAGAAAATGTTCAATACCATGCTGCTCTAGTATATTATAAAATACTTTATTTCTTTTTATGTTATCCTGACCTCTGGTTTTTCCAACCAGGTTGCAGTTAAAGCTTGGGTCACTTCACTTTTATTATTATTATTATTATTATTATTAGTATTACCTCTTTTATCATTGTTTTCAAGAGGGCGGTTGTATTGCGTTTGAGGCAGGCTATTTGTGTAACTGTTCAACAAAGAAAGCATTTCAAGTACCACCTCAAAGTACTGAAGTACCAAAAAAGTACCCCAGTGGCGCTTTTGGTACGGCTGTTTTGATTACCCTAATTGAATGGCCACTTGAGTGTTTCCTTTCTGTTGTCAGTAGTTGATATGCTGGTGTTGGATCAGTCATATGTTTGGCACAGTCATGTTTTGTTGTGTTTCCTTTTGCAGTTTAATGTGTGCAATAAACGTTCACATTTAATTAAAAAAAATTGTTACAAAGAATTGTGGTTTCAATTCTAAGCAAAAGAATCGCAATCCAAATTTTTTTCAGAATCGTGCAACCCTAGTGTGTCATGCCATTTGCGCACCAGCGTGATCGCTCATGTGTGCCGGCAGGCTGATTCAGTGTGACATGAAGGTGACAGTGAGTGTGCTAGAGGTGACTCTTATCTCTGTGGCCCCTTTCATTTTTTCCACTATCTGTTTCAGGCAGATTTTTATCATGGCTTTTTTTCCCCACTTTTCCTGTCATGCCTGCTGTCATAAACATCCTCCATGGCACGTGGCAGCCTCTGACCGTTCCCCTCCATGGAACAGACACAGCATGCACCCCTCACCAGACCGTGGTTTCACCATGAGCCTGTCTTTGGAGTGTGATTTTGCCGGTTGCCTGTTGGCAGAGTTTGCTATTGCCACCAGCCGTTCACCGGAGCGCGCTTTTGCCATGAGCCCTTCACCGGAGCGCGCTTTGCCACGAGCCGTTCACTGAAGCGCGCTTTCGCCACGAGCCATTCACTGAAGCGCGCTTTCGCCACGAGCCGGTCACCAGACCATGTTCCGTTGATGCAGAGCTCATTAAACATTGACCGTGGCTGTTACTTTGCTCCCTGCAAAGGGTCTGGACACTTGATACAGGGAATGACGTTTGTTCCTCTTACTTAATGGCTGTCCTATTGTCAGCCCGTGAAAAGTTTTACTTGCCAGGGAAATGAAAAGGCTGGTGCCAAAGGGGGGGTGTAACATGTTTACAGGTCTACGGTTGGGTGGAGGGGGCTGTTGGGGAGCCCACAATGTTCTTGAGTTCCTAGACATGGATGAGAAAATTGGGCCTGTTAAACATCATGTGTCTGGGGGGTGAGAAAAGACACTCTAGGTGACTCGCCAGGCGCTCCTCTGAAGCTCTAAAGCTCCGCTCTGGATGGCTTCATGTTTGGTCACCAAACAAGGTTACAGAAAGACATACCACAGTGAGAGGTAGTGTTACGCTTTATTTAATGGAATAAGTGGTGCTGCTATTAGCCTGATGTTTATGTCTGTGCTGTAATGTTGATATTATAAGTGAGAGAGGAAAGAACGAAAATTCACCACTTGATGACCATTCTCTGCAGAGCGTTCAGTTTATTTTCTTTTTCACCCTGTGTGTCTGTATTGTGGGGGACACAGTGACCCTATGGGTAATGCTATGTTCCCACACATCATCAGGCATGGGTCTGCTGCCCATTGCCTCCAGGGATAGGCCCCAAGCTCACTGTGACCCTGTACTGAGTAAGTAAAGATCGATAATGATATGTTACAGTACCAGTACAAAGGTGCAGATGCATTGGATGTACCCTAAAACATTTCAGATAACACAAAAAATCAAGTGATCCTTTTGAAGAACTAAGTTTAACAAAGATGACTGAGGAGTAGAAAAATTAGCAAGAAGCGGTCACCAAAAGACCTTCAACTTTGTGGAAATGTTTTGGACTCCATAGAGATGATATTAAGTAAAAACAAGTGATTTTTTTTTTTGGCTTTGTGTTTGTTGGTACACCTCACAGCTGCACCACCACCCCATTTGACAGACTGTTTTGGTAGATAAAAACTATTTGGCTATAGTTTATTTTGGCTAATTTTTAAACTTTTTTGTTTTATAAATATTGCAATATTTATTGAAAAATGTCAAATATACAATATAAAAAATATACATATGACTTAGCTGAATCACCTTACATGCCATACATAATAACCAATTTAATATTAATTAATAACAAATATACTGACGGGAATTAATATAAGTTGCAGCTAAGTGACGAGGCTAACCTTTCATTTTATTTGTGATTTATCTTGAGAAAGAGGACTCATAAAATAAGCTAGATAATTTAAGCCAAAGATAAGCTAGGCTGTGCCAAGAGCTTAAAGGGCACATAGCTTACAGTTACCTGTGGTTACCCTTGTATTATCGGGCAAATCTGTGAGTGTCGTCTTTTACTATACTGTTGCATTGCAGTCGTGCTCATGCGAGGACTGGATTTTCAGTCACTTTTAATGCAAAGTGTTCCCTCATAACTGAGGCCTTGGCTCATTTGTTTATTATGCTGGGGCTTCCTTCCACCATTTTGTAGAGTAATCAAGAAGGAAATTATCTATTGGCCCTTTTTATAATCGAACGATCAACTTTAATCAAGTAATTGTGACAGGTGTACTTCAGATATTACCCTAGTGCAAGACATTACTGTTGAGGAGTTGCGTGACAATGCGTGCTCATATGTACAGGAAAAAAATATCTGTTTATGTTACTGCAATTGAGTCGCTGAAGCTTCAGGTATCATGAGAGCTTCAAAAAGTAGATCAGAAAGCGGTCTGTCTGTGTTCATTTTGAACTGTCCTTTGTAAAAGGAGCACAGACCTACTGCCCGAAGCGTTTCCATACCCCCCCAAATATCTTTTCCCTGGTGTTCCGAGTGAGCTTTGAATGTTCCCTCAGTGTACTGCATTGTGTGCCCCGAGTGTTCCTGCCCAGGTGGGGCTGTGGATGGCCTGATTTGCATGCCTGGCATATGCAGGTGCTTCATTTGCACACCCCCACCGCACTGCCGACCTTCTACCTCTCTGCCTGTGCCATCTGCCACCTGGCGAGCGTGTCTCATTTGGCCCTCCCACTCTGCCCGCCTTCCTGCCGCTTCCCCGGATGCCTGGCGCTGCCGGAAAGGACTTTGGTTTATTACATTAACCAAGAAACTAGTGCAAGCACTATTGGTCTGCTGTCTGTCTCAAGTGGCTGAAGAGATCTTGAGCCGCTGCATCTTTTTAATAACATATCCATGGCGACAGTTAAGGAGGGTGAGGATGTTTTTGCCTATAGAACTCTTTTTGGCACAAGTGTGTTTGGCTTAACACATAGTTGATTACTTATTCTTGGTGAGACCCTTGACAGGCTTGGATATAAACACCCCTCTCAAAAGCCTCAGCTACAGTTTGGCTGTTGCCAGGGTAACCAGCAGCAGTTTAAACTTTGCTGATCCTGGTACCATTCAAATGGGGTCTTGCTTGTAAAATTGGGGTTGAATTAGCAAGTTGTCCTGTGACTCCAAGTTGTCCTGTGCCATGTTCCAGGTCATGCCCTTGGCTATCCTTCACAGTGTCATACGTGATATGGGGTATCTGGGCTGTTCATACTGACCTACACTGTGCCTTTAAAAGCTTGGGTAACCGCTTTTGATGTGTCGTGCTCCATGGAAGCGAGAAGACTAACGTCACTCTGGTTCTTGGAGACAGGAGGAACAGGGAAGGTAGGGAGGCTTGCAGATGGCCTTCTATAGAAGAGCGAGGGGTCTCCATGACCCTGGGAGATTTTGACCTCCTTTGAGTGTACTCCACACTGGACATGCTGTCATTTCCCCATTCTACATCTCTACCTCAAACAAGGAAACCCTCGTCAGGATTTGCTTTTTGCCCAATGATTGTTTCATGACGACCCTGTGTTGTCCTCCTCATGGTCAGTGATTCTTCTGGGGATTTGTTTAACAAAACAGCTGCTGTTTATCCCATGCTTTATCCTTAGTGTGTGCCATTTTGCTTCCTTATGTCCTTTGAACTCCATGACACTCTGCCTTTAGCATCTGCTGAGAATTATTTGTGTCGCCTCGTCTGGAAAATGCAAATTTACATAGCTGCACATTTGCGGTTGTGCTCACCTGGCAGGCATCCCGGGTGGAATGAGGAAGTTTACTTTGGGATAATAGGGAATTAAATTTGATGGCTTTGGGCTCTGCAGAAAACAGGCCTTCGTGATGTCAGTGTGGTCTGACTGGATCTGGGTTGTTAGCATGTTACCGCTCAGGCCTAGACTGCACACTCAGGCAAACTCATTGAGGCAGCTGTACTGGAGATCAGGAGTCCATTGCCTTCTGTGCATGTTTGGTACTTTAAAAATACCATATTATATGTGAAAATCCAGAAGGAGAAGGACACCATGTTCTGCTCTGAACATAAGAGCAAGTACTATGCTTCATGCACCATTCATATGGACAGTGGAGGTAGCTTAACATTTGAGTCTTTTTGATAGCTTGCTGAGCCAGTGTCGCTATCATTATTAGTGTGTTGCTCTCTATGGCTTCCAATCCTTTATCCATTATGAGCAAATCCAAGAAGTCTTGCTTTGTGCTGCCATGGTCTTGGCTCGGTCCATTCTGCCTTGTGCTTCACCCTTATCCTCCAGATTTTCAGTGGAAATGTTTCTTTTCGTGGCTCGCCGGGTTTGTTGCCCATCCCCAGCTGCCCATACCTCCAGCGTGTCACTTCCCACAGGATGCTGATGCACAGGAAGTGACCTCTGGCTGATCTTCTAGAACCACGCAGCTTCCTTTTGGCCAGTGGCGAGTTGTCGCCCCTCCTCCCCGGGTTCCATGGCGGGTTCAGCGTCTGACCGCTCTTCCCACAGTCAGGTTTCCCCACTCCCCGTCAGTGCTGCATCCCCGTAACACCTAAGCTCCCCAAACAGTTACTGTCAACATTTTTTTTTCTGTTCCTGTCATCTGTTAACTGCCCGGGGGGGATAGATTTGGTTTTATTTCTGTCTGGAGGTTCTTCATCAGAGTGGCTATGTATGCGGCCCTCTGGGGTTGTGAGAGACGCGGATGCCCGTGTTAATTATGCTTGACACTATGTTTTGCTGTTTTTCGGGATTCGGTTCCTGCCAGCTCTCTGACTTTTATTTTCCTGGTTGATACTGACAGCTTCTGTTTGGGGCCCACCCTGTGTCTGAGAGGGCATCTGTGGGGGCAGAATAGAAAGTTTTGGGGAGGCTTGTGTCTCTGTTGCCTTTGAATGCCCCATGACTTATTTACAATTGATGAAGATGCTGCCACTGCTGCTGGTGGGATGAGGTGGCAGGCTGTCAGGATGATGCCGGGGACTGCTGAGCAGTGACGGGTCAGCTATGCCCCGCCCCCGAGTGCTATGCCAAGTAGCAGTGAGGGTCACATGGTTCCTCCTATCGGGGCTTAGCCCTCCTGTGCAGAGGCAGCTGATTCGCCGGGTGCAAAAGAGGGCAGTAAAGGGATTACACGTGTGTCAGATGTCGCCTGCAAGGTTGTCGTGTGGCAGGAACGCGGGGCATGATATCGCAATCAGAAACGACTGGGGATAAAATTAAAAATTAAGAATTGAAATGTGAGTGGGCTCCCCCTGCCACGGTTAGATTTCGGGAAACATTAGTGGCCATGGGCAGCTGCAGATGCACAGCTTTTGCAGCCTGAGGTACTCTGTTAAGTCTCCTGCCACCCCCACCCCCAAACAGGCAGAACAATGCTAATGAGCTTCTGCTGCAGGTTCCTGTCATCACTGGGTGGGGGGAGGTTCACGAATGGGGTAAAGAGCCTTTTTCCTGCTGGGGAGTGGCCACAGTCGCTCCCCCCGACTCCCGGGCCGGTAGCGGGAGTGCAGTATCCCCTTCCTGGCTCCGACACGCAGTCTGGCTCAAGCCCATAATGGAACCTTGCTGATGCTGAAAATCAATGGTTAATGTAACTGAAATTTTTGGTAATTAAGACTGTAACAGATGGAAAAATCTTTATAATCGATTCAGATAACTTAGTGTACTCAAACAGTTAGGACAGCATTTCATTGCCTTTATATTCTAACCATATATACTGTAAAATTTCAGTACAGTGGAAACCGGACCTAGCTGAGTGCAACAGGTCCATTTTAGCTGTTAGCATCCAGGTAAAGGCCATATTACAGCCTTAGGGTGCAGAGGTGCTAGGAAACGCATTTATGTTGCACATATAATCCGTGCCTCCTGGCGCCTTATTTTACACAGAGCCACTTATCTCACACGGCAACATGCACATTCACACTCGCCATGTGGAACACTCTGGCTTCTTTCAGTCTGTGGATTCAGTCAGGACAGGTCCAGGGCTGCTCCTGTGCACTGAAATACCTTCAGGTTATATATATACACTCACCTAAAGGATTATTAGGAACACCATACTAATACGGTGTTTCACCCCCTTTCGCCTTCAGAACTGCCTTAATGCTACGTGGCATTGATTCAACAAGGTGCTGAAAGCATTCTTTAGAAATGTTGGCCCATATTGATAGGATAGCATCTTGCAGTTGATGGAGATTTGTGGGATGCACATCCAGGGCACGAAGCTCCCGTTCCACCACATCCCAAAGATGCTCTATTGGGTTGAGATCTGGTGACTGTGGGGAACATTTTAGTACAGTGAACTCATTGTCATGTTCAAGAAACCAATTTGAAATGATTCGAGCTTTGTGACATGGTGCATTATCCTGCTGGAAGTAGCCAAGCAGAGGATGGGTACATGGTGGTCATAAAGGGATGGACATGGTCAGAAACAATGCTCAGGTAGGCCGTGGCATTTAAACGATGCCCAATTGGCACTAAGGGGCCTAAAGTGTGCCAAGAAAACATCCCCCACACCATTACACCACCACCACCAGCCTGCAGAGTGGTAACAAGGCATGATGGATCCATGTTCTCATTCTGTTTACGCCAAATTCTGACTGTACCATTTGAATGTCTCAACAGAAATCGAGACTCATTAGACCAGGCAACATTTTTCCAGTCTTCAACTGTCCAATTTTGGTGAGCTCGTGCAAATTGTAGCCTCTTGTTCCTATTTGTAGTGGAGATGAGTGGTACCCGGTGGGGTCTTCTGCTGTTGTAGCCCATCCGCCTCAAGGTTGTGTGTGTTGTGGCTTCACAAATGCTTTGCTGCATACCTCGGTTGTAACGAGTGGTTATTTCAGTCAAAGTTGCTCTTCTATCAGCTTGAATCAGTCGGCCCATTCTCCTCTGACCTCTAGCATCAACAAGGCATTTTCGCCCACAGGACTGCCGCTTACTGGATGTTTTTCCCTTTGCACAGCATTCTTTGTAAACCCTAGAAATGGTTGTGCGTGAAAATCCCAGTAACTGAGCAGATTGTGAAATACTCAGACCGGCCCGTCTGGCACCAACAACCATGCCACACTCAAAATTGCTTAAATCACCTTTCTTTCCCATTCTGACATTCAGTTTGGAGTTCAGGAGATTGTCTTGACCAGGACCACACCCCTAAATGCATTGAGGCAACTGCCATGTGATTGGTTGATTAGATAATTGCATTAATGAGAAATTGAACAGGTGTTCCTAATAATCCTTAAGGTGAGTGTATGTGTGTGTGTATGTGTGTGTGTGTGTGTGTGTGTGTGTGTGTGTGTGTGTGTGTGTGTGTATGTATGTATGTATGTATGTATGTATGTATGTATGTATGTATATATATATATACACACACACACACACACACACACACACCGTATTTTCCGCACTTTAACGCGCACTGCATTATAAGGCGCACCGTCAATCAGTGGTCTATTTTCAAACTTTTTCCACATACAAGGCGCACCGGACTTTAAGACGCTTTAAGCAAAACAAAACAGTCAGATAAGCCAGTCAACGAAAATTTATTTTACATCACGTGTTCACAATGACTGTCAACATTGTTCAAACGTTTATGAGCGTCTTCACTACTCTTTAACACGTAAAAAAACAAGAGTCTTATACTGCTAAATCAAAAGTCAGCCTATTAACAATAACTCAAAATTGAACACTTATAATACGGTCCTACACCGCTAAATCAAAAGTCAGCGTATTCATAATGACTCTTGAAATTGTTAATTTATAATACGTGAAGCACTACACAATACACTCACTTTTCAATACTAAAACATTCAAATCGCTTCGAGTTCAGTATGCACAACAGAAATTAATCCACGTTTAAAGCGCACTGGATTATAAGGCGCACTGATATTTTTTAAGAAAATCAAAGGCTTTTTAGTGCGCCTTATAGTGCGGAAAATACGGTATATATATATATATGCATATATGCATGAAAGTGTGATTCATTAAAATCCAATGTAAATCCAATGTGGGAAAGCTGCGGAAACTCAAACCGGTACTCTCCTGGGGATGAGATCTGCGCCGCTCCCTCGTGAGGCTCCTGTGAGCGTGACCATGGGTATTGTTTTCTGGCAGTGCCCCCCCCCCCCCGAATGAGCTTTTTAATAGCCGTGAGTGGTGGCTCTAAGCTCAAATCCCCAGCTGGCTGATTTATCACTGTAATTTAAAAATGAATGAGTGAAGAGCAACGTAGACATAGGGTCTATAAATAACCTTCCCCCTCTCCCTCCCCCCTCCTGTTTCTGCTCCCCTTTCTTTCTACCTTTCAACATCTCCACCTCCTGATCTCTCTCCCTCTCTCATTCCTCTTCCTCCTTCTCTGCTCCTCTTTATTACCTGCCTCTCTCCCCTCCTCTGCTCCTCACTTATTTGTTGATTGTCTCATAGCACTGAAACCTGACTTTGGCCTGTGCTGGGTTGAATGGGAGAGGCACCCAGTGGAGGACCTGTTCTTTGGTTTAATTTTCCATGTGGAAAGCTTCCCTTCCTTTAACATGGAACAGCAGTGCTGGCTGTGTGGTGGATCAGCTGTTTGTGAAAGTGAAGTTTGTTCAGCACCTTGCCATAGATTGTCCCCACATCCTTGTAAAGTTGTTATATCTCTGTCAGGAGTGCTTATTCTTTCTCTTGGCACAGATTATGCTGCACTAGATGAAGCATAATATATGAAAATTTCCTTATGGTTCTCAGTGCATCGTGAGAGTTTGCATATTCTTCCTGTGTTTTTACAGCATTATTTTGGGTAGGCAGGCAATTAGATACCTTTACATTTTCCGTGCTGTGTGATTGTGTGTGTCTGTGTCCTGCAGTGGGCTGGTTTCCTGTCCAGTTATTCCCTGTGCTGCCCAGGATGGATGCAGTTATCATCCTAGAACAAGCATTGAAATCAGCTCAGGTTACTTTGATGGCTGCTTTTCAGTGACGGTTTTACTATCTGTAAATGAGTCCTGAATCACATGGATTAAAGATGCCTGTTCTCTTGTAGATGCTGGACACAGATGTTTCCGGGGACCTGATCTTCTCTATGAACTGTGAGTACATTTCATTCTTCAATTCATGCTCTTTGCCGTGTCTGTTGACCCCTGTTCTCGCTGTGGAATTCCTCCATTCCAGTTGTCCAGCACGGTAAAGACAAAAAATGTAGCTCCTATAAAATCAGCCCAGACAGTCAAAGAGGTTTAGCCGTCCGGCAACATGCTTTATTTGTATTGACAGCGAGAGGTCTCTTGCATACTTGTGGCTGGTATCGCAGTCCCAGGAGACTGTGGCAGGCATGGGCCAGTTGGAGAAGATAACTGCTCCATCAGAATTTGAGAAGTGCCCCTGGGAGACCAGTCCGCTCCAGGATGGAAGGATTACAGATATTACACATTGCCTGTCTTGTCTATTTGATCAGATTTTCCTTTTTATAAAGGAAAATGTCCAGTTGTCCTCCTCCGTCTTTACCCTCTGGGGTGAGATGATGCCTTCACAGCTGGGTTAAGGGGCTCCCGCCATGCCCAGTGGCTAGGATTTCACTGAAAATCACTCCAGCAGGCATAATAAGAGCTGCCGCCTCCATCAGCTGTCAAGTATCTGAGATGCTTGGGGCCTGCAGTGCCCCTGCTGAGGCGTCCTGAGAGATGCCTGAATGTCTGTTAAGGTCTGTTTATCTATTCGAACTGACATAGCATCAAATTGCTGATGTGAGGAACTTTATTATATAATGTCTTAAACTACTGTTAGCTCTTGGTTTTGGAGCTCTTCGTGCTCCAGAATGGTTTCTGGTTTAGCGTGTTAGCCTGGGTATAAACTGATATAATCTGTCATTATAATCTGACCGCCTGTCACAGTCTACAAGGGAATTAGCAGATGTATATGTAAGGTTTAATGCACAACAAGTCATGTATTGTACATTTTTAAAGGCATGGTTCCGGAGGCACAGCAGAGAGTGGTTGCCTTTGCGGCATACAATAAATACGTGTGACGATTATTAAAACCAAACTTATGTACCATTCCATTTAGGCAGGTACACAGGACTGTAAACAATGCATTACATCAGAAAATTATTTTGGTATTAAAAAATTGACTGCATGTTTTTGTTTTTATAGTTTCTGTTATTTTTGTATAGTGGGCTATGTGTGAAAATTTAAATGACGCTAGTTAAGAATTAAAGATAATCGCACATTAATTTACTAGTGTGATTCGTCTGGCAGTATGTGTGTAGTTTTTGGAAAATTATCAACCTTCTGACCAATCAGATTGAAGAATTCATCAGAGCCGTAGTAAAAATACATCTTACTCGTGCCCAGACATGGGGCAAAACAGAAGTTGTTGTTGGTTTGTCTTATTTATTTATCTATTTATTTATTTGCGTGGAGCTTGCTGGTCCAGCTCGTCCCCCCCGCTAGTCAGTGCCACTAAACACTGATAATTTGGGTTAGGGTTCGGCAGAGTTGGGTAATTCAGGTCAAGTGAATAAATGTCCAGACCAGGATTTAGTTTCAAACAACCAGATGAGTACTCTGTGACTGTAACTCTTTATGCTCAACTGGTTCGTTGAAACAAAATCTTTTTCTGGACTTTTACTCTCTGGACCTGAATTACCCAACTCTGGGATTAGGATCCCGGCCTGATACTGCATTCATATGGTCATACTTGTACTCGTCAAAATTGTTTGATACCAAGACGCAATGCCACTTAATTGCAACATTACATTGAAACTCAAAACCACGGCATTTTTGCTGCCTGAACAGATTTTGGCATCTAACGAGAGTTTTGTCAACCGGAAGGATAAACGCGGAGAACACCGGTATTGGAAAATTGGCAAATATACACAGAGGATGTTGGCAGTTTGGGCATATATTAAGATAAGGGACGGCAGCAGAAGTAGAGCAGACTGTAAGAGTGCTGAAAGCATTCTTTAGAAATGTTGGCCCATATTGATAGGATAGCATCTTGCAGTTGTGCATTTGTGGGATGCACATCCAGGGCACGAAGCTCCCGTTCCACCACATCCCAAAGATGCTCTATTGGGTTGAGATCTGGTGACTGTGGGGGCCATTTTAGTACAGTGAACTCATTGTCATGTTCAAGAAACCAATTTGAAATGATTCGAGCTTTGTGACATGGTGCATTATCCTGCTGGAAGTAGCCATCAGAAGATGGGTACATGGTGGTCATAAAGGGATGGACATGGTCAGAAACAATGCTCAGGTAGGCCGTGGCATTTAAACGATGCCCAATTGGCACTAAGGGGCCTAAAGTGTGCCAAGAAATCATCCCCCACACCATTACACCACCACCACCAGCCTGCACAGTGGTAACAAGGCATGATGGATCCATGTTCTCATTCTGTTTACGCCAAATTCTGACTCTACCATTTGAATGTCTCAACAGAAATCGAGACTCATCAGACCAGGCAACATTTTTCCAGTCTTCAACTGTCCAATTTTGGTGAGCTCGTGCAAATTGTAGCCTCTTTTTCCTATTTGTAGTGGAGATGAGTGGTACCTGGTGGGGTCTTCTGCTGTTGTAGCCCATCCGCCTCAAGGTTGTGTGTGTTGTGGCTTCACAAATGCTTTGCTGCATACCTCGGTTGTAACGAGTGGTTATTTCAGTCAAAGTTGCTCTTCTATCAGCTTGAATCAGTCGGCCCATTCTCCTCTGACCTCTAGCATCAACAAGGCATTTTCGCCCACAGGACTGCCGCATACTGGATGTTTTTCCCTTTGCACACCATTCTTTGTAAACCCTAGAAATGGTTGTGCGTGAAAATCCCAGTAACTGGCAGATTGTGAAATACTCGGACCGGCCCGTCTGGCACCAACAACCATGCCACTCTCAAAATTGCTTAAATCACCTTTCTTTCCCATTCTGACATTCAGTTTGGAGTTCAGGAGATTGTCTTGACCAGGACCGCACCCCTAAATGCATTGAAGCAACTGCCATGTGATTGGTTGATTAGATAATTGCATTAATGAGAAATTGAACAGGTGTTCCTAATAATCCTTTAGGTGAGTGTAAGTACACCTGGGTATATGCGTTCTTCAATCCTATATAAAAAAATCAAGCGGACCAATCGTAGTTCTTGTGGTCTGCGTCATCTTGACGTGTAGTTGCGTTTCTGGGGAGGTGCACATCAGGCTATAGCGTAGGTCCACAGCTATGTGGATCCCATGCAGAAGTATAAACCAGTCTTTACAGTCACACATGCTAAATGTAACACATGCATGTATATAAGGTTTAAGTTAAGCCTGATGTTGCCTTGCATATAAAAGAATGATCACAGTCTCTTCCACACAGTGAGGCAAAAGCCTACAGCTTATTAACTAAACGCTGGTATCGGATGGTACTTTGTATCAGCCGATACCCAATCCCCAGGTATCGGTATTGGTATCGGGACAGAAAAAGTGGGATTGGTGCATCCTTACTGATAATGTTTTCGTAATTTCTGCATATATACAGAAATGAACAAACGATCACTGCTATATGGTATTTCTTTCCACTTTGACAGTCTGTGCAGTAGCCAGGTGTCAGCACCGTTGTATGTCGTCAGCCTAATATTAGCATTCCACTGGCACATCTGGCAGGAATTCTGGTGCTCAGTTGGGGAAATCATGTGTGCTGTATCACATGGAGCCGCAGTGACACTGCTCTGTGTGCCACAGACATGTCCAGAGTGCGGCCCTCAGAGTGCAGCCAGCTGTCTGCGCTCTGGTCACCCCAGTTGAATTCCGTGGCTGCAGGATCCGATAGCCAAGGTTTATTTAGTGCCAGAGCACACGGCTGCCCATGCCTCTGCCCCAGCTCCTAAATCGGCCTGCTGCAGCCGACAGACACAGAGGGGAGAGAGAGTATCTCTGATTCGCCCGTGGGCTATCTCTGGCATTGCTTCATCGAGCTTGCCCACCGTACCGGCCAATCGCGCCGCAGCCTCTGGCGTCTCCATGGCAACTCGGCTCCGTAGCTCCAGTAGAGGTGGAGACAGAGGAGAAAGGGAAGATGAGGAAATAAAAGTAAAAGGTTGGGAGGAGGTAGATGGAAAAAGAGATAAGGGAAGAAGAATGAATGCTAAGCCCTCCCTCTTACCGGCACGCTCCCTCAGTTCCGTGTCGCCTCCCATGGAGCCTGAACCAGCAGCGCAGGGTAGCCACCCTTACCTGCCGTGTGTGGATCTGCCACCCTAAGGTGTCCAGGTCCTTGCTGTGGCTCATTGGCAGGTTTGGCTGCAGAAGGGTGGGGGTGGGGGCGTACTGGAAAATACTGGCATTATTTATGTACAGTGTTGTGCTCCCTATGCGGGTGGAGGAATTTGAGGTTGTGAAACAGGGAGCAGTTAAAACATGCTACCTATGGGCACTCCCCCCCTGTCCCCTGGCACTCTGTCAACACCAAGCATGCGGTGAATGAAGCGGGGGGCTGGGTGCATTTCTTTCTTTCTTTGATGGAGGGTCATGAGTCACGAGGAGGTTCTAAGGAGTAAAAGGTGGCTTTACAATGGATGTTCAGCTGCCAAATCCCCCCCCCCCCCTCCTTTTCTCCTTTAACCTGGTCTCCAGTCTGGCCTTCAGGGTGTATCTGTTTATGATGGAGGTAGCAAGTCACTTTTGGTATGATGACCAAAATGGAGAGTGAGTCTGAGATAGGGATGTCTGGGGTGTGTGTGTGTGCAGATTAGGTTTATATTATTTGATTACCTGATTGTTTTTGCCATTGTGGGGACTATTTTTCGGGTCCCCACAACGGTCTGTGAATGCAGTAAAAAAAAAAAAAGTAAAAATTCCTCTTTTAAAAAAGTCTCGTATTTTGTTTGGTTATTTATGGATAAGGTTAGGGCTGTGTTGGGGTTAAGGGCGTCATGTTGTGATTAGAGTCTTCCCAATAGAAATGGAGTGTCCACACAAAGATATCACAAACCTGTGTGTGTGTGTGTGTATGTCTGCAAATGTTTGCTGCTTATTCTGCATTCTTGCCTGCCCTTGCGTTCCTCTGCAGCGCTCGCTTCAGATGTTCGCTGTTAATTAAATATCTGCTGATGATAATTAGCGAAACACCTGCTGCTCATCTGACCGCGGCGTGCTTTACAGCGTCCTCCAGCATAAGCTGGCCTGAGTCCCCATGGGGGGGGGGCTGCATGTGTACGTGACCTCGCCGCTGGTGACGTCAGCAACCTCCAAGCAGGATGGAACTTTGATGAGTTTTCCACACTGGAATCCAGGCCCTTGATTCTGGATGTTAGAGCAGCCATGATGTGATGTGTAGGACAGGGAGGAGTTTCAGGTCCATTCCAGCTGCTTTTACTCGGACGCTGTCGCCTGATGTCCATGCTTGTCGGGATTTCTTATCAATTGTTAAGGGGGTAAGATCACAGGACCCCAGACAGCAGGTCTCTTGGTGTCCTGGCCTTGAAGTTTGCAGAGACATGGTGGGAAGCTGAACAGGTGCCAGTTCCAGGCCCTGTTGTCCCATGGAGGCCCATCACTTTATGACTGACCAAGGCCAGGTACTTCTCTCAGGTTAGGATGTGGAAGTGGAGTAGTGAGCCTGCTGATGTCATAGCCAGTGTTCCAGCTCACAGTTTCATTTTATTATCACAAGCATCCTGCAAAGCATCAGGTCAGATTACAGCCAAAATTCTATAATATTCTGTGTATGCTTAAGTATATTTACATTGTTACATAACAGGGCAGTTTTTATAGAATGTTACCCATTGTTGGGTAAACTGTATTCTGTACATAATTAAATCCTTCACGTTTCTGTAGTGATATACACTCACCTAAAGGATTATTAGGAACACCTGTTCAATTTCTCATTAATGCAATTATCTAATCAACCAATCACATGGCAGTTGCTTCAATGCATTTAGGGGTGTGGTCCTGGTCAAGACAATCTCCTGAATTCCAAACTGAATGTCAGAATGGGAAAGAAAGGTGATTTAAGCAATTGTGAGAGGGACATGGTTGTTGGTGCCAGACGGGCCGGTCTGAGTATTTCACAATCTGCTCAGTTACTGGGATTTTCACACACAACCATTTCTAGGGTTTACAAAGAATGCTGTGCAAAGGGAAAAACATCCAGTAAGCGGCAGTCCTGTGGGCGAAAATGCCTTGTTGATGCTAGAGGTCAGAGGAGAATGGGCCGACTGATTCAAGCTGATAGAAGAGCAACTTTGACTGAAATAACCACTCGTTACAACCGAGGTATGCAGCAAAGCATTTGTGAAGCCACAACACACACAACCTTGAGGCGGATGGGCTACAACAGCAGAAGACCCCACCGGGTACCACTCATCTCCACTACAAATAGGAAAAAGAGGCTACAATTTGCACGAGCTCACCAAAATTGGACAGTTGAAGACTGGAAAAATGTTGCCTGGTCTGATGAGTCTCGATTTCTGTTGAGACATTCAAATGGTACAGTCAGAATTTGCCGTAAACAGAATGAGAACATGGATCCATCATGCCTTGTTACCACTGTGCAGGCTGGTGGTGGTGGTGTAATGGTGTGGGGGATGTTTTCTTGGCACACTTTAGGCCCCTTAGTGCCAATTGGGCATCGTTTAAATGCCACGGCCTACCTGAGCATTGTTTCTGACCATGTCCATCCCTTTATGACCACCATGTACCCATCCTCTGCTTGGCTACTTCCAGCAGGATAATGCACCATGTCACAAAGCTCGAATCATTTCAAATTGGTTTCTTGAACATGACAATGAGTTCACTGTACTAAAATGTTCCCCACAGTCACCAGATCTCAACCCAATAGAGCATCTTTGGGATGTGGTGGAACGGGAGCTTCGTGCCCGGGATGTGCATCCCACAAATCTCCATCAACTGCAAGATGCTATCCTATCAATATGGGCCAACATTTCTAAAGAATGCTTTCAGCACCTTGTTGAATCAATGGCACGTAGAATTAAGGCAGTTCTGAAGGCGAAAGGGGGTCAAACATCGTATTAGTATGGTGTTCCTAATAATCCTTTAGGTGAGTGTATTTCCACTGACCTGCAGGAAGATCAAGAAAACACTGAGCGTTCTGAAACATGACCTTTATTAAGGTGTGAAATCAAATAAAGTTTAAAAAAAACTGTGTTTGTGTACCCGTAACAGCTTCCTACTTGGGTATGAAATTATATCGCTTCTGTTTTCGTTACCTCTGTGTTACTGCCGTTTTAAAATGGTGCTGATTAGGTTCCTAGTTTTACTGGGTTGGGATACAATGTAAAGAAATGTGTGGCTTTATTTGATGCTTTTATTTCATTGTTTGAATTAATCCGTAGTGATTGAATTGGTTTTGAAGTGGAGTGAAAGTCTGGGCTGGTCCAGAGTATGTGTATGTGTAGTTCGCCCTGTACCTGTCTCTGCTTTTAGGAATGCAGGCTTGTTGAATCCGCCGTGGCCTTGCTAAGGGATCTGCTCGCTCGTCAGAGAACATGTTTGAGGTCAAGGTGTGCCATGTTTGGCCTGTGGACTGCAGCCTTCCGAGCAGCAGTGTGTGTGTTTGTCGGACGCCTGTTTTCAGTGTCAGATGGAGCAGCAGTCTGTTCCTGGCACATTACTGTCCCCTGGCATCATGAACTGGCTGTAATAAATGTGTCTCACCCCCCTAATCAGCGTCACTGAGGTGTCTTCCACTCAGGCGGGAGGGGGGTGGCTTGGTTTGGCGGGGGGGTCACTTCTCACACCGCACTGGCGACCAAGGAACAGCAATCCACTAATTTCCCTGCCCGCCCCCGTCTTCACTGAGAAGGGACAGGGAGCAGAGGCCCAACTGGTGGCCTCTGGCCGGTCGACGGGAAGATCCGCACGCTGTTCGCATCAGGAGAGGCCTCTCTGCCCTCTGTAGGCAGCCCCGGGGACATGGAGGAGCAGAATGTCAGGGACCTGCTGCCGTCTGCTTCAGAGGAAGCAGATTTAACATCTCCACCGTGCCGCCTTACTGGCACAGGCGACGAAACAGATGGAATACAGAAACAGTTTTAGACTCACGTTTTGCATGGGATTTCTCTCTCTCCATCTCTCCCTTTTTCTTTCCATCTCCTTCTCGCAGTCTGTCCGTCTCTCACTTTCCATCTCCTGCTCATTTCTCACTCTGTCTGTCTGTCTGTCGCTGTCTGTCTCATTCTCGTCTTCGTTCCTGCAGAGTGCCCTGCCACTGCCCCAGGGGTACAAAGTCCAAAGCCTGAATTTGGGCTCTGAATAAACTAGACTTCCCCTGGCCCCCCAGCTATACGCCTGGAGGTCTGCCATAGCGAGCTGCAGTGAAGTGCGCAGGTATAACGGCACATGCACTGCAGCTGGTACTGGCTGCTGATGACTGCTGCTCCTGCCTGTTGCATAACCACTAGGGATTTTCTGTGGGGGGGGGGGGGGTGCTTTTTGGCTGTGCAGCATTGATCCATTATCCATATTCTGCTCCCTGTCCTTGTGACAGGAGAAGCCACATAAACAGGTTCTGCAGGGGGGTGGGGGGACGTATCATTGTGTTGTCACCTTCAGCCAGCGTCGCAAAAACTTGAGGGTATTCACTTCCATATGGCCCCCACCTCCAACATTTTAACAAGTCAGTGTCGCTTACAGACTGGATCAGCAGGCCTTTCTCTGCCAGGATCAGCAAGGGCCAGTGGCACAAACAATACCCCCACACACTTTTTTTCTGTTTTTAATTACAGCAAAAGCATTTGTCTCTGGACAGGCACTGTCATGAGCGAATTGCACAGCATTACCGTAGCACGCGGTGGGGGGTGCTATAGTCTCCCAAGTCAGTGCTGCTTCACTGATGCTTCAGTGCCTATATTGCATAATGTGGCTACTACCCACAAACACGTGGGATCTTAAGAAGCAATGTCACCGATATCAGCTTCACTACAGATTAGCAGAGCTCAGCTAGTTATTGGTATCAGTTATCCATCCATCTTCTGTAACCACTTGTCCTGTTTAGGCTTGCAGAGGTCCAGAGCCTATGGGCATAAGGCAGAGAACAACCCAGGATGGGGAGCCAACCTATCACAGGGCCCACTCACATCTCCCGGCATTGTTAACTACAATTAACTTCAAATTAATATTACAACAATGTTCAGTTCTGTAACAATAGTCTTCACCCTCACCCCTCCTTTCTTGAGTAAAGATCGTTTGACTCTACAGTTGTCTGCCATTCACTCTGCACTTCAATACTGTAACTGCTGACCGAGCTGCGCAAAACGTACTCACCACTCCGAACTCAGCTGGCTATAATATGTAAATCAGAGAAAATAATTTTTATAAAGACCTGGGAAGGAATGGTGACGATTTACTACAAAAAGTATATGAAAGAATTAGGATTGCCAATAAACACTGAAGCGTACATCCAATCTCAGGTACTGAAGAAAACTCTAGAGAGCGTTTCGTTTGACCAGAGACGTAATCTCGTCGTTGATAATGATGCAGTTAAGACATCACAGAACCACGCGACAGACCGCCCTCATTCACATATAGCTAAAGAAATGAATAATAATAATATTAAACCATAAATAAATTATTTTTATGAAAGTGTTATCATAATGTGTAGCATTCCTTGGCATCAATAATAAAGAAGTAAATCTCTAACGGGTGCAGCATTTTATTTTGTCTTCATAGGAAGCATTCGGGAACATCCTGACCACCGAATTATGAGCACCGTGAAAACTACAAAAAATGAATGAATAAATAAAATAAATATACACATATATTGCTCAAAGTTTCACCAAAAGAAATGGTTGTGAAACATAATTGCAACATCGAAATCAAACTGCTTAATATAGTTAATACACAATTAACACAATATATCACACTAAAGTTTGCATCCAAACGTTCAAGTAGCAAAACTCGCGTACAAAAAAAACGGGCTTCATATTTAAACTATAAAGGAATGCGCGAATGTCTTTAAGTAGAAACTTGAACATTTGATGCTTTTGGCACAAACATTTGATATTACATTCATTACATCACATACCTCGCTCCGCTTGCCAAAGGGTGCAAAAGCAACAAAAAAAAACTGCAAGGATTAAAACTTTGCTCACACTAACATGGAGCGCTGCTAGCTTGTTGTAAAACACAGAGACCGCTCTGCAGTCGGACACAAAGGAAAAAAAAAAAAACAACTACCTGACTACGCAGGTTCCGAGGCACGTAAATTACGTCAACGTCTGTATCACAGAGGGAATTAAAGAAATAGCGGTCATTTACATAATGTGTTAACACATGAAAATGTGAATGCGTCTGTCATTCTGAGAAGAGCCGCAGCCACGTGGCCAAAGAGCCGCAGGTTGCCGACCCCTGGGTTATCTGTATCTGCCAAAATTTCCACTTTGGTGCAACACTAGAAGCGGGCTCTCTCTTGGCCCCTGACTCACATTAAAAGGCATCTTATATGTCACACGTCCTTTTCCCATTCCTGTTGTGAATGTCATGTGACTTTCCCATTTGGGTGCAGGTTGGTCAGGTCATAGAGGCTACAAGCTTGGGCATTCGCTGAGTTTGTATGACAAGAGGTAAAGTAGGGTTGTCTGTGGATTGAAGGACAATAATGGGCTGTTTATTAGGTGCACCTGCCTGCTAATATAACCAGCCTGATAACACATCATGTGGCTGCAACTTAATATATTCACCATTACTGACAAGGTCAAGAGGTTAGCTTGTATACCTTTTGATTAAGCATTAGCACAGCTAAGACATGTGATCGATCCTGAGTGATTCTGAACGTGATGTGATTTGTTGGTGCCAAACATGGTAGTTCCAGCTTTTCAGAAACGGCAGCTCACCTTGATCTAGATTTTACAGCAGATAACATCGGATTAGGCAGTGGTGTGAGAGGTCAGAGGAGAATGGCCAGGCTCATTAAAGCTAACAGGAAGTCCACAAGTGCATAATAACTGCTCAGTGAAACAGTCGTGTGTAGCAAGACCTCTCTGAACGTGTCAATGATTGAGGTGGATCTGGAGACAAAACTGCATGCTGCAATGTAGGGATACGTAATAAAGTGGCCAGCTAGTGTAGTTGAATTTTATTTTAAAGAGGATTTGTATTGAAATTGTTGTATTCCATACTGGTCACTTTCTTGTTTTTTCTCATAGCTGCCTGCCAGCTGCAAAGGATCATGGGAGGGACACAAGTGTCCTTCCAATACTTACTTGTCAGGTAAAAACTTGACATGAGTCATGTTCCATTTTACGCACATTTACCAGGCTCATCCCTGGGAGGTGCTAGCAGGCAGACAGGATACCGGTAAATTATGACTTCTGTGTCCTCAGCCACCGTTGACGAATGGCTCTTTCGTTCTTGAATGAGCAGCTACACTGTCAGAAGTGTGTGTCTGTCTTCCTGGTTCCACTTCCCCTTGAAGATGTGGTCGACTTGTCAACCGTAATGTTTTTCCGTTTAGTGTTAAGTCTGCCCTGTGCCTCGCATGCAAATTTGACTGTATGTTGAAAAGTCCTACAAGTGATGTTTGGTTGCACACCTAGGAAAAATAATGCTGGTTGCTGGTTGGAGCTTCATTTTTGTTATTTACTGGGATGGTTTCTGGACAGAGGGCTTGCATCGATTTTCCTGTTCTGTGTGGGCTGTTCAGCCATGTGTACCATAAGCTGTCCATTTCTCCTGCCCTTCAAATCATCCTTGGCTTTCAGGAAACATCTGTTGTGCGTCAGTGCATTTTGATGCAGCTCTGCTGTTTTGTGTTGGGGGATGGTAGACCATACAGTAGGCCTGACAGGAAACAATGAGGATGCAACCTAATGGACATTAGCACAATACAGGGCCACCATAGCAACTTAGTTCTTGGAGATCAACGCTGTATGGGGATATACATGCCGAGTAAGACGCCTGGATTAAAGCTTCAGCCAGCTCTGTTCTTTAATTATATCTGAATGCACGCTAGCGGGGTATTGGGTGTACAGTGATCCCCCACTATATCGCGGTTCAGCTATCGCACCCCCACTATTTCGCGGATTTTTCCCCGACCCGTCACAGTTCTCTGCGTATCATGTACCTTGCTTGTTGTCCGATTGTTTTCCTTTTGTTTTAAGCCCTACGATGGCTCCCAAGCGTCCTGCATCTTCTAAGCCTTCTGGTAGTAGTGAGCCTAAGCGCCAGCGCCATTCAGGAGAAGGTAAAACTCCTGGTTATGCTTCGGGAAGGAAAGGGTTACGCCGAAGTAGCTTGCCATTATTAAAATGTTCTTATTTTTACATATTCCATTACGTATACAGAGAGAGAGAGATGTGTACACACACACACACACATACACACATATGTATAATATACATTACTTATTATTTTTATGTTACTCATATCCTTAGACCAACATCCACTTATCATATGTGTTGTTTTAATAAGTTTACATGTGTTTAAAGTGTGTGGGAGGGGTAAAAATCTTTATTTATATGGTCTTTCTATATCACGGATTTTCATCTATCGTTAATGGGTCTGGAACGCATCTTCCGCGATAGGCGGGGGTTCACTGTATGTGTGTGCGAGTGTCAGGCAGTGCTCAGTCACTGCAGTTGGATGCCTATCCTGGCTGGGCTTGGAGAGGTGCTGTTCCCTCGCATTGATGCTGGCCCCACGAGCCCACACTGTTCAGCCAGCCCACTTAAGGCCTGTGGCTGGACTTCCCCTGCGGTCAGGGCGGCCTGTCAGGTTCTGCTTCTTCTGCAAACAGTCCTCTCTTTTTTGAGTTTCCAAGGGTCTGGGTTTTGCAGTGTTTCCAGACCGTTTGAGTCAGTTAGTGTGGGGTCACTGGAGTAGCTGAAAGGTTTATCAAATTGTTAAAAATCATTTCTGCTGAGTCATTACTTGCTCTGTGATGACGTGCCATCCTATCCCCTGCCTTGTGCCCAGTGCTGCATGGAATAAGCTCCAGGTTGCCTGTATCCCGGTAATAGATAAGTAGATGGAAGATGGATGGATGGATGGATGGATGTAACATTACTCACCTGCACGCATGCGGTTTTACCTTGTTTTTATCAGAAATTAGTATTGAAAATGAGCACCAGTATACCTTAGGAGCCATTTAAATTGAGGTAATTGTCATGCAGCTAGAATGTGTATGCAATTGTCCCTGGGGAAACACTTTTAAGCAAACATGTAATTTTCTGTTGTCATTAGCCTTTTCTTTTTCCGTAATTCCCAGAGAGGTGATGATGTCATGTCATGCCCTGACCCGGAATCACTCTTCTTAAAAACTCTCAAGTGCTGCACGATGAAAAGTTGTTTCATTAAAAGCCAAGTCAAATACCCAGTAGCTGTGGCAGCATGTTGGTGTTTTAAAACAGCAGCAGTACTGATCCGAACCAGATTGTGTTTGTGCTTCTAGCTGGGTGCTCATGCTGTTAGCTCCTCCAATGGCGTGATCCCTGACTCCTGCAATTCCTCGCGGTACACCTCCCCCATCTCCATGCACATCTCCAGATGTCTATGTGCGCACGGGTCATGTGGGGGCCTCCACCTCCCCTCCACCGCCAGGAGAGCTTACGCTTGCGTATAAACGAGGGGCACGCACAGTTGCCATGGCAATATGCACACGGGTGGCACGCCCTGTGCGAGGCCTGCAGCCGCCTGGCAGCCTCTCTGAGGACGCCTCTGTTTTTATAAACACTATTCCTGTACTCCAAACAAATTGCAGCTAAAAAAACTGTAAACACCGTCATCCGACACTCACCACTGTAGTCGTGAGCCCTGTTTGCTTCGCCTAGAACAGAGGGACTTGTTTTGGTTGGTCTGAGCCATAAGTTTATCTTCTTGCCCTGTAAGTATTTCAGCCCTCAGAGGAGCGTGGGCATCCTGGCACTGAGTAAGATGCAGTCCCTCTGTGCTTCTGGGTGACTCCACCCCCAGCTCCTCCCACTCCCTGTCACAATAAAGACTGTTCATTTGCCAGGCTGTATCTATTTTCCTTTTTTTCACCCTTTTCTCACTAGTTCCTGCTAATTGTCCCCATTTATATACCTAAGTCTACTTCCCTTCCTGTCAGGAAACAGACGGCAGAGTCTGATTCCTGACCATGTTACAGCTGCCTGTAATGGCCTCCTGCTGTGATTGGATTGGCAATGTGGTAATCAGAAACTTCCTGGCACCTCATAGGTCAATGCAGAATATATGTGGCCATGCATGTATGTGTTTGCAATTAGTAAAGATTCCTTTTCTCTTCCAAAGGGTTCTGATGACCTTGGGTTCAGACTCTAGCTTCAGCCGTCACTAGATTCGCTTTTCACAGGAAGGGAGGGGAGTTGATCACACTTTGGCTGCGGTGGTCCCCGAAGCTGCATAGGCCGGACAGTGTAAAGGTGTGCATGCAAGGGGCATCTTATGCAAAATGTTTAATGCTGAAGGGGAGGGAGCTTCAGGAGTCAGCAGGTTGTTGTCTTAGCCAGGGGCAGATTAACTTTTCTGGGAGCCCTGGGCTGACAGGGCAAATGAACTTTTTGTGTTGGAGCCAAAAGAGAAACGAGAGAGAATTAAAAATGATACAACATCAACAGTCCAATAACCAGTGTGCGATGCTGGTGGTAAAACTTACTGATTGGAGGCGAGGGGAGGGGGTGCGGGGGAGGGTGTCACAGCCAGATTTAAAGGTACCATAGAATGCATTTTTTCGGTATTTTAAATTGTTCTCTGTTGTCTACATAGATGGTATGGTAACTTAGTTTGGTCAAAAAATTCCCAAAAGCAGTTTTATAGACCCATTTACAACCCTGTTATTTGGCCCTAGAATGAAATAGGCAGTTTTTCCTTTTTTGGCTGGTTTTCAGTGAGACAATGCAGTGGCTCACACAAAATCATCATTGGTACAGGCGTGTGTCTTATAACGACGTATCAGTCAATGACGGACCACATGTATGTGTAACAGTGGTCTCATAAGATTATAACAGATCCAAAAAATTCCTATCGCCAAGGGCCGTTGTAGCACAATGCACTACTGATGTATTTGTGGGGATAGTGCTGTGAATAAACTTGCTGCATTGCCAGTCATGTACAATCATGTACAGTACATAGGACTTGATAATGATAAACAACAATGTTACTGGTTTATGTATTTACTATACTGTACTTTTTATTATTATTTTTGAATGCACTCTATCTACTTTGCCACATGTAACTGTAATATTCCCACTTTAGTCTAGGCACAGTGTTGGCATAGTCATAACTTGTGTTTTTAGCATTGTAACAAGAACACTGTAATTATTTTGCATCAGTCAACAAATGGTTTTATGATGCTAGCATCGTCACGCAATTTTTATCAAGAACTCCAAAGAGCAAGTTGAGAAATTCATAAATGTGTTGTTTGTAATGAATTTGGACTTCAGCTTAAAAATTTTTTGATAGTATCGATTAGATATTTGATTAGCTAACCAAAAGCAGGCTGCAGACAGTGCAGAAGCCTCTTGTTGATGTCAGTACCACAGACTTCATACTGTTGTTTGCTACTCTCCTGCTAACCTGAGGTATGTTTCCCAAAGGCATAGCTGATAACAATGTTAGCAACTTAGTTGTGATAACATACTGTAGTTGGAACCATCCAATTGAACAGTTCCAAATATGTAGGTTGCTAACGGGGGCTTTTGGGAATAGAACTGAATAGGACTTACCTTCTTAGCCTACTATTAATTAATAACCTTACATGAATGGTTGCCAGTATATATATACTGTATATTTTTCCTCGCCAGGTGCACTTGTGGAAACTGCCCCTCCAGTGAGAAAATATGTGTTGCCGGTTCTGCAGGTCCATTGGGCTTTAGAGTGGGCTGGTGTATGTTACATTTGGGGGCGTAGTTAAGACTGGCTAGGATTTTTGAATCAGCTGGTTTTACCACCTTCTTTTACATATGTGGGATTTGTATTAGGAAAAAATATGTTTGAGATTCACAGTATGTCAGTTGCATGTACCAAACTCTCCTTATTCAGCTATGCTGAGGCAAAGTCAGATTTTCATTCTGATAAGTTTAATCATTCCATTCAGTAGCATAATTGCCTTGAAATCTATCACTCCATCATTCAGATCATAAACACTTCTCTTTTCTCTTTACATTAATCCTTCTCTGTCTTCATCAGCCTTCCTGATTATTTAACCGTTAATACGATCTGACATGTTTTCCCTTATGAAATGTTATAAACTGAATTGTTATTTCAAGAAGCGTTCATATGTTTTTTTTTATGTGCATTACTGGCTGTAAATATCAGATCGTGTCTCACGGTGTTCAGCTTTAACTCCACGAAGGGTGCGTGCCTCAGAGTTCGCACCCTTCAGCACTCGATAGTACCCAGCGTTCCATTATAGCCAAAGGGATTTGACAAGGCGGAAAATTACGATTATGGGAACAATGATATTTTTAGGGAGACTTTATTTTGGTCAGGGAGCCCTGCAGGCTGTCTATCAGCAGGCCCTTTGCTTAGCAGACTAAGAAGGGGGCTGTAAGGACGTAGAGCAGTTGGCTAAGATTAACCGGCATACTGACTAAAAAAATCTTTCTTTTGAACATGGTGGCCTTCAGCAATGATCATGTGTGTCATTTCTCAATTATTGCAACTGCTTTATATTTATAGACATCTCTTATCCCACGTCAAACTTACTCTCCATGTTCGTCATGAAAATTTTTCTTCTGTAAATAAAAGCAGTGCTGGTGTTTGTCTATCAAATGTGCCCCAAATTAGCCCCAGAGAGAGGATATCGCTGTTTGAGCTCGCCAGCTTTCCAGTGTGACAGGTAAAAAATCAAACATGTCTGAGTGTTGATGTTGATAGTTGTTTTTGTCTGACTGAATTTACCAGTACAGTTTTGTTAAAAGATACTGATTAAAGAAATGGGTTTTTTGAAAGGTTCTTAAATGTGATTATCGACCTCTGTGTGTGAACCTGGGGAGTTTTGAAGACGAGGGCAGGAAGCCGAGACAGACGCGGGGCCGAGGCTACTGGCAGAGGAGTTGCTGCTCACGCAGACATGTGCTGTGCAGAGTATGAGGATCCCCAGGGTGACCAAATGGCTTCTTGCTAATTACCGTCTGCAAGGGCATCTCTCTGCACAGGAGCTACTGATAACCCCCTAAATGATTTGTTCTCAGTGACCTTGCACTTTTCGCTTGGTGTTGTAGTTGAAAATATCTTTCTCTTTTCCGTGGCCCCTTTGCACTCCCTTGTTGCCAATGCACATAAATTTGCATCTAATTAACATGGATGTGGATACAGTTAGCTCTTCATATCAATTGGCAAAATGGAGTTGTCCTAGGCCGAGGAAGTGTGGCTTGATTGATTGCCGTGGTTGTTTGTTTTTGTTGACTCTTTGCCACATTCCCCAGCAAAATTATAGTGAAACAGAAAACTTTTTTGGTAGTACGAGTTGATGTCCTGCAGAAGGCAATATCCTTCTTCAGTTGAGAATTCCCAGACCTTAATCTGATGCTTTGGACAGCCCTCCTGTCCCAGAAGCTACAGTGTAACCTCACATTTTTTTTTAAAGCAGAAATATTTTTGCAAAGGCATTAAATCAGTTAAATCAGTTTTTGAAAATCTCAAGAAAATAATAGTCAATCTGTAAATTTAGTGTCCCATTCCGAAAACAAAATCCTGCCCAAGTAGTAGAACTAAGGTTACTTCTTTGATTTAATGAGAGACTTCCACTGGAGTCTTAAGCCTGCGTCTTCATCAGACCTCCTGTCTGATAGTTGTGCAGATTGTAACCATGCAGTTTGATGTCTGCCCAGTGCTCCAAGGGTCGATATTTCTGTATCATATTCCAAATGTCTGAGAACATTAGCATTAGCCTATATAACATCTGTTTTGTTCAGGACAGTTGGCTTGACAAATTAAGTTTTCACAAAGGCATGTCAGGTAGGTCAGGTTGCTCATGTGTCTGATAAGTGCATGCTAACCATTGAAACACGGTTATGACTACCGGTATCTGCTGTCATAGCCGACAAATGTAGTCCGTATATGTTAATAATTTCCGCTTGCAGGTAGCAGACAGTCAGTCAGCCTGGTACAGTAGGCCATTATGCTAGGCTTTTGCCAAATGCTGTTCATTACAGCAGGCAACTTGCATCTCTCCCTGAATAAGTGGGCGGGTTGAGTTACTGAAGCACACTGTGTGAGAATGCTCAAAATAAGGATGCACACAAAGTCTGTATCCAGCTCTAGCTGAGAAATGCTGACCCGTTGACTCAAAAAGCTGTCAGGAATTAGTGTCATTTTAGTGTATGAAACTCTGTTATGAGGTTGCATCAACAGATTTTTCAACAGATGATAAGCACGTCACATTGGTCTTGTTAAAGGGGTAGTATGCATGAAGTTTGGAGGTTTCATATGGTGTTCCTCATGGTTATTTTGGCTGGGACTCATATAATAGAATAAAAAGAGTGGAATATTGATCATTTACTTGGCTGGTGAGTGGTTTTATACATTTCTCAACTTAGAAAAGGTTTACCCCGTTCTTTACCTTTAAGAGTACCAAGGAGTCCTGAAAAACAGAGGGCTAGAAAATATAAAAAAATAAATGTCCTGGTCTAGGACTATTTTAAACTTTAAACACCAGGAATTAGGGTCCCATTCAGAGTGTCCCCTGCCTTGTGCCCTGTGCTCCAAGCTTAGTGTGACACTGTATTGAGTGAGTGGTTGTTGAAGAGTGATGGATTGACACAATACTGGATTAATGGCAATCTGCAGAAGATCGGCCAGGTTTTCATTGACTAAATACAAGAAAGCTACAAATTTGTCTTGGCTTCCTGTGAAAATGTCACTTGACATCACTCAACAGGATGAATATTGTTGGTAATCAGAAGGCTAGTTTTCCATTGATGGTGCAGTGGAACTTAAGTTCCATTTCCGATATGCAAGGTTCTGATATACAGTGAATAAAATTAACTTTTGCGGAGGTTATAAATGTATCCTCCCTTCATGCTTCTGCAGCTTAGCTGCTACTCATGCCTGTCATGAGCTCGGCTCGAAGTGCTTTTCTTGCTCAGAGCAGCACAGTAACTTAACTCGCCTAACAAAGGATTTTTATGGACTTCATAGACAAAATTGAATTGCGAATCTCAGACAAAATTGACTCAAACAAATCTTCTCAAGATCTCCACTATTCTGTTACAGTAGCAGAATTATATTAGAGGACCTGTTTGTTGGGTAAAAGCAGGGCTGGTCGGGAAACAAGCAATATGCTGGAGGAAGTAATGTTTTGGAGAGTCATGGTTGGACTTCTTTTTTTGGAGATGAACGCCAGCTGACCCTTTAGACTTGCTTGACAGGTCTTTCCTACCTGATGTAGTCCAACAGATTTTATTGGATGCTCTTGTCTAAAGCTTGCCATTCTTACAATACAATAGGAGAGATCAGGTTATTCTTCAGACACAGCAATGCCACAGCAGAACATCAACTGGAAAACATCTTTCACCTCTTATACTGGAAGCTGGCAGAATCTTCTGGAGTGTGCCAAAATGTGTCGATATGTACCAGAAACAAGCTGCTGGAGTAGCAGTAGCTTTTTTTCTCACCAACTTTATAAAAGCATTCAAATGTAGACATTGGGCAAAGGCTGGGGGAGAGTCAGCCATGTCAATATGCTACCCTTTGCCGAGCAGGCTGCAGGATAGCAGATATGCTTAACCATATTCCTGACTAACTGTACTCCTTGCTTCTGAAACTGTCATATATATGGGGTACACTAATTGTTTTTCATGTTAACCTGAAGGAAAAAGTGGTAACAGGATTTGATCTGAAAACAAGTGTAACATGCTGTAATTGGGAATATACAGTGGTACCTCAGAACTCGAAATGAATCCGTTCAGAACTCCGGATCGAATCCTAAAAAGTTCAAGTTCTGATCGAATTTTCCCCATAAGAAATAATGGAAAACCAATGAATTGGTTCCTGGCCCCAAAAAAATACACCAAAATATGTTTTTTTAGCATTTAAACACAAAATGAACCGGACAAAACAAGAAAAGCATATACTGTACTAAAAACATCTAAGCAAATTTATCAAAACATTAATTTTTAAAGTAAGAAAATAAATGTATCCAAACAATGTGTAAAGTAAAAAAAAATAAACAATGTGTCATGCCCCGATCGTCCACGCCCCCTCGTTAACCCCGTGTGGAATCCCCGTGTGATCAGCTGTTTCTGGTTGTTGTCATTAGTCCTCTGTATTTAGTACGCATTTCAGTTTGTTTCCCCAGCCCGGTCATTGTATTGTCCGTCTGCGCTTTGCCTGCCTTACCTGTAATTAAACCCCGTATTCCCCGATACCCTGACGTGTACGCCTTTGTCTCCATTCCGTCCCCGCTTGGCAGGACAATATTATAATTAAATATATTAATGGTTTATTATTAATATTAAAATAATTAATAAGAAATCTTTATTTTTACATGTATTTTATTATATAATAATTACTGTTACTGTCTACCATTGTCTAAATGTATTTTTACTGTCTAAATATATGTATTCAGCTAGTGTAAACATGCACAATGCTATCACAGCGAATGCAGGCTTAGACTGAAGCGTTACCCTATGTTTCCGCTGAGAGACATGCCATGTGACTCATTTCCCCTCGCGTACAAGTTATCTTAGGTCGGCGTTCACGGTTTGACCTCTGAGATTCCGATCGATTTCTAGGTAATTTTTTTTCAAACTGGTTCGTTCGACTTTTAAGAAATTCGAGTTCTAATGAGTTCGAGAACTGAGGTACCGCTGTATAACAATGTGAAATGATTAGTGACCAGTGCATTTCTGTTTTTATTCAAGTTTTTGAAGCTTTTCAGCCCTCAAAGCCACTGCTTTATTTATTGCTACTTATTTATTGATAGCATACATGTCTGTACTGCAGATTTCTTGTTTTTTGATTTTTGTTTTGCGTTATATTTTTTTGATGGGGCATAAAGAGAATTTTTGTGAATTAGAGGTAGCAAGGAAATTCTGTGTGTATTTTTATTTATTTTAGGATTCACTGTTTAGAAAATCCTACAAAATTTCTTTCTGCTTTTTTGTGTGGGCTCTTTAATCTTCGACCCCTGTGTTTCACATTGATTTTTCCTTCGTGACGAGTGTGTAGCTGCCCAGCAGTGGCCTTATTATTTTTCACAACAGGAGGAGGACAGTCCATTATGTTCTGCCTTAACACTCTCTGTAAAACAGTGTTTCTCCACCCGGTCCTTGGGGACTCCCAGACAGTCCACATTTTTGCTCCCTCCCAGCTCCTGGTAAAGCAAAAACATGGATTGTCTGGGGGTCAAAAAGGACCAGTTTGAAAATCACTACTGTGAAAGGATAGTTGTCTCAGGTTCCTGCCCTGTGGGTTCTGTCCTCTTGGTCACCAACCACTGGAAGTGGTGCCTTTACAGAGGGATGTGGCCTAGCGGCTTCCCTGCCCCAATGGTATCCGGGTTTACTTGCCTTGCCAGCTTCTTTCCCGCTTCCGTCTCATTCTTGAGCTCTAACCCACTTTTATTTTTGAGTGTCACCTGGGGTTTTGTTATATTTTTAGCAGGGCACAAAGCACCCGTGTCCTCCTTGACTGCATTCTCTTCACTGGTGGGATGCAGACCACATGTGTAGACTACAATGGGAAAGCGGGCTGTCCCGTTGGCCCGTTGAAAGGAAACTCCCATTGTTCTGATGTTATTGTCATATGCCAGTTTAACTGATTTTAAGAGTGCCATTATTTAATTTTTCCAAATGACACCTTTAAATAGTTCATTGCAATAGTAAAATTAAGAATGGCTCCCCCTAGAGGGCGGGGATTACCTGTCCATGCTCCTGGCAATCATACTACTGGGGGAAGTCACAGAGTAAGCGTGTCACCGGTCGCATTGCCACTGGCCTTCACTAAGCCTGTGTACCAGGCAGCCCTTGTTCTGGGAATTGAGCAGCAGGAATATTAGCTGATTAGTAGAAGATTGTAGGTTATAAGCCTTGGGAGGGGGTGCCGGCAATTGTTGGGCTTTCATAACAATGTCACGCAGTGATGGCTGACAGAAAACCAGTGAGGAAGAGCTTTGCATCTCATGTGATTCCCCTCGGTAAAGTGGGGGATTTCAAGGATAAACCATGTAACCCTTCCGAGTCCAAGTCAACGTAGAGCCAGAAGTGCAGATGCATGATTCCTTCAGTTCCTGCCTCTGCATTGCTTCAGACTGAGTTGTGTGACAACCCCCTGAAATTATCCACCTTAGACTTAAGCAAGCTTGTCTGCTTTTGCACAACAGCTCATATGGGCATTCGTGCAATTTGAAGGGTGGAGGGAGCACAAAATGAGTGCAAACCAATCCCCACCATGGAAACACACAAAGCTGGCACTGTCCAGCATGGGCCCTTCATGCAGTTGGTGGGAGGAACCTTGGCAATGGTGCCCCAGGGAACATATTGTTCACTCTACTTTGTCTTCTCCAAGAGGATACACTCTTGAAAATGTGGGTTTTCAAGAAAACAGGTGATTGTAAGCAGAAGTATCTTGGCAGGGATTTAAACTTGTGATGAGTAATGCAAGTGCTTTTTACTTGCAGTAGCAGCTGGAGAAAATACCTTTGAGTACTTCAACAGAGGCCTGTTAATCATGTCCAGTATATGACCACGTTTTCTCCTCTTCTTGCAGGTTTCATCAATGAGTTCCACAGCGGTTCTTTGACAAAACTCAGCTAGAAACCAACCAGACCCCCCTCCCCCACCCCCACCCCCCCACCCTGGTTCACCATGCTGATCAAAGAGTACCGCATCCCCATGCCCATGAGTGTGGAGGAGTACCGCATCGCGCAGCTCTACATGATCCAGGTGAGGAGCCAGCACCGTCCAGTGCAACCTGCATCCTCTGACAGGACCTGAGTGGAGCTCAGCCTCAACTGGTTCCTGGAATTCGGTTTTGGAGCGACAGCCATTGCACCTCGTGTTTGGTGTGGACTGAATGGCACATAAAGGTTTTAAAGTCTACTTCAGTGCAGCGGATTAAGCTACATAACTGGGTGTCGAGTTGTGGATGTACCATCTCATTTGCCACAACTCTAACCTTAAGGCCACATTTCATGCACTGCCATTAGAGACGGTGATAGTTAGTTAGTGTCCTTTGTCGACAACCGCCCCCCCCCCCCCCGAGCTATAAATGCTCTTTGTCTAGCGCTCAGTTTGCTTATGTGTTAGCCTGAGCATCGAAGCCCTACAATAAAGATTATGTTTCAGCATACAGTGAGGGAAGTTAGGGGTAGAGTCTGAGGAACTGAAGGCTGATTGAGTTACCACATGTTGTTTTTTCTCTCAGTGACTTGATATTGTGAAATTTAGACCTTAGACAGTGTACATTAGGCAAAAGGGAACTCTCAACAGAGGGTGCCCCAAGCCTTTGTGCCCTGTGCTTCCTGAGATAAGCTCCGCACTGACTGATTCTATATTGGATAAACAATATTCAGGATGGAGATGGATATGGAGATATAATTTTTTTTTCTATAATTGTGTCTATCATTGTTTCTATAATATGAAGCAGTTTTACGAACTGAAGCCCTTGACTTCTTGAAGTAATTCAGCTGCTTTGACAGCTTGAACTGCAGGTCTTCAGGTTCAGAGTTGTTGGTCAATGTGAGCTTCACAGTTTTCTTGCGTTCTTACCTTAAACAGCATCAATAATGCTTTCCAGATAAACCAGGTATGCTACTGAACAGATTGACTGTAGAGTAAAGAAAGACAGGAGAATGAATTGAAACCATTTCCAGCATCAGCCTAGCACTGGAAAGTTTGGGACCTTGGGATTCCTCCCCCACCCTCCAATCATCACCTGACACTGGCCTCCAACAGAGACACCCATGAGAGGGCCTGCCCTTGTCCCCTCTCAGGATACCGTGGTTACAGTGATGACAGTCTGTGTGAGGGTTAGGGTTAGTTTGTGTTTGAGAGACAGAAGAGCAGGAGCAGGGTTGCTCGTAAGATAGAGCTGTGGTGGATATCAGGACAGATGTTGCTGTCAGATCCTGTGTCTCCATCTTTCTCCTGATTGGTCCTCTGTGGAGACGGTAGGAGAAATATAAATAGCACAAAGTGTTCCATATCCAGGGAAACATGAGGGCGGGCTCTGTGTTTCTCATGCCCAATTGGCCAGCGGCCCTTGAGCTGCTACCTTCTCTACGCTGTCATCAGGATTCTTTATGATCCGCGACATTTTGTATCTGCTCTCCCCGAAAGGCACTTTTTTTCTCTTTGCCTTTTATAATCAGCCTACCTGGCTAATTGTTGGTTAATTGGTGACTTATTTTCAGGACCAAGAGATTCAGAGAGAGAGCACAAGCAGTGTTGGCTATTCAGTCAAGGCGCAAGTCTACTTGAGACCTCCTCTGACTCCATGTTGCACAAAAAAAGCTCAAAGGCCTGTATCTCACACACAGTGCCCTGAATATTGAAACGATCACGGTCACTCACTGTCATTAAACAACCAAGGATATAGTTTATGCATGGTTTGCTCTCTGAAGGTTGTGGTTTGTTTTATATTTCAAGGTTTAGAAGTATTGGCGATATGATTTTCATTCTTTGCTTCACCTTTAACTGTGAGGTGTAGTTAAGACAATTTGCCAGTTTTTAATGCAAGGCTTTCTCTGAGTGCTGGTTGGAGTTTGGTGGCAGAGGTTCTCTGATGGTTTTCTTCAGGATGGGGCTGGGGGCCATGGTTGTGGGGGGGGGGGGTATCAGTATAAGATCTGCTCCTGCGAAGCATTTACCCACTCAGTGTCTGATTCCAGCAGAGAAGGAGAGGAGGGGTGGAGATACCCGTTTTAATTTCATCTTCTTTTCATTTATCCCTAATGCCAGGCATAAATCCTGCATCATGGTGGGAAGGATTGATGCTGGCCAGCCGGCCTGGGGGTGGTGGTACCTGTCATCACCGCTAATGAAGTGTCGTGTGCTGCTGGGCCCGCAGGGCCAGGGTGCTGTCTCTGCACGCCGCTAATGAATGACCTGTCACTGGCCGCTAGGGCAGGTTGGCCAGGCAGCTCCTGCTCTGCTTAGTCACAGCCTCAGGCAGCAGCGTGGATGGAATGGGGTTCTAGTTGGCTGAGTTGGGTGATCTTTGGGAATGTTGGGGGTCTCCTTTAACTGGGGGCTCTGTGTATTGGGGTTCCATGAGCTGGAGGGATCTGTGGATTAGGGTTCCATGAGCTGGGGGGGCACTTGAGCAGGAGGGTTCTGTGGATTGGGGTTCTATGAGCTGGAGGGCTCCATGCTTTGGGGGTTTTTGGCATGGGGGGTTTGTAAGCAGAGGTTTAAGCAGAGGACTCTATGGAGTGGAAAGTCTCTGGCTGGGACCTAAAGTAGACTGATGCTGTTGCCTGGTGCTGCCGGTTGTGATCATTTGCGAGTTTGTGAGGAGGCCTGTGGGAACTGACCTTTCCAGCGTAATGCATGGCTGCAGTGTTGATTTGCTCATTTTTTTCTTTCCAGGTCAAGTGTGAAAAATACATATCAAACTCAATCTGGCTTCATTGTAATGCATACGAAGTGCTAGGAATTTAGCTAGTGCATTGTCCTGTTTTCATAAAAAGGGGCATTTTAGGAATCAAACGTCAAGAATTGAAATACAGGAGGAGCTATGAAAATACAGGAGGAAGGGTTGTGTTATCCTGGGCTGTACAATATAGATACAGTAATAATTAGCAGTACAAAAACAATAGGGATCCAACAGCTCACACTGCTTGGACCACAAATAAATGGAAATATAGAAGAAAGGGCTGTTTTATCCTATAGGAATATTAGAGAAAGGGCAATTCTACATGGCTCAAGCACCTGCAGGAGACCAGCAGGGGGAGCTGCAGGGATTCCCAGAGGATTGGGAAGGGCCAGCTATTTCTTAGCCACACTAGTCTGTCCATACACAGTGCTAATGTTACGGCTGTTAATGGCATTAGCACATCATTGAGATGCATGCTCAGGATCTCAGACCAATCCAGTGCCAAAAATTGGGGCTTGGCAACTAGTGAAACCCAAGAAAACCCCCTTTCAGACCCTTTCTCTTACACTAAAGGTGGGCAGGGTATTGCATTTATCAGGAAGAAGGTATTAGTGTATATTTCGTGTTGCAATCTGGTGTGCACATCACTGTTAATAGGTGTTATTCATATGGCAGGTGGCAGGCGAGAGGATTATAGTAAATCCGGACTCTCAGGTACGGTAGGCTTAGATTCCTCTCATACTAGGGCAGCAGGCAGCAAAGGCGCAGACTTGTAGCCAAGATGTCATATGTTCACTTTTGAGAAAGAGGCTGGCTACAGTAATGCACTAAATTTAGGTAAGATATTTCACCATGAATATGTCAGTCTGTGCACATTGTTGTAGAGACAAAGCAGTAAAATTATAGGGAGCGTCAGACTTCACCCTGGAATGGAATCACTGGCATGTTAAGCACCGCATTAGCACGTTAGCATGGACGCATCTTAGCATAGACGCACGTTAGCGTAGAAGCTGCTAAGTTAGCTGCGATCTCCCCCTCATCAGGCCACATATGGTTCCTTCCTCTGGGTATCTCAAAGCTAGCGCTAGAGGGATCTGTGCCACCATCTGTACTTCACAATGCAAGCAGGCGGACGGATTGAAGTATTTAGAGCAGGGAAGCCGGGTGCCCCCCCAAGCCCCGCCCCTATGGCGAGACCCCCAGGGGTGTTTTCACCACGGGGGAGCAGGACGGGAAATGCGTTAATGACTCTTTGCTCTGGGTTATGGTCTCTCCCCAAGCTTCTGGCACCATGACTGTGACACTCGTCCTTCTGACCTGTTAGTACTGACAATTCCCAGAGCGGGGGTTTTAGGGTGGGGGGGCTTGCTGTGGGCAGCCAACAGCTGCCCAGTGAATCCACGCCATGTGCTCATGAGCAGGGGGGGCACCGGGCCCTTCTCCAGGGAGCTTCCTACACAGCAGGCCTGATGGTAATGTGCAGCAGATGGAAAAGCCTGGTGGACCAAACACGGCGGATCGGCGTAAACCAGCGTTGGACCAGAACCGAACTAAATCACTTTCAGAGACCCCAGGGAGAGCGGTTTTGCGGAAAAATAATGCTGTTTTGGCAAACTGCATTAACACTGTTCCATTTATGGGAAAATAATCTATTTCTGGGCATGGCTGACACCAAGGTGCCACTTTGGTGACATATCATGGTGGCTGTGTGCTGTGTGCAGGTGCTTCAGGCCTGCGGCCCATGAGAGGATTTCGGTGCTTTTTTAAGCCTCTGTACTCGTGACTCTCCTGATGCCAGCCTTTCTGTTTATCTCCTGGACTTTGTCCAGAAGATTCTCTCTCCCTGGAAAAAAAAACCTCAGCCTTTCGAATCATTAACCTTTGTGAACACTACAGTCTGGTGACCATGTCAGTCCTGATGACACACCATGTCTGACTAGGGGTTAGATGACGTGCACATATCGTCACTGATTCGTGTCTGCAGGAGGAAGGTTTTGGGGAAGAATGAGGAGATTTATCCGGTCTGCCCCCTCCTCCCCCATAAAACCGTGCCGATGCCGACTGTGAAGCCTCGCTGGAATACCTGCATGTAGCAGCTGCGAGCATGATGGTAGACGGGGTTCAAACCCTCTGATCGCCGTAGCAACAGTGCATTAAAATAGCTGAGCCATAAAAATAATAAGTTCTGTAGGCTGCTGCCTAACGATTGGGCAATAAACTGGTCTGGCCTGGAGGCTGATGGGATATGGGGGGGGGGGGAGAGAGATTCCAGGAATCGGAATGGAGATGGCTGCCTCTCTACTGCTGTGTATTTGTCTCTGCCCCTTTATTGTCTACTCAGCACATAGAGATATTGCCAGGCTCAGCTTATGTTCCAGGAAGAAAAGGCATGAGAAAGCAGCACAAGCAGGTCAATTAAAAGCTTAATCAGTCAGACAGTCTTGACTTCTTCAATAACAGCGCCCTCTAGTTGCCGGTATCACCTGCTTCTCGCTGCATGGGTGTACTTCTCCGTTCTTGTTCAGTACTCGGAGGTTATGTTCAGACGCAATTGTTATGTTCGTGGTCCCTTTTGTTGTTTTTATTTTTGGTTGACTCCTTGCTAAGAGCCACTGACAGATGGCACCAGTCGTAGAGCTTTTTTGGACATTGTGTTATATCTCTGTCTCGTTCAGCTGTCACCGCCCAACCAAAGGCTGCGGGTGTAAATGAAGATGCGTCTTAAAGTCGTGTTTAAGTCATCAGTTGCAGCGATGGGCTCTCAGCTTTGACGCAAGTGGGAAAATAGCTGAAGACTTGAGAGAATTATTCCCCCTCAGATTCTGTCAGGTTCAGCGTTTTCCATGTCGGACCCATCTGTCCCAGAAATTTGCCTACCTATCCAGAGGCTTGGATGCCAAGACAGTTGTTTTCTTGACTTGAACTTTGGGCTCCATAGCTCCCGCTGATGGAGAAGCATCCTCAGGACAGGGTGTCTATTGGAGAGTCCTGGGGAACAATTCAGATGATGGCTGTAGCTAGACTCATAGCCTGGCTGTAGAAGCAATGTTTTATACGTGAGGGAAGCAGACGGGGGGGGGGGGGGGTACCTAAGTCCTGTCATTCACTGCTTGATTTAAACTCCAATGAACCTATGAAGTGATTGACAGCACATGGAAGTCCCAAAGCTGGCCTGCTGTCTTTAAACACCTGAGAAGCAGATGCACCAGAAAAGCGAGTCCTTGTCCCATGTTAACCTTTGGCCTCTGCTGCTTGTCCGTGCAGAAGAAGAGCCGCGAGGAGACCTGCGGCGAGGGCAGTGGTGTGGAGATCCTGGAGAACCGGCCGTACACCGACGGCCCAGGAGGCTCAGGCCAGTACACCCACAAAGTCTACCACATCGGTCTGCACATCCCCAGCTGGTTCCGCTCCATCCTGCCCAAGGCTGCACTGCGGGTGGAAGAGGAGTCCTGGAATGCCTACCCTTACACCCGCACTCGGTAAGAATGCGTGAGAGCCCCCTGTGGGATCGGAGGCTAATCACCGTGCCTTTTAGCCAAAGTAGGTGTCTTTTTGCTGTGTTCCCTGTGTGTTTTCCCACTGAATGCCCTGTGAGTTTGTTGTTTTGTTCAATGAGCTCACTCTCCTGACCACCCCCCCACCACGTATTACCAACGACGCACATCGAAGAGAAAACGCTGACAGCTGCTCTGGCCACTGCAACCTCACTGTCGTGCGCTCTAAATATAGCCCCCCCCCCCCCCATAGTTTGCACATCGCTAGGCCAAGGTGGGTGGGAATGCTGGAGAGCCCACCCATTTTTCGGGCTGTGCCTCCCAATCCTATATTAGACCAGCCGTTATAGATGGATGGATGCTGAATTAGTTTGGGACTGATACTCTTTTTAAGTTAAACTTTGCATTCATGCATCAGTCCCCCATCTGCTTATCCTGGTTGAGGCCATGGGGCTTAAATTAGCAGTAAATTTTAATGTCAGATTATTCACGTGATCAGTATAGTGCATGAAGTAGGCCACTTCTTTAAGGATGTATGTGATTTGGATGGTATCTTGCAAAGCCTCCTAAATGGTATTTTGGAGGAAAATGGTCTGTGCATCCCTGAAAAGAAATATTATTTTAAGAGCGTATCACCCTCTCCTACTCAGAGTGCCTGCCACCCCCTTTCAACCTGACAACATATGCTAATTCTCCCTCCCCTTCCTGCAGGTACACATGTCCCTTTGTGGAGAAGTTCTCCATCGATATCGAGACGTACTACAAACCTGACACGGGGAACCAGCTGGATGTTTTCAACATGTCTCCTGTCGAGAGGAGGCAGAGAACTCTGGGTAGGCCAGCCTGCTGCTTTTTCCTCGTTAGAAAGGGGGCGGGGGTCTTGGAGACTTGCTGCAGGAAGAACACTGATCTGTTTGGCTGCCGCTGAGGGGGAGGGACTGCCGAAGGACAGTCAGACTGATTACCTGTCATAATTCACTCTGCCTGCCCTTGTTGCTGGTGTAAATATATTATTGTATACCTGGGACTTATGGTGTTTGGCTTTTTCAGCTCTGTTACCTGGACCAAATCCTTATGCCAACAGCAGTCTTCTGTCTTCATGCTTTTTTCCACAGATTTACACACTCATGTTTTTTTGTAGTTTTGTTACCCATTAAAGCTTCCATCCACCCATTCATATTCTAGAACAGCATTCCCAAATTTCCTTTTTCATTTGCTCCTATCCTGGCCAGCTCCCCGTTCCTCCCCAAAGCAGGAGGACCCCTCCCCAATAAACCCATAGTCCAGCAGCCGATCCCTTCGTCGTGTCAGAAGATGCTCTTTCAGAGAGATCCGCGAGCTATGCCTACCCGGCAGTAATTGGCGAAAGCTACCGATGATTTAATGCTTATTGCTTTTAGTCCAAAGTGGAATAATTGAATAATCCTCTCAGAATGATTATAAATAATGGTTAATGCTGAATGCTTAACCTTAATAGTTTCGAGCGAGTTGACAGACAAAATGTTTTAGGCTAATTGCTCTCATCCGTGTGGTGGCAGAGTGCATGATGTCACTGCCTCCCAGCAGGTAAAACACCAAGTGATTGGATATTATGCTGTAAACTTGACAAAACACGGACGTTCCCTGTTGCAGACAATACATGAAGCAGTGTTCATGTTTAAAATTCAATTTTTGAAATTACTTCCAGGGCATCCATCCATCCATCTCCTATTTACCTCTCCTGTCAGGGTCATGGGGGGTGTGTGGGGGGGGCGGAGCCTATCCCAGGTATCGCAGGACATTAGGCTGGGGTATATCCTGTCCATCGCAGGGCACATACAAGCACAAACGTCATACACGTTGGCCAATTTAGAGATGCCAGTTAGCATGAATGTTGGTGGACTGCGGGAGGAAACTGGAGTGAGTACCCAGGGGAAACATGCAAATGCTCATTAAGGGGAGGCGCGAGACTCACAGCCTCTACTGCATTTTAAAAAGATTAGAAGTTACTTTACTACATATGGTTATCTTTCAAAGAAACTGTATTTAAATAGTGAAGATAAGCTGCTAGTCAGGCTCTTGTTCAGGAGCTAAAGTCTTACTGCAGTGGTTCCTGAGCTGAGATGCATTGTGGGATACACACAACTGTGCCTCTGCAGGGGAAATGAGCCTTAAGTCTTACACGACCTCCCCTGAGCCCATGGCAGAGTGCAGCAGTGGGGACATCTAGTGGCCAGTGGCTGCCATGCACTCTGACCACATCAGAAGTCCAGAGGGCCTGTGCTGATGCTGGCTTGCATGCAGTGGCACTGTATCGTTACACTTTGTGACGTCAGAGGGCAGTGAGGGGTCCAGGCAGAGGCATAGTATTTAGGAAGAACAAGGATCTTTTCACTAATTAATTGTTTGAATCAAAAGCAATGATAGATGATATATGTGCATTTTCCGGTTTGCTTTTGGACAGAATTTTGGTCGGCTGTCTTTGACTATTATCCACTCTCCCTTCACACAGACCCCATCGATATCGTCAAGGACCCCATCCCCCCCCATGAGTACAAGGCAGAGGAGGACCCTCGGCTCTACAAGTCGGTAAAGACAAAAAGGGGCCCGCTGCAGGAGGACTGGATCGAGGACTTTAACAACAACCCCGACAAGAAGCCCATCATGTGTGCCTACAAGCTGTGTAAAGTGGAGTTCCGCTACTGGGGCATGCAGTCGAAAATTGAGCGCTTCATCCACGACGTGGGTACGTGCCCTGGGGGTGAGGCGGGGAGTCTCTGGGCAGGGATGTGATGCCATGTCGAGAAGCTTGAGTGAGATGTAGGTGTCCAGGAAGACAGAGGGAAGGGCAGGGGAATCTGCAGCCCTTCTAGAGTCCTGGGATGAGCTGTGAGTGCTTAAGTGGGATGGATAATAGGAACAGAACTGCAGAATCTGCACCACAAGACAGTCCAGAGGTCAGTCAAGCAGACCACGTAATGCAAATCAAAAATGAATTTGGAGATTCCCTGGGACAGGCTTGTTAAGTGATCATCATTAAATTGCTAAAGCACACTTAGGTGCCATTAGGCAGCCTGTGATAGTTCCCTATGGAATCCACAGAAAAGTATAAAACCCTGACCCCCACCACAAAAAGGATATGTGGCCAGCCGTGCTGAGGGGAAGGGGGGGGGTCCCCCAAATCACAGGCAGTGGGAAATCACCGCTGCGGTTCTCACAGGGGTCACAAGGGACAGAGTGGTCTGGGGAGGGAATGCCCTTTTCTGATGTCATAGCTGGGGTAATAATATGACATCATCTGGAGACTAAAATACCCACTGCAAACCGACGTGTTTAATATGGACGTATAATTATATTACTGACATGTCCCAAAAAAGCTGGAGACTGAGCAGCTTCGCACTAGTACCTGTCCCAAGTTGCTCGCCCAAGTGCGGTTATCAAAGTAGCAGTGAAATTACAGCAGACGTGTGTTACTTAATGAGCATTATACAACTTATGGCGGTTTAAGCTACCTGCAGCCAGATTTGAGCTGATTTACAGTTTACTGATTTGAAGAGCGTCTGTTCGGTTTATATATAAACATCCCCAATTTATCTCCTTCGCTCACTTGGTTGGAAAGCTCCCTCCTGCACACCCCCGCCATGCCCCCCCGTCCCGCCTCCAGCCCCCTCCAAATGTCACCAGCTAGCTGCAGCAGCGTTGGTGCTCTTTTTAGGACGCTTATGTAAACCGGGGGCCACACTGGCCCCAGGCCCCGCGCTGCCGGTTCCGCACGTGGCTTTGAGCTCGGCTGCTGTTTTGTTGTTCCTTGAGCGTAGGCGGATACCAGGTGCCAGGGGGCTTTTGGGCAACTGGTGCCCCCCCTTTCCCCAAAGAAGCTTTATCTACTTAATCATTAACCTACTCTAAATGAAATCCTTGAAAGTTCTTAGGGAAATAGGCAAGTCACAGGATTTTGTCACCCTGTCTCTGGCAGCCCCTTAATCTTCTCTTTTTAAGACTTTTTCCTCTGAATGAATCAAGAACAATTCCCTAATTCCATTTGAACTGTTACCCACTTGCTATTACCCATAATTCCCTGTGTGATTTGCATGAATGTTAAAAATAATTAGATTGCCTTTAAGGTTTTACAGCTTTGATTGTGTGAAGCAAATGATCTGTTTTTTTAATCCTCATTCTGAAAATGAAGAGGACCATATGTCTTACCTTTTTATTGCAGCTGATGGAGCTCAGGTTTATCTGCTTGGTCTTTTTCTTGGACCCATGATCCATATAAGTGCACTCCAGCCTTGTGACTGCTGCGCCTCTAGCTGGCTGACCTATTCTCAACCAGTACGTTGGAACAAGCAGGCTGACGTGGGGCTCTGCAGGAGGGATGATAGATATTTACAATTTATACCAGGTACATTGGAATATATTGGCTGTGTAGTTCTCAAGGCCCCTGCCTGCCACAGGATTTGGACCCTTAACCTTCCAGTCAGGGGCGCAGATCCTTACACAAAGCTGTCCTGTATGTCCGGGCGCTGGGTCAAGTTAGCCTGGATCTATAGTTAAATGTCTGAATATCAAAGGGATGTCACTGAGTGTCTTTAGCCCCGCCCCCCGTCTTGGCTTATTGCCCAATAGAGATGGAGAGGGGTCTATGATGTCCATGAGTACTTTTCCCATGTTGCAGTGCAGCAAACCCGCCTGTGCTTGCTGCTCTACAATGCCTGTCGTCTTCTTTCGATCTGACGTAGTGGATTTATGAATATAAAGGTTAATCCACGCCACGCTTGTTCGTGAAAAAATTATAATGCACAGAAGCTGAGTTCAGCTTGTTTGTGGTGCCCCTTCCCCGCCCCGCCCCACCCACCCCCCACCCCCCCCCAGGGCTGCGGAAGGTGATGGTGCGAGCTCACCGGCAAGCCTGGTGCTGGCAGGACGAATGGTACGGCCTGACCATGGAGGACATCCGGCAGCTGGAGCTGGAGGCGCAGGTGATGCTGGCACAGAAGATGGCCCAGTTCAGCTGCACGGAGGAAGGCGCTGAGGCGGGCCGGGGCGGGGCGGCCGGCTCCCCCGAGAAGGAGCAGGGCGGCAAAGAAGCAGCCGGCGCCGCAGAGGCGGAGGGCAGGCCGGCGGGGGCCGACACGCTGCAGGCGCGCGCCGCTCTCACCAAGCAGTGGTCTACCTCCTCCAAGTCCTCACGCTCGTCCAAGAGGGGAGGTGAGTGCTCTGCCGCTGCCAGGGGTCTTGCGTCATCGTTGTAGTCCTGGGGGGGGGGGGGGGGGGGGCTGTGCTTTGTTTTTAATCACGTCGTTTTGCATTTGAGCCTGGGGTTTATATAACTGTTACTGACCCTTTTTAAAAGCAGTTATTAATAGCTCAGCCGTGTCTGTGTGTCTCTTTTATTTGGGTTTGTCTGCTTTGTACGCAGCTCCGGAAACTTACGTATTGTGGTTTTGTTTGCCCTGGTGATCCTGTGCATTTCACATGTTCACTAGTACTTGTGCACTGCTGTACTTTGTGGAGCTGCTCTAGATAAATATGCCTGGAGCATGACTATACGTTTATGCGTGTTCTGTGTGTGTGAGGGAAAGGGGGGCGCGTGCATCAGCACAGGCGTCGGTGTGAGCATGTGCGTGCATGTATGCGACGGGCGCTGTGGACTCTGATGGGGACTCGTGTGATTTTCTGCGTCTTACGTGGTTTTCCTGGATAGCCCCCCTCCCCCCCCATTTTCATTGGGTCATCGAAAGATGTGGTAGTTCATTAGAAGAAAACGTGAATTTTATGATCTGTCTATCCATCCGTCCATAAATCCAACACCTGTGCTGGTGGCCCCACCCCAGTGGTGCCATTTTTATTCCCCCCTGTATGTTTCAACATTTTCTACCTTCTCTAGTCTAATTTCTCCCTCTTTTTCTTTCTCTCTTTCTATCTCTCTCTTCCCATATACTATTTATAGCATCTGCTTCTGAAGGCAGTTCGTAGCCCTCGCTCTGGGGGAGGCGGCTCCCTCCTCCCCCTCCTCCCCCCACCAGGCTTGGTTGCCTGGCTTGTTAATGTAGCGCCGGAGCAGTGAACATGCACAGGAATCTGATCTGAGGACAGACCCCTGCCTGTGTAGCTGTAGTAATGGTCCTGGACTGTGTACAGGATCTGATCTCAGACCTGCATTCTGGTGTACAATTAAGCTGTACTCTCACAGCCACCTTCTAGGGCATTGTTATTCCCAGTGGATATTTTATTTATGTTATGTGTTTTATTGAAAGATGATTTCTGCTTTAATTCCTGTCTTTATATATCAAACCTGTTTGCTTTTTTGAATTCAAATTTTTATTAGGGTTGTGTACCATGCACAAGGATGATGAGCACATTGATCAAGGCACCAGAAGGGCCTGGAGTTCTAGAGTCACTGAGAAACAATGTCAATGACAGTAGTCCAGTTTTTGGAAATTCTCATTCTTACCTCACAAAACATTGTTAGGAGTGAGGAGATAGAAATCTCGGCTCGGCAGCTCTGGTGGGAGGGTGGTTCTGTAGAGTCCCCAAGGTTGCATTTTAAATGACCTACTCCCCAACCATCAAAGTAATTAAAAGCTGAGGCAAAGTGAACAGCAGTCCACTCTGGCCAGTTTCAGCATCTCAAGGCAACGGCTTGAGCTGCTAAGGAGATAGCAACTTGCAGCACTGAGAGAGTCTTTACTCTTTGCATCCATCGATTAGCAATGGAAACAAATGGAGGAGACTTGCACAGAAAGCACTTACGCAATAAAGGCATGATCTCTAATGAATGAATAACACCTCTGGTAATTAAACGTAGCTCGTAGCTACCAGAAGGACTGGAGAAAAACCCATTACCTACTGTGATTTTGTGCCCTGTCTGCTAAATCTATTGACTTCTCCCCTATGGTCCTAATTACTTCCCCACCTATCATAGCCCACTATCACTCTTGTAGCCACACCCCTTGGCCGGTATTGGTTGTGGGAGCTGGCTGGCTGATGCAGTGGTTTACGTGATGTGTTGGAAAACCGAGCTGTCCCTTCAAGAAACATGTGGACACCAAGCTTTGTCACAAAACCCATGTGGGCGGAGTTATGACACCACTTCCTGCCCCTGTGTCACAGGTAGCCCCTCTCGGCAGAGCATTTCGGAGTGGAGGATGCAGAGCATCGCACGGGACTCGGAGGACAGCTCCGAAGAGGAGTTCTTCGACGCACATGGTATGGTCACCCCAAGTAACACCTTCAGTTGGTTTGCACATAGCATAGCGTATGGCCACTTTATCTCCATTTCCCTTAAAGGCATTTGCCATCCTGGAACCCCTCACACTGATTTTCTTTTGACACTGATTGGTGTTTAAGTGGCTGGGGACAGCAGGAAGTGCTAGCCACTGATTGGTTTAGACCAGTGTTTCTCAACCCAGTCCTCAGCGAACCCCAGCCAGTCCACATTTTTGCTCCCTCCCAGCTCCCAGCCAATCAGGAACACCGAATAGCTGGTACAGGTGGCTGGGAGCTGGGAGGGAGCAAAAACGTGGACTGGCTGGGGTTCGCTGAGGACTGGGTTGAGAAACACTGGTTTAGACAGACCATTTTCTGCTGACTCAACTGTCACTGAAGAAACTTCTTCCTTATGTACCCACCTGCACTTTAGTATTTTTAATGTGTTCTCTCTTAAGTAAAATAAACGGTACAGTTTGTTCTTTCTCCTGCTGGAACTGCTTACCTTTTTATTTTAAGATATCTCCCCATTTATTTTGTAATTTGTGCCAAGAGAAATGTCACAGAGATTAGTGCAGGTTTTTTTTCATATGCAGTGGTACCTCGGTTCTCGAACTTAATCCGTTCCGGACTCTGGATCGAATCCTAAAAAGTTCGAGTTCTGATCGAATTTTTCCCATAAGAAATAATGGAAAACCAATTAATTGGTTCCCGGCCCCCCAAAATTACACCTAAATATGTTTTTTTTTTTTTTTTTTTTTTTTTTTTAGAATTTAAACACAAAATGAACAGGATAAAACAAGAAATGCATTTTTTTCTTAATGGCTTCCAAAACGATAAAGATCTTATCCCAACATTACCCCTGTCCTGCCCCGATCGTCCGCTCCTTCCGTGTGCCACGCCCCCTCGTTAACCTCGTGTGGGATCCCCATGTGATCAGCTGTTTCTGGTTGTTGTCATTGGTCCTCTGTATTAAGTCCGTGTTTCAGTTTGTTTCCCCAGTCTGGTCATTGGGTGTGTTCGACTTGCTTACAGTGCTGGCTTAAAGCAACGCATTCTGATCGTGACGCAATGCATTACGGTTAGATGCATTGCAACCTCTCACCCGGCTGCACAAACTGGAACTGCCTCTGTGACGACACACCTTTGCCCTTATTGGCTGAAGAGTTTAGTTACACGCATGACGTTTGTATCCCAGGCAGTTCCGATGCGTAATCTGCTATTTCTCCCGAATATCACGTAAAGCAGTGATATTAATTTACCTGGTAAAATAAAGTTTAAATAAATGACATAAATGCTCATAAGAACATAAGAAATTTACAAACGAGAGGAGGCCATTCGGCCCATTAAGCTCGTTTGGGGAGAACTTAACTAATAGCTCAGAGTTGTTAAAATCTTATCTAGCTCTGATTTAAAGGAACCCATGGTTTTAGCTTCTACTACACTAGCAGGAAGACTATTCCATACTCTACACGCTGTGTAAAGAAGTGCTTCCTCAAATTTGTTTTAAAATGTTCTCCCGCTAATTAACACGTAAGTTAGTGGTTTATTTATTGTTAGTTACTGTAATGTTGCACTGCTTTATTTGGTTAATCATCCAGTCTGTGAAGAATTGCATTGTAGTATGACTCATTTCCTGGCACGTACAATTTATATTAGGTCAGTGTTCACGGTTCGACTTCTGATATTCAGATCGAGTTCTAGGTCAAACTGGTTTGTTCGACTTTCAAGAAATTGGAGTTCTAGTGAATTCGAGAACCGAGGTACCACTGTACTAACAATTGTCTTTTGCTTGTTTTCCCTGCTAGTTTCCCAGTGTTTTGGTCTTTAAGTGGCCAGTGAGCAGTAACATATCGATGCACTAAATGCTCTAACATTGTATAACTGTCTTCAGTATTAGTGTCATTTGCAGACCAATCCCATTAAAAGCAGGAATTCCTAATCCAGAACTCACTATCACTCTCAGAGTTTCCAGTATGTATGTCAGGGATAGGTCACTGCTCTTTTTGTCTTCTTTTTTAGTTCTCTTCCACCAATTTGCAAACTTATAATGTTTTATCCAGTTACCCGATTAATCTACTACTTCATTTTTATTTCCACTCAGTTTCCAAGCTTCTTATCCAGGTGGCAGCAGGGGTGAATAACATTAGCTGCATATTAACATAATATATCAGCATCACACAAACTCCTTGGCTTATTATCCCAGTGTAAGAGGCTGCCTTTTATTCTCTTTCCTGTCCCTCGTTTCTGATCCCAAGCAGTTTCTGTTCCTTCCTGCCATCCACTGCGTACCTCACACCGTGGCACATTTATATCCTGTCATGTAATATAAATGGTGTGCTATTGCTGAGCTGAGTATTTCCAGTGTACGTCAGAAGCGTCTTCCTGTTCCCAAATGGCGGTTCAGAATCGGCGCATATGTGTAGAATATAACATTTATAAAATGAAGGCGCTCCAGGCCTTTCGGCAGTAAGGACTATGAATAACTGGCTAAATACTGCCTAATCTGGTAGAATTAGCAGCCAGAGAGACGGGGGAAGGATAATCCAGCGAAGGTGATCTGTGGCTGGTGGTCATGGCTCTGCTGAGTCATTGGATGGTCCAACTGTGTGTTCTGGTTAAGGATAGTTCAGCTGCTGCATATGTGCTGATAAATCACAGCAATATTAAATATTGACATGCTAACTTTAACAATTCTTTATGAAGGAAAAAGAAGTTGCTTGCTAATTATGAAAGAGCATTGTTTTTAATATGCTTTTAATTATCGATAATTAAAGGAGTTTAATTAAAGGACATTTAATATTTATAACTAGAAAAAATATATTGAGTGATAAGGACTGATCGGGGTTGTTATTAATTTTTTTGTGGTTTTAGTTTTTTTGACTGGTATTTTCAAAGATTGTGTGAATGGGACCACCTACTTTTCTCTCATCGATTCAAAGATGCATCTGACACTTCATGATTTGGATTTGACGTCTGTGGTGACGTTTATTTGTACTGTTACCTCTGACCATTCTATATGCTCCTGAGACCCAAGGAAAAAAAGTGTCCTTCAATTTTAGGTTATTTGTCATTGGAGGAAATAAGACATCTTACAATTTAGATTTTTTCATTTTTTTTTTTATTTCACAGCATGACCTCTTTAGTGTACAACAGGAATAAATATGTTTCCTTACATCAGTGAAAAGATAGATACAAAAACAACATGTCCACTACAATGGACATAAATGAATGGGTGGGGTCTCAGGAGGATATACCATTCTACAAGGGGTCCACAATCAGCACAGACACAGGATGGAACAGTGCACAATTAATATTGGTCTTTGCAAAAGTTGATTCACATTGTAGCAAGCTCGTGCATCATGAATTGTTGGGTTGTGTTACATAATTAAGCCTCACTCTCAGTAAAAACCCCAACAGAAGCCTTGTAGAGTCATTTTAGCCCTTGCAATCACATCTAGCAAAAATGCTGAAATTATGCTGCTCCGAGCTGCATTTGTCATCAATGAACATCATAGCACACCCCCCTCATTGTTGAGTACTTTTGACTGGTGTCCTTATACAACACGGTGTTAGTAGTGACTACTATAATCACTTTCAGAGTTGGTTCATTGACAGAGTGCTGTGTCATCAAGATCCATGTTGAGATGTTGGCTTTCTCTAGGTCAAAGATCATGTTAGGTCAAAGATTATGGGAAGTAGTTTGGCCAAACCCTTGCTAAACATTAAATATGACACTTTAATAATATATTTCAGGGGATACCACAACTTTGTATTGGATAAGTGGTTATGAAAAAATATTTCAGCAGTCTCTTCTTTGGCCTCATGGTTATCAGTCAGCCTCTTCTTTTCTCACACCCTGCAGAGGACCTTTCGGACAGCGAGGTGGTCTTCCCTAAGGAGATAACCAAGTGGAGCTCCAATGATCTGATGGACAAGATTGAGGCTACGGACCCAGATGAAGCCCAAGGTGCGCAGATGGGCTGGGGCCTCTTGGAAGGTGGTCTTGGACTCCCTTTCTATCAGAATGTGTGAGCTTTTTGTGGAATGGATCTTCAGGGTCAAACCTGCCCTGATGTTCCTGCATCTCCTTATAGGTCCGTCATTCCATCAGAGCCACTTTATTTAACCCAAGTACTCTCAAATCCCCTCCTTTCTTAATCGGATTAGCTGTGAAGGAACAATTTGCGCATTGTTTAAGTTCCCCTAATTGATTATGTTTGCTAGGGAATATGAGATTAGAACATCATAATAAGGTGGTGTGGCTGACAGTTCAGCTCCACCAGGAGGATATGAGATCCTTGCCAGGTTATGACCCTTGAGGCTAAAGACTGTCAAAACCACTTTCCGAATCTGTAAGTTTTTAAATTAGAGAAGTGTTGAGGGACCTGAAAATCGACTCTGTGTGTCGGCTCTTCTGAGAGATTGTCTTTCCAATTAAAAAACAAAAGTGTCACATTTTGGTTTCCAAACTTCCACTCGAGAGTATTGAGGTCACCTCGTGACCTTGGCTCAGCGGCCTCGTTAGCTGGGCTTGAGTGCTAACTGCCAATCTTTCTCTGTCTTTGCAGGAGAGCTGTACCAGGAGACCGTTGCCAGCGTAGAGACACTCAATGAGGTATAGAGCTCTCCCATAAAAAAAATTATAAATAATAATTAAAAGCAAGGAGATGGGTAGAGATTCATCAGGGAAACAGACTCTGAAGTCACAGAGCCCCAAAAAGATGGCACCCTACAGTCAGTATATTCTGGTGTGTTTGCATTTGAATGGATTATTGTGGAGCAAAGACTAGTTGTGTAGGTGTTGTTATTGATGACTTTCTCAGGTGCACAAAGGAAGCTAATGGACAAAATCTCGTGTCCATTTGATAGTGATGTTTTATGTCAGTCACAGAGCTGTATAATGTATATGTATGTATTTTTGGAATCAGAATCAATGTTTATTTTATTTATTAGACATACATGCTGTCATACATGCTCTCCTCTGTGAAGATAACACACAGTTATTTAACAGAAAAGGTGACGAGTGAAATAATTAAAAGCAATGAACATAATTTCAGCCACATGGTGATGACAGGGGGTTAATTGAAGGGCAGGGGTTATGGAGGTCGCCTCCATCAGCTGATTTGTTCTGTTGGTTTGAGGTGCTCCGCTTGGTTTGGCATTTGGAAGTTCCTACCGAAATGGTAACCGGACAGCGGTCACTAAGCGCTCCCAGTGCATTATGGGTCAGGGCAGTGTCGATGCTTGGTTCAGCCCTGATCCTCAAAGGTGACACGACTTGAGAGAATGGCAAATGGTCCAGTTGTGCCATGCAAAAAACACATTATGGCAGCTAGCTTAATCAACGGTTCAACAGTAGACACTCCTCTGGATTTCATCCTGAAGCTCATCAGCTACAGTTCCTGGTCTGTTTTTGCTGTTGCATACAACGTTTCATCCCAACTTTTTGCGGTAGCTGAGTGCTTGACATCTTTAGTTATTAGGCAAAAGGGGATTCCTCATTTGGGAGTTCTTGTTATTGTCTCATGGTATGTCTAAGCAGCAAAAGATCTAGCTTGGGTATTCTGAGTCAGTGATTTTATCTGAGAACGGTTATCTGAGCACAAAGTGACTAATTTGGAGAGAGGCTGTGTTTCAGTAAGATTCATGGGAGCATCTTGGGTACCACGTTGCAAATCCATTGGCAGAAATGTCATTTCTTTTGGTCCCTGGCATCGCCCCCCAGGATGGTTCTACCCCAGAAGTCCTTCAGGCCTGCAAGATCCACGTGCTTATCCTAGTTCTCCATGGTGGCAACATCCTGGACACAGGCTGCGGCGACCAGAGCAGCAAGCAGGGCGACGTAAACACCATCAGCACAGCCTTCGAGACGGTGATGCGTGTGCACTACCCCGCAGCGCTGGGCCGCATCGCCATCCGCCTGGTGCCTTGCCCACCAATCTGCGCCGAGGCCTTCTCTCTGGTGTCCAGGTGAATCACACCCCCCTCCCCCCATGGGCCTCGAATACACCCAACCTCCCAGTATGTTAGAGGTGATTCAATGCATAAATCTGTAACTTCAGAATTGATATTTGTGGGTAAGAAACATAATCTTACTTCTCAGTTGTGCACTTTTGCTTTCACATGCTGCAGGTAGATGCACAAAGTAAAAGTGCTGGTATGCAAATTTCCAAAACTTAGGATGACTGGGGAAGGTTCATTAATATTGATAAAGGAAGCACTACCTGATTTTCTTTGCACTGGAATGCTTTTAGGGAAACTCACCCGTTCTATAATGCAAAACACTCTTTCAAATGGTTAAGATAATCTTTGTGCCACAATGCTTTTGGGAAATGCCTCTCTATTTTAGTGCAAAAAAATTGTTCATATTTCATGCTACGATAGCAATGGCCAAGACCCTGAGGTAGCTAACTAGCTAGCTAAGTATGATATTAGTCCGAATATAAGAAGACCCCCCACTTTTTGGCAGCTATTTTTAGAAAAAAATGTTTTTGTAATTCCAACTCTTATCCTTTGTAAAGAAAAATTTTATTTGATGAGAACATATAAATTAACCAGCAACCACTGCTTAAAGCAACCACAGGCAATAGGATTACAATATGTGTATTAAACAATAAACATTCCAAAAATAAATACATTATTGTGGGGGTGGGGTAACAAATATAACAAACTCCACAACCCTTGAGGCCGCCGAATGTTTTTCGATGCAGTAGACCCACATGAAGAGGGTAAAAAAAAATTGTATTGCAGAGAAAGGTTGAGCTATATTAATAAATGATATGACAGCTCTTTGCAAATGAATGTTACTATCTTTATTAACAGCCACTTTCAGTTTAATACTAGCAGCGGCACAGCCAGGGAACCCAACAATTTACACGACACTCAGGGATACGCACTAAATACACGCATTGCACGGGTTGCCAGCTGTTATGCATCTGGCGTGACACTCAAGCTTTCAGACACTCATACTCATGCAAAAAATCTTACGGCAAATCTGTATTATGGTCAAAACAGACGTTACAAAATGTCGTATTTGGCATCATCTGCTCCCTTTTTTGTCTAGACCCCGAATATAAGATGACACCACTTTTTCAGATGTATTTTTTGAAGAAAAATCCTTCTTATATTCAGGTCAACATGGTAAAAAGTAATGTTAGCCTTTGAGATGCACGACATATTGTTTAACATATTGGAATCGACCGATATTCATAAAAAATTTAGATATCAGTATTGGTCCAATGTGTCAGTCTTGGACAATATTCAAACTTCATTAGTTAATAGTTAGCAGCATCTTCTCAGCCATTTTCCATAGTAGAGGACGAGGGATTTCATCAGCTCATTCTCCTCTTAGAAGAGGTCTCAAAGTACCAGACTGTGAAATGTTTATAATTCATTATTTAATCTGGCCCACATATTGATCGTTCAGAATAAAAAACAATGTGACGTCATTCCTCTGATCTCTGCCAGCTCCCCCCCTTATTAGGTAGTTTTTTCTGTACAGTTCAGTAGTTAGTTGGCCCTTTGACAGTTTTACACTGACATGTTCTCCCTGTTTAACAATAACAATAACAGATTCTACTTTCTATATGTTCCATCAATAATGTGTGAATAATTTTTGAGGATGTTTTTCAGTGAAGTCAAAAAAGTCTTAATGTACGTTATTATTAAACAAATAATTGATTAATCAAACCGAATCATGATAGAAATTAAAGATTTCCGATGCATCAACTCACTCCCTTAATAAACATAATCGAATTGCCTTGGGGCCAGTGATTTACACCCATATTCCATACACGTGCTACATGTAACCATTACTCACCATTCAGATTGCCCTCATTTATCTATTACATGCTACTTATAGATCACCCTCTGACACACTCCTTATACACTGCTGAACTGACACACTCACTTCTCATCTGCTCTGATAGGAAGGCATTAATCGAACACACAGCCCTGACTCATTTGCTCTGTATGTGTGTGTGTGTCTCTGTGTCTGTGTGCACTTCAACGTGTTAAGCTGTCATCTGCTCACATTACTGTCACATGTGCAGCTGCTGACCCCCCCCATACCGTTCTCTCTCTCTTGCAGCCTGAGCCCCTACAGCTATGATGAGGGCTGCCTGTCCAACAGCCAGGATCACATCCCTTTAGCCGCCCTCCCCTTGCTGGCCACTTCTGCTCCGCAGTACCAGGACGCCGTGGCGACCGTCATCTTGCGGGCCAACCAAGTGTATGCAGACTTCATCAAATCTCTGGAGGGGGCCGCCTTCTCGGGACAGGTGAATGAGACCAAAGTCGGGCAGCTTTATCACTCCTGCATGATCAGTTGGAAGGCTGTTGATTTACAGCAAACTATTAATGTCTTAGAACCAATTAAAGGTGGAAAGCCATGAGCTGTAAATCCGCAACAATGTATCACTGTGATTTGGGCCCCTACCACAGTGAGATTACCTCAGTGGAGGTCAGCCTATAAATAATTGACACTATAACTTAATGAAGGGTCATCATTTTAAATCTACAGCATACATGAAACTGTACGAGTACGAGTGTATCATGAATCGACTTCCATAAATTAATTATGGCGAAATTGATTCTTTCAAATGTGGCTTTATAAGTCTATAAAAGTCCAAAATATAAAAAATAAATTGAGGTACACCCACAGGATAATTGTTTGCCTTCCCTATTTCAACGTGACACTTTCAGTCTAGTGCAGATGCTACCCTCCATCATTCATTGTGATGGTTTTGTGTCTCCATGACAACAGTGAATGAAAGTGGGTGTGGTCCAGGCTCTAGCAGCTGGTTTTCGAATTTATTTGATTGACACTCTACCTGGCCAATGAAATATCATGTTGCTTGAAGGATGTTGCCCTCCCCCAACCCCCCACTTGCTGTCCCGGTTGCATAGGTCTGCCTCATTGGAGATTGCGTGGGTGGCATCCTTGGCTTTGATGCACTGTGCAACAGTAACCAGACCGTATCAGAGAGCCAGAACAGCAGCCGTCGCGGAAGCATGGTGAGCATGCAGGTTAGCCCCCCTCACTTTGCATCCTCATGCTTGCTCAGTAGACACCTGCCTATGGCCTACACCTGAATGCCTGTGAGCACCTCAGTCAGTATGAACTTATCCTCTCCTGTGAAATATGGCTGTCGATGCACCTAATGCCCGTGATCAGAAGGTCAGCAGCTCAAAATCTCTGGTTGGCAGGTTGGGCAGGGTTTTTAACCCTGAAACCTGCTCCAGGTGTGCTGGATAAATGGCTGATCAGAGCTTGCTGTCACCTCTATATGTGTGTGTCTCATAGGAAAGAACGATGGGATAATAGAAACACCTCCTATGCACCTGTACTCACACAAAGTATCATTAAAATAAAGTACTGTTAAATACAAAGTGGACTAAGGTTTTAGTGCTGGGGTTCTAGCATGGCACTTGAGGTCAAGCTGAAGCCTCTCTCCAAAGTGGCACTTTAGCCACGCCCACCCCAGCATAGCTCCTTTTTTCCTCCCTTTATACACTTTAAATAGCTGCTCTCGCCACTAATGCCTCAGATTCTCACTGAGACCAGAGTCTCCAATTTGCCCTGCTTCCCTCTTTCCATGTGACCAAATTGAGAGCCTATGACTGGCTTCCAGAAACTGGCAACATTGCTAATGTGTGCTATTTGTGGATAGACGCTAAGTGCTCACACCACTCCTGGAGCCCTAGCTAACCGTAAATCTATAAACCTGAGGTTAAAATATCGCCCTTCTGTACCCTCAAGGACAGCGTGTCCTTGGGGATGTCCTGCGGGCTCCCCTGCCTCCCCCAGCCATCCTGTGCTGCTGTCTTCCCAGGACAATGACCTGCTATCACCGGGGATCATAGTCAACAGCAGCTACTGCTCGACAGGGACGTCGCTGGAGTGCAGCCGTCACCTGAGCCGCAGTAACATCGACATCCCGCGCTCCAGCGGCGCCGATGACGCCAAAAAGCAGCTGCCGCGCAAGCGCAGCGACTCCTCCACCTACGAGCTGGACACCATCAAGCAGCACCAGGCCTTCCTGTCCAGGTGGGAGGGGCTATTGTGGTGGTTGCGGAGGGGGTGGGTAGGAAGGGCCACTAGCAATGGACAACTTGCTTTCGATTGTCATATCAGTGTAGCTGAAGGTTTTATCTAAACAAACCTAGAGCTGTTACTCATTTATACGGTCAGATGTTTTATGATATCGCTGAGTGATATCATATCGATATTATATCGCGTATGCGCAGTAATCACCAGGGCTAAGCATTTGTTTGGACGCCAGCTTTTCGGTACTACACAAACGTTTATTTACACCTACAATTTGTTAAGCAGATTAGTAGTATAGCTAAAGTATTAATGAGATGCATTTTGTGACACCCATAAGTTAGTAATCTGTATAAACTCGGCATGTCTTTGTTTATTAAATGTGGTTAGCGGAGCACACCCCATAATACTGTTTCGGTATACTATGGTTTGGTATACTTTGGTTTGGTATACTTCAGTGTGATATGCACTGTAGCGGAGGAACAGCTCAGCAGCCGTGACATCTTTTAAAACGGGAGATCTTGTGGATATACAAAGCAAAAAGACATTGGTTGTATGGCAGTACTCTTTGCAGTTTAAAGTCTGACACGTTTATTAACCCTTAGGATGGTTAAGTGGATGGACACACGGGAAGTATCTGTCTGTTCTACCATCCATTCTGCTTATACAGGAGACACGGTCAAGAGGAGGGTGAAATTACAGGGTACATGGACTACAAAGACATTTTCATGTCCTGCACCTGTGACTGCATACAACCGGCACATGGATATGCCAAATTTCTACTGATTAATAACTTTTGAAAGTACAACAGCAGATTCCAAGAAGGAACATACAGCCTCCCATGTTGGAAGGTATGTGTTGGCTGTGCAGGAACATGTATAAACGGGTGTTTGTGCCCTCGTCAGCCTGCACTCCAGCGTCCTGCGGAATGACCCCGGCTCCCGCCGCTCCAGCAGCAGCACCATGCTGGAGGGGAATTCCCTGGGCAAGTTCGACTTCGAGGTGTCCGACTTTTTCCTCTTCGGCTCGCCCTTAGGCCTGGTCCTCGCCCTCAGGAAGACGGTCATCCCCATGTTGGATGGTGAGCTGGATTATTCTGAGGATTCCTTTATCTGTTGTTATAGTCATTTATTGCTTATTTTTTGTGCTTACATTTGCCAGTGGAAAAATGGTTTGAGTCCAAAGAGATATTCCATAAGAGATAGCCATCATTGACCATTCTGTCATCTGCTGGAGCGTTTTAGGGATCTGGCATATTCTCATCCACTCAAATTAATCAAATTAATCCCAAATAACTCATTTTACTGAAATTAAGGTTGATTTTAGTCACTGTGGTGAAAATCATGTGCTCATCGTCTTCTGCAACAGTGCTCCTCTGAAATGTTTTGTGCACTTCATCTCCCCCCAGTTGCCCAGCTCCGCCCAGCCTGTCAGCAGGTGTATAACCTGTTTCACCCTGCCGACCCCTCGGCTTCGCGCCTAGAGCCCCTGCTGGAGAAGAAGTTCCACCTCTTGCCCCCCTTTAATGTGCCCCGGTACCAGCGATTCCCGCTGGGGGATGGCAACTCCGCCCTTCTGGGTGAGTCTGCACACACACTCAGAAAAGCCAAGCTAACTAGATTCACAAGGGGTTAAATGCATCCTGTGACACACAGAGCAGAACACCATAGAATCTGCAGCCAGATCTGTATGCTGTGTAAATATTTACAAATGCCTTGGATATCCTCTCCTGGATCTGGGCCCAGGGTGCAGATGAACGGTAAAGTGACATCTGATCTGCTGTTTGACCTGTGGAGTCACTGTGCTGATCGGATGTAGGAGAAAAAACAGGCATTTGCCTCTGAGATGTGATGAGAGGGAAAAATCATCTTTGCAAACTGTCCTTAGTATTATATGTGCTTTGTTTGTCTGAGAATCGCTGTGTTCATCTGCGTGTTGTCTGTTTATCGCTGAATTTGTAGTACAATACGCCCTCAGAGTCTTCACATAGACACCTTACATCTCTAATGAAATACGCAGTGGGCAGAATCCTGCAGTTAATCTGTAAAAATGTTGCCGAATAAATAGTCCATAGTTAAATGTTTAATTAGAAAATGTTTGTAGTTGCCAAATTATCCTTTTCATTCTTCTCTTTTTTTGCTGAATAATTAGACAGAAGTACCCCCACTGCATGAGGGCTTGACTCAGTGTCCTGTCTGGAGTTTTTGTTTGTTGCTACATGTCTGTTTCTCTGTTCCTTGTCTTATCTCCCCTGCCTCCTCCTCTCGGCCTCTGCCCGCCAAATCCCCCCCCCCCCCCCCCCGCCCTGACCTCCTCCCTCCCTCTCCACCACCGCCGACTTTTGGCCTGTAGTGGAGACAATCCAGAGCAGCCCGCAGCTCCTGGTGGAGAGCGGGGGCACCGTCTCCCTGCGCTGCCAGGAGGGCATCAGCGAGACCAGTATCCCCGTGCCCGTGCTAAACTGGCAGGACGGCTCCCTCAAGGCCACGCCTGCCACCATAGAGCGTGTGTAGTCTCCTCTCTCTCTTCCTATCCGCTGTCTCACACCGCCTCCTTCTGCTCTTTCCCTCTGGTCTGTGTGGAATTCGGTTCTGTGTGCGTTTAGTCTGCCTTCCTTCTATCTAACCAACATCGGCAATCAGCCTCCGCTGTGTTGCTGTCAGGGTTTGAAAAATTTTAAGGACTAACCACATTTGAGAACCGACAATTCCAGGTGTGTCCTTTTGGGCTGTTCTGGGACATCTGGGTGCTTCCTAAGCGCAGTGCTTGACTTTGCTTGACAAATTTCTGTCATAAAAAACCTGAAAGCCAGCAATACAGGTTTGCTTTGTTAAGTGCCAGAGACCGGAGAGTTCAGCTTGTTTTTAGTTTTTATTTTTTTTGCTGGCTCCTTGTTTTTTATGCATTTAAAAACAGAAGGGTCTCCTATGGTGCTTGTTTGTCTGCCTGTGTCATGTTTATATGTAGTATTGGTGGTCAAAGGTCCCCTGAATAAAACATTTTTGCACATATTTTTTTTTACTATGTGCTCTGCACCTTTAACATATAAAGTAAAATGAACAAACAACGGAGCCTTGGTGTACTTGGTGTTTCTGGGAGTGTGTCGTGTTTGCTGTTCTAAATAATGCAAAACAGTGAATCGAAATTCATTTATTGTGCAAAAGTCTTAGGCAGTCAAAAGAAATGTTTAAAGATTTTTATCTGGGTAGTAAATGCACCTTTGCTCAGACCAAAAAACACAATTTAACATTATGAAAATTAAGAGTAACACAAAAACTAGTAAGAATTTCTTCTGTTCTCCAAAAAGTTACTGATATCTAGTTGTATGGCTAGATGAACATTGCTTCAGTTCCCAAACCTCTCCTCAGGGGCACCTCAGCCGTTCCATGTATTTGTTAAATTTCACCAACAGCTCACTTAATTTAATTAGTTAATATCAATACCTCATTGACTTATTTTAACATGGATGTATTGGGTGGTTACTGCAAATACTGGAGTGATTTTAGTTTTGACATGGCTAAACCAACACACTTTTACAGGCATAATACCATCGTTTTACACCAAGAGGAAGATCATTTAAACATCATTTTCTTTGGCTGCCTAAACTTTTTTCACAGTAGTGTATATGATCCAATAAATAAGACAGCACTCTTAGAAAATTATTATACTACACCAAGATTTGGTAAAACTTAATACATAATAGTATTTATATGAATGTGTTCCAGCAAGAGGCATGAGTGTTATTCTTGGTAAACGACAAAGGGTCTCGTGCTGTTACACACTGTTGGTGAGATATTCAGTTGACCCTATGACCACCATGGCCAGACAAGGTCATCAGAGTGGGAGTGACTCTGGTTTTTCAAGCCTGGAAATGGTCATGTCTCAGTCTGCCATCCTGCCCCTGCCCAGCCCCGCCCCCCAGCTTCTGTGTTCGCCTTTGTTTCTCTCCTGTGTCTCCTCTTCCCATCGCCCTGACCTGGGACGCTGCCTAATGGAATCTCCTTGTTTCGGCTCAATAGCAGATGTTGTTCAGTCTCATGGTGGTGTCTTCGTGGACAGTTCGTACCCCTCCTCTCCCATTACTGCCCCGCCCTGCCGGGGCCTGCGGAGGGCCAGTGAGGTCAGCATTGCCAGCCAGGTCTCAGGAATGGCAGACAGTTACACTGCCACCAACATAGCCAACAGTAAGTGCTCCCACAACAACCCAACCCTTAGCTCTTGCATCTCTCTCTCTCCCTCTCTCTCTCTTCCACCCACAGGTTCTTTCTCTTTCTCTCCTCACTGCACCACGCTCCACCTCTCAACTGTTACTACTAATGGTGCCCAGGCCGCCATGACAGTATTTGTGCACGTGCTCACTAGCTATACCCACCCTGCTAAACTTTCCAGAACAGAACCAGCAACCAGTAACGCCTGATCCCTGAAACATCAACCAATCGTCACCATCCCGATGCAGTCACATACATTCTATAGGGCCATTACCATACACGCAGAGTATTTATTCTTAATAATTGCTGACAACTTATTTCAAGCAGGTTCAGTGTTATCTTTGAATTAATCTGTTTACCCACAGACTGGCCCATCAATTGACGTTGGGGGGGAATGGGGGGAAAAAAACAAAGTGCATTTTTCAAACCCGTGTCTGCAATGCATGCAAAGACACAAACTGTCTGCCATATTCCCACATCACTGTTTCCTGTTCTGTTCTGTCTGCTGAATCGATCCAGCTTCAGTGTTTAGTGTCAGCACTGTACCCCAGGATCGGTCTCTCTTTCTCTTCTCTCCTGCCATGGTAATAAATCAGATTAGACTTGCATCCTTTTTTCCAAAAGTCATAAAGGTACAAAGAAACCGCGAGGAGCCTGGTCCGCCTTGGTGTGTGAGCGATAATCGGCACTGTATGATTCTCAGGGACATTGCCTCCTATTTACAATATCACTGTTCTGTCTCTTCCATTTTGTTTTGCAGTTAAATTGACATAAGGAATAGTGTCCGAGTTACTGATGTATCTGTCTGCTTCAAGTGAAACAACTTTTTTAACATTAATATCTGAGGAGATTTTTAACCTGTTTTCAGCTTTTGTGCTTCTCAAATCTGAAATAGGAAGATATGATACCAAAAAGATAAATAATGCATAAAAGTTGAGACAATACCCTTCAAGTCCTGTTCAATAGCGTTCATTTCACTTGTTATTAATTCGCTTTGGTTCTCCTTTCTTTTCATAGCATGCCGACACATCCATTCAAAAAAGCGTAGGCTGCTATCGCAGCTCACCCTCCCGCGCTCTAAATTCTCTCTGAGGAGGGCCTCCTCTAAGCCCTTTAGAAAGAGGCTTGGCCCACATGTGACGGGAGACTGCGGCCCTGTGGAGCAGGTAGACAGGAGCTCCACGAGCTCCTCCAGTTGGGCCGCCGATAGGCCCTCTGATTCGGTCCCGCTGGCCACTCAGCTGGACCCTGAGAAAGGTATTCTGGGGGTGGGGCCATTGTGCCGTCTCCTTAGAGGAGCACTAGTGCTGGTCCTTGCTAGCTCATAGTACCTCCTCCCCCCCTGCAATTGCTTAGAGCTCCCCAACGCCTTTCTTTGTTTTCTCGGCCCTTTTCATCACTTCTCCCTCCTCTGCTGTGCCTGCATCTGATTGGCTATGGGGATTTTTTTATGATATCTTGCATTTCACGTTTATTATGTTATAATAATCTGCATTGAGGAAGTGGATGTGTGCAGCTGTCCACTGCTTCATAACATTGATGCTAGTGAATTTTTGTCTAACAATTTCAGTGGACAATCCTACTACAGGGACAATCCTACTCATGTAACGGACTTGTGATTCTCTACACTAACTAAAACCTGATCATAACAAACCTTTCTAACCTTTATTACACTAATATAAGGTTAATTAGACCTGCTTTACTCTCCAAATTCTTACATCTTTAAAGACAACCTGTAAATATCATCTTCTCTTTGTAAACATAAAAAAAATGTTTGACTGTGATGGTCTTTTGTGATTTTACTGTTGTCTACAAAATGGCTGCAGCTAGAAGCTGTTTTTTTTAATCAGAAAGTACAAATGTGATGAATGAGGTGATGAATTTCAACCCCGATACCAGAGTGTCTTGAGTTGACAGTGGCCTGTTGGGGGACATGACTTATGTGCTCCTTCCTCTTCCCCTCAGTCGCAGCCCGCTGGTGGGGCACCAAGCGCATTGACTTTGCCCTGTACTGCCCCGATGCCCTCACGGCCTTCCCCACCGTGGCACTGCCCCACCTCTTCCACGCCTCCTACTGGGAGTCCACTGACGTTGTCTCCTTCCTGCTGCGTCAGGTGAGCCCAGTGCCTCTCTCTTTGGGGCTTCCCATCCATCTTTGATCTCTACTCCTGTAGAGCTGTTTTATACCAGGGTTTTTCTGCCCCCTTCCAGGTCATGAGACATGAGAATTCCAGCATCTTGGAGCTAGATGGCAAGGAGGTGTCAGAGTTCACCCCCTCCAAACCACGTGAAAAGTGGCTGAGGAAGCGGACCCACGTCAAGATCAGGGTGGGTGTCCCCTCTAGTCTTGGGATCTGAATCAAACTCTACTGTTGCTGCTGGCTCTGAAGCAGAACTGCACTAGCGTGAAGATAGTTCTTATGGCAATTACAGCAGCAAATGTTTTCTCAGTGAGCCGAGTAGCGTGTGCCTCCGGAGAGAGGTGGAGGTGTGTCATGACCTGCTCTTTGTTCCAATTTCGGGCAGAATGTCACAGCCAACCACAGGGTGAATGATGCCGTGTTCACAGAAGATGGCCAGCAGGTGGTGACTGGGCGCTTCATGTACGGGCCACTCGACATGGTCACCCTGACCGGGGAGAAGGTGGGCCCATTTCTGCTTCTCAGCCAGACTCGCACAGGCACATGGGTCTGGGTTTGCAGATCTCAGATCAGCACCTTCTCCAAGTCAGGCAGCCTCTGATCTGAATAAACAGGCATAGCAGTTGTGAAACAGACACATTATGTAATTATGTGTTGGTCACCAGCGGCAACCAGGCTATTTTATTCTGTTGGGCATGTAGCATAGCTTTTTTTTAACCAATGTTAAAAGTCACTAAGATGATGTCACCCCACAGAGATATAGCAAGAGCTCTGTGACTTTTCTTTGCTTTGGATTTATAGTGTTAATCCTATGAGCTACTTATCTATCTCATGGAGCTTACCGTTCAGGTAACTAATTACGTCTGTCTCCTAGGTGGACATCCACATCATGACCCAGCCTCCATCGGGGGAGTGGATATATTTTGCCACCGAGCTGACCAATAACAGCGGCCGCGTCTCCTATGTCATCCCTGAAAGCAAGCGCCTTGGTATTGGGGTCTACCCTGTCAAGATGGTCGTCAGGTAGGGCTGTGTGGAGTCTCATCCTTCAACTTGGCGTCAACATGCATCTGTTGCTCTCTTGCTCCACTCGTTGGGCACGGAAGCTCCAGCCAGGGAAATTAAGGTTGTAAATAATTAATGCTGAAGGTCACCCTGCACAGGGGTCTATAAATACAGATTTAATAAGCAAGCAAAACCATAATTGTAAAGAAAATTAATAACAAATTGGAACCACCAGTTTTGCCAGTTCATCATGAACAAAAGTATTGTGACGCACTTCTTATTCACTGAATTCAAGTGTTTCATTCAGACCCATTGCCACAGGTGCATAAAATCAAGCATCTAGACATGCAGTCAGGTTTGCAAACATTTGTAAAAGAATGGGTTGTTCTGAAGAGCTCAGTGAATTCAAGCACGGTACTGTCGTAGGATGCCACCTTTGCAATAAATCAGTTTATGAAATTTCTTCTTTGCTAGATATTCCATGGTCAACTGTAAGTGGTATTATTGCAAAATAGAAGCATTTAGGAATAACAGAAACTCAGCCACAAAGTGGCAGACCACGTAAAGTAACAGAGTGGGGTCGCAGAATGCTGAGGTGTATAGTGTGTAAAAGTCACTAATGCCCTGTTTACTCAATAACTGCAGAGTTCCAAATTTCCTTTAGCATTAACTTCAGCATAAAAACTACACTGGGAGCTTCATGGAACGGGCTTCCATGGCTGAGCAGCTGCCTGCAAGCCTCACATCACCAAGTGCAATGTTAAGTGTCTGATGGAGTGGTGTAAAGTATTGCCATTGGACTGCAGTGCAAAAGTGTTCTGTGGAGTGACGAATCACACTTCTCTCTGATGGATGATTCTGAGTTTGGTGGTTGCCAGGAGAACGTTACCTGCCTGACTGCAATGTGCCAACTGTAAAGTTTGGTGGAGGAGGGATAATGGTATGGGGTTGTTTTTCAGGGGTTGGGCTTGGCACCTTAGTTCCAGTGAAAGAAACTCTATAATGCTTCAGCATAGCAAGACATTTTGGACAGTTCTATGCTTCCAACTTTGTGGGCACAGTTTGGGGAAGGCCCTTTTCTTTGCCAGCATGATTGTGCCCTAGTGTACAAAGCAAGGTCCATAAAGATTTGGTTGATTAAGTTTGGTGTGGAAGAACTTGACTGGCTTGCGTAGAGCCCTGACCTCAAACCCTGTCAGACATCTTTGGGATGAACTAGAATGGGGACTCCAAGCCAGGCCTTCATGACCAACATCAGTGCCTGACCTCACAGATGCTTTTCTGGATGAATGGGCAAAAATTCCCACAGACACACTAAATGGAAAGCCCTCCCAGAAGAGTGGCAGCTGTTATAGGTGGAAAGGGGGGGACCAACTCCATATGGATGCCTGTGGATTTATAATGGGATGTCATAAAAGTTCCTGTAGGTGCAATGGCCAGGTGTCCCAATACTTTTGTCACTATACTGTATGTCCCACATTTGCCACACAGTCTGTCCTTACTTCCCAGCGCAGTAAGTGCAGTAAATCTGGTAGATACTGGTGTGACACATTTGGCATTCCTTAGTTGTTTAGGTGCTTTCACAAGGACATGGGAAGTGAACTGTGGGGAAAAAAAATAGTTCATTCATCCTGGATTTTAAGGCTCTCATAAATTTTTCTTAGTTGCAATACAAAATTTACAGGCATCCTTGTCCTTGGTTTGTTTTTTATAACAAGAATTGGAATTTATAAATTGTTTCTAAATGCCTTGTTGGCAGTTTGATGGACAGTTGACAGAAAGAAAAGTGACACCTGTGACACATCGGCATATTGCCCATCCCTGTAGTGGCTTCAGCTCACACCAAACTAAATGTTTCAGGGGTGACCACACCTTCGCAGACAGCTACCTGACTGTGCTGCCACGCGGGACAGAGTTTGTGGTGTTCAGCATCGATGGCTCCTTCGCTGCCAGCGTGTCCATCATGGGCAGCGACCCCAAGGTGCGCGCCGGGGCGGTGGATGTCGTCAGGTAAGCTCCCCAACCCCTGACTGACCTACAGCTGATTTGTGTCGACACCAGCCAATTGCTCGTTGGGACAGAGATGTTGAGACCTTTTGGTGTGTCCCTCAGGCACTGGCAAGACCTGGGCTACTTCATCATCTACGTGACGGGTCGGCCCGACATGCAGAAGCAGCGTGTGGTGGCCTGGTTGGCCCAACACAACTTCCCGCATGGCATTGTGTCCTTCTGCGATGGCCTGGTGCACGACCCTCTAAGGCACAAAGCCAACTTTCTGAAGTCCCTAATCAGCGAGGTGAGTTGGTGGTCCAGGGGGCAGGAATGGGGCAGAGGTGGAAAGTTCAGGTCCAGCTGAGTGCTCTTTATACTCAACTTGCTGGTTGAAACACAATCTTGGTCTGGATTTGTAGTTTTCCACCTCTGGAATGGGCTATATTAGTATTTGGAAGATGGTAGTGACAAATTTCAAATGCGAATCTTCTTCTGAGTCTTGCTCTATACTCCAGCACTCTGTGTATTAGTCACTGTCAGCATGCTTCCCATGCATCCATCTTTAATAGCCAGGATACAGTTGGGGGTCAGTCCCAAGAAGCTCAGGGCACAAAAATGAAAAGCATACACTGTCACACACAGTCACGTGATGTAAGACACCACTTCAGCTAGACTGGAAAACCTGTGAAACTGAAACTGTTGACTACTGACTATGACAGAGGAAGTGAAACACCCTAAAAACTATTCCCTGTAGTCAGAGAGCTTTGAACACCAGTCAACATGACACTTGTGTCCTTCTTCTCAGGCTCACATGAAGATCTTTGCTGGGTATGGCTCCACCAAGGACATCTCCGTCTACTCCTCCATAGGCCTGCCCCCGTCTCAGATTTATATTGTCGGCCGTCCCACTAAGAAGATGCAACACCAGTGTCAGGTATCTGACTCCGTTCTGACTCCTGGCCTTACTTAAACTGTTCTGCTCCACCCTATTCCTGTTCTTAGTTAAATACTTTACAGTCTCACTTAATCTTCTTCATGTGTAAAGACTCTGGAAACCTTCTCAAGCACCATTACTGACTGGCTTCATTTGTAGCTTCAGTTTTTGGTATTTGATTGCATGTTGTGTTGATAACATCATTCTTCATGCTAAATGTCTGTGCCCTGCAGTTCATCACTGATGGCTATGCAGCTCACCTCTCCCAGCTGGAGTATAACCACCGCTCGCGCCCGGCCAAGACCAGCAGCGCCCGCATGGTTCTCCGCAAGGGCAGCTTTGGCCTTGGTGCCAACAGCGACTTCCTGCGTAAGCGAAACCACCTTCTGCGCACCATCTCCTCCCAGCCGACATCCGGGTCGGCTGGCGGGCCGACGCCAGGCGGCCACGGACGGCCCGAGCGCACACAGAGCCAGTCGGACAGCGAGCGGGAGCGCACTGAGCGTGCCCAGCGCAGCATGAGCATTGCCGCTGGCTGCTGGGGCCGCAGTGGCAGCACCAAGCAGGAGGCCGGGGCCCTGAGCCCCAAGTAGGGAGGGGGTGGGGGATAGAACAGAGAGGGAGACCGACGAACATGAGGCACAGAGGGAGGGGCGAAGGGGGATCTGGGGGCAGCCGTCTCACACCCTTACACCTGGGGTCAAAGGACAGCAGAGTGGATAGGTCGAGAGCGATTAAAAAAACAAAACAAAAAAAAAAAAAACAATGATTAAAAATCCACATGGTGCTATTAAACCATCCAAGCAAAGGCGTGAAGCATCAGCAAACCTGAAATAGCGAGAGCCTGGGAAGAGAAACCTAACACCGGAAAGTAGGAGTGAGCCTCAGGTTTAAGGGCAACCGACGCTCAACCAGTGAGAGCGTGGAGAATCACCGAGAGTTTGGCAGGAGGTGGGGGGTGCAGGTGGGAGAACAGAGCGGCATTTTGGTGTGAGCCCCCCCCCCCCGCCCCCCAGTATCTACTATCCCTTCCTCCTTGCTGTAGTGTGACTGAGGAAGTTTAGCAATTAAACAAGAAACTCTAAAAAAAACATGTACAGTGGATGCCTGATGTATGTAGGGACAGTTGAGTCGAGTTAAGCTGTTTGCAGATGTGGCTTTTGCTTTAAGATTTGTAGATAAAAAATGACACTTTGTAATAAGGCAACAATCCCTTTATCTTGCCGATCTACATGCAATACCTCCCGGGAAAAGTCTTCATCAGTCAAGATCTGAATCCAGTAGTGGTTTTTCATGGCGGGTTTGCAGCAGTGTGGCCTGGCCCAGTGGATTGGGGGTCTATGGCAGCTGCATGTTTATAGCATGAAGATCTTTGTAAACCTCATGATTGACAGCCACTAGCGCCACCCCATCCCTGTGCCCCACTTTCCTGACCCCGCCTCCATGGGCCACGCATTTTTCGACCGCCATTCCTCAGATATGTGGGTGCCATTCTTCAGCTGGGGAAAGGTGTCGGGGTTTTCTCACAGATCTTGACTGCAAAAACCCAACTAAGGTTTTTTTGGGGTGGGGGGGTGGTGTGAGCAACGCAAACGACCCTCTGTCCCACAGACTCAGGTCTCCAGCAGGTGGTCTTGAGGACAAAAGTCAAAGGCAGCACGCTCCAGCGTCTTCGGGGCAGGCCAGCGGCTCAGAAAAGATGGGCTACTCTGGGTGCTCAGCCTCACGGGGCTGTGCTTCTGGGTGACACTCATGCGCCCCCCTGTTGGACAAACCAGGGAATTACACTATTATCAACAGCTGAACTGAAAACAATTCAGTGGCCAAACTCACATTCAAGAAGCTGTAGAAGCTCAACTGTATAACCTCATTGTTTTTTTGCACTAAGTTTATAGTGGAGAATCTTGTTACCATTTCATGTTGCTACATATTGATATCTTGTAGTGCATGACCGCTATTATTTACTACCTATACAGGTTGTCTGCTTCTGTGTGTATTTCTTCCCTAGCAGGATTGGACAGATACCTTATTAGGAAATAGATGTATGTATACCAAGTGGATCAGGCTGAATCCAACATTTCCTATTTAATGTACAGGAACTTAAGCTTCGAATGCTTATTTTGCTCTATTAAGGCAAAAGACTTGCTTGTACAGTTTGGATAACGAAGGCTTGTATAATATATAACAGAACCAGCTTAATTTTTACCCCTAGGTCCATGACTTAACCTTAGCGCACTCAGTGCAGAACAGTGACAGGGATATATGCAAAGTCCTTACAGATAATCCGAGCAAAGAGCGATTCGAGTTGTAAGGGTATATTCTAGCATAATCATGGATGATAACAGAAAATAAGGTTTGTGGTCATTTGCTTTGCACAGTATTATCATTTACACTCATGCATACACTGGAAGGATCTTATTGGGTGGTTTTAGAATATTTGACATTAGAGCCTCATAGCATCCATGTGGAAATTTCGGATACAGCCTTTCACTTCGTCTTCACCGTGATGGTGGTATGGAGGTGCATGGAGCCACATGAAGTAGTTTAAACTGCAGACTCTTTGCAGTTGATTAAACATAAACATAGTGTAGATAGTGTAAAGATTATGTAAATGTCACGAAAAGTAGGAATATACAGCTGAGAAGTATTTATTTATGCAGATTTATAAGGTTATGGATCCTTCAGGTTTATTATATTTAAAGATGTAGCTTTTTTTCTTGTTTCAGATGTGTACAAGATTGTTTTTATGGACCAATGATAATCTTTGTCTGCGCTTAAACAAATGAATATTCCAGTCACCATAGCGACGCCACTGCGCAGAGCATCACGGCACTGACAATCAGTCTCTCATACTCGCTACCCCTCTGTTCGCCCCGCGCATGCCAGCGAAGGTCAGCAGTGGCAGATCGTACCTACGTGGGTGCCGGACGGTGGGGGGGCAGCGTCAGTCTGATAGCTGCATGGCCTTCCGGCATGTGGAGAATGACGCAACTCATTCCCAGCATGCCTCCAGGAACTGTTTCGCACAAAAGGGTCCTTTACGTTTTAACGATACCCAGCACAAAACTGTACATTTATAAAATACAGCCATCCTGCTTGCATGACCTTACCTGTTGGGTTTGTCTTTTGTAGAAATTTTATACCTGAAAGGTGTAACAGGCCAGTACACTATGAATTCAGCAGAGCCCAAACACAAAGAAAGGTGACAGGATCAAGAGGAGTTCTTTGCAATGCACCTTCAATCATCATTTTTCCTTTTACAGTCTTTCCATCCCCTATTCATGTCAGATTTTAAGCTCTTTCCTAAAATTTCTGCCTTCATCAGATTTCCTCTCCCTCACAAAGTTACCTTTAAAAGGATATTTCCAACTGAAATGTCAGTGCTGATCCTTTCATTTATCAGTGTAGAATGAGAGCTGACAATATTCATCACTGAGAAAACATGGAGGGTAGAAATGATCCATCCCCCATGACTACTTATCAAGTGCAGGGTGTCAGTGGGCATGGAGCATAAGCCAGGCAGCACAGGGCACGAGGCAGCCGACACCCACACGCATTATGGGTAGAGTATGCAAACGCAGCCTCTTCAAAAAGTTGGCAGAAGCTGGAATAACATGGGAATAGCATGCAAACTCAGCCAGAGCCAGGAGGCCCAGTCCTTAAGGTCTGAGGCGGCCACCCAGACAGCATTCTCCACATCAGCCCTTGTCGCATATCTGCCGTTCATCTATTACTCAATTTATAGGCCATAATAATTATACATTGTTTTCATTGGAGAACCACCTCCCTTAATTCTGGTTTCTGATCATTTCATTCTTGGTGCTAAGAAAAGACAGAATGGCCACCAACTACTGGCCATGTCACGCAATCCCAGAACATGAGATTTGAAAAAATCCAAATCACTTCCCAGATTCATTTTTTGATGTGGATTCTTACAACAGAAATCACATGGTCATGGTCAAGAGTGTGGATCACCTACTGCAGGTTGTTTCAGCTGTGAAAATGCAGTATTGATGGGAGTTTGGCTTTGACAGTGTTTGGTGGAGTAGCATTTCATGCTTTTCCAACACCACTATCTCTACTGGGGGAAATGGGATTGGAAGTCCAACAGGAAGTCCATCACAGCTCTAGAACATCAAACCAGCTCAGAAACACTTGTTAACACCCAGCTGACATCAATGTTTACTATTATCCCAAAATACAGTACACAAATTTTCTAAAAAAAAAAAAATTAAAATTAAAAAATCACAGAAATATTTTTCAGAATTTTCTATTTACCTGTAGGCAAATGGCTTCAGAGTATTTTTCTTGCTAATTTCACAGGTGATACAAATTCAAACTTAGTAGTAATGTAATATTTATATACGAAAAGTCACAGGTTCATCAAACAGGTCTCGACTTCATTGTGACTGTGATTCACAGTTTACTAAATCATGAAAAAAGTGTATATTTCGTCCAATAACAAATATGTACTGTCTTGGAAATATTCCTGGATCTTTCTGCACACCCAGTCCATTGAAATGTCTTTTTAGAATCCAAAAGTTCCAGAGTTCAAATTTTTCACGCTGGTTTGGATTTCCCTTGAAAGAATGATGAGATTAAGAATGGCTTGTTTATTGGTAATTTACAGGGAAGTTTTTACAGGCAAAAAATCAGTGTAACACAAAAAATTAATTACACGTCCAAAATGACGGGTCTGCTGCTTTTAAAGCGATTGTAATGTCCCATGATTATTAAAAAAGTGTAACGGTAATGATTTACTCGGCTGAGCTAGTGTGTAATCACTTCCCACATTCATTTTTTTCCTCTTTCCTGGCTGTTAGTGCAAACGTTTCAAAAACTGGTAGTGCTCTGTGTACAATTACGTCGTAGACAATGTGGATTCTAAAGAAAATTGGACAGCTATTTCATTCTTTCGTGTTTTATGTACAGTGTATAAATAAATATTAAGAAATGACAGATAACCCTGAAATCTGGGCTGTTTCTTTCTTACGGGAAACACCATCTACTCTAAAATATAGAGGCTTTTTTTAAACTGGTTTGGAAAATATAAAAATGTAAGTATTTAAATATTCAAATATGTCTGTTAGACCATCTGCTCATCTAAAGTTATCATGGGAAGAACTGCTTGCATTACTTGCACCCATTCAGCTTCCATAACTTATCCAGTACAGTGTTATGGTGGCCTGGCTTCCTGGGACTGGGCATATCTTGCACAGGATGTCAGTTCAATCAAAATCACTTGTTTTTTTGGAGAAGACCTACATGGACAGCAGGACACACACACTGCATGCACAAAACCTTGGACATGTGTGACCATGCTGCCCAACAATGCTAACTTTTGAAAACGACGCACTGACTGCAACACAACCAGGACTAACTCAGCTGAATATGGAAATGACCACCTAAAAGCCCAAGACCATCAAAAATTAAATTTTTGTAGCGTGGACCAGCCTACAGGTGGAGCTGCAGGCACACCGCTGCTCCTTGTCCATGGAGGGTCTGGCCTTCTGCTGGCAGGCTGCTCTAACGGTTGATCCCCAGCCTCCTCTGGAAGGCACTGCCATCACCCTTAGTGGCCTGCTGTGAATGCAGAAGACGACAGGAATGAAAGGGTGGCCCCAACCTCCCCAGGGAAGGGTGTGGCCAACCAACAAATCAGGCTGCCTCATACCTTATTTATTTCTTTGTGCTTATCTCGGCTGACGATTTCCTCCAGGATCTCCCCTTCGCCTCTCACAAGCCTGCGTGCAAGAGAGAGAAACAAGCTTGCTGTGAAACTCTTCACATATTCACTGTATTTATGTACATTAAAACCATGTTCAGAATATAAATCCAGTCAGCTGATCAATTATCCAGAATTAACACTATGGTTGAATACAGCAATTCACTAGTGCCTCCTACCTGGTACGTCCAGTTTCGGGGTCCACCACCCTGCGAATAACACTCTGCTGAGCCTCCCACTCCTCTTTGGTGAGGGGCCGTTTTGTGGAGAGCCGTGCCTTCTGTTCGTCAGTCATGACTGTGGACACATGCAGGTTTGCCTGTAATCACTCTGCAACTGGCTCCAACCCACCTCATTCAAAGCTACACTGCAAGATTTATTTTGCTAAAATAAGCAATTCTTAGCTGCACCCATCATTAAGAACCTCAGAAAAAATGCATGCTTGCGTTTGGCAATCTCTCATGCAAGGCGAAACAAAACCCAACTCCTATTTCATCCAAAATTTAACCTCCTAGTATGAGCAAAAGCAGCATTTAGGAAGGTACACGGTTTTTATGCACGTTTAACTGCGTCTGACTGCTGCTTTTAACAACCTACGTTTCACTCCATTGGTATATTTAGCCTTGCTGGTGTTTGAGATGATGCTGACCCTGCTGGCAGTTTGAAGGAAAGCCTCACCTGGTCCATGTTCCACTGGGCCCTCAGTCTGCCACATCTCCAGGGAGCATGACAGCTTATTGGTGGGCGTCTGGGGATCAGGGGGCAGCGAAGGTGTGTCCTTCCCTGATAACTTCCTCAGCTTTTTCATCTTCTTCTTCTGCTTCTTCCTTTCCTTTCTTTCTTTTTTTTTCTCCCGGGCCTTCATCTTCTTAAGCTTCCTCTTCCTCTTCTTCTTTCTGGTTTCTTCATCACTGGAGTCAGATGATGATGATGATGAAGAGGAGTCTGATGAAGAGGTTGAAGAGCTCCTCCTCCTCGCCTGTTTCTTATCCCGCTTCTTTTCTGCAGATAAAGGCAGCCATAAGTCACCAGGTCATTATAGGCGCTTACCACACTTTCTTCCAGAGCCAGAACTAGGAACTTTTGTCACGTTCATACCGCAGGAACTCTGCACAACTGTAGTTCCTCAGAAGCAGTTCCAGAACCCTTGTTTAGTCCCTACTCCAGACTAGGTGCTTTTCGTTCAAACACAAACTCCGGGGAGGCACTTACACGACAGCTTACTGATTGGTTGACCATGCTTATTTAGCATAAAGGTCCCAGTTCCTGTGGTGTGGTGTGAAAGCGATACACGCAAGTGACTGGGAGCTATAGAAGGTATCGGTCACGATGGCCCAGGGACTTGTAACCTGGGACCAGGTTCCACAACTTTGGTGCGAAAGCGCCTTATGACCAAAATTTTGGCTTAACTTTAACTGGTGTATGTAAATTCCCTATAGTGTATGTCTACATGAGTCAAAATTTTACCCGACAAAAGATGATCTCGCACCTTCTGAACAGGACCATCCTGTTATAGGCTCCAGGTTCATATTACACCAGATGAGCTGTTATAAAAGGTGGATGGGGGACAATTCATATTTTTTAAAAATGCTAAACTGAGAAGGTAAACTGTAAAAGCAATTCTCCAAAGATGTTTTTAAGACTCAAGCAAACATCCTAGTTAAAATATGAGCAATTTTTAACATGTATTACCATTGCCAGGAACAGGTAGAAATTACCTAACCACATTTTATAATTATATAATATAAAAATGAAAATTAAAGCATTCAAATTCAAACAGTGAAGTTACCAGCGAACTTTAGAGAATTATCTTACTGCTGTAATTTTAAGCCCAATCCAGAGAAAAGCTCCACACTCAGAGTGTACCCCACACATTTGCTGGACCAATTTCAGACAGAGACTGAGTGGATTAAAACTGACTTCAAGGCACTTTTTTTTTTTTTGAGCAAGTTTGTGAAAGATTGCTATGTGAGAATGAGGTGACCTTGGCTCTTGCTGGAGGAATGGGATCGTTTCTTTTGTCGGTCTAAACTGTGGCTTCTGCTGGATGAAGAGGAGGAGGACGAGGAAGAAGAGGAGCTTCTCCGTCTTTTCTTCTCTCGTTTGGTTTCTCTCCCCTCTCTGCTCTTGTCCCTTCCAGTCGGCTTTGCTGGTGACCTGCTACGCCCCATTGCTGACTTCAAGGCAATCTGGTAGGGGCATCGAACATTCGCATTATTTTTTTCCCCCAAAAAGCCTCTTAACTTTACAGAAAATCGGTTAGATCACATCCGCATTACTGCAATATCATAATACAACTTACTTGATTGCAACTAAGAAACAGAATGATCGACTGCCAAACCAATTTAGAGTAACTGGTGCATTTCACAAATTACAGATTAGTTTCTGCTTTTTCACATAATTCGTTCAGCACCACGTCGTCTTTACGTCCAAACAAAACCACTGAAACCTAAGTGAAAACACAAATAAGACATGACACTTACTCGTGGTACAGGTAAAGGTCAGCTATGTAAAGTCATCGGGAAAAACAATATTCTTAAAGGCAGCAAAGCGTGTTGGATGAAATGACCAACTACTCCCGCACATCCACACAGAACAGCTAGTCTGCTATCCAACCTAACGAGCAAATATGAACGAAGAAAAAAGAAATTAAATAATTAGACATTCACTGATTACACGTGGCTGCAAATGTAATGTGGTCGCTGATAATTATATAAAACTAAAATACCACCGAACCTGCGACAACAGCAAGTATCGCCCCGCTGCGCGACGAGCTTATTGTACTACGGAAGCCGGAAGTGTCGCCGTGAATATCCTCCGGCTACGACGTGGACTCTCAGTAAAGTATTTCCATATACCTGAATGTCTTCATGTGGAAACAAATATGAATGGAATGGATGGAATTATATTATTTATTATTTTGACAAGAGTATCAATTTCCTCATTTCGAAGGACATTATTGTATTGTTTTACCACAGTAATTCAGTGATTTTTCCATATTTAAAAGACATTTAATGTAGAAAATGGCAGACTATCCTTGTGGAGCAAAATATCTGAATGGAATATAAAGAGATAAAAAAAATATACAATTAGTTATAAGTTAGTTACTGGCGACATTGCCTTGAAGCACATACCAAACTAAACCTGCCAAACCTATTTGCAGAAAATTTTGATTTTGAGCATTTAGGCCTTTGAAATTGGGAAGGTGGTTCTTAGGCAGTCCAGTCTGTTCTGACTCTGTTGTGTTTCCTCCTTTTAGGCTCCTTGTCCTCCATTTTAAGCCATAGTGCTCCTTTTGTGCACACTGGAGTCCTTTTTAAGAGCCATGCAGGTCGTCACCCTATTCCTAAGCCTGTTGACTTCCATTTGATTGCCAGGTGTTTAGGGTTGTTGGTCATTTTGTCCCCTTAACCTTGTTGTGTGGTGATGCTATGAGCAAATAGCCTGTACCCTTGGCTCACTGGCTCTCTGTGCTTGTAGCTTGGACATCCCACAGGTAGAACAGCATTATTGTTAACACTAGTCATTTAGGGATGGTGAGGTAAGTTCTGAGAGTTAAGTGTAGACTTCCACAAAGGGATTCAGTTGTTTGTTTATATATTGGGTTGTGGACCTCTGCTGATGCCAACGTTGATGACTGCAGCGCCCTCCTTGATATTGTATATACAGATGCTCCTCTACTTACAAACATTCAACTTACGAACTTTCAGACATACGAACAAAGGGGACTGTTAGTCCAAATTGTGTTCATTGCGCTCCCATTTCCTGTCCGCAGCATCAATTTTTTTTCAGCACGCCAATTCCGCCTAGTACGACTTCTGGCCACTACTCCCGCCGCACAGCAGCGTAGCGTCCTACAACCAGCATCCTAGTTCTTTGTACTTGCGTATACCCTTAAAATGATGTTGAATAACGACTTATGAACATTTCAAATTACGAACAGCCGTTCGGAACATATCTCATTCGTAAGTGACTAGTTAGACTCCAAATTATAGGCTAATGAGATTGAAATGGCTCTTGGTTGGATGGTCAGGTTCTGTGCATGTGGTGGTAAATGACCCGTAACAAAAAAAAAGCACAAAGAAAGGCCATGCTTGATTATTTTCATTCATGATATCTAAATATTGGTCTATATTAAACAAAGCATTTAACCAAAGCTACAGATCAGATGCATAAAAAAATTATTCAAGCAATTAGGCAAAAACTATGGTTAAATTAATCAGATTAGCAGTTAAGATGCAGCTTTCATCCAATGTCTAGGTCAACTTAGAGGTTCTGTTTGGTTTAATTTATGAAAAGGATCGATCTTGTCTCACTTTTTAAAAAATACACACAGCTCACCAATAAATTCTGTTTTATTAAACTGTATGTAAATAGTTTGTTCAGCTCTGTAAAGAAAGCTTTTTTGTTTACTGGTATACACATGTCTTAGTGAGTTTTAGAAACCCCTTCCTTGAGTTTGGGGAGGGCGGGGACTATAGACGGAACAACACACACCAGAATATGCATGAAGTGGAAAACCTCTGTTTAAATCTCTAACGCACATATTAATACCAACTTTAAATTGTTTGGCATAATGTCAAGTATTCCTTGCATGTCTCACCTAGCATGCATCACCCTTGACACCCACAATCCTCTGAATCACCGTTTCCATGGTTACCCCACTTCCAACGGAGTAAGGACCTGTGGTAAGGGTCCTGAGAAAGACTGTGAGTTTCAAAAAAAAGTGCATCTACATACAGGCTGTGCATCCCCATTTCGCTTCTGCTACTTGTACATTAAAACACTGAAGAATAAATACATGTGAGCACCGCAACAGCTGAAGGACAAAATAAATATTTCACCAGCGTGAACAGGCTGTGTAACAGCTGACAACTAAAAGTAACAAAAGGCTGGATGGTGGAGTGTGTAATGACTTTGATGAGGTACACAGGCGTCCCGCGTCCCAAGCTGCTCAGGGCACCAAGCTTTGGAATGTGTTTTTTATTCTCGTCTTTTTTCCTGTGCAAGGCGTGGTTCTGTTATGAGGAAGCCATCATATGGATTCGCTCTGGGGGGGTCAGGAGAAGGTTCTTAGCTGCCTTGATAGTGTTCTTCATGAGCATGGCTACAGTCATGGGCCCCACCCCTCCGGGCACCGGTGTGATATAGCTGGCCTTCTTGCGCACTCCTGGTAAGCAGAGATAACAGAGTTAGTTTGGACTGGGGGGGGGAGATACAAGATAGACAGTGGCAATACATTTATTTTTGAGTAAAATTAAACCGTTAACATTATTCACCCAGAATACCATCAGTGTCCCTCACCTTCAAAGTCAACGTCCCCTACTAGTTTGTTTTTGCCCGTTAGGGGGTCGTGTACTCTGTTGATGCCAACGTCGATGACTGCTGCACCCTCTTTGATCATGTCTGCTGTGATGAGGTTGGGAATCCCTAAACGAAAGAGGTAAACAAACAGTCAAATATTTTAAGAAAAACGCAAAGGGGAACAAAAGAAGAAAAACAACGATCTGCTGTCTCATACCCGCAGCCGCGACGACAATATCAGCGATCTGGGTGTGCTGTCGAAGCTGCTCTTTGGGAGTATAACGGTGCGAGATGGTGACCGTAGCGTCACCTGGCCAACATTGAAAAGAAAAAGAAGAAGAAAAAAAAGAGTAAAGCCTTAAAGGTCAAAGGTCACTGTGTTCTTCAACAGAAGCCAATAAACACCGTCCCCAATTTCATAAAATTCTACACCATCAATTATCAATTTTTAGTACAAGAATTCTTTCCTGCCCTGCTTGGTTCCATCTGCTAAACAAAGAAGGGGGCTCCCCAGATCCCAGCCCCCCCACCTAACACCCCGCTTACCTCCAGGCCTCTCGTGACGGCCGTCTGTGTGCAGCAACATAGCAATGGGCATGCCCACGTTTTTGGAGCGGCCTGCAACAACGACATTCTTCCCCAGCGTGGGAATACCTGGAACGGGGGAGGAAGGGAGAGAGACCAGGTGTCAGGATCGTCAGGCACCTGGAAGCGTCTGCTCAGGGCAGGCACCGGCACGTCCTCCACCCAAGCACTCACCAGTTCGCTTGATGATCTCCCACACACCCCAGGGTGTGGCGGGAAGCATGGTGGACTGGTCCAGGCACATGCGGCCTACATTGACTACGTGGAAGCCGTCCACGTCTTTCTCGGGGGATACGGTGTTGCACACACGCCGCTCATCAATGTGCTCTGACAGGGGCAGATGGAGAGTAATCAACTTTGGTCATTTATTCACTTATTTCCTTGTTTATTTAGCTGCTTAAATAGCATATAGGTCTTTGAGTAGCTAGGTGGGAAAATAGGCTACAGGTTTGGCCAGTGTAACGTTTTTAGGTCCTTATCTGCAAAGGGTCTGGTTGTTGCATCCTTTGGCAACATTACAGAAGTATTTATGAAGTGTTTCTCAACTCGGTCCTTGGAGACACCCAGATGATCCACATGGTCCATCAGTTCACTCCCAGCCAAACAGTCCATGTGAATTGTCTAGGGGCCCCCGTGGACCGGTTTGAGAAACATCAATGGACCCGAATGCAGGCCATTATTTGCACCAACCTGGCAGTGGCAGCTGGACGAGCAGGCCGTCAACTCTGTGGTCGGTGTTGAGTTTGTGGATCAGCTCCATAAGCTCTTCCTCACAGATGAAGGAGGGCTTCAAGATGGTCTCACTGCTGATTCCTGGGGGTGGGAATGAAAGAGAGACACATTAACAAGAGTCTTAACAAGACTTCGAGAAAAAATGATATGGATTGTTTGTGTGTGTTTATGGGAAAAATTCCCATTACAATCTTAAAAAATAAATTAATAAAAAATTGGCTAGGCTTCATTGGCATAAAGTGTATTAGTTACTTTTGCCAATGTTTTGAGCTGTGCCAATCAGACCAACATAGCTAGCTTCTCTTGCTAATTAGCTTTCCCACAGGGGGGAATACAACCCTTTTAGGTTCATTAATTCCTATAGAACAAAAGATTTCTTGTTCAGCTTGCTCAAATGTTCTTATGTTATTATTTGACTAATCATTCCGCTCATTTGGTAACATAAATTAATACATTCCAAACATTTTATTAGTTATTAAAATGTCCAGAGTTAGTTGGGAAAGAGGGAGATTAAGAATTCTAATTATTTTCAAAGTAGAAGAATCTTATGATGCAAAAAAAAAATTGCATTGGTTGATTTCAATGGAAGTAACGGTTGGAAAACATTAATGGTGACATTTACGCGATCTGGCAGGAGGTGAAGATCTGCATCTTTCTAATATATTATATATAAATAATATTATGTTTTATCTCAAGGTTCCACCTCAATGCACTTTGCTTTTTTAAGTCAGTCAAGTAAAGCTGGTTTGAGGCAATATGAATTTGGCCGTCCCAGTAACAAAAAAATTCCAGGAATTGATACATATAAGAACATAAGAACATAAACATAAGAACATAAGAACATAAGAACTATACAAACGAGAGGAGGCCATTCGGCCCATCGAGCTCGCTTGGGGAGAACTTAACTAATAGCTCAGAGTTGTTAAAATCTTATCTAGCTCTGATTTAAAGGATCTGATTTAATTCAGATTGTAGATTTAGATACTCTTGCTTTATTATGTCATCATCAGTTATTTTCCATCTCTGGAACAAAGCCCTTTTCCTCCTTACTTTATACTTTATGTCCCTATTAAACCACCTAGGTTGCAATTTCCTAGATTTATTCTTGCTAGAAACAGGTATGAAGTCCTCTTGTACTTGCAATAATGTGCTTTTAAAAAATTCCCATGCCTCTTCAACAGTTTTGTTATTTAACTCCATCCAGTTCACGGTTTCTAGTTTTAATCTCATACAATTGAAGTTAGCCTTCCTAACATTATATATTTTTGATTTGGACTTTGCTCTTCGGGCACTAAACTTAACCTCAAATTTAACCATGTTATGATCGCTACTGTCAAGTGGTTCTAAAACATCTAATTTACCAATCCTGTCCTGGTTATTAGACAAAACAAGATCAAGAATGGCATCTCCCCTGGTAGGGGTGTTAACAAACTGAGTAAAAAAACAATCCTGTACTAATTCCACCATCTCAAGTTCATTTTCAGAAGAGCCAGCAACAATGTCCCACTGTATCCCCGGTAGATTAAAATCACCCATAACTACCACATCATTTTTATTGCTCATAATCCTAATATCACTGTATAACAATCTGCTTTCCTCAGCAGCTACATTGGGTGCTCTGTAACAAACACCGACAATTAGGCTATTTGAGTTTGTAGCATCTAATTTTACCCATATAGCTTCCGTACTTTTACTTATATCAGTAAGCTCCCTTGCCTGCAAGATTTCCTTTACATATACTGCAACACCACCTCCCTTCTTACCTATACGGTCTTTACGGAACAATGTGTAACCATCCATATTATATTCTTGTCCATCCTTATCACTCAACCACGTTTCAGTTATTGCTATAATATCATAAGAGTCCGATGAGATAAGAGCCTCTAAATCATGAATTTTATTCCTAATACTCCTGGCGTTTAAATACAGACAACAAAGGGTAGGCTTATTACAGTGCCTACTTATAATATGATTTTTTTGGGCTTTCCGTTTCCCCCCAGTTACATACTTAACTAACCTCCCTGCCCCCCCAGTCCCTAGTTTAAACATTCCTCAACTACTCTACAAATACGCCTTCCCAGTACACTGGTTCCCCTCCGGTTCAGATGCAACCCATCCGGCTTGAACAGGTCCCACCTGTTCCAGAAGGTCCTCCAGTGCCCCATAAACCTAAACCCCTCTTTCCTACACCATCCTTTTAGCCACGCATTTAATCTCCTTATCTCAGCTAACTTAGCCTCACTTGCGCGTGGCACGGGGAGTATTTCGGAAAATACCACCATGGACGTTCTGCTTCTAAGCTTATTGGCGACTTCTATAAATTTATCCTGCAGAACAGCCCTTCTACCCTTGCCTATGTCGTTGGTGCCAACATGCACCACGACAACTGGATCCACCCCAGCTGGGGCCAAAAGCTTGTCCACACGATCTGGAAGGTCTCCTACCTGGGCACCAGGCAGGCAAGACACCGTACGGGACCCTCTATCACGCGTGCACACATAACTGTCTACTCCCCTAATAATTGAATCCCCCACTACCACAACCTCCCTCTTTCTGGGGGGAGGGGGCTCCTCAGTGCCCAAGGGCCCACCTGCTTCCCCAGTCCCTTCCGGCTCTAAAGCTGGAAGCACCTGAAACCTGTTAGACACAGACACCTCAGGTGATGCCGCCTCTGTAACGTGTGTACGCCTTTTCCTGCGTCTACGACCTACGGTCACCCAGCTCTCTCGACCTCTCTGCTCTTCATTCTCCCTCCCCCCCGTTAGTGGCGTACACACCGTCTCCCTAAACGGCGTATCAACTAGCTCATCTAACTCACTGTTGCATTGGATGCGAGCCAGTTGCTCCTCAAGGTCGCGAACCTTGACCATGAGTGAGTCCACTAGCTTACATCGCTCGCAGATGAAGTCCGACTGGACACTAACGTCCAGAAGGGCAAACATCTTGCAAACGCAACACTGAGCTGGCCCCATAATTAACTAACTCACTATGACCCCGTACTCCCAGCCCAGTAAATTTATATAGTGTATTTAACTATAAAGATTAATTTGCGTAACAATAAATGCAGTAAAGTGCTGAGTACAGTAAAATAAGTTATTACTTGTGTTAAAACGGAACTTAATTATTATTTTATTAAAAATTTTAAACCTGATAAACTTACTACTACTTACCAGAAGAACTTCTGCCTGAACCAAGTATGAACTAAAAACAAGGCGAAATCGAAGTTGCTCTTGGGAGGTCGAAAAACCACAAAAACCCCCTCACAGCAGGCTACTGCCGGAGCGGGAAAAAAGTGGAAAATGTCCTCCCGGCCCCGACTGGCGACCGAGCAAAGCTCAGGAGCAACTGTCCTTTTCCGACGCTTGGTAGCGATACCGACGTTAGATGTTATTAGTTATAATCGCCCCGCGGGTGTTCGTTACGGAGTTTAAACGCGGACAGAAAAACGCCGCGCACGCGACACCCGCAGCTCTCCGTCGGTAATAATCGCGCTGTTGATTAACAGACAGGACAGACAAGCACTCACGCTGACCGAAATAAGAACAATAAATAGAAATAAACAGCCACCCACGTAAACAGGTAAAGCACACAAACACTCAAAACACTCCAAAAAAACAATCCCAAACAATCGCTGCAGCTCAACACCACTCTCTCGCAGCAATCCCAGCAATCCTCGCAGCAATCCCAGCAAGAACATAAGAACTATACAAACGAGAGGAGGCCATTCGGCCCATCGAGCTCGCTTGGGGAGAACTTAACTAATAGCTCAGAGTTGTTAAAATCTTATCTAGCTCTGATTTAAAGGAACCCAAGGATTCAGCTTGCACTACGTTATCAGGAAGACTATTCCATACTCTGACTACACGCTGTGTAAAGAAGTGCTTCCTTAAATCCAGTTTGAAATGTTCTCCCGCTAATTTCCACCTATGGCCACGAGTTCTTGTATTTGAACTAATGCTGAAGTAACTATTCGGTTGAACAGCATCCAAACCTGTTAGAATCTTATAGACCTGGATCATGTCCCCCCTCAGTCTCCTTTGCTTGAGGCTGAACAGATTTAGCTCAAATAACCTTTCCTCGTATGACATTCCTCTAAGACCAGGAATCATTCTTGTGGCCCTACGCTGCACCTTTTCTAAGGCCGCTATGTCCTTTTTAAGATATGGTGACCAAACCTGTACACAATATTCTAGGTGAGGTCTCACCAAGGAATTGTATAATCTTAGCATTACCTCCCTTGACTTAAACTCCACACACCTGGAGATGTACCCCAACATCCTATTGGCCTTTTTTATTGCTTCCCCACACTGGCGAGAATGAGACATGGAAGCATCAACATACACACCAAGGTCTTTCTCATAATCAGCTACCTTTATTTCAGTAGGTCCCATAAAATACCTGTACTTTATATTTCTGCTCCCTACATGGAGTACCTTACATTTGTCTATGTTAAATTTCATCTGCCAGGTGTCAGCCCAGTCACTAATTAAATTAAGATCCCGCTGTAGCTGCTGAGCCGCTAGTTCAGTATCTGCTACACCACCCACCTTGGTATCATCTGCAAATTTCACCAGTTTACTGTATATATTGGTGTCTATATCATTTATGTAAATTAGGAACAAAAGTGGTCCTAAAATTGAACCCTGCGGTACCCCACTATGAACGCAGGCCCACTGTGACATCGAGCCTCTTATAACTACTCGCTGCTTCCTATCCGTTAACCAGTTATCAATCCAAGTCGCTACAGTTCCTAAAATACCTGTCGCTTTGAGTTTAAGTGAGAGCCTCTTGTGGGGAACAACATCAAAAGCCTTTTGGAAATCTAAATAGATGACATCATAGGCCTTCTTATCATCAACTTCCTGAGTAGCTTCCTCAAAAAACTCCAACAGATTTGTTAAACAGGATCTACCTCTCCTAAATCCATGCTGGCTATCCCTCAAAATGTTATTTGAGTCCAGGTAATCTACCATTTTCTCTTTGATTATAGCCTCCATAACTTTACCAGTTATACAAGTTAGACTGATTGGCCTATAGTTTGACAAATTACTTCTATCCCCTTTTTTGAAAATGGGCGTTATGTTGGCATGCTTCCAATCAGAAGGTACCACACCTTCAGATAAGGATTTTTGAAACAGTACCCCCAGCGTGATTTCGTAACACTTTCTAGTAAAAGTAAACAAACAAATATACATGATGATTTTTTTTAACAAAGACATTCCCATCATATTTGTTCTCAGATATCATACACTGGCTTAAAGTAGGTTGATGCGCTATGTGCTTAATTAACCCCCCATAACATAATCATAATCAAAAGAGATATCAGATCAGCAGAATGTGCGGGAACTCCATACCGACATCTGCGGCGGCCCGGGTCTTGTTGAGGACGTAGGAGTGGCTTGCTGGATTGTCGCCCACCAGGATCACGCTCAGATGGGGTCGTCGGTTGCCAGAGGAGACCCACTGTTCGACATCGAGGCGGGCCTCCTCCCGGATCTGCTTGGCTAGCTTCCTGCCAGATATCACCACCGCCTCCTGCCTGTATGAGGGGGGGGGGCGTGGCTCACAGTCACTCTCCTACGTTTTGGTAATTGGCACGAAACGATACCATACATGGGCAAAAACCGAATCACGAATCTGATGGAAGTCTAAAGTATATCACTGACAGGCCTGTGTGATGGTCAGGATCTTCACACACTTCTAAACTTAAAGCCAACAGGGTCCCACGCGAAAATTAAATCAATTGAGTTGGATGGTCACACTGGAGAATGTGGTGGCAAGTCAATTAAATCAGCTGAAACTGCAGCCGAATGCTAAGACATGGGTAATTTAAGCCATGTGCACCCTTGTTTGGGGTTAAACGTCCTCGTGACCATGAAACCATTCAGCTGCAAGCTAGGGCGTGTGGGGCAGCTGCAGAGCTGACGGCCAAGTGCAATCAGGTGTCGATTCTGACCACGAATAGAGGCCGGGGAGTTCACAGTATACAGAGCAGCTAAATATAGTGTTACCCATCACTTAACAGCCTGACCTAAGTAGGTAACAGGAGGCCTGAGAGATAAAATGCGGAAAAACCACAGCTCCAGGGTCCTGACGCCATTAACATCACCATAGCAACGGGATACGCCTCTTTAGTGGGGTAATGTGGCAAATGGCAAGTCGCTCATGGTTCCACTGCCAGTTGCAATTGCTGTAAACTGTGCAGTTATTCAGCATGGAGCAGTTGTCTGCTGGTCGGGGTGAATTACTGACCTAACAGCAATATTGGAGGTCATTTCATTTTTCATATCTTAGATACACAATTCTTCAAATTTACACCCTATTGTGTCAGCAACTGGTTCATGGTATAGTGAAAAGTGCAACCAAATAGCTCCATTTACAAAAAAATAAGAACATTAATAATACTCACTACCTTTGGTTAGAGCAGACATAATGATACAATACCCTGCTTAGATGTTGAATTTAACCATAATTTTTTCACTTTTTTCTCCATCCGTACTATGTAATGTAAAAATAACCATCTGTATTTAGTTCGTTATAACCCTATGCATCCACAAGCATTCCTCCGCACTATAAGTTAAAGCGGTGTCAATCCGTACTTTTCCACGTTGTTTCTATTTTAATGAGCAGCGAATTACATGAGGCGCTAGACATTTGTACAGGCCGTTAAACATATTCCTAATTTATGAGGGTCGATTAGCACTACTGAAGAACAAATATCCAAAAAACAGGGCAGGGTGAAGGAGTAAAGTCACAATGCCTTTCAGACGACAGCGGTGCGGGAAACTCCATATTATGAATGGAAACCTCAAACGCAGCAGAGGCGACCCGCACCACGCAAGGCTCTCCATTGATTTCATCATCCGCGACCCGAATATAGCGTGCTGGCTGAAGGGGGCGCAGTGCGCGAACCCCCAACACAAATGCATTTAACGTTACATAATATTATACGGGATGAATGCTGACACAAGCGGACGTTTCGGTTCTCGTTCATTCAGAATTCTTTCATTCACAACACGATCGGGCTGGCTAATCAGCTACAAGCAAGACATACATCGCGTCTCGGATCGTTAAAACTAGTGATGAAGCAGATTCGTAAGTGCTCACCTTAACACGGACAAATGAAAGCTGCATACTTGCTGTCGCGATTTCTGGCAGAACTTCCTCAGCGCTCTTACCGTGGCCATTATCTTCGCTTAGATTAATTGGAAATAAAGGTAAGACGGCCGGTTGCGAGAAATTCCTACCGGCAAGCTCAGAGGAAGGAAAAGAAGAAGTGCGCCGGCTCACCCGGCGCCGCTTAGAACGTATCTCAAATTACGTGCCTGGTCCCACCCACGACACACAGGGACCACCCTCTTTCCGCGGCCGCTCGCCGTCCGGGTAGCTAGAGGAGGCGTTTCGGGGACCTGAACTCGTGGTGTTAAGTTTTATAGCTGTACGATTTAACATATGCAGTTTATTTATACGTGCGGCAACTGCCTCACTAGCAAATTTAGTATATCAAGATATCGAAATGCTAAAATTAGATCGTAATTAAAGCAAGTGTGAAAAAAAAATCACATTTGGTATATTATTGTTTTACATATGCTGTACACGGTCATTTCCTTCCTATAGACCCCACATATTTTATGCATATTGGTGTGGGCTGCAAACCATTGTTTATTATCTTTTGAATGTCAGTTAAACCAAAACGTATATTTTCAGTATCAGTATAATCAATTTGTTTTCCGTTAAAGAGAGAACAGGACATACCTTTCACACAGTAAAAGCTATTTAAAATTACTAATCAGATATGGAAGGCTATCAGGATTGTTTTAATATGCATTAGCAATATTCATTCATTCAGTTAGTAATCACTGATCATCGGTTGCTTAAGCCTTACAGTAGACAGGTGACTGCGTGTACTATTGGCTTAATTAGTGGCTAGATTACTAGACTCTTTTAAAAATATGTATTTATATAGTGAACACTTTTACCCAGAGTGATGTATAACTGAGAATGCAGTGTCAGCCGGTCCCTGGAGTAATTGGGGTTATAGTCCTTCCTAAAGGGCACAGTAGTAAAATCAAATGCCAACCGTGGGATTTGAACCAGCAACCTTCCAATAAATGTCAAGCTTGCACTGACAAGCGTTTTAATAACAAATTACTAATTGTAGATGTGGAGATCTGTTTTGTTATATTGTTATGTCTCATTAACCATTTACTCACATGGCTGTTATACTGTATTCCCTTACATTATTTCTTGTGATAGTCCATTTCAGCCTGTCAGCAGCCATACCACCTGCGGTTCAGAGCAAGTAAGCCATCTGAAGCTAAGTAGGTTTGGGGCCTACCTAGTACTTGGATGGGAGATCAACTATAAAAGTGGGCTGCTGCTGGAAGAGGTGTTGGTGTGGCCAACAGGGAAGACTGCCCTTTGGTCAGTGTAGACCCCAGTGCATTGATGGGGACACTGTGCTGTAAAAATGGTGCCGTCCACCAGATGGGAATGTAAAACAAAGGTCCTGACGGTCTGAGGTCATAAGAGATCCCTGGGCATCCTTTGGAAGAGTAGGGGTGGTACCCCAATGTCCTGGCTAAATTAGCCTCTGTGACCCTTTCGAATCTGGCCTCCATATCATCCTCTATATCTATCTGGTGAATTCTCTCCTACCACTTTAGCTACTGTGTGGTGAGTCTACTGGTGCAGAATGGCTGCTGTTGCATCAAGCAGGTGGGTGCTGCACTGTGGTTGTGGCTGAACAGACTCCCCATTGGTTCTGTAAAGCACTTTGGGTTTCTTGAAAAATGCTATATACATGTGGTATTCATTCATTGAGTGTGCACTATAAACCCCTCCCCATATGGGATGTCTGATACTTTGATGGACTTCCCAGCTCAGATGACTTGGATATTCTGCATTTGATTTCCCTGCAGTCTCACAATAGCTTGCCTTTCGTTTGCTGTACGTAGCTGCCCCCTCTCTAACAACTATGTCTGGCGTAGTATTCATTATATCCATAATCCTACTATTATGCAGAGTCAATGCATTTAACTCTGTGCATCTAATGTTTTAATGATCAGATAAATCTTCCAGCCTTTTATCCGGATCAGGGCTGTGGGGGACCTGGAGCTTATCCCTGGAAGCATAGGTAATAAAGCTGGGGTACACCCTGGGTATAGTACCAATCCATTGCAGGGCATGTACATACACCATGGGCAATTCCTGACAGAACACCGGAACGGCTAAAACTTTTTTATTTCGAGTCGTGCCATCCAAATTCCGCTGGATCTCTTTATCCGACGATATGGCGATTAAAGCATGTGTTTCCTCGTTTGTCCATCCTTCCGTTTTACTTTTTTACATTTTTTTTTTTTTACTGCTTCTTTTTTTTTTTGTAAGTCCCACCGAAGTACCCCAGCTGGTTTGACACTTTCGGTACTCGAACTTTCGGTACTGGTACTCGACCGGAAGTCATTGGAAAAGCGAAAGTACAGAAAGTACCGTACTTTGTGCGGTGGAAAAGCGCCCTTAGAGATGCCAAATATAGACTAACTGTATGTCACTGGACCGCTGGAGGACCGCTTTTCTGTGGTGAAAACATATAACCCCACACAGTACAGTTGGAATTCAGACCCCCGTCCTTGAAGGTGTGAGGCTTCGGTGCTAAATATTGAGCCACCACGCTAATCTCAGCTCTGCGTTTGTCTTGGAAATATTTGGAAGCTCGAAAATTATGTATAAACACAAAGCAGACACCACTTCAGAAAACGTTATGTCTCTTGTATAATACGGATGCAATGCTTAATTCCGCATTTTCTGCAGTATGAAGCATTTGGAAGAGAATTTAAAAAAAAAACACTTCATGACTAATTTTCTCCGAATCATAAACAGGAAAGCACCACCACCGTAGCATCTCTTCGACGTGCCCAATTCCATAACAACACCGGTGTCTCTGACGTCCCCGAAGCACAGGTCCGAATTCGGGCAAGCGGCAGCGGGCGTAAACTCTCGCGATAGCATGAGAAGTGTGACGCGCTCGCGGCGACTCGGGTCGGTGAACGTCCGTGGCAAGCCGTTGTTCCGAAAGTTAAGGATAAGTTCGCCTTTTCCGGAGTTACCCGCAGACGGCTTCGGTGCTCCGTGATTTTAGCTTGCCAGTTGTTGTCACCGCGTACTTTTGTTGGATTATTTTTTGTGGTTTTTGCTCAAATTTAGTTACCAACGATGAGCTTCCTATTGTAAGTACTGTCGAAACGGCAAGGCGAAAAAGAAAACTCTCTTCCTTCCTGCCGTAGCGTCCTTTCTTATTTATTTATTTAAGTTAAAAACAACGTCTATCTGGAAGATTATTTGTTGACAGCGGATTGCCCCCTTCCCCTAGCACGCCGTGTCGTGGTGTGTCGCTGTATTGTTATAATCCAGTCGTTCCCTAGCTAGAACTAAAAAGCTGTTTTGCTTATTCTCACCGCCTGTAAAAGTTGTCCGATGAAAAAAGTTGATTTCCCAGCCGCCGTCGCGGTCTTTCAGATATCATGTGTCGGTTAAAGGTGCTCTGTGATGGGTATAATAACCAGCCTTTTAAAGTGTCATTTGGTCGCGGTAATGCTATACACATTAGCCGCCTCCGCTAGCCGTCCGCCGCCGTAGTTTTAAAACAAGCGCATCTGCTGCTGACGCACATAAGCCTGGATATATATATATTCGCATTAGTGTTGTTGTGGTGATGAGGAAATGTCTGCACAATATCCTTTTGAGACCCTAAAGCTCTCCGGTTTGAAGCTGAAGGAGTGTGGTTGAATAATGTCCTGGTAGCCATCCCTTGATTTAAAAATAGTTTTCTTATTCAAAACCGGTCAGTCACTTTCCATCTCACTGTACTGGTGTATTACATGCACGCCTTTTGTACAGAAAAAAATATTTTAATTGCTTGCCAAGAAAGTTGCTATGGGCAAGATGATGCGATGTTTCTTCCTCTTTATACTATTAGAAATTAAGTCCATGTGAGTCACACGTGAGAGTACTTCGCTTGAGTTTAATTTTGCAGTTATGTCTGTTTTGTTTACGCGTTGATAATGAGAAGACTGGAGTATATACAAATGAGCCTGCTTCATACACTTTGGGTCGGTCCGTTGTATGCGTTTAATTTCATTAGAACATGTCTTCAGTTTAAGGATTATCAGTTCACATTCTCTGTAAATGTTCATGTGTAATACCGCATAATTTCACTGACAATGACCCTCAAGGCAAAATAGAATAAGAGTATATATGGTGTAATTTTTTGGGTAAAGTCCACCATGAGCTGCCTTTAACAGAAAGTTGCGAACAACTCATTATGTCTGATAGTAATTTAATTTAAAAAGAAAAAAAAAAACAGAAGTCAATAAAAGCTCGGAAGAATCTTTTTCGATTTTGTGTTGTTAATTTTTCAGACTGTCCCCAGGTCTTCCATGTGTGATGTAATCTGAGAAAATGTGAGCTGCAGATGCATTAATTTTGTACTTCCAGCAGACCAGATCATTAAATACCACTAAGATCAAACTTTAATATCACACCCGTGTCTCCCCTGGGAATCTTTCCCACAAAAAGTGGCAGCCGCTCGTCGAAGACCTTCAAACCCAAGAAGAACATTCCTGAAGGCTCCCACCAATATGAGCTTCTAAAGCATGCTGAGGCCACGTTGGGCAGTGGGAACCTCCGCCAAGCAGTCATGTTACCTGAGGGGGAGGACCTTAATGAGTGGATTGCTGTGAACAGTGAGTCTGGGGGCTGGTGGCTAGGAAATGGATGCTGCCTTGTTGTGTACATATTTATAAATGCATAGGCTTCCACCTAAACGACAGAATAATAATAGTAGTAGTAATAAATGCAAGCACAGAACAACAGGTGTAAGGTTGCATCTGCCTTCTAATTTTGTTTTATTCTTACATTTTGAATCCTGGGGGCTTGTTTTCCTGTGCTTTTTCAGCTGTAGACTTCTTCAACCAGATCAACATGCTGTATGGCACCATCACAGAGTTCTGCACCGAGAGCAGCTGTGCCGTGATGTCCGCCGGGCCCCGGTGGGAGTGCAGGCTTGGGCAGTGGGCCCTGGCCTCTAAGCCCAGTTTGTCTGCGTGACTATAATAAACCCTCTTTCTGCCACAGCAACATCTCATTTCAGGATGAGCTTTTGACTGTGTTTTAGATTGTGTGTCTAACTTCCTTGTGGAACTTGGTTACTCTTTGTAAAACATGGTTTTGATTATTTATTTCTGTCCCGTATCTTTTGATATTTTCCCTACCTTCCAGTCTGGTACAGCCCTTACTCCCTCTCTGGCCCCTTTTCCTTTCCCCCCCAGGCTATTTTAGTCCTCTGACCCAGAGGCAGTGGCTTGTACTGACTTCCTGTTTATTATTAGTTTATTTTTCTTCTTCCTTTTTCTGTGCGCATGTGTGAATCTTATGCATTTCTTAAAATTAGCTTTGGTCAGCTAAACAGTAACTATGCATATTCGCCCACAGACTATTACAACCTCATATCTTTTTGGGTGTGCCAGACAAGCTAGAACCAGCATTAGAAAACTGCATTGAGGAAATGGTGTTTAGGCCCACCCACTGATTGAAAAATGATTGGAAAATGAAACGTGAATACCGGTTTTGTTTCATGCAAAATATGTGCCACATATATTGCTAGTCTAAAAAATAATGCTATCTTTTTCTTTTGTTCAACATCTGTTTGTATGTTTTCTTAGGTACATACAGTATATTCCGTGTATACAGTGTGACATAAATATTATGGTAATAGAGTTAAGTTCTTTAGTCCAGGAGTGTAAAATTGCAGTTGACACATGCACAGCCCAGCAGATTTGTTATAGGTGCCCTTTAAATTTGTGATTAGTCATTTTCTTCTGAAACGCCAGGAGCAATATATTGTTACTTTCCAATTAGAGCACCTTCTAAAGATGAAGTCTAAAGGAAACTTATCAGACCTTGCAGCCCTTAAAAACTGGAGTTCTTCCAACTCTGACAAGCTCTTTGTGTCGTCATCTGCCAGGTATGAGTATCACTGGGCTGATGGCACGAATATTAAGAAACCTATTAAGTGTTCTGCCCCAAAGTACATCGACTACCTCATGTCCTGGGTGCAGGATCAGCTGGATGACGAGACTCTCTTCCCATCCAAGATTGGTTAGTATATGGTAGAGCTGCTTCTCAGTAAAAGTCATTGAAAGTTACTGTGTAATCCTTCAGTGTTTCTGCCTCATGCCCTTCCTCCATAGCCTGTTATGGATGTTTGTTTTCTGTTCATTTGCTGATTGTCTGTCATGGGCTCTTCCTTTCCAGGTGTTCCTTTCCCCAAGAACTTCATGTCTGTGGCCAAAACCATCCTGAAGCGCCTCTTTCGGGTCTATGCTCACATCTACCACCAGCACTTTGACTCCGTCATTCAGCTTCAGGAGGAAGCCCACCTGAACACCTCCTTCAAACATTTCATCTTCTTTGTGCAGGTGAGATGGATGAACAAATGGGTACATATAGCACAAACTTGTTTTCTGTGATTTACTCTTCCAGTGCTGGGATGTGGTTGCGTGCCTTATATCCTCTGTACCCAACAAAACTAAACATGTATACCTTTATGACTACAGAGTAAATAAAATGTATATTCATGTAGCTCCTGATAATGTTCTCTTGATGCAACAAAGGGACCTGAATGATGGTGATTGTTCTTTTGTTAACATGGGAGGAACATGGATGTATAACTCAGCACGTTAGGGATCTGTGCCCATGTCTGGAAGGCTGTGGGTTCAAATCCCAGCTGAGTAATCATATCACCATTGGACCCTTGAGCAAGGTGTTTAACCCCAATTGCTCCAGCGACACTGTCTGGCCCTGCTTTGCTCTCTGTTGCTTTTGGACAAAGGTTTCTGGCAAATAAATGTACGTGATCCCTGATGATATCTCTATATTTCTGTAGGAGTTCAACCTGATTGACCGGCGAGAGTTGGCTCCCCTACAGGACCTGATAGAGAAGCTGGGTTCTAAGGACAGATAGACCTTCTCACTCAGCCTAAGCAACTTTTTCTCTCACTCTCGTTGCCTCAGAAAAGCCAGATAATCTCACTTTTTTGCCCCTTTCCATTCGGCCTCTGGTTGAGCAATCTATCCTTATTCCTAAATGCACATAACTCCATATCCCCTTGCCTGTTTTTACAACAGCATCTGTCTGTATCAACCTCATATCTAATGAATTTCTTGGACAATCCAGACAATCCAGCACATTTAATTTTTTTGAGTCGGCAAAATTCTTTTCAGGAGTTTTGGAGAGTGATTTCCCCCCTTTTTAGAATTGTATTTCATATCAAGATTTTAGTACATGAAATTCTTTAAATTGTCATATATATATATATATATATATATATATATATATATATATATATATATATATATATATATATATATATATAATATAGAAAAGCAAATGTATAATTTTTGTAAGAGCTACATATTAAGGAACTACTTTTTTGTCATTGTGGACCAATATGTGTTATAACTGAAACCAGCAATGTCAATACCTTGGCAAAGAAGTATCTAAAATATAAATATCCACAATTTTTATAAAGGTTGGCAAGAGATTGTAAACTGGAAAATATTAGCTCTGAGACGTTATCTTTTTAGTAGACTGCAAAGCATTGCAAAGATTGATTTGAAATAAAATGAAAATCAGTTTACATAACATGTTGCCACCTAAATTCTCAGGACATTTTACTTGAGACCTTTGGAGTTTTTACTAACAATCATAGCAGGGACGTTTCAAATTTTTAAAGCTTAAATTACCATTCAGTGTCAGTATAATGACACTCTATGGTACATCATTTGAATATTACAGACTTTCCAGGCCTTTTTCACCTGTAGCATCTTTTTATCTTCATGTAAAATGGTTTCTGTCTCTTCTGGTTTTTATCCATTATATATTTCCTTTTGGCAAGACATTTATATTTTAATATTTTTTATTATTTCAGAAGTTACTGTTGGAGCTCAGAACTTTTTATTTGTATGTTGATCAGTAGTTTTGAGTGACTTTATATTCTCGTTTTTTTGTTTTGTTCTCTTCAATTTTACATTATCCAGGTAATGATTTGATTTTTTTTTTTTTTTAGGCAAAATACTTTTTGCTTTCAAATTCTGTTGCTTAGTTGGTCAGTATACTTAAATCACAGAATTTCATAATATAATTTTGATTCAAGGGCACCATTCCCTCCCCCCCCCTCTTGACATAGATAGCCATTGACCTGGTATGTGCTTTCATGTTCTCTCATAAATGTGAACCTCACACTTGGTATTGAAACAGTGAAGACAAACTGCATTTTCGCGCCACAGGCAGGAAAATGGCTGGGACAGTATATGCCTTGATGGGAAGGAAACTCTACGCCGAACAACAATGTACCAGAAAACTGATTAAAGTTTGAATTTTTGTGTTTGATTAAACTTTATTTTTAGCGTAGTTGAAGGTTACTTTCACATTTAATCCTATTTCCCTTTGCTTTTTTGCATTTGATTTTAATTGTTTTATATATCATCAAATTAAACACAATGAGGCCTATAATTTTTAATGCATCATGCAGATAGACATTTTCGTAATTAGCTGGTCTATTGCTATAATTTCTTTTACCGTTGGTTTATATATTTTTAGTATATTACCTGTACATATCTGTGCCTTTGCAAAAATGTCTATATTGTGGAAAAAATAGCTGGATGAATTTTAAATAAACGTGACAGACCTGCTTATGGAAGTTTTTTGTTTCATTTATTGCATGTAAATTTAAAAAAACTTAAGTGGAATTATTTTACATTTGACCAAGTTGTACATAATATGACATGTCGATAGATCACCATTTTTATGAAATAGTTTATGAAAGTCAGATACAGGAATTTCTCATGATTATCAAAAGAAAATTACCCAAGTCTGAGATCAGGTGGACAGAAAACATAAAATATGGTACTGTAGATTGCGGACGGATGCAATGCAAGAACAGGATTACAATGCCTCCTTTCCGTGTTTCGGGTAGTTATTCAGAATGTCAGTTCGAATTTTCGTTTTGCTAACCGTAACCATTATTTAATCTGAACTCCAGACTGTTGCTATGGGAGCAACACACAGCTCGTGCCTACTCCTGACCCGGAAGTGAATCTGGTATCTGGCGGAAGACCCAGATTAAGGCATGCTGTAAACAAACCTAGTAAAAAATCAGTCCGGTTAGTATCCTGCAGTCAAACTATTACAAAGTGAAGTGGCTAGAAAAAGAAAGCTAATTTAATGTCGCTTCTCTTTTAAAACAACACGAGTAGGGTCCAGCTATCAGTTTGCTATGTTGAAATGTTACACACATCATTCAGTTAATGGGGCTTCATCATTGAACTGCTGTCATAGGGAAACTGGTACAGCCGCCTGATGAGGACTATGCCTCGTGTCGTTTATGGGGCCCTTGGACGGAATTGTGTGGCTTTCAGTCCGATCACATTCCATAGAAATACATCATGGATATTATCCCCTTTGTTCTGCCATATAGACACAAAGAAAGTGTGGATCAGTAGACGCGATCTTGTACCCAGCCGAGGTATATATTCGGAAAATGCGGTCAAACAGATGCGTAAACGTGTTCTTTCCACGGATGAGAAGTATGGGAATGCAGGACAGCAAATGCATGAAGTTAACCGGATTAAGAGGGTTTCAATAGAAGGAAACATTGGTAAGTCATCAGCTCTCCTTCAATCAAGAGCCACTGTGGGCTTTATGGAATCAGAGTGCTTTGTTATTAAGATGTAAATTTAATCCGTTGCAAAAGAACAGTATGCTATACATCATTACCTGCGGTACCTTTTGTCTGCGTGAATAACAGCGGTAGGGAAATCAACGTTTGCGAAGCTTCTTCGGTCTGCGAGTAAAGACTGGGAGGTCGTACCCGAGCCGGTCACCAAGTGGCAGAAAGTGGACACGTCCCAGGTGTGGACATGCGTCTTTGGAATAATGCTTGGCCAATTAACTGCCAGGAGGCCACCAAAGAGTAATTAAACGTCGTAGCCTAGCGTAGACTCAATTTCCTTACGCAGTGTGCTTCTTTATGTGGCTAATTCTCTTCTCAGCAATCCGCGAGCAACCTTCTGGATATGATGTACAAAGACCCGCAGCGCTGGGCTTACACTTTCCAGACCTTCTCATGTATGACTCGCCTGCGTACGCAGCTGCAGCTGCCTCCCCAGCGCCTACTCCGCGCACGCGCCACGCCTGTGCAGGTGTTTGAGCGTTCCGTCTACAGTGACAGGTAAAGATCACCATACCAAACTTAATTAATTTTGGGGGGCGCTATTTTTACTAACTTGCAGTGTATTTAATTTCCCTGCCCTTTTGCCACTTTTTGTTGTATACAGGTACATATTTGCACTCAACATGGTCCATCTGGGCTGTATCAGCTCTGTGGAGTGGGCTGTCTACCAAGACTGGCACTCGTTTCTGGTCGAGCAGTTTGGCCGGCGCTTGGAGTTGGAGGGAATCATTTATTTGAAGGCACCACCAGAGGTTCTTGTCCACCCCAACCTGTTTTTTTAATTTACTAAAATGTAAACTAACTGTTTCATAAAAATGACAGAATCGTTCACTTGAGTACTAAATTTTGGCAGCTGCAAGGAGTTCGAAAGTGGTTCATTTTGAGATCCTTAAGTGAACAGATCTCTGTGATTGTAGGTACACCACTGACAGCATTTAGCAGTAGTTATTACATTCTTAGGAATAGTACAAGGTGCTGATGGTAGACAGCAGTTGAAAGTTTTCCTGAGCATTAATCATTGGCTTTGTTCTCTTAAACTTGTTTCCCATGATGCTTCACTGCTGCCCACAGCTACATCTTACAGTTCCAGTTCCTGGGGTTGCTCTGGAAACAGAGTTCCAAAGTTTACATGCAGTCTCATACTGTAAACAGTCCTTTACCTTGTGAATGTAACATGGATATAAGCAAAACCTTGATTATAGAATATTTAGAGTTCACTAGGTAGTGTGTGAACAAGTTGCATTATTAACTTATGAGCAGGCTTTTGCATTGGAGGTTGCTAAGGAGGCTTGGTGTGTGTTTGTCATACAGATATGCCACAAGCGCCTGGGAAGGCGAGGCCGGGATGAGGAGAAGGGGGTGGAGTTGGCCTATCTGGAGAGGCTGCACACTCAGCATGAGAACTGGCTGGTACACAGGAGCACAGAGTAAGGGCCATTTCGCATGCTGGATGCTCACGCAAACACATTAAACATAAATACAAACATACTATTCATTCACAGGAATGCATACAAGCATTTCAATTATTGAGTGAATATAGTTGCATATCTAAGTATAAAAATAGATGTGAAATGACTCTAGATGCATTTACTTCATGATATATCCGATCAGTAGTTTTGACTGACAAATTACAATATAAACTTTAAAGTGATTTTTTTTATTAACCTGCTGAGTACTGAGGTATGAAAACAGCCACTTGGATACAGTCAGAAACACAGCCTAAAAAGCAGCTAGTTATTATAAATATGTAGGGCAATTATTTTCAAATTTTGAGTTTTCTATTGCGTTCCTTTAATTCTCTCATGTAGTTTAATGATCACTCCCAGTCCTTTTATTTCAAGATGTCCATTTAATTGCTAAGCTGTCATGTGTGACATCCCATACTGCTTATTGCAAAATGATTTAAGGTGAATTCTGAGAAGCTGTACTAGAAATTTGCATTATGTAGCAAATCAGTTTCATTTTTTTCCTTTTTGGTTGTAGACTGCACTTTGAGCAGCTGAAACGAGTGCCTGTACTTGTGTTGGATGCGAGTGTTGAGTTTGCCGAGGACTCGGACGTGCAGAAAGAGTTTATCATGCAGGTAACTGTCAACCAGTCTTAATTAAAAGCAGCTGCCCTACCATGTCGTTCAAATCCGCGCCACACGAGGGCGCCATTGTTCTTTGAAGGTTTTTGACTCTGCTCACCGTTCTTTATATACTTCTGTCCTCCACAGGTCACGAACTTCTTTAATTCCATTTGAAGGAGCCTTTGGTACAACGAGGGAAACAAGTATTGGAACAGTAAGCGACTGGTGGATACTGTGATGTCACTAAAAATGATATATATTAATGGTTCATACGCACAGATACATATTGCACAGATCCGGTATGTTGAAATTTTAATTCACAGACTTGAAGAGAAGAGCGTTACAAGATCTTTGGGAGCCAAAACTTAGTCTTTTTTTCACTAGCTCTCGTTTTCAAGGAGTAGTTTAATCTGTACGCCCTGTTACGCCGGTCTGTATTTTTTAAAAACGGTATTCTGAAAAACAGCACGACGTAAATTAAATCTAATTACACTAATTCACGTTCATGCTGCCATACGGATTTAAATATATGCATTGTATCTATAAGAAACTCATCCTTCCAGATTCATGTAATGTTTCCAGACCTGTTTCCTGTTACTTGTCATATTTCGTCTTTTTCATAAATTCAATAAACACCACACTTTACATATATTTTACGTATAGTATAGTATGGTCAATTTTACTTGCCCCGGGTGTGAAGGCGATTTGTTTTTGTTAATGTTGTTTTAATACACATTAATTTGGTTCGAACAGCAGGACACGAGAAAATTATTATTTCTCATTCGTGATTTTATAAGTTCATGGCTGATGGAATATTAGTAGGAAAAAAATGAATGAATAATTCTGTCTTCGTTTTATTTTTACTTTATTATATTTTTATTAAAACGAAAGCTCGGATGCGTGCAAATTAAATTTCTGTTGAGAGTTTTCGTGTTGTTTGCCAGTCTGCATTAGATGCGTTCGATCTGAATTGAATGATGCATTTAACATGTTTGAATGTTACGTTTAGATTCAAAGCAAATCATAAGTATGAAGAAGCCAAACCGCGTATAAAGCAATACTTAGTGTCCCGCTTACGAGAAAACTAACATCACCAGTGTCTTACACGAACTGTGACATTTAACACTCACCCTTTTCCGTTTTAAGATGAAATAATGGGAGATGCATGCTGCAGTGTCAGTTTGAATTTGTCCGAAAGAAAACCCTAAAATTAAGAATGAAAATACCCTTTTTTTAACTTTCTTGCTGCTTTGTTTTATCTTTAATCATTTAAAATGATTTAAACATGTAATTTAGGTCAATTCAATGCTGACCGTAGCATAGTTGTATGAGTTTGAATTTATTAATCTTAAAAGAAGTTGACCGTTTGAAGTTTTGTTTTGAGAATTTAATACTCATTGGAAATTAAGATTGTACAGTTATGAAGATGATGGGTTTCGGGGATTAAATTATGTTTAACGACGAAATTAAAGACGAAAATGGTAATTGGTGTTAAGACAAATTGATTGATCTATTGTCAGATCAGTGTCTTCAGAACTTCATAGCTTTCGAATTATCAAAATGTTAGTAAATATCATGTTTAAGCCTTTGATATCTTAACACGCATTTGTATATCAAACAGTACAAACGGATTTTGTATTATTGTCCCAATTCATTCATGCACTTCAAGTAACTGAATTGACGAGACTATATGACATTATGTGCGCTTGGTGGCAGCGCATCATGTAGATGCGAACCGTAGGCTGTGTTAACACAAACATATTAATACGATCATTTTAAAAAGTACAGGCCAACAGAAACATACTGCCTTTAGAAATAAAGAAAATGCTCATATAGTTTGATTCTTGAAATTAATGGCTCATTAATATCGAAATGTTGGCTCTGTTTTTGCTGGTGATTAGTGATGAAACACCAAACAGCAAGTGCAAACTGTTTTTTGTCGAAGATCGAAGTCCCTATAAATATATATTTTTAATTCATTCCCAATCAAGACGTGATGTTCACATTTAATTGTTTCGTCTCGAAATGCATTGTGTTGGGTCCAGATTTCATTTTATTTTGACCTCCCCTTATAAAGGGGCGTATACGTATTCGAGAAAGTAGTAACTAGTTTTTTACACCTTTTACTCTACGTCTTAAAACTGAACCAAACAATTACAAGTAATTAAGTACGCGTGCGTAGATCCTTTCTCTAGTCCGCCCCCATTTACTGATTTGTTTGACTAATATCACTGTCAAGGTGGCTTGTCAAAGGGGTCTCCAATATACAGCACAAAGGGATTTGGGTCTTCATACGTCATGAATATAAAAGCCTGGAGAGTTTCGAGAGACAATGAACTTGACAGATCTAACATTTTGTCCCACTTTGGAGGGGCACTACGGAGCACTTCAAAGCCCCGTGGATGACAGAGGTCATCAAAGGGCAGCTGTGCACTATAAATGCTCTTACTCGGGGGACAGGGCACTCGCAGCCTCAGTCTAAGCTAGACAGGCAAGGAGTAGGACGCTGAATACCCTTTTCTGCCTCTCGACTTTACGTTCTCTCTTGACGGTATTTGTTCACAAGCTGCATAAGCGGAATTACAAATAGCCGTAGACATGGGCACCTTCATACTCGCTGTTCTCGTCGCATCCTGGACCAGCGTCGGGGCTTCGGAGTCAGTTTCGCATCCCGGCTCCCTGGGACTCAGTGAGACATTATATCTGGACTCCTACGACCCCAAGCGCTCCTCTTTGACTCCGGGATCCGCTTTTGGATATACAAGCTCCCGGTACCACCCCAGCAGGTACCCGTTGTACATGATGCAGCTGTACCGCACCTTCAAGGCTGGGGATACGACGGCTGTCAGCTTCGTCAGCAGCAGCGGCGCAGACAACCCGGACTCCGTCCTAAGTCTGATAGCGAAAGGTAAGTCCAATTTTCAAAATATTTGCAAAAAAATTCTCTCTACCTGTGTGTGTGTATATATATATAGACACACACACACACACACACACACACACACACACACACACAGGTAGAGAGAATTTTTTTTGCATTTTTTTACGCATCAGCTTGAAGGGTGAATTACATTTTAATGACATGCGTAAGGGGTTTATCGGACTATAATCTTTAGTCAACTACCGCATCTGTGTTTATCGGTAACTCCTGTTTTATCACCCGGGCTTGTCACGATGCTTATTCGACTTTAAAGGGGCTTTCTGTTTTATGTGAGTGGACTGTGTGTATTGGCAGGCTCCCAGACGTCTGTTACAAATGTGACCGCGCTGGAGGTTCAATACACAATTCTTTCCACCTCTAAATTTCTTTTCCCTGCGCCGCCGCAGCGTTTTGACGTTCGCTTTGTTCCCGCAGTAGCTCTGCTGAACACGAATTACTTTTACTGCGCTGTTTCTGCGGCTTTTAATTGTGTCGACGAAACCTACTCTTGCCGTGTCTGTCAAATTTTCACGATTTTTGCTTTATGGCTTATTATGGCATTCTCAAAGATTCCCACATTGCATGTGTTCTGATCTGCATTTGCTTTTCTCTGCTTCAGGTTGCCATCAGGTTGGTGACAAGTGGACCGTCACATTTGACATGTCCTCCATCTCCGCCAGTGACGATGTCCAGCTCTCTGAGCTGCGGATCCGACTGCCTGAGTTCAGCACCGCCAAGCATGCCACCGTGGACATCTATCACTCCCGAAGTCACCCCTGTTCCCCAGAGATGAAGCCTTGCCCTGAAGAGCGCCTCCTACTGGGAAGCTTCAACTCCTCTCCCAGCAGCATCAAGTCTTCCTGGAAGGTCTTCAATGTGACGGCGCTGCTCAGGTACTGGCTGCACCAGGGGGAATCCTCTCCTGGTCAGGTGGAGGCTGTGGAGGAGCCAGTGCCACAGGAGAACGAGGAACACCAGGAGGAGAAGGAGGATCCTGAGCACAGGCTGAGGCGCCCGACACAGAGGCGGGTCCAGCACCCAACTGCTGACCGGGTGATGATGGTGGTCTTCTCCAAGCACAGGAGAGAGCCACACGGCCAGCGCACCCCCACGCTCATCCGCACCGTAGAGCACTCCAAGTACGTGGGGCTGGACCGGGGCAGCCGGGACTCCCAGAACCGACGGCACAAGAGGAACCGCATGGAAAAGGAGCGGGTGCGAGCGGCAGGTGGCCCAGTGGTCACCCCACCCCCCGCGGAGACCAGCCAGCGCCCCCTGTGCCGGAAGGTGGACATGTGGGTGGACTTCGACCAGATTGGCTGGAACGAGTGGATCGTGTACCCCAAGCGTTACAATGCCTTCCGCTGCGAGGGTGAGTGCCCCACCCCAGTTGATGAGTCCTTCAAGCCGACCAACCACGCCTACATGCAGGTGAGACACAAATCTTATTTTTTAGAGCTTTAAGGACCTCATTTTCTTCACTTGGTTGACTGACTACTGCTTGAATATTAGTGTGGTTATCTCTCCATGTTCCATTTTTTATGCTGATTTTGCCTGTGTTGTTAAGTGCAGTGTTTCCCAATCCGGTTCTTGAGGACTCAGACAATCCACATTTTTGCTGGAAGGGAGTTTGGAGCCCTGCTGTGGGTCCCCGAGAACCGGACTTGGGAACACTGGTTTAGAGTGTCTTCACTGTGTGAATAACATCCTCTTGTCTCCCTTCTCTCTTGCAGAGCCTCCTGAAGCTCTATCACCCCGAGCGAGTGGCATGCCCGTCCTGCGTGCCCATCCGCCTCAGCCCGCTCTCCATGCTGTACTACGAGAATGAAGGCGTGGTCCTGCGTCACCATGAGGACATGATCGTGGAGGAGTGCGGTTGCCACTGACTGGGTGTGGCCTCCACCCCCCAATCCCATTGCCCCCCACCGTAAAGCAACTCCACAGTCACTTAAGCGGGTCACCAGTCAAAACTAAGAAGCTTACTGACAATCCCAGAGGTGCAAAACAAAACTTTATCCCTCAGGACTGGAACATACAAACATACCAAAGACCTTTGGTAGTTGGCACTCCTACCTTGTGTCCTGCAAGGTTATTATTTAAAGTTAACCTCCAGATGTGGGTAAATGCAAGTCACCCAAAGTAACTTTTTGATAGTTGTCATGACTGTGATAGCTCTTTATTTCTTCTGAAGTTTTGAAGGTTGACTTAAATCTTCGATCCTTATTTCACTCTTGTAATGTTAAATATTACAAGAATATATTTAAATATTTTGTGATTTTTTTTTCTTTGTTGTATAGAAATGTTTGTTGCATTGTTTTTCCATTCATAGTAAAAAAATATGTATTTTTAGAGTACTATGAAATTTCTGCTGAAATGTTCAGAGACAAGTTATACATTTTTGTACTTTCAATGCAACAGGAGAACTAAGGGAATCTAAAAATCATATGAATTTCATGAATAGTCCTTTTCGTAGGTCTTTGTTAAACAGGCTATATTAACACGTATGCTGATAATTCACAGTGTAATTAATTATATTTTTGTAAATGACATTGTAAAAAGAATATTAATAAAGCACAATATTTTATTGATTCAAAAGGTGTTACATTTTCATTCACTGTAAGTAGATGAGATCTGATTTCAAAAAAACAAATTTGGGAGAGTTGGAGGGGGTCAAATGAACACCACTGTGTTTTACCTTTTCAAGCTTTTTAATGCCATAATCTTACCAAAACAGCGTATTGTTACTTTACACTTACACACCTTTTCTGTCATCAAAAGTGTTAATGCAATATCCAGTAGCGTAGTGAGGTAGGACAGTCAGCACTTAAATGGAATGTTTTACAGTTCATTTCCCATTTGACTTCTGCTGTAATGCTTTTCAAAAGCTGGCAGAGGAAGGTGCTGACAGGATGGGTATTTTCATTGTACCATTCAACATAAATTACTCGCATAACACATTTGTTTAACATGCATTTAAATGATACATACAAATATCTGTATAGGTAGTGTGTAACATGTGCCTTTCTGCATTAAGGCGACGGCCAAGCAGATAATGAAATGGCACATTTCCATCCTTTGGGGCAGCAGGGAGGCAGCTGAGTGTGGATTTTGACGTTTAGGTTGGCAGCCATCCCCTGAAAAAGTGTTTATGGCCTCTGCGAGCAGCTGTCAAAGAGCCATTTACTCCCCCCCACCCCGGGCCATGTAACTGCATGGGAAGTCGTCAGCATCCTCGCAAAGTGCACAGCCACATGGTTTCCTATGCCGGGGGGGTTCAGACCCCAGGGCTGCAGGTTTCGGCGGGGGGGTGGGGGGCTAATGAGAGACAGAAAGAGGACTGCCGGAGGGGAGGGGAGGGGGGGGGCATCAGGAAGAGGTGGGCAGGAGAGTGGTAACAAGGTCCCTAATAAGGGGATAGACGGGATGTCCTGGGGTGGGGGTGGGGGGGGCTAACATTACGATGCCAAGAGGCTACTGTGTGCATGCGAGGGGCTCCTTCAAAGTGGCCCCCAAAAGTCACACTTCCCCATGTTCACTGCTGCACACCTCCCTGGAAAAGAGGACACGCTTGGTGCCCCTACTTTGTCAAAGCTTCCTTTCTGCGACCTGACCCCCCCACCCCCCACCAAAATCATTTTAGTTTCAATTGCCCTAAGGGGCCTTTCATCCAAAGGATCCCTGCATATTTTAATGCTCCGTCTTTGTTCATGCTGGACATTTTATTGCAGCACTTTAGCTAAGTGCCCCCCCTCAAGGATGCAGCTCCTCCTCGTGGGCCTTGAACCTGCAGCCTTTTTTTCAATATGAATGTAGGTATTCGACAACTACATGCTACCTATGGGCCCTATAGTGGGCTGTTGCAGTAGATCCAACTGATTGATCTGATTGGTTGAGGGAGTGCTCTGGGATTTACTTATCCTTTCATTGCACATTCAATACAGGTCATCTATCTATCCATCTCTCCTTCCCAACCACCAAATATGTGTGGGTCCTCCGGTTTCCTCTTGCCAGTGTGTCTCCTGCCTACGGCTCAGGGATCAACTCCACAGTCATTGTGCTGTAAAGTGGTTGTAGAAGATGGATATACTGATATACTATATTTTTTGGCAGTGGCCTAACTTATTTCCTTTAAACAGATTCATTTTTCAAGACATGGGGAGTAAAAGAGCCACAGATTATTGGCCAAAGATTGCTCAGTTGGTGAATCTCACATTTACCAAGATCTTACAATGAACCCCTGCAGAAATAAGGGTTGCATCTTAAACATGAAGGCCTTCAACCAGTCACCTGCAGTGGGGTGACCAGGACCACTGATCCCTGGGGGACACTGTACACTATAGGCCAGTCCCAAACCCCGAGCACCTCACCTGATAGCCCCGGGACACTGTAGTCTGGGCTGAGCTACCTGCCACGAGGGACGCTGTTAAACCCCGAAACTGGGCGTGAGCGTAATGGCAGCTGAGGGTCGCTAAGTGCCGTGGCTGGGGCAGGGCCCCCTGCCCACGCTTGTCCATGCAGTGAGGGGGGAGGCAGTGAACTTGCCCCGGCGTGCTTCCCCTTAGCCAGTCTCAAAGGCCAGCCAGGTGCTGCTACTTCTCCCAGAGATGCAAAATTTCACATACCCGCCCTCCCCCCACTGAATCCAGTTCTCACCTCCCACTGCCTGCCATTTTCAGGCTCTCCACATTCTCCAATACTAATAAACTAATTAATGGTTGTTTTTTGGAACAACCATTTTTTGGAGAGGTTGGACATTCAGATTTTTTCCAGCAATGCTAAAACAGAAAAGACCCGTCAACAAACTGCTGCTGCAAATTTGGAAGCATAGAATTGTCTGAAACATCTTTGTATGCCGAGTTATGATTAACCTTCCCTGGAACTAAGGGGCCTAAGCCAAACCGTGAAAAGCAACCCTCCTCCACCAAACATTACAGTGCACTAAGGCAGGCTGGTTCTCCTGGCATCCACCAAATCCAAATTCCTCCATCAGACTGCCAGATAGTAAAGCGTGACTCATCATTCCAGAGAACCTATTTGCACTGCCCCACAGTCCAGTGGTGATGTGCTTAATACCATTGGAGCTAATGCTTAGCATTGCACATCCTCAGGGAGTTTGAAACTCTCCTAAGGAAAGGCGATGTTTATAAGCCCCCTGCTCTGGCACTCTGTGCTCCCACCCTGCCACCTCTCCACGGCTCGGTGCGGATGCTCCCAGACGCTTCCACTTTACGATAACAGTGCTAACCGTGGACTGGGGCAGGTCTGACGGCAGAAGTTTGACGAACTGATTTGCTGCGATGGTGACATCCTGTGTAGCTCAGCTTTTCAGTATGACCAATTCTACTGCCAGTGTTTGTCTGTGGAAGTCACATTTGTGCTTGATTTTGTACACCTTTCAGCGATGAGTGTGGCTGAAACAGCTGAGCTGAATAATTGGAAGGGGTGTCCACCTGCCTTTGGCCAGGCAGTGTACATGTACAGACTATGGGCTAATTTCAATTAGCCTAACTGGACAGTGGGATGAAAGCACAGTACCCAGAGGTAACCTGTACTAAATGGAAGGACATGCAGTGTCCACACGCACAGTGAAGACAGAAGGGAGGACTGAGCGATGCTACCCACCGAGCCACTGTGCAGCTTGCTTTCCCAGCCCCATATTACACTAAAAATAAATAAATAAAATCTTCAGTCCAAACCTTGGAACAACATACTTCGACATTAAAGTAATTGCACACTGTTTTACTTGCATCAGTAGTGCTATATGTAATATTATAGTGACATACTTATAACATTTCTACAATCATACAAAATAATGACAGACTTCCATCCCCTCTAGGGGGTCCCCTTCCTCATGCACCCTGGCCTCAGGCATGCAGTGACCCTGTACTAGATAAGCAGGTATTGAAGATGGATGGATGGAGAGATGGATGGATGGATGAATAATAATAATAATACATTTTATTTGTAAAGTTTGTATTATATTCAGCTTTAGCAGTTTACTCAAATATAATTGTCAATAAGCCATACTGTATTTACTGTATCGACACTGCCAGTTGTGGGTTTAATCTGAGCCGTAAAGGTTATGTTGAGCTGTAAATGTCATATCCTGTGACCCTTGTCTTGTAATGGAACAAATCCACTGACTGTCATGGCATGTCAATGTGGAATGCGGAAGCTGAAATAGTTGCAGTGATATATATGCATGAGCAAACATTCTAAAGGCTATCAGGAGGTATTAAAGGAAACGTGATGACAAACCAGGGCGGACTGCCGTTCACCTGCTTGGCCACCTGATGGCTCTCTGCAAAGGCACTGCTCAGCTCTCACTGCAATGAAGGTGCTGCTCTGAAAGTTCAAAGAGGTGTGAAAAAAAAATTAAAGTCAGGTCCCCTGGGCTGCCCCCACGCCTATAAGCGTCCCCACCCCACGATAAGCATCTACCCAGGTTTTGGAGGAGGAGGGCAAGAGACAAAACAGGGGGGGGGAGTATCTGTTGGTGGCAGGGCTGCTCCCTTCATCTGATATTCAGTAGGTGATTAGTCTGTTTTTCTGTTTTGTTTTTGCCAGGTGACTGGTTTGACGCCATCTTCTGGAATGACATCATGGTGGAGAATGCCAAAGTGACCCAACTTTCATAGACAATGAACCCACCTAATAATACTTGGGTGTCCAGTTCCTTTAATCTAAAGACAAGACAAGCATTTTAAAGCTTTCTTTGATGCATTTAGCATTCATTTGTATCAAGTAAGAACCCCCCCCAAGGGTTTCGCTTTTTAGAGGTGGTGGGTGGATCAGCAGGGTAGGCCTCTGTGCGTATGATTAGAAGGATGAAATCCAGTACTTGGCAGAGTAAACATGTCTCTGGGCCGGTAAGCAAGGGCTGAACCCCTATAAACACTGTGCACTGGATGTTCAGCTGATCCCAGCTCAGACCCTCAGACTTTGCTCTCACCTCTGTATGTGTGTGTGCCTTAAAAAAAAAGAGAGTGAGGTGGGATATGTGGCAAAACACAATACTAAGTGTCTGTTCTTATACTTGTACAAATATTCAGTCTGATTTTAAGGCTTATCTCCCTCTATAGCTGCATGTACATATACTTACTGCAAAACCAGCTGTCAATTTCCTCATGAACTGCACCTACTTCACCCAATGAGTAGGAAATCAAATTCATCATAATTAGGAGCGCTTAGAGGAAAGCTGAGCACAAAATTGCACAGCAATTTCCATCTCCCTGTACTCTGGTCAATAGATAAATATAAATATTTCTTTGTTTCTATTCACAGACCATTTGCAGAGAAAGTACACAATGCTATAGGTTTTTAAAAAGAAAATATTTCATATCAATATTACTTATTATTGTGGGAGTGTATATATGGTTAAAACCTGTAGAACCTGAAGTGCTTTATTACGTGTAGATTCAAACAAACTTTCCAAGTGATTTACTATCTAATCGTAACGACTGCTCTTGCGCCATCTACTGGATTCCGTACAAAATATTCGATTCTTCCAGAACTAAATGCATTCTGCCTCTTAACTTGCACATCATGGCTTTGGGATTCGGCATTAATTCGTTATATTATGTTAAAACGTAATATGTTACTTCCAATTGACCTTATCTTTAGAATTAGACTATTCAAGAGGCGTTTCCTTGGAGACGGAGGCCTAGCAAGATCTGTAATTTCAAGCATCATCAGTGTATTTGTAGTCAACATTAGTGCAGTAGGCCTTACACCATTACATTCAGCTTTGGTTTCATGCCTATATTTCATCACTGTTACTTGCAATCAAAAAGTCAACAAAGAAAAGCTTTATTGCCCTAAAACAGGCAATGGAGTTCTGGTCTTAGTTGGCGGCTCACCCGGGTTCATCTGTTGTCTGAGGAATGTCGTCCATCCTGGCTGCGGATTCCTGAGAGCTTCCAGAGATCCCTTTCCCTCTGCGATGGACGATGCCCAGACACCCATGGACGAGAGCAATTCGAGTCCCACACACGTTCCCCGCTTAAGGAACAGCAGGGTCGCTCACCGATAGACCTAACTTAAGTCCTAAGTCTACACACCCAGCCCCGCATGCAGAAGTTGCGCCTTAAAGGCAGAATTTACGCAGGATTACATTTATAGTTAATGATCGAAGATTAATCCAGTTAATTATAATATGCATCACTGTTATATATGCCTATCATAGAGTTGTATAGGAATATATTAGAAGTGAATTGCGAAAGGGGTATTCGAAAGTTATTTCTTAAGCCGAACAGCTTTAAGATCAGGTTTTAAAACTTCAAATGCACAGTCATAATTAGGTTTATAATTAGGACAAGTATATTAACACATAATAAGTATATTAATTTCTCTCCAGCTGTCAAAGACACAGTTAAAACAATACAATGCAAGAATGCGTGTCAGTGCAAGGGATGTTGTAATAAATACAATATGTAGAAAACGATACAACTGATATTTACCTCGCTGGTATTCCTTCGCTCATCAGTGTATTGCCGACTACAAAGGGCGGATGCTTGCTCTGATCATGGATACATTTCTATCGGTGCTGTTATCGCTTTCAACGACCCGGTCGCCTTTTTACTGCTTTATTGCAGCGTGAATAACCATGTCGCGGTCCATTTGTTCTTCTGGCGTACAGCGGCGGGCTGCGGAACGCCGAACATGTATGCATCACTTACCAGACTAATGATATTTCCCAGGGAACCGAAAGTCTCCGATATTTTGATTGATCTCCACCTCCCACTTTCTCCAATACACATTTCTTTTCCCCCCCAACCTGACCCCGATACCACGGCCCGGTCACTTCTCTTACTCCCCACCTAAATCCCAGTTTTTGTCAGTAATCAATGCGGCACAGCTCTGTATTCAGATTAAATGCTCATTGTCGGTCGTTAATTAGGAGGCCATTAATGACGATGATGAGCCGTTTAAAATACTGTTGGCACGACCACCGACAGTGAAGATACATGTAGCCATCGATTTATGTAGACAATGCAGTCATTTGTAGTTTTACTATTCGCAATAAACCCGTAATTTTCGATTAAAATATATTATTGACGGGGCACAAATAATATAGTATTATACTATTAATTATGCATTAATTAACCACAAACTTAGCCTTAATTGCATACTGATCTGATATTAATTGATCATTAATGAATCGTGACGCACCTTTTTCTCAGGCAGTTAATGTATTGGTTACTATATCTGTTAATTCTGTAAACCTTTGTCAGCTACTGAAAGAACTACTGAAGTAATGAATAAAAGGTTAGATACTAATCTCATGTTTCTTCATCATTAATGAATCGTGACGCATCTTTTATCTGAAGTACCAACTGTATTTGTTCACAATTTGTGAGTTATTACAAACTGTTTGTGCCGTCAAGTGTCACCAATGCAGCAAATGAACACACGTAGAAAAACTGAAGTGATTGGGTATTACAAACATTTTCATGTGTCACATTGTTAAAGTTAAGCGTCAATGTATTGCTCATTTGAAGGTACATAGGCCTACTTCACTTAATACATGGTAAATTAAGGGACAAGGAGTCAGGCTCGTAATCATCAGAGAGCTGATTCAAGTACCAGGACGACTTTCCGTTACAGGACACATAATGAAGCATCTTCATATAAACAGCCAAAGCCCCGAGAGGCCAGGAAAGCTTTTCTGGAGAAAAATGGAAAGAAAAAATACACACACCACCACTGTAATTCCTTGCTTTGTCTTTATTTGCCCATAACAAATGAAAACAGGCAAGATCTTCGTTTGGAGAAGATGGAAAAAAAATCACATTCAAACTTATGACACTTTGTTCCAAACAAATCATAAAGCAAAAATTATCTGTGACATTCAGAAACAGGAAAGCGAAGGAGAGGTTCTCTGGACTTTTTTTATTTATTTTTTTTTAAATCAGGACTTTTTCTTAAATCATCTTAAAGTCAAATTGTACACATGGGAGAATTTTTTTTTCATTCAAGTAGGAAAACCTGTACCTTAGGTTTTTTGACAAGTGGGGTGACTGGTACACCAACCGGCTACAAGACCGACCTGTTTAGGCGACTGCAAAGAGCAGTTAGGAAACTGGATTTGTGATTAACACTTCTAAGAAGTCATAGTGGCAAGGTGTCGGCCACCTGGCCAAAAGGGAGTAAATGTTCTTGTTGAGGCATGAGCTGTGTGAGCAGACCTGGCCACATCCAAACTGCCGGACCAAAGAGATTAATGTAAAACCACTGGGGAAACTGGACAGATTCCTACTGCACTCAGGGTTTATGGAGAGCAGCCATCACACCATCCTGACCCAGATGCCGGTGGATGTTTGCTTAAAGGACCGTGGAGAAAAGTGAATGCCGAGTGTATGTGGGGAGGGAACACAAAGGGGTGTCAAGCTGATCTGGGATTGGCTGGGAGGCAGAATTGGGCGGGGTCTGTGTGCGCGTGTTGTGTCCTGACAGCAGCATTGAAAGGAACCTGTTCTCAGTAGTAGATGTAGGCCCAGGAACAGCTGTGGGGTGGGAGTTAGGGGTGGTGGCTTTGGGTTATTAATTTGGTGCTGGTGGGTGGGGTAGGGTTTGCTCTCCTTCATTGTAAGCGTCGTCATCATTGTTGCACCGTCATTTCTCTGTCATCTTCAGCTCACTCTCTTTACATCCAAACGTGCAGTCAGATGTCCATCTCAAACTGAGCGTCTTCCCCTAAACGCAAGAAGAGAGCGCCCCCCACTGGCATGAAACCAAGACAGCAGCACTCACATGACTCCTGAGCCAATGGTGAGGAGCCCCTATATATACACAATTGCATTCAATTTCTAAAAACAAAGCAGTTAACCTGTGTCAGATACCCAGACCATCAGGACAAGGAACACTGTACGACAGGGTCACCGCAGAAATGTTAGCCTCTAAATAGCTTTTAGCCCAGCGGTGTAATAATTTGATCATATTTCACAATGAATGCTTTTTGCGTAAATGATGCCCTTGAGGACAAAGGGAGGCAGCAATTTGGTTCTGGTGGACCAGATGGCTGACGAATGGAACAGAGGTTTTGTTAGTAAGGCCTGGACAGCCAAAGGGAACCAAGAAAAATGATGGATGAGAAAAGGGTTTAGTGTAGCAGGTCACTGTCTGTGTTGGGTTTAGTCTCATCTATCCCATTGGTAGAGAAAAAAAAAATCTCACCAGCAGACTTTTCGGTAGGGAGGTTGCAGTTGTTGTTCAGTGTCTCCAATGTATGTCCTTGCAGGCTCGTGTCATTATTGGCGTGGGCAGAGGGGGGGCTGGTGACCCCCGGAATGTCAGGAAGGCACCTAGGGGGGGTCCGGGCCACGGGGGAGCTGCGGCAGTCTAGCAGAAACTTGCGGTCGTAGATGATCCTGGTGCCTACAGAGCAAATGGATGAGAGGAAGGGCAAGAGAAAAGAGTGATGTCAGTCAGATGAAGGGCGGGGGGTAAAGAACAGTAAACACAAGCATAGTATTGGGAATTGGGGGTAGGAAGCAAGGCAGAGTGTGCCAGATGAGGGAGACTATTCATCACAGCCACTAGGTGGCGCTGCAACACAGTCACGCTGGAACAAAGTATGACATGTGCCTGGAAAACAGCTCCTGGCAAAGCAGTCGATTAGGAAACGCCAACAGCCAACCTTTTATTTTAAATCAACTTAGGGCGACCTGAGCAGCATCTGGACAGACCCAAATATAAACAGTCAGTGAGAGGGGGCGTGACTGAAATCGAGATGGGGGGACGAAGTCACTTGTACATTGTGTAATCTCTCAACTATAAATACACTCTCTTTAGAGTCACGCTTAAATTCCTGTTGGCTAGCTTCTCTCATAACAAGGTGTCGGAATATGTATCAGGGTGGGCACGGATGCCGTTGACACAAAGGCACATAGGTAAAGGGTATGTCTGCCATGCCCCACCCGTTCTCTCTCTCCGGTTTCCTAAGCCATGTCCAAACGGTCCCATGCCCAAAGGGGGCAGTAAAACAGAGCCCGAGACACACCAGCGCTAGCAAGACTGGCAGAGGTGGCAGGGGGGGGCGTTAACATAGAGTTAATGAGGCGGAGCGGCCCTGGTGCATCTGCTGACTGGGGGGCGGAGCCGAGATATTCACCGGTGTCGCCACGTGTGAATTCAGCAGATGCTCTTATCCCAGTGACCTTAAGACCCGTGGAGAGAAACAAAGGCCAATCAGAGGCTTCTGCTGCAAGGTTTTCCCGTTGAACCCTTAAGAAACAACAAAACTATCTTTTTACATTAGAAACCCTAACGGCAGCTCTGGGAGATAGCCCTGTGTGTGCTGGTGGCTGATATGGAAGTACACCAAATAAAGGGTTAACATAAAGAGGGAAGTTAGACAATTACAGTTTGTTTCGGTTAAAATGCGAGCTCACACTTTGTCTGTGAGCCTGTTCAGTCCATATGACCGGCTGAAACTGGAAATAAGGAAGAAAAAACCCAAGAACATTACAAAACCAAAAATACCGAGCTGTACTGCAGTTGGATTATTTTTCTTTTGTTCCCTTCACCCTTGCAGTCAACTGCCTTAAATGCCATCCCTGATCATTCTCCGTGTTTCTGTGGTAAATTCATTCTGTGTAATGTTACAACAGGACCTTCTGTCTCGTTTGTAAATGGCATATCAGATCCAGTCTATCATACTCACCCAAAAAGAAATTTCTTTGTGAAATGCAAAAGCCTTAAACATGATTAGAGAAAACAGCTGAGGGTAAATATTATGAGTCACCACAAACCGCATAAGAACAAGTTCATATTTACATCAGACATGGTTATAAGCTGACGGACAATAGTGTGTTTTGACAGGTGCCATGCAGAAATATCTTGTTAAATGTGAGAATGGAGAAGGCAACTGTATTAATCACAGAGGCCAGGTATTTAAGTATAAATTCCGTATTGACGTATATGTGTAAGTCAGTTGCAGGCCAGCTACCTAAACAAACTATCTGAAGAATGCTGGTCTGCGCATCAGCAACAATAATGACCGTGTACAACGAATTATATGCAAATGAATCCGAAAACTGCCAAGTACTAAATCACCGGGTTTTCTTTTGGTGCCACGATCTAGAAGAAATGAAACCTCAGAAATATTATTACAAAATGCCACGTGTTATCAAAAGACACGGAGATTGTTTATTGCAACAACGTTGCAGGGACTGCCGCATGCTTGTCAATAGGGCACAGTCCTCTGCTCGCTGAGGCTCCCCGCAAGGTGTTGCACAACAGCGCACGCAGTAACATAGCTGCGTGTCGGTGGCTGTCGCATTGACAGCGTAAACAATAGCAGATCAAGGCAAAGCAAGACACAAGAGCGCACGTCGGTACTGTCAACAGTGCCGAGGCCGTCGGGCTATAACGGCACATCAAGCCGCTTGCAAGAATATGAGAGAAATTATTACGATCCCCGTTCACGTTCTCTTTGTTGTAACGCTCACAGTGTTCAGCTGCACAACATGCAGAGATAACCGACAGCAGGTCCTCGCATAACAGCAATAAGCTAAAATTTAATACGGCTTAAGGACGCTTGGGTTAGAATTTACGCGGTAATCATAAATAGCGACGGCATGCGTTCCGGATTGCGTTCCTCACCTCCGGGAGTCGTGCTGAATAACGTTCCTCCAGGAGTTGTGGAGTACTCGTGCGGCATGTGCGCCGCGTCGTTTATGATCACCCGTCTGGTCCCCGGGATGGCCCGGCTTGTGGTCTTCTGGCAACCGGCTGACATCTTTAAAACACCGCGTTAATGCCTGAAACACTGGCTGAAACAATAAGGGCAACCGATGCGATGGAACCTAAATCTGCAAAAAAAAAAAGAGCAATGATACAATCGAGTTTGGGGGGGGGGGAAAAAGCAACGTTATCTCCCCTCGTTGATTCTTCTTTGGCAAGAAACTTACTAATTAGAAAAATAAAGTATGATCATACTACCTAACCCACAGCAACACTATCAAACACACATTCCCACGCACAACCCAGCGAAGCAGGCCAAGCTCTTCTCACAAGACCTCAGCGCCTTCCTCTCCCTCTCACTCACACCATGCACTCAGCCCCAGTACAGACAGGAAAGAGGTTTTTCAGCGGCCAAAAATTCGAAGTGTCGCCCTCTGCTGGTACCCAAATGGATTCGCCTCCCGTGGCAGGATGGGAACTGTAGTTTAATATTGTTAAGTTGCTTTTTATTATTTCAACCGTTTCCCTATTAAACTGCAAATGCATTCGAATTAAATCTGGGAAAAAGAACAACTACTAAGTTCCTTTAAATTTAATAAATAATAGTTATCAAAGGTTCTGAGTCTCAGATAATCCTAAAAAGATATTATAATTATTATTATTATTATTATTATTATTATTATAATTATTTTTATTTGACAGACTTTGCGCAAAGTTTAGGACAAAAAGGAGCTCGATTAGTAAGGGATTTTAGAAAGTGACGATGAGGACATTTTGTTCAATCAAATATAAATAATCAGTGTTCGGTGCAAAAATGGAACATGACATGAAGACTATCCGAAGTAGAAGAGACCGAGAAACTTAAAGGTAAATGTATGAGATCCATGAAACGGTTTCAGCTCCAGTTTCATCATTTGATGCTAAAACAACTAAAATAACAATTGTTTCAGTTCTGCAATTAGGATTCCCACTTACATCTGTTGCCTTACATCCCCAGGGTTTTGGGTTAGAACCTTCCTCGGAATACTGAGCGAGTGGAAGTAAGATGCGGGTAATATGGAATTGAGACTTAATTGAGACTTAAGTTAAATTGATACTCAAATAGTTCCATCACATCCATTTCCTGAAACTGCTTGTCAAATGCAGGGTCATGGGGGTCCAGAGTCTATAGGTGCAAGGCAGGAAAAAACCCAGAATGTGGCATCAACCCATCACAGGGCACATGGGCAAGTTGGTAACTTGAGATAGCCTCAGTATGTTTTTGAACTGTGGGGGGGGAAGAGAGAACCAGAGTACCTGGGGGAAACCCCACAACATGGAGAACATGCAAATTCAACACACGTGGAACTTTGGCAAAGACTTGAACCCAGGTCCCAAGTGACAGTGCTAACCACTGCACCACCATGCCCCCCATACTTAAACAGTTATTAACATAACATTATAATCTATGTAAGGCATGTAGGAAAGATCTGAAAAATGATTTTTTAAGAAAAATATAACACATTAACAGTAAGGGCTCACGTTAGGACACGGACAAATTACATGAACATGTAAACACAGGACCATACATGCCATCAGAATAAATTGCCAGACACCTCCAAATATCTCATATCTTTCTTTATTAATTTCTGTAAATGATTTGAGCTGGTGTACAGGGTTAAATTGTCTATACATATCTTCATGTCAGACTGAATCTGATTAAAAGGCGTGTATACATATATTTTCTTTTTTCCCCTCTCTGTACCAATAAAAAAAGGAAATAAAACAGGTGAAGCACCTGTAAAGCCTTTGCCTTTCCCCAGTCGCTGGCATTCTCCAAAACGTAATAGTCATTTGGTAGCTAAGATGCTAAAGTACATCCATAACATAATTCTAGTCCCAGATAGCAAGTAACGGTGCATAGCATTCTAATTAAATATATATTTTCCATATATTTATGTATATATTTATATTTATATTAAAAACATTTTTCTGTGCATGTGCGCAGTTGCATTCCTTAGTATTGAGTAATATGCTATTGCGTTAATAATCTCGTCAATCCATTCTAAAGGAGTATAAGTGACCTCTAGTTTTTGCAAGGTAATATTTTTGCATGAACTTGTTTATACAATTCCTTTATTATGTTGTTTCTTTTCATTTATTCAGAGTAATTTGGAGCCCCCCTGCCCCTTAAAGATTCCACTCTCCTGGCTGCTGCACCTCCTCGTCAGAGTAGGTATCTAGACACCTGACTACCAGAGTTGGGCCTCCACCTGCTCACCCAGCCCCTATTTGTCTATGTTCTCTGCTCCTGGGTGGGTGACAGAATCTGATCCCTGTGACCTCGCTCTTGAAATATGGTTCAAACGACAGTAGTACAAATTAAAAATGCTAAAAGAACGAGAAAATGTAGGGGAGCCACACCCATAGTCAACAATTTTCCCAGTCACCGATGTTTGATCTGTCCTTTGATTTTCTGCTCCTGCATCTGAAGCCACCCCCTGCCCCCCTAATGTTTTTCTTTTGCTATTTTCCATTGTTTCTTACATGTAGGCTGTCCAGGGGCACCTCAGGACCCGTTTGAGAAGCACTGCTTTATGCTATGTGAAGCAGGTAGGTCGCGTCACAATCTCACATCTGCTGAGCAGAAAATTTGCTGGAATGGGCGTTGCAAATGTGTGGCGCGGCTGTGAACGCATGAGTGCATTTTCCCACGCATGAGTGCATTTGCAATGACAATGTGCCACTACTTAGACTCTCCAAACTGGGAACTGCACTGACTTCTTCACCAAGGCATGGAAGTGAGCCTGTGCTTACTGGCCCCCTGGAGGGAGGACAGATGTTCCCGGGGCGACGTTGGGGTTCAGAAGAAGATGGACGCTGGGCTGGTGGAGAGTATTCGAAACGGCTGATGAACTTGCAGCACTAGCCTGTTCTGTACCCTATGCCGGACACACTCCTTTAAAGTGGCACCGTAATCCTGCTATCCCATGCACACACGCACACCAGCCTGCAAATTTGGGAAAGCAATTTTTAGTGATTGATCATGCAGCCTTGCCTTGATTTAAAAATATATACTCCCGAACTATGTACGTTAAGGCTTAAATAAACAAAGATAAAGAACATGAATAGTTTGAGGCCGGAGCTGTGCATTCTGGGACACCTTGGACTGCTCACGTGATTGACCTTTTGAACAACCCTCTAGGGCTACTCTACACACAGACCCTTTGGATGTCCCAGTGCTGCCCTTTTTGTCCCTATGGGCCCTCTGAGTGGCAGAAAATGTCACAGAGATAAAGCTTAGACTTCCAAGTGGGAAACAAACCCAAAAACCTTAGGGAGCCCCTAGTGATTTGACCAGCTTGACCAGGTAAAACTTAAATCTAAACATGGATTCCTTGTTTTCATGCTGCAAAGATGTCTCTGAGCAGATGGAAGAGTGTGTGTGGAATGAGGAAATTCCCCAATGGCTGCTCTTCCTTCTTATGGTTGCTTATTTGCTAAATCGAGCAGGTGATAAGGTTTGGTAAGGTGTGGTCAGGCCGGCCCAGGAAGTGGAAGCTCGTCAGGTGTGCAGCAGCGTAGGGGTCCCCCACTGACCCCCCCCCCACCACACACACACACACACACACACACACAAAGTGCACATGTACGCGCCCACCCTGATATTATTGTTGCTTAAGCCAGTGGGTTCTACTGGCCAATTAGAACATGGGGTGGGGGGGGGGGTTGAACAGTGAGAATATTTAAATAGGTGGCGGGGGGGGGGGGGAGGTTTAACATGAGGACTGCTGGTGGGTAGACAGGCAGGATGAGCATGGCCTGGGGGTTGTGGGGGGTGGCTAGGAATCACAGTTATGGGGTCTGTATTACAGTCTGTTATCACAGTGCTTGCTGGCTGGCTAACCGCCCCCCCCCCCCGGCTCCTTTGCATTCTAGACTCATTGAGCTGACTGCCCCACCCCCTCGAAAATAGACCTTTTGCATAAGGAGCCCTGGTACAGGCAGAGGGCTGCCTCTGTGAAATACTGATGCGAGTGTCCAGCTGGTGTTTCACCATGGGGGGGGGGCTGATGGGGATGTAAATGTTCTCAGGCGTATCATTTGTGCGTGTGTGCATGTGTACTGGAGAGGCCACGGGGCCTGTGTGCGCGTTGGCGCCCCCCCCAGGAAGACAGGATGGCTACAACTGTGCTGCTGGGCTAAGGTAGCACAGATTCAGCTTGGGCCGCGTGCAGGAAGTACGTGGGAAGCTGCGCAGACAGGTGAGGCCCGGCGACAGCTGCAGCTGCGTGGTGGTGTTCAGGAGGGGGGGGTGGGGGTGCGGGCAGGAAGAATCTGGACTACGGCTTGACAGGACGCCTAGGATGCCCAGGTCAGTAATCAACACGAGAAAGCAGCCCCATGGGACGGAGCTTTCCGGAAGCACAGATACCGATGGCGAGAGAGTCTCATTGGGGGGGGGGGGTCACTAATTCCTTACACACAAAGAACCAAGAGACACTTCAGAACCCAGAAAAGGGGTAACGAGAACATTAATCAGAAGGGACATTTAAAAAAACACACACACACACACATAATCACACGTACACAAAATTGACGTACAAACACCCCCTGCAGGACAGTAAAAGTATATATTCTTCTTCTTCATGCCCTTAATGAGCAGGATATATAGGTACATATTCAACCAAATGAAAACGAAAGAGCAAAGGTGTGCACCAAGCCAGCAGCGTGGGCCCCGAGGGCCGCTTTGCACGTGCACACACACACGCACGCGTACATTCGCGTAACGTCAGCAGTGCGGAGATTATGTACAGTGAGGATTCCTCAGGGCCCCAGGCACACTGCAGCTACAGATCAGAGCGCTGACGGGTCCAAAATCTCCACCGCAAGTTTAGGACCTTGATTTAGGATTATGTTCTCGCATTGACCTGTGTATATATTTTTATATAATATTTTTAAAATCGACCCTTTTTTATCTGTCAGCAAAATATTCCTTTTTTCCAAGAGGGGAAAACTAAAAAGAGATTGTGCATTTTCCTCTCCCCAAATCCCAGAGCCAATTCTGTTCCTGGCATGGGTTATCTCCCCCCCCCCCCCCTGATTCCCCATCAGTCTGTAGATAAGCATGCCATGCGTCAGCAGTCAGACATGCTGATACAGATACAGGAAGCTCGGATTTTTCCATTTTTCACATCTCGGTTTATATTATTTTTTTATATGAAATCATGCCTCTAGCCTATTTTTTGTTTAGTTAGTTTTTTTTTTTTGTTAAAAAAATGGTAAGAAAACTATGGGTAAATCCTCATCGTGATCGCTCCTCTTCCCCGCCGCCATCCTCGCCATCCGTCCCACTGCTTCTGGCGGTTTGTTCAGGTTTCCGGCTCCTCCGCCCCGCTGCCTGTCATGTGTCCATGAAGGGTGGTCTGGGAGTTGGTGTCGGGGTCTGGAGGGAGGTGAAAGGTGGAGAAAATGGAGGGAGGAGGTCAGAAGTTGGCAGAAGACCCACGTGAGGTTGTGGCCGGCCGGTGGGCAGGTCAAAGGTCAGACACAGTGTTAGATCTAATAATGCAAAGAAACACATGCAGTCCACTCTTTGCATGGCCTTGACCAAACATTGGATGTTACAGAATCAAAAAGTATCTTGAAAGCAATGACCCTGTGTGACAGGAGACAGCCGGGAAAGTTCGCTCGCTGTACACACTATGGACACCTATGCAGAAGCAGCACAGGCAAGCTGTGTGGGGTGGGTTTTAAATGGGGGAGGCGTGGGAGAGAAAGAAAGAGAGAACAAGGGAGAGCAAGTAGGACAAAGAGGGCTAGTCACTGCAGGTGAGTATTTCCTGTTACCATGTAAGGGATGATGTAGGTCTGGTGGTGCCCACCAGGTGGCAATGTTTCTCCCACTCAGCTCTATATCAGAGCTGTTTGAGGGCTGGACCCTCTTCAGCCAGATTGGGAACCCTCTGCCCCCCGCTGCGCTGGCCAGAAATGGGACGTGCCCTCAGCGCAACAAGGGCGCCGCGGGTGAGTTCGGCATGAACGCGGCGCGGCCTGAGAGTGCTCCAGTACAAAAACAATACAGAGGATTAATCTGCGATGTGGTGCCTTGTTATTTTTGTCACTGACTGAACAGGGCGAGGAACAGGAATCCTAGGCAGCGGCTGGGTGCATTTGTATCCTTGGTAAAGAGAATAAATATGCACACAACACACAAACATCTCCATAGCTACCTGCGTGGGGACCTCCCATTGGCTCATCTCACTGTAATTACGTAATTGCATTAAAGAAACAGGCAAAAACATCATGAACTAAAAAGCCCTTTGAACTAAAAAAAACAAAAAACAAAAAAAAAACACAAAAGTGTTGGGAGAAAAGTGGTTGTCTTCTGAGGATGTCCCCAGCATCCGTTTTTAAAACTTTGTTCTAGATGTCTCCACAGGACAGGTAAATCAGTCTACACACTTGCACACACACATACGAAACTCAAACAGGGTGTGTGCGTGCGCACACAGAGATGGGAAAACAATAACAAGATGCATACATGCACGACCGAAAGCACCACCGTAATGCACACACATACTGGCAGACTCATAATGGGATACACGCATCCGCATGTGAGAACATTCTCACATCCATTCCTCACTCTGCCGCCTGCGTTCCACTTCCTGTTTCACATCCACACCTCCCAGGGTTCAGGGCTACTGGTGCAAGTCACCCTAACTGAAACCAGAACCACAAGGGGGTGTGCAGCTCTCTCCAGGAGCGAGACACTTAGTCATTCTGTCTGTCCGTGAGTCCGCCGGTCTGCCCCCTACCTGCCGGGAGGAGTCACTGAGTCTCACGGCTTTATTCTCCGCAGACTGGCACATTTCACTATCTGAGCCCCCTTCTTCATATCCACAACATCGGGCTACAGGGAGGGGAGAGGAATGGGGGGGTGGGGGGGGTGGGCGCCAGGGTGCAGAGGGATGAGGAAAGGGGAGGGCAGAAGCGAGGGGGAGGGAGAAGGAGCAGAGGAGTGAGAATATGAGATGGAGAACAGGGGGAGACAACAGAAAGGGAGAGAAGGAAAATATGACAAGTGGCAGAGTGAAGAGTGAGAAAGACAGAGAGGAGGGTAGAGGAAAGGCAGGAAGCAGTAAAGTGCCAGGGACAGATGGAGAAAGAGAAGGGACAACCAAGGCAGGATGGAGGAGGAGAGAGGCAGGAGAGAAATAAACATCAGACATCAGAAAACAGAGAGAAACACGGACAGCACTGCTGGTGCAGGGGTGCATGGAAACACAGGAGGTGAAAGGTCAGCTCGCCGCAAACAGACAGGCACACGGGCGTCCAAACACCTGGAAAGGAGGAAAAGGCGAGCAGGGCTGCTCCCTCGAGGAGGACAAACAGCACAAAGGAAGAGCCGTATTAGTCAGAATCGAGCAGCAGCTTCCAACGAAGAACGGCTGTTAGTGTTGTAGTGTCACCAGAAGGACACTACCGTCTACAGCATCATGGGTGACATCACAGGCAAGGCAGGAGTAGTTATCCTACATCTGCTAGGTGCTCATGGTGGATGTGGAGAGAGCGATGGAGAAATGGGGATGCAGGGAAGGGTGTAGAAGACTGGCAGGGAGGCATACGGCCACAGCAGTCACGCACATGCATACAAATGCACGCAAACTCTCCTCCAGGCCTTCTGCTTCACAGGACGTCCCCAGCTCACTGACAGGCTACAAAACCTCTGCTGAGTGACTGCTTAGCTCCGATACAAATCCCGCCGGCCACCCTAGTACCACGTGTGCACAAAGCCCAGAGATCCACCTAAGGCCCGGTCCAACACGGCTACCCTTTGCTATGTAAAGCAAGACATTGGAACGATTTCTCAAATTCAGCCAGGAGAGTTGAGTTTGGGAATAGAGGAAGTATGTTCTGAGTCTCCCAGGTGAATGCGGAGCTCTGGGAAGCTCAGTGCTTCACGCCTGACGATTAGTCACGTGTCTGGTGGTTAGTAACTTCACGGACCATATTAGAAGGTCTGAGAAACATGGAGTCCAGCACAGCAGTTCAGCACACACCCCCGGCCCAGAATAAATGCGGGGCGGGCCCTGGGCTTGGACGGCGTGGCCCTGCACGGCCCACCTTGGTGCTGTCCCGGCCCAGCACAGCGTAGCTCAGAAATTGCTCTGCCTCATCCTCCAGCCCACCGGCCTCCTGCAGGGATGAGCCGTCATCACCCCCCTCGTCTCCGAGGCCCTTATCCCTCCTCAACACCTTCCGCACGATCTGCCACATGGAGGGAAGGACCGCTGTCATTTCACCATCATCATCACAATCATCCATCCATCCATCTTCCATAATGACCTATCCAGCATGGGATCGTAGGGGTGTATTCCAGAAAGTACAGGACAAAAAACACCAACACAATGTGAGGAAAACTTGCCAACTACACACAGCGAGTGGGAGCAGGATTCAAATCCCCAGCATCTAAGGTAACAGTGCTATCCGCTGAGCTATCATGCATATTAGTGTTACGGTTGTTCTTGCTGTTGTATAGCTGCACGTTCCCATCAGCATAGAGAGGCTAATGTGATTCGACACATGGCGACGCACAGCTGGACGCTGTTCTTTGCCAAGGCGAGGCTCAGGTTGTAAGTGAGTCTGTGCAGCTGCTTCCCACCCATAAACACCTGAGCTGCTTCACCCTGACCAGCAGGTTTGTCCAAACTCCGTTCACCTGCTACTCTTCTGATCCATCTTCTTTCTTCATGAGGAGTTCAATTGCAAGTGGTCTATGCTGTATTACCGAAAAGTGATCACATGACCGTAGGGTCAGAGTAGCTAAAGGAATGGCTGAAAATCTCGCCACTGAAGAATGTTTGATCCATGTTCTATGATACTTGGAACATAATTAAGGACTTAAGTCCCTCTCTGAATAAAATTCTACGTTAGCTAAATTCCTTGTTGAATTATAATTATGGTGTTGATGATGAATAATATGTGTATGGGGTGTATGAAGCCACCATTCCTTCGTCTTACATGTCCTCCTCTTCCTCAGCCTGCTCAAGCCTTGTCTCTGCTGGCAATCCAGCTTGCACTTTGAACATATCACCATCTTTAGGTGGCTCTGTGTTGGGCTGCTGTTACAGCCCAAGCCAATCAGGAGCCCTGTTACATCCCCACCAACAGTCAGCTATGCGATGGACTGCTGTTGCAGCCAGAGCCAACCAGGAGCCCCGTTACATCCCCCGCTGACCTTCTTCGTGACGATGTTCCCATGCTCGTCGGTGAACTGCTCCTCGCTCACGTGATCCCCGGTCATGTCCTCCAGCGCATCGCCCTGCAACACAGTGGCGGGACGCATCACTTGCGATGCCCGGTGAGTGGGGGGGGGGGCAGGGAGATGCACACGGGCACAGGACACAACGAGACGTGATGAGGCGAAGCACGAGAGGCACACGGAAGCCATAGCGCCACAAGACCGCACTTCTTGCTCATCAAAGTGCGCAGAGAAACACACTGGTTATCCACTGGGCTGCTATTAGGCGCCATTAAGTCGGTGTCTGTGCAGAGTCTTACACAACTCTCTGCTACGAACCCTAATGTAAGTAACAAGCTTGGGCACATACACAGTACGTGTTTACAGGGGGAATATGTCATGCCTATTGATGGTAAATAAGACAGATGACAGAGTGTTTGACCCTGTAACACAGCACAACAGCTGGTGAAGGGAACCAGCAAACTGTGACCAAGGGCCATGTGGCCTTTCCACAGCGATACTGAAGTAGGTGATGTCATATGTGTCTATGTGTAGTAAAGGGGGGGTGAGAAGTGCTTTAAAACAGCTCCTCAGACAGCCTCATCACTCTCTTGCTCTCTTCCCCTCTCACATCTCTCTCATATCCCTGTCGCCGGTGTGACGACGCAACGCAGAATGCTCACCACCGGGGGCAGCACCGCGCTTCATCATGAGACGTGGGGAGAGACGAAAATAGCAAAAGCTTGTGCACATCCTGAGGGTTAAATGGCTTTCAGAGCGCCGTCGCCTTCCTGGGAGGGCAAGCAGTGGAGCACAGTGGGGGTGTGGCTGCCTATAAGTCATGTGGCGAGCCCCTGTCATCCTGCAGCCTGTTCAAAGACAGTGTCTCTCTGCGTCCCACCCCCTACTACGCTTTCTTCACTTTTTGCCATTTGATTGGCCTGCAGGAGGGCGGAGGGTGGGGTGGTGGGGCAAAAGGTCCACAGCGGTGATTTTTAAGGATAGCAACAACAGCAGTATTATGAAGTGTATGAAAACCCATCCTGAATGCAATTGCAGTGTGGGGGCAGGGGGGGGACGTGTCACTACAGGGTAGGGGACTCAAGGTGACTTCAGCCCATCATCTGCTATCCTTGGTCCCCTGAGTTTACTGCCAGATGAGTCAAGCTGATCAAAGAGCAGACCGAGTACAGTCCGGAGAACGGGGAACTGACTGATCTGGCTCCAACAGAAGCATCTGGAAGTTACCAAGGTTATTATCGTCAACGGAAACGAACGAAATAACGAAAACTAGAATTGAAAAAACATTTTCGTTAACTGAAATAAATAAAAACGACAATTAAAAGAAAAAACAATAACTAACTATAACTGTATTGTGCGTTGACAAAACTAACTAAAACGTACTGAAATTATAGATGAAATGTCCTTCGTTTTCGTCTTTGTCAATTTATTTATAAGTCGATTTATTTCGCTCTAGCAGTTTCACGTGAGCTGGCAGCACCGTACGGCACCTCTCTGTCCATCACTTCTTGTTTACAGTCGGCTTTTGCTCACCGCGTTACCTGGAAAAATGGCGACGACAAAAGTTGGGAGAAGGCGGCAGAGTCCTATCTGGAATTTCTTTGACTATGACAGCGAGACAGTTAAGAGCAGGTGCATTGTAGAAACAGGTGACAAAATCTGAAAGTCCACTTGAGAAGCTCGCATAAGACGGCTAATCGCGAGTACCTTGACCAAGTAGCCTCTCTGATTAGCTCCCCCGAAAGAGAAGCAACATCCCGGCCAGGTAGCACCGGGAAGGAGGGGACAACCATAATGAATTGCTTTCACCGACGACCAAACAGCTGCTGGTTAGTAAATACGCAGGAACACCACAAGACTTCATTTCCTTTTTGTTTACAATATTGGACGTATGGTTAACATAGAAAAGCAAAGCACATCAGCATCAAGCCCCCGGGGAAGACCCAGGACACGATGGAGAGACTATACAGTATGTCTCGGTTGGGCTGGGAAAGCCTCGGGATTTCCCCAGTGGAGCTGGAGGAAGTGGCCGGAGAGAGGGAAGTCTGGGTTTCCATGCTGAGACAATCCTGTTGTGCAATGGTTCTTGAGTTTGTTAATGTTTTTCTCAGATTGAGCTCCCTGAGACTCCTGGCTGTCAAGAAATGTGACGTGTGCCTCGTGAATGGGTTTATATTCTTATGTTCATGTGTGTCCTTAGTCTATTGGCTATTTTGATTTGTACCAGGCACACTACCTGTATCCAACATCAGAAGCAGTATCACACACATTTTGCACATAAGCTGCTATCTTGTAGAGTGTTGGTTGTTGTGGATGGTTGGTTGTTCAAAAGTAACTGAATACACTTTTTGAAATGGTTTCCTTTGTTGAGTTTTATTACACAATACTTACTGATCTTTTTGAATCCTGCACCTGACAAATAACCCAAAGTATGAAAAAATTAAAACTAATACTAAAACTAATAAAAACTAAACTAAAACTAAGCATTTAGAAAAAATTAAAACTAACTAAAACTAGCAAACCTGCTCTAAAAACTAATTAAAACTAACTAAATTAGAGGGGAAAAGGTCAAAACGAAATAAAACTAAACTATAATGAAAAATCCAAAACTATTATAACCTTGGAAGTTACCTCATTTCAGGAACTCTGCTAAAAGCCTCAGGTTCGAGAATCACATGGTATAATGCTCTGTAATGGCCATGTCCAGATTTCACGTCAGCTTAAATGCTGAGCAAGCAAAAACGTTCCCGATTGGTCCATCCCTGTGGTACCAGGATGTAACCAGCCTACCTAAAACACGTGTCAAAATGTATTCCTTCATGGGGCATCTCAAGCAAAACAGAAGATCTGTTTGGGCACCTGATCATAGAAGATCAAAATGCCATTGTTTCAGAGGAATCCGATCCATCAGTAAACAGCAACCAATAGCAGATATAAATGAATGATGCTGATGAAAACCATATTTCTGTGAATTCAGTGCTTCTGTCTAACATTAATGGTGTATAAATCCCCTAGCCTCCATTTATTTATTCTCTATTTATAATGCTTCCAGAAATACAGAATGCTGTAGCGAAACAGGCGCTTGACACCATGCTTTATAAATAGGCGAGAGCAGCAGCTCACACATACAGTCTGAGGGATTGTGGGTACAGGCACCACAAGGTGAGCATTCGAGCACATCAGGAACTGGGAAACTGTCCCCCTGCTAAAAATCCGTCCGTCCCGGCATGACCTCTACACCTGTTCTGTCCCAAGGAGAGACAGGCAGGGCTGGACTGGGATTAAACATCGGCCCTGGATTTTGGGGGGCCCACTGGGGGGGTCCCATGACAACATTTTCTGGCCACAAACTGTGGAAACTGTGGTGTGCCAGGTGGCCAGTCCATCCAAGTGAGCCCTACAGAGCCTGATCAGGACCTCCACCTGAGCCCAAACATTGAAGCTGAAACATCAGAGTCTGGGTGTCGCCTGCAGCCCCCGTGGCCCCCCCCACCCTCCCGGTACCTTGAGGATGACCCGGCGGCGCACCACGCGCGTGGTGACATTCTCCTCATCGTCGGAGGTGCCGTCCAGCTCCCCCAGCTCGGCGTCGAGCCGCCGGTGCACCCAGGCCAGTGCTGAGCGCAGTGAGCCACTGGCAATGTGCAGCACATTCTGGCAGCTGATGACCAGGAAGGCCAGCAGGGCCACGCTGAAGAAAAGCTCCGTCACGAGCGTCCACATGTCGGCGGCCGCCTGCCGGCCGGCGTTGCACCACGCTGCCTGTCCCCTCTGCCCCTCGTTCGGGGCTCACAGTGCCCCAGCTGCTGCGCACCCACACGCCGGCCACGTATTTCCTGCTTCCCTTTGCTTCCAAAAAAACACCCCCCCTCCCCCTTTCACCCTCCCAGGTCCTTTTAGAGTGTGAGGCTTTAAATATCCCCAGCCACCTGTTGGACTGGCTTCAGCCAGCCCCCCTCCCCCCGGTTCCCACAGCTCATCCCTTGCTAGCGTGAAGCTCCTGATTTGCCTCTGGAGGCCTGTTCCTGTCCCCTCCATTCCCTGCACGCCTTCATTGGGTCTCACAGGACTGGCGAAAATAAAAGCACGTCACACCCATATATCCGCCGCTTTCGCTTGCTTTGTTGTCTCATTAACAGGCAGTGAGACTCTCTGAGCCCAAACCACACAGTTCTAAGCACTGTAGTTTTGTGAAATTCGCCCACACCACAGCCTGGCAACGGAGTCCAGATTGGCGGTCACTCACGGCATGGCTATCGCCACGCTGATAGCAGTGTTCCCATGGCAGTGAATGGCCCTCCTCAACACCAACCTACACAGTGACGGGCACCGTATGACGGCTCAAAAACACCTGCTATTAACTCAACCAATCAACACATCACTCATCCTTAATAAGGGGCATAAATATTAATAAGCAGGATCACAGCAGTCATGGTGCAGCATATCCCATAATGCAACTGTACTTTCAGAGATGAGAGGTCAGAGATGAAGGTGGAGGCTGCTGTAAGGGCGCCGAGTGACAGAAAGCATGGCATGGAGGCCGCTATATTTGGCTACCCCAGCCTGTGCTCCTGCCCATCTTGGGTGGATGTGTGCAGGAACAGAAGCTGGGGGGGGTGTGAGTGCAGATGTGTGTGTGACGGGGGGGGTGAAGACTCACAACAACAAACTCCAGCAAGGAAAAGAAGACGCATTCAGTGCAGGGACGACTAAACCTGTCAAACCTGGCCGTGTCCTCAAAAATCACTTGAGCAAATAGTATAAAAATTTTAAATAAGTGAAGTGGAAAAGAATCGATGACTCAAATAAGTCTCAAATAAGACTCTAGTGTCCCCTGTCATTTACACATTTTAATACATATGAGATTGAGTTGTTAATCTGAGTATTCAGGAAATGAGCATTTTAATAGACCAGCAAAGTGTTTGCATCACATTCACCCTGGAGACATGCTGCAATGCAGGGCTTTTGTCAGGGGTGGCGCCAGAGCCCCACAGTGTTTCATAACAGAGTGACTTTGGTGCTGAAAACATAATGAAACGTCATGAATGAATCCAGATGTAACCTCCATACGAAAACCAAGAGGTTGAGGCTGCCCTGGCTGTTGAGAGCCTCTGCCCCGGGTACCGACCTGCCCTCTCAGCCGCGCCTCCTCCCACTCCCTCAGCTCGGGTGGCCGGTGCTGGAAGCTCAGCCCCTTCTCGAAAGGCTGCGTGCTGCGGAAGTGACTCAGCAGGGCCTCGGGGCGCCCCGCATCCCACGCAGGCTGCAGCAGGGCATCCTGGGCCGTGTGCGACAGCCCCAAGTCACCGTCCCGGGTCCCGCCTTGTCCCGACGACACCGGCAACTCCGCTGCCTGCCTGGGCTTGGACCCAAGCCAGTTCTGGGGGGAGTGCCAGCCCTGGGTGGAGGGCTGGTCGTGTAGGTATGACAAGAAGGTGCTGGCTGACCTGGGGGGGGGGTGGAGGGGGGAAGGACAGACTGGGTAAGATGCAGCTCAGCCTTGTCACAGAGAGAATCCACATCGATACATCAATATTTACAGAAAAATACAGGTAGTATGAGAGCACTTAACCAGGTTGTATTTTTGTAGTACAGGGGAAACCAGAGTATCAGGAGGAAATCTGCACAGTTAAGTGGGAATGTGCCAGCAACCCACCCAGTGGGGGCCGGATTGAGAGGAGACAGTGCTACTTGCTGAGCTGCCGTGTCCCCAGCAAACAAATTAAAAAGTGCATTATTCTTATTATTAATCAGTAAACCACTAAAAACACAAATGTCTGCAATTGAATCAGAGGAGATCTCTCCAATGACAGGGCCCTGTGGAGCAGAGCGTCACCATGGTAACCAGCCTCACCTGTCTCCATTGCGCTCGGTGACTCGAGTCAGACCAGGTGAGTCGCTCAGGCGGGCGTACACCCGCTGCTGTCCTGCAATAAGAGAAAGCCCATCCTCTGAGCTCGGCCCGTCCACGTCACCTCCTCCCCCTCCTCCTCCTCCTTCTCCTCCTCCTCCGGCTCCGGCCGTCGAACTGCTGCCCGCCGCCACAGCTTCCTCCGGTGCCTCTGACCTCCCGACCTCCGACCTCTGACCTCCGTCCAGCCCGTTGAGGCTGACCTCGCTGTGCTCTGCTTCGCCCAGCGTCTCCGCATCGCTCAGCCCGCCCCCCCCACCGCTGCCCCCGCTGGCCGGCCGGCCCAGGCTGCCGCCGCACGACGGCACGTCCAGCTCGTCGGCGTTGCTCCACTCCAACGAGGAGTCTTCCACGGGCACCAGGGAGGGGCTGGCCCCCGAGGGCCACACCTGCACTTCTGACATCTCCATCAGCGTGTCCTCTTCCGTGGTGGCAATGGGAGCGCACTCCATGCTGGACACCTCCTGCCAGTAGCGCTCTCCGCCCAGCGGGGAGGCCAGGCTGTACTGCCCGGAGGCAGGGGAGGTCAGCTCCTCCTGTGCCAGCCCATAACCTGAAGCGAGACAGAAAGAAGCACACTGATGCAGGCCCCCCCACCCGTCCATGCGCCGCTGCCGTGGCCCAGGAGAGAACGAGAGCCGGATGCAGGGAGAGAGGAACAGGATCAGTGGGCCCCTGGGAGGGCCAATGCGGGAGCAGGCAGGGGGGACTGTGGGGGGGGGGCCTGGCCTGGGCTTTCAGCAGCGTGCGTGACATCAGACACCCAGCTCACAGCAAGACGCCGAGACAGACGAACGTCTCTGCTGACTCCTACCTGCGGGGTAGAGGAATGGAGGGGGGGTGCTGCCTCCATGGGCGGGGGGGGGGGGGGGGGCAATGGACAGACCCCACCACCACAGCAGTAATGGAGCATACATCCGTATCACGTGTCAGGGGCATCAGGCAGGCAAGAGAAACGACCCTCCAGGAAAAGGCCTCAGATGCAGGCTAGCAGGCAGACATGCAGGAAACACCCCCGCGCTCACCCTCCCTCCCCATACGCATACACCCCCCCATACAGAAACACACACACTCCTCCATGCACACCTGTTTATACCTCCACACACACAAAGAAACACACCCCCCCACTCACACATCCATATATACAGTCATACACTCACACACACAGGTTTGCAGTTATATCTTTGTGGGGCTCTTCATTCATTAGGGAAGACTTTAATCCCAATATGAAGGCCTTAACCCCTACCCAGCATTTTTAGTTTTTGACTGCATTCACAAACCTTTGTGAGTACCTGAAAAATCACCACAACGTCAACATAGCTGGTTTTTATGGGGGGGGGTGTGTGACATTGTGGTCCCCACAATGTAATATAAACATAATCCACACACACAAAAACACACACATATCTTTTTAACAAACCTCTTAAGTATCCTTGAGTTTTATTTTTACTCTGTAATATATTACTGACACAGCACTTAAATTATAATAAATACTCAGGGAGTTATGATTTTATAGACATAACAAATTACACAGACACACATTTAACATACACTCATGTTGCAGCTTTCTTGCAGGAGAAGCTTGTTCATAAGAGCTTGGAAAGCTCCGGTTCCAGATCAGCCACATGATCAGCCACATGATCAGCCAGCTCCACTTCCTGCTAGGCAGGGTGCATCAGACCATCAATGGCCATTGTAAACTGTGACTCTCTACAAATGTGAAGAGCCACACCTGTACTATTCTGGCATCACCCCTACTCCATTTTTACATCACTCCTACTTCACTATTACATCATCCCTACTGCACTATTACTTCATCCCTACTCCACTGCTACATCTTCCTTACACCATTCCTACATCACTTCGACTGCACTCTTACATCACCCCAACTCCATTCCTAACATCACTACTACTCCATTCTTACATCACCCTTACTCCCTCTCTAATTCCATTCCTACATCACTTCTATTCCATTCCAACATCATCCCTACTCCATTCTTACATCATCCTTACACTTTTCCAGTAATATTCTTGAATGATTTCTGAACCATCCCTACATCATCCCTGCATCATCCCTGTTTTATTCCTGCAGCACACCTGCAGGAATCTCCATCCGCAATCCATGTGCACGATGATCAAAGGCCAGGAGGCCTCAAGGAACAAATAACCCAACAACACCAAGACAAACCAAACCATGTAAGTGATACGTTGTTAGGACAGAGTTCCAAGTGTCTGTGCAACGTGACTGATATCAGACACTCAGCGAGAGAGCATGACAGGCAAATGGCGCATCTGAGTGTGTGCGTGTGCAAAGGGTCTCCTGTAAAAGGACTAGACTGCCGCGCTGGCTGATGTTATTCCTGATGGTGCAGGGCGCGTAAATGATATCAGCTGATATCCCACACCCAGATGGCACCTTTCCCACCCCCCTCTGTGCACACATGCCCTCCCTGCCCCCTTACTGGCAGCAGCTAGGTCTCTAAATGTGTCCTGCAAGAAAGGGCAAACCATCTAGCTGGGGTTACCTGAGCTTGCTCCTGCGTGTGTGTGTGCAGGGTTACTGGAGCTGAGCTCCGTATATAGGTAGCATGTATGTACTTACAGTGAGCGATGGTGTGTTCGTTAACACACATTGATCATTAACTGTTCTGGTATTTCATCAGTATGGAGATCACACAACTCAGTCAACTCTATATACACTCAGACAGACAGAGTATAATAATTGGATGTCGTCTGGGGGATTTGACAAACACTGGACCAGACTTTTCCATGTTTTCCTTTCCACGTGTGCACCTTAACAAGCATGCAGTCATGAGACCAAGACCAAGGTTATCACAGTAAAAACTAAAGCTGGAACAAGCAAAATTACTAAGAAATACCTTAAAACAAATAACTTAAATTTAAGCACAAGCCAATCCTAATCCTAACCCTAACCCCTGCTACTGGCAGGAGGTGTCCTAACCCCAAAATATTGAACTGAAAGCTTAAAAAATCTACAGAAATTACATAAAATAACAGTGTCAGCCCCTAACCTAAAAACCTAAGTTCGCCTAAATCAAGGAAAAGGAGTATAGCTACACGTTCATACAGGAGAACTTCTGGGTCTCCTCTCTGGGAAATCAGTGGCTCTGAAGGCAGAGCAGTAACTATGTCCAGAAACCGGGATGCAAAGCAGTGTCACTGACACAAATGCGATCTGAAACAAATGTTCCTAGCTATATGTGTCATATGTGTCCTTCTCTCTGATTGGCTGGGATGAACTGACCCCACCCCCAATGGGAGTACTGTAAGACAGTGTGTCTGACACAGATACTCCATGTGATGGCCTGTGTATGTCTGGGGGTGGTTTGTGTTTATCTGTCTTTATGTGGGTATCAATGAGGATTGTGGATGCTGGGGGTGAGGGTGGTTTTGTTAGGTGTTGGGGGGGAGGGGTGTCGAATTCTGAGGACAGTGAAGCCATGAAGAAGAATGATGTTAAGAAATAAGACTGAATGCCTCCTGTTAATAGAAACACACAGGGTCACATGCCAACTGCTGAAAGAGTCACACTGAGACACACAGACAGAAAGAGACTCAGCAGAACTGCACAGCGACGACACACAACATCACCACAGTTGTACACAGAACATGTGAATGGCACGCACACATACAGACAGGACAGAGACACACGCGGGTCTGAGCACGGATGGCTGAGGGCCGGGGAACGAGTAGCGGAGAGCTGTTCCCCGCCGAGGACATCACATGGCCCCATGCGTGTGCTGTCACATGCCATTTCCAAAGAAATCACAGAAAAAAAGGGTTATTGCCAACATGCCTTTTCTTCGACAGTATGAGTAGTCGTTTGAATGCATGCCATGCACAAACAGATACTGTAGACCAAAGTCAACATGGGTTACCTCCTCCATCCCTCAGAAACCCCCCCCCATCTCCATTTCCTTGGTTACAAACAAGGGGAAAGGCGGGGGGACGTTTGGATAGGAGTGTTTTGCAGGAGCATGCACACAGGAAGTGGCTGTAAGGAGTTAAGAGGGACAGGCAGACGGAGAAGGAGAGAGAGAGACGAAGACATTGGGGACAGGGGGTACCTCCTCCCCCCCTGCGTATAGAGGACAGGGTGTGGGTTGGGAGTTACAGACAAAGCGGCCAAAAAAAGGTGGACTTTCCAAAAAAATGCAATACTGTTTGGAAGAAAAAAAAAACAAAAAAGATGACAAAAAAGGAGGCCAAGAGAAGGTCGGCATGAGGCTGACATGAGGTCAGAGGTCGGAGAGGAGAGGTGAGAGGAAGAAGTGCAGGGCGGCTGGGCTGCAGATGACATGTCCGGAGAAACACAGAGAGAGAAGGGACAGAGTCACAGGAACAAGTACTGCAGGACTCACAGGGACACAGAGAGCGCCGACGCGGCTCAGAAGTACAGACTCCACCAGGGCCAGGGTCTCCTACACTATCAGCACCCTACCGTAATGCTTTAATCAAATCATGTACAATCTGAAAGGAATCCGTACAAATACCTATATTGCTTGTGAAAGTGGTGAGAATAATGCAGAAACAGTCACCTTATTCTCGGACCTTTGGAGTTCCTTGAAGGAACGGCCATAGCTGAGCAGTGTGAAGCCAGGTGAACCTTGTGCTGCATCTCCAGCACCTCACCAGCACAAATTACCTGAGGTCTTCCAAGAACAACATGGGACTCAAAGCAGGTTTAATGCCAAAGACAGCCACTGGTATAGCCTTCGTTAAGCGGCCTCCTGCTGCGCCTGGGCATTGCTAGAAGGTCGTCATTTCTTCGTAAACACAAACCAGCAGATGCGAGAGGAACACCAGATGTGCTGCTTATTGCTACAGTCATTTACAGTCCTGATCCTTCCCCCAATCTTGGGGGGCTACAGTGAGCCATACTTCTGCTCTACACTAACCAAATTATCGAAACTAAGTAGTACTAAGTTCTCTGTCTTTCACTTTGCACTGAGGATGTCTGGGGATGAGTCTGAAGACATGTGGGCAATTGGGACTGATGTTTGAGTAAGGGTGTGCCTGGTAGGTCTTGGTCCTCAGAATTGGACAGGGAGGGGTCCGCCATAAGTGGGCATGGCTAAGGGAATGTGTAGAGTCACTGTACTGAGAAACCCCCTGGCAGGTCAGACTCTGCTTTAAATTCTCACTTTCTAATCCCCCAAACTTAAACCAAACCTAAACCTAATCCATAACCCCAAACACAACCCAGCATGCTACTGACTCATCCATTAATGGGCAAACCAATATAACTGTGCGATTATGCATGTACCTTTGTGCGTATGCATATGTATGTGACATTACTGGTGTGTGTGAATGTGCGCGGGTGCATACATGTGTACAGGTGTCCGAAGTCCCCAACGGCTGGGTGATCCAATCAGAGCACCTCTACCACTCTGTAACACAGCCACCACTCCCCCCTGAAGTTTCACCCCTATTATGATTCAAAGATATATTAAGAGGAAAATAAATGTTTTAGCGGCAGTTACAAGTCCATAAATCAAGACCTGTTATCAGCCCACAGGAACAGAAAGACAATTGCGAAAAGACTTCTTTTTAAAGTATAGGATTCAATGGATGAAAAGCAAAGTTAAATTATAGCACATTTTTTGCCAAAATCAGCATATTCTGTGGTCTTACCTTTAGCTTCTAGGTTTAGCATGTCAAGAGACAACAACACTGTCACTTAGGGCCCCGCGACCCAGGGCAGCTGCAGCACTCGCCAGGCAGAGTGGCACACTGAAGATCAGTGTGGGTTTGCGCCACCTATAACCTCATTTCGCTGTGTGATCACAATTTATGATTGTCTTGTTTTCATAGAAATAATCAAATATGCTTGAATCCCAGTTTTTACCATCAAAGATAGTTAATAGCAATAGTCTGCATTTTTCCTGGTAAGGACAGAAGCGTTTTTGAGGTCATTCACCCCAGGACCAAAAAGCAACGCAAAGATCAAATCAATAACTTCATAACCATAATCACACAAATATGGCTTCTGTTAGTGAGAGTGACTGAGTGATCTTTGGAGATTCTTCATCTCTTCATATAATCTACCTGTGAAACACTCAATAATGAACATTACTTGAGAAATGACAACTTGGAAATGCATACGACTCTAAAGAATGATGGAACCAAAAATCCAGAAATCCTCACAAGAATCTCCCCGGTGACCATGAGCAACTGTAGTTGGATCGCTAGTGTAGCTGTGCCCTGGGTTGGGATGGTGGGAGGGGAAAGGTTAAAGGTCAGGATATCTGGGAGCCATGGGGAGGGGTAGCCTAGGATTGTGGAAGGTTAGGGTGGGATCCAGGAAGGAAGGAAAGATGAGGGGAGGGATTAAGGGTAGGTGGACAGACAGGCGAGCAGTTTCAGAAGGCCCAGCCTTACCATTGGTCATGCTAGTGGGAAGCAGGTGATCGCGGTCTCCATGGCGACGCCCAGCCCCCTCTCGACTGCTGGGCCGCGGCTGAGGGCCCTGGCCCTCCAGCATGTTGACGATGTCCGTTCGGTCAATGCTTCTCAGTGCCGTGTAGAGACTTTCCACTACGATGGGAGCAGAGAGGCGAAAGAGAAAGAGGGAAGGAGAGAAAAGAAAGGAAAGGGTGGAGGACACACGGAAAGGAGGGAAAAGAGGAACAGTGGGAGACAGGATTGAGGGTGGCAGGCCGACTCTGAAAGGTCACTTGCAGGCTACAGTCATGTTACTGGGGCCCGAGACGCCGAGGTGCCCTGGGGCCTCACTCTTGGCTTTCTTGCCCTCCCGAGTGGCCCACAGGTTGAGCAGCGTGGAGCTCTGCTCCAGCAGCGAGTTGGGGTTCTCCACCCGGATCTTGTTGATGTCGTCCACGCTGAACTGCAGCTCGCGGGCCAGCTCTGCATAAACAGGAAGCACCGTGAGTCACTATGCCTTCATTTCCTGTGAGCGATGGTGCCTTCGTTAACAGCTTAGCGGGACGAACTAGGGCTGTGTCCACAAAGACTGAATTAACTTGGGAGAGGGAAGGTTGGTAAATTAATATTAATATAGAGATTCACCTCCCCTCATCCACGCATTCAAAAGCACACACACAAAAACACACGCAAGCACTCTAGTATTTTTAGATGTGTGGGGGATTTTTGCAAAGGTTCTCATTACCCGCTGTCTTTGCGGTGACATTTTCCCCAAATTTTCCCCCCAGAAAGAGACGCACCAACGCACGCACATGCACTAACCTGCCCAGCTCAAGCCCAGCTGCTCCGAGATTAAAGCCATCTTTAATTCTGTCCTTTCCATGGCGCTCATAGTGGCTGCAGACGCACATGGAAGCGCACGCGTTAACACGGTAAAATAAACACATACCTGTTAACCGGACGATTGCTGAAGCGGTCAAGCAAGAAAACAGATCGGCTAGTCTGTTTTCATCATCCGTCTTAGGCTGGATGATCTCTATCAAGCATAACGATCCATGTCATCACTCACATCTGAAAGTTTAAACTTCAATAAATCAGAGGACTGTTAGGGCCGTGAATAGACTCATCAATAAACACTGATATTATTAAACACTTAAGACTTACCTCTGACCCAACCTGGAAATGAAATTAAATGAATATGAAATGATGCTTTATTTGCCATTTGCACAACTACAGATACATTGGAATGCTTCTTGCCGCATGTCCCATCATGCTCTCCTTCGAGACATACGCACGCATATATATATAGCCAGGGATGCAGTAGGAGCTTGGATACACTGGCAGGTTCAGGGGGCCCAGCACTTTACAAGGGCCCTTCAATACATACAGGGGAGGCCAAGATGACAATTTGTCAGGGGGCCCAGAATTTCTAGCTATGCTCCAGTATACGGCTCAGAGTGAAACTTGGGGTTCAAGTGCAGGGCCAGGCCCCCTTCAGCATTTTGGGGGGATCAGGGACCGTGCTCAAGAGCTCAAAAGAGATGTAAGTATTCTGCTGAGACCGGTGCATGGACCGGCAAGCGTCCAATCACAAGCACAGAGGCCTAACCCGCCGAGCCACACAACACCCCCAGGACTATACTTTCATACATGTGATATTTCATTCATGTGGCAGGCAAACAAGCAGTTTCCACTTCTCAGATTAGTTAAAATAGTGATGATGACAAGCAGTGACTTCGGGGTGAGATTGATGAACAGGTGTCTCCTCCAACCAGAGATCAGTATAAGGGCCTTACCCAGGGATGGTTCATTTAGGGCACTGTATCTCTCCCTCAGGGCAAGTGGGGTCAAAGTTCGGCGGCGGTCTTCGGTACCCACAACCTTCATTCAGAAAAACATGGGGGGGGGGGGGGGACACAGCTTTATTAGGCATGGGTAGCTAACATTAAGGCTGCATTCCTTGGAGGTCAGAAATTGGAGCTGGAAATAACGTCACGCCTGAGTTAACCGCATTCCAATACAGCAGGTCGGACAGACATATAGCAATAGCAGGGGCCTGTTTCAAAAAGCAGGATTTCTTGCTTAGCTTGATAACCTGTAAAATTTTCTTTATCCCAGGTTAAATGGCCTTTATCTTCATTCACTTACATTTAGCCCAGGCTACCTTAAATCCGACAGATTATCTGGCTAAGCAAGAAATCCTGCTTTCTGAAACAGGCCCCAGTTCTAGCCTGTTAAGAAAAAAGCCATTGATAACAATATCACATGATAACACATTTTTCAGCATTTTGTGCATAAAAACACCATAGCAGCAATCCCACAGATAATGGTTTGAAAGTACTGTGTGCATGACTGATTTAATGATTTAACTTTTTTGATTCATAAGTAATGCTAGTTAATACCGTAATTGCAAGTATTGTGTACTAAAACAAAAGCATCACTGTAGTATAGGGTAAAATATCTTTTGAGTAAAATCAAATAAACAGACAGTGGGCATAAAGAAATTGAAAAGTGTTTGTTAGCCACCATTGTTTCTTCAAAAATGCTTTGAGTTTGATTTTCTTGTGTACACCATGTCTGGATTGTTGCGGTACAGCGTCCAGCAGTAGTTGGCCATCATGCTTTCACTGTAACCAGCTGCACCTTCTCCGTACTCATCACCTTCTACAGAATCAAGACCATCATGTGGCAGTACAGGAACAGGCAATGAGTCGTCATGAGGAACAGGCTTGGTTGCAGAATCTCGGCTGGGATATACAATTTTGTGCTTAGTTTTAGTTAAAGAATCCAATTGTATTCGTGTGGCAAAAGTAGCAGTCGCTGAGATGGTCTCACGGTTCCCTCCACACCATCGGAATTCCAAATGGCATTGCTGCCTTTCGCCGATTTAGCCAGTCATGCAGACTATTTGAACGAATGGTACAGATGACATGTGGAGCCCAAGATTTATCCTGGTCTCCAGGTAGACAGCCAAAGTATAATTTGTATATCTTCTTAAGATCTGCAGTGATTGGGCAACGTTGTACTTTCATTGTGAATGAACCGCACACATAACATGGATGATTAATACAATTTCTAGGCATGATAACAACTGAAAGCCAACACAGTTGATGCTGCCTGTCACCTCCGCCTTCGATTTCCAGGTCGATGACCCAGAATTCAAACTCGAGAGTTAGATTTAGTATTTCTTTTGCAACAATTCGAGAAAATAAAAAATTTGTCGAGAAGCTTACGTCAGCAAAACAAAACCTGAGGCACAACTACATATGTTTCCCGCCGAACTAAGTTGTATACACAAGACATGCGAACTAGGTCAAATTAATCATACTCAAATCGCAACTAGACAAGTATCAATAAAACATAAATCAATATCTAGTCACCTAGAGAATGGCGATGCTGTCCATAAGATAAAAAACATAGACAACTCTTACAATACACTTAGGCAGACTACATGTACATAATATCATACTACATATAGCTTCATCACAAAAACTTGACGTGCTAGAGAAAAACTAAACACAGATTTGAAATCAGCATGAGAAATACTACAAAACCCACATAAAACTACCTCTGATGAAAATGACCTGTTAACCTGTGGGCAGTTTGAACTGCTTCAGGTTTTACAAACTACTTTAAAGCTGAAAGGCTCCTGTGCTCGGCTAATTCGTCCAGTTCTTCTTGTGCTTTGACTAGTTTGTTTCCTTGACTGAAAGACTCATCCAGCTGTTTCACATTAACATTAATGACACGTGCATGATTATATGAGACTGACCAATCAGCACACAGCGAGAATTCGGTGCTCCAGGTCCTTGATTGAAATGGTAGTTTCCAGATCCTGTCCTAGCTCAGAGTCCTTTCTGACATGGAATATGTGGTAATCCTATTACACATTCTGCTCTAGATGATGCAAACCAGAAGAAGCAGAGCGGAGTGCTGATGTCACTAACTGTGGTGTATTCTGTTGTACATGCTATGTTGCATCCATGTGTAGAGGGTTCTGGGTTGTCTCAGTGAGCCAGGTTGTGACTCTACCTTCACACACGGGGGCATGGTGATGTTGAGGTTGCACAGGACGTGCTGGCTATCCTCGTACTTGGTGGACTTGCGCAGGAAAGACAGGAATCCAGAAGGTTCTTTGCTGCTGTCTCTGACCTAGGGGGGGGAGGGTTGGGGATGAGCGATGGGGAGTTTGGAGAATACAGCAGGACCCTGGTGTTTACACGGGATTGCATTTGGCTCCTTCTGCTAGGCAGAGAGTATGTTTGTTCCCTTTGCTGTTAAGTGGTTACCATGGACTACAGGTCACGATTAGCTTTCAGATTCCTGACAAATCATTAGGAGGCACCAGTGCAAGTGACAGCCGGCAACCATGGGGTCTGATTTCCTAAACCCGCTCACATGACAGCGAATATCTACTGCTACCTCTCACAGAATAGATCCAAACCATACCTGGGATGTTTTTCAATACCAAGAACGCGAAGATCATACTTGTGCTCCTGGCAAGACCAGTCTTGCTAACTTGCCTCTCAAGATTGAACTTGGGATACAATTAATTGTAGGATTGTTCTCATTTGGCGAGAATGGCAACCGATGCATCCTTGATATTTGGGTTGAGGATTTTTACCATCCTCTGTACTTTTGTTCTTAGTATTAGAACTGGTCTTTGGCAATGGAAGATGACATAAAACAGGTAAGTGAGAATACAAGCACAGTCAAGCACGCATATTGAGAAACACCCCTAGACTGAACTCAAGTGCTTATGGTGCATTTACACATAGGTGCAGATGTCCAGTGGGGGGGCCTTTGTTGAGATGATCTCTGCCTTAATCTGTAACAACTGCTGCTTAGATAGTCTGACAATATTAGCCTGGCTACAGAAACGTTGTGACAGTGTCAGACAGATGTCATGATGCAGTGACCCTGATTCCTGATGTTCCCGGAGAGACACGGGCTGCCAAAATGAGGGGGTGACGGGCACCTTGACAGTGACAGGCAGCCGATTGTCCCTGAAGGCGTGGAAGCAGAAGCTTCGGGGCTGCTGGGTGGCCTTCCTCACGGGCAGCAGGTTCCCCGAGCACTCCAGGTAAAGAGGCATGCCCTCCATCACCTGCAGGATTCGGCCATCAAGCATGGACCATGACTGCTCCATCCCCACCATTACACCAACCGCCCATCCATGTCAACACAACCCTCTCCATAACCCCACCCCATAGCAGGTCAACAGACAGCAAACCCACATTCTTAGTGCTGATCTTAAGGAATGAACCCCTTTAAAGTGCAACAGACAGGTGTAACTCTCTGACTGTAACATGGATACTGCTTTTATATTGTTAATATAATACAGACTCTGCTCAGCATTCTTGCTGCAACACAAACAGTATAATTCCCTGACGGCAACACAGAAGCTGCAGATGAATAAAGACATAATAATGTTAATGAGAATAATCTATCTCCCATAACCTCTAGTATAGTGCAGGGTCCATCCATCCATCCATCCATCCATCCATCCATCCATCCATCCATAAATAAGTAATATAGTAATATAATCCATTGCCCCCCCCCACCCCCCGGCCCTTCATGTACCTCAATGTCACGGCTGCGAGCCACCTCAGTGAAGTTCTCATGCTGCTCCAGCGTCTTGTCCATCTTGTCGTCGGTCATACAGTAGCAGCGCAGGCGGCCCTCCCGCGCCTCGTTCATCTTGGCAAACACTACAAACTTGGCCATGTAGGGCACTGCTGACAGCTCGCGGTACAGCAGGTTGGCGAAGGACACCGCCTCGGCCGTCCGGGGGCAGTCTGCCAGCCAGAAGCTGCACCGGGGGCCAGGAGAGGGGGGATGCGTTCAGGGGTCAAGGGTGAGACAGTAACACGTTGACTGGATTAGTATATTGGGTGGGGATGGAACCAAAAACAGGGGGTGAGGTAACATGAGAGAGACAACCAGATACCCAGAGAGCAAATGGATATCGCCATGTTCATCATATTTCTTCATTGCAGAAAAGTCAGCTGCTAGATACCATGATTAACATCCCTCCTGGATACTGTGATCATCCATTTTTCTTTCCTTCCTTCCACAAGGGAACAACATGAACCAGATGCCAGTCCAAAGCAGGGCTCACACAAATCAGAATCACAGATTGTTTTGTGGGCAGAAACTTCTGCCTGAAGCCAACTGCACATTAATTGGTTTCTCTGGTTGAATCACCGAAACACAGATCTGTAGTGTTTTCATGTGGCATCACTTAGAATGTTGACCTGGAGGATATGACCTGCGAGACATACCGTGCAGACACGTTGGTGGTAAAGCTGGCACAGTCGTTTGCATATACCAGTTTAGTGGTGCCAGTGATGTCCTCCCACTGGGCTGGGTCAGTGCCACCTAAGGGATGTTGGGTGGAGAGGGGATAGACCAATCAGAGTAGCTCTAAGTGCATTCACCTGGTTTTTATTGGCCGGTTTTATCAGAGCATTTAAATCCCATGATACTGGGGGTATGTAGGGTAGCACAGAGACATGGCGACCCCCCACAAAAATTCTACAGAATGAGCCCCCTTCCCCAAACCAAAGCTGCCATCATCCTCACTCACACACTTTCAAGTTTGGCACTTGAAAGCCTTGCCCTTTCTCCCCCCTCATGAGCAGCCCTGAGAACAGATATATGAAAGTGGCAGTGGGGAGGGGGGTTATTAATTCTGCTTTATTGTGTTCATATTTAAAGTAGATTTCATGTTCAGGGTTTTGGAAAGGCCACAAATGCCTATTTCCTGATAGTGCCCCCTTCAGCATGACCCAGTGGATAAAACCCCCCTTTTCTTATTTCCTGGGTGCCCGGTGCAGTCTCGGCGCCCGTACCGATGACGCTGCAGAGCAGACGCAGGCTGGTGGTGTCGCCCTCCCCCGAGTCACGCGGGCTTTCCCTCCAGGAGGGGGGCAGTGGGATTCGCAGGCCAATGGGCCGGTGGAATTTGCGTCTGCGTGGCTCCACGGTCACCACAGGGCTGAAGGTGGCCTGGTTGCCCAGCAGCTTGGCCACCAGAGCGTCCGGCACTGGCTGCGCCTGCTCGGGGGGTGGGGGGGGGGGGGGGTGAGTAGGGGGCACCACCATTCAGGGTGCGACCAGGAGGGGGGTAAAGGACAGAGGAGCAAGAAGCGGGAGGAAAAGACCAGAAACAGGCAGTGAGGGAACAGAAGAGAGACGAGGAATTAAAAGGGGGGAGGACAGAGAGATGTGTGGCTAACGATGCATTACAGAGTAAAGAGGGCAGGAGACAAGGATAGAAATCGAGGAGCCAGAGAAACGAAGCGTAGGGGGGAAATCGGGGCTCCCTCACCACCAAGACGAGTGTCGCGATGAGGTAGGACGGACACACACTGGCAACTCACACGCAGGTTTGCTTTTTTGTATTTTGTTTATTGTTAAAAAAATAACAAAAAGGCATTTATCTTCATTGTCTTTTGCGTAAAAAAAACATAAAATATGAAAATGTGGTTGTCCCATTCTATACTACACCAATGTGAAGGAGTGTTTAGTGTTGGAGAGACATTGCTTAAAAACAAATGCAGGACAGCTCTTAGCCTCTGCGAAATGTGCTAAGTTAATATTACATGTAGAATAATAATGGTCCCCTGAAGCATAGCTAAAGCTAGCAAAGATATTTCCAGCATTTTAGAAAGGTTAGCTATTGTTAAATTAATAAGCAAACAAAAGTTCTGCTATTTTACCCGTTTAGCCTGAAGCCAGGCCTCTGTAATTGATATAAAATGATGAAAAAAGAAAAAACAAGCATTTGGGGCAGTTATTGCGCAAAGTGACTCCTCTGTTCTTCCTCCTGCTCCTCTTCCTCCCATCTCACCTGCAGCCCCAGGCGCACCCTCTTGGTCACCGCTGTCTCGGGGAAGGTGGACTGGACCATCGGCACAAGTTTACTGTTCAGGTGGCCACCTTCCGGGCCAATCAGCTCACTCTCTTGCCGGATACGCGACACCACGGCGAAATAGAGGGGGAAGTCAGTGGAGATGATTCGGCAGATACGTTTCTTCCCCAGTTCCTCCTCGCTCTCCAGGTCTGCCAGAGGAACATCCCAGGAACATGTCATGGACAGAGCTGAGGGTTTTTTTCTTTCAAAATTAGGCCTAATGAGGATTTTATGCTTTGAGAAGGGTTTTTGCAACAGACTAAGTGGTCTGCAGTAGGTCTGTTGGTGGATTTTTATGGCTCCATACCAGTAAATGTGTTTCAATGGTCCAAAAACCCATTTGAAACAATAATGTTCACTGGTTTGGGTAGGAGCTTCTATTCAGATTCCCTGCTCAAATGTATAATCCTTGTTGTTGACCAGTAAGAACAGGAGAATGTTCTTCTTGTTTTGGATACTTGCTGTTCTCCTTACCTTCATCCATGCCATTGAGGATGGTCTCCAGAACATCGTCGCCATAGCGGTTCCGGTGCTCCTTCCAGATAGACCCATTCTCACTGCGCAGGACCACCAGTTCCCGGTCTCCACGGCCCAGTGCCGCAAAATGGGGGATCTCCACAATTACTGGCCTTCAGGAACATTCTCGTGGTTATAAATCATTGGTTATAATCACATGCATAAGACGCCTGCTTTTATATAGGCCCGTTCACCAGTTGAAACCCAGTAAAGTCCTGCAGTAAAGTGTGCAGACAGTTTAGTGGTCTGTGTACTTCAGAAAAGCCTGCATACACAGTCAGTCGTCACTGATCACTCAGACAAACACTTAAACACCCACGGTTAAACCTACTCATGTACACACAAACACATCCTTACCCCAGGAACTGCATGCTTGCGGGGCCCAGGGAAATGATGCGGCTGGCCAGGCCCTCCCCTTCCACCAGCGGAGGGGGCGTGGTCAGCTTCTGGGGCTTGGCCAGGCGGCAGGTGATGCGCGTGGGGGCGGCGCAGGTGCGCGGCGGGATGATCACACGCAGCCCGTTGTGCCGGCTCCCACGCATCGACCCTCCTCGCGCATCCACCATGAAGCTTACAAGGAACCTGCCCATGAGTAAACCAACATTCTGTACTTAGTTCTCACTACTCAGTAACCAGCTGTTACTCAAACAGCTTATATATTTATATGGCTCATAATTTACCTGGAATTTTAACTATGGAAGGAAGCTTCTTAGATTTCCCCAAGCCTAGCTATTTGGCATTCCAAAATCCCACCACCAGCCTTTCTGTTTAGTGTTAACCAGGGTTTACCCTATCCTAACAGGGGTCCAGCAGCTGGCTCCGACGGTGAGGTCCTAACAGCAAGCTAAAGGTAACATCACAACCAAAACCACTAAAGATTCCAAGTACTAGAATATACAGCAACCAGCATCTGTTTTATCATGGTCTTTATCACAGTTCCTACTGTATCTCTTTCTTGACTTAACTGACTCTTTGGACAACATTATCTGCTACATAAATAAATGCAAATAAATAACTGTGAATGTGCCTGTGCACCAGTCCTCAAAACGCTGATACCAGCACTGGGACTTCAGTAAAACGCACAAGTGAATAAACAGGCAACCTAAAGTCCTGGAGCTACATAAATAAAAGGTGTTCAATGAGCAATAAAAAAATGGTTAGACAAGGACCCAGTGTGGATGGGGCTGGCCACGGGGCTGACGTTGTCAGACGTCTCAGTGGCAGGGCTGCTGGGAATCAGGGAATCCTCGTCATATTCCTTCGGCAGAGGAACTGGAGTGTGCTGAGAGAGAGTGAGAAAGAATAGAGCTGAGGAGGCAAACAGACAAATCAGACAAAGAAGTGTCTGTGTGTTACTGTCATGCAACATTGCCTTATGTGTTATGATTTTATTACTTTATTATTTATAATAATTTATCTATATATACCTGCTCCATATCCTTCAGGATGACAGTTTCTGGTGAGACACAGGGAATTCTGGGAATAGCTGGAGAGTAGTTCCTGTCAGGATAGCAGAGCAAGCATGAGGTTTTATCACGGAGGCTCGCACCACCTTCCCATGAGTCAGACGACCTGCCAAAGCCTTACGCTGTGCCAAATCCAGCATCGTAGTCCAAAGACTTCTTTGGTGACAGAAAATCCTCATCATGGTCCTTGGTGTCCTCCGTCTTTGAGGACCTGGCCCCATCCATACCCAGGACCTCCTCACCTGTAGGGCAGGGGTTGTAGATTGAGTCAGACTCCGAGAAAAAGGAGAAGGGTGAAAGAAAAGTATGGAGGGGAGGTGGAAGGGTGAGGAAGACACAGAAAGAAACAGCCAGTGGTGAAAGGGTGAGGCAGACAACCAGCGGAAAAGCGCAAGAGAGAGGGACAAGGACTCTGTACTTTGGCAAGAGAAAGTAACACAAGTGACTAAACCTACGAGCTCATGGCTAATGCTAATGCTGCCCAGTGACACAGGGTTAGTGAAGCCAAGGAGAACATGGAGGTAAGTGAGCCAATGGGACACCTGAGAAGGTTTTTCACACCTCAGGGCGTGTGACTAACAAGATCTAACTGCAAGGATATCCCTGGAATGGGAAAGCTTGTTTCCCTGACACTTGGCTACTTGGTTTTCTGCTTCAGAAATGTTCCAGTCTGGGAGAACACCTGCTGAACTCCAGGTTTCAGAGATCAAAAATTAAGAATGAACCTGAGAGGAATATTTGGGTAACATTCCTTACTGGTTATTTAATACCATCTACAACATTCAGAAAATGCTTGACTTGGATTGTGTTTCTAGAATCTCCTGTCCATCCTAATGGCAAGGGGATGTCACCTAAAACGTTTGGATCATCTTCTGATAGCTGGAGTGGGAAGCACCTGATACCCACAGCACCATCATTGTTCATGGTGTGAAAAATGCTTTCCTACATATGGGGACACAGAGGATATCCTACATAAAAGGTACAAGCTCTGCAGTCCACACCCACTTGCTCCACCTCAGTGACTGAACACATCCTGATATCTCAGCAGCAGACTGGGTGGGAGCTGGGGGATTCACATAGACCACATACTTTTTTGACAGGGCCGTTAGGTACAGTTGGCATAGCATGGTCATTGGCACACAAATCGAAAAAGAACAGGCGGGTGTGATTGTAACACTGCAAACAAAGACGACTGGAGGTAACAGAGATGCAGGAGCGTAATCGAGTCAATATGGACCCAAGTGAAATTCACACCATGAAGAAAAACTGAATCTTTCAAGCAGAACATAAAATTAACTGTGAATTGGCCACAACCAGTTAGTTCGATCTGAAACATTTCACCTTATTTTGAATAACTGTGTTTCGCTTAGATATTATCCTGGATATTAGCATCATAAAGCAACGTGTTTATCTGTTCCTTTTGGACATTTAGGTTTTTCCTACTTTGGTTTCATAATCTCCATGGGGATTAAATATCCTTACGCTGGTTGTTATGAGGCCTCAATATTTTATGCTGATGAACGTATAGAGAGAAGAACTTAAGAATCCAAACCATGGGATAAAAGCTTGTATGGTATTTCCACATCGTGAAGAAATCGCAGAGAGGGCGGCGCGCGGCCGAGCTTAACCACAATGCCATCGGGACTCTGCACGGCAACATGACCGAAGCGAAGCGCATACAAGAAACACACATGAGAAACGCATGTGGCGGCTGGCCCACACCGACACCAGCAAATAACACAATATTGGTGTGTGAAACGGTGCAAGTTCCCCAGTGTGTGCCCCAGGAATGTGTGCCGTTCAGTGTGACACCTTCTGACAGGCGTGTTAAGGAGAGTGATCGACCGCAGCGGGGAGTGAAAATGGAAATACTTACCCCCCGAGCGCTGCGTGGAGCTGCTAAAGGAGCTGCCCGCATGATCAGTGAGGCCATCCCTGCTCTGTGTCAGCGGGACAGCCGGCTCGGTGTGTGTCCTGCCTTTGGTGCATGTGTACAATCTCAGCTTGTGGAAAAGTGAGCGCATTCTTCTGATCTCGACACGGACTAAGTAGCGTATGTGCAGAAAGCTGTCTGTATATCTGTCTGTGAGTGTGGGATGTGGCTCCCTCAGACATTGACTTCAACCTTTTCTAAATATAGATATAGTGTTTGGTAATAATCTGCCTGTTACATTATCTGAGATAGAGAAAACAGCATTTATGGGTGGTATCAATGATTTTAAGATCTTTTGTCTTTGATATTTTTGCTTTGATCTGGTTAACTTAAAAAAAGAGAGCCTTGGAGCAGATATGCTTCTTATTTGGTCCATAGCATCATGACATTTGTTTTTATATGGATATATGATGTAAATAACATGATCTTACCTTTGTTTGTCTGGTCCTTAATATATCTGAGAGTTTTGGTATTCAGGATAGCAGAGGCTAGTTTTACAGCACATGAATTTGGGTAATAGGAAATTCAGTTTGTGTGAATGTGTTCAGGTAAACAAAATGTAATTTGAACACCCATGTTTCTGTAGGGAGGGCGATCGGAGATTAAGTCCCGCACCGTGCAAAGGAGTCTGTGGGGGCGGGGGGGTCACAGTGTGTCATGGCAGGCCGACTCGGGTGACATTCGCAGAGCGTGCTTGTTTCCTGTATCCCGGGCCTCGTTTCAGCATTTTTGTACATGGCTCTGTTGTGTGTTTTGGCAACCAGTAGACCCCGCGATGCAACCCTGACAGAGAGCAGGCGCCAGGCGAAGGCTCAGAAAGCCCTGGCCCAGGGCCTAAAACCCTGTGTGGTGCAGTTCTGCTTCCCAAGCCACTAAACCACCCCAAGGCCTGTGCCACGTGCACATGCCACAAGGGCTGCCATTGCGGACAGGAGCAGCGACCGTGTGCCCGGCCATCGAAAGCAGCACTGGGCAAATCGGCATTAATACACAACATCTCACACACAGATATACCCTGAAAAGCTTAATCGCAGTGGAAGATGAGGTGGCAGGAAACTCGTGAAGATAATTACAAGCCATCAGAACTTAACGCAGCCATGTTCCTTTTTCTTTTGCTTCCAGAAGATTCTATGTCAAAAAATAAATCCAAAAAATAAATCTCCTCATCCCATGATGTCCTGATGAAACAGTTCGGTATGTGGGGGTGTTAGAGATCTCTCTTTTGGCTTTGCAGAGGCAGTGAAACATAAACCCCAAAAGGCCCCACATCAGGCAGCCACCTTTCTGTTAAAGCATGCCAATTATGTACTCTGCTAGTGGGGAAGGGTGACATTGCCCAGAGGAAGGAGAAGCAGAAGTAATTGACCAAAAGTACTTTAAGGAGCGTGGCAATGGGCCTGCTACAGAATGTCTAGTGGACCAGACCAATAAAACCTGATACCTGAGGCTACAAACCTGAGCCGCTCAGCTTAACTTGCCTCATTAATCATTGACAGGGAGCCCCAATGGATTAAATCTAGTAGCACCGATGCTCAAAAATCTGACCCTCTTTCTAAGTTTCATCCATGTCTAACCGTTGGTTTGTCAGTAAAGTCACCTTAGTCCACCGGAGGGCACTGCTGCACTCTAAGTCCTACTGCACACACCATGTTGGGGTTAGTGAGGGGCAAAGCCTGGTGAAAGACTGGCTGAGGTTAAATGTCATTGGCTGTGGGGAGGAGGGTTAAACAACACATGGAGTCATGACCGCATGCCAATGAGTAAAACACCACCACCGTTGAAGTGAACACAGAGACGAGGAGCAGAGGTCACTATATCACTAGAAGCTTGAGAGAAACAGAGACAGGGAAGAGAGAGCAAGTGAGAGAGAGTGAGAGAGAGAGCTTGAAATGAACCACATGACTGCTGACCACCAACAACTGCACAGACACATGAGGAGGAGACTTTCATACCTAGTGTTAGCTGTGCAATTCCTAAAAAAACACAAGAGAGGCAGCGTTTAGAAGTAAGTGGTTAAAAGGATTTTCATATTCACGAATGGTTCCTCCACGCAACTATTACCACAAAATGGTGTGAATTCCCTTTCAGCAAGGGCCAAAAATTGCTACATTCAGAAGAACAATCCAAGCTGACTACTCACGACTCAGTTGTAACATACACAAAGCTATGGAGCCTTCCAGCACAGATTAATCTACAGCATCTTAAGGAAGGTTAGGTGATGTAACTAACCAAGGGTAAAGATTTCGGTCTTGCAGACCACACTTCCATATGTTCTTAAGCCCCACTGGCTCCACAGTAAGTTACCCATTACTTTGTCATTGTGGCCTTGCTTCCCACCCTCTGTCACACAGACTTCACACTTTTCCAGGTGGAGACGCTGCAAGCAGTGGTAGCTTACAGCATGTATGCTCATCAGCTTCTCCCCACACACACACACACACAGAGGTCCATGCAGATTAGGAGGCACTGTGGCATATGTGTGTGTGAGGTTTTTTTGGGGGAGGGGGTTGTTCTGCATAAATGTGTCTGGCCTCTTACCTTCATCTTCCGATACATCCAAGATCTCATCCACTGTTTCTGGGAAACTCATGCGGTGTTTCTCTGTTGTGGACTTGGAAGAAAAAAAAACAGGAGCCCGAATCAAAACAATGCAGAACAAATGTCAATGGGATAAAAAAAAAATCTGCAAACGTGCATAGTCATCACTTCCTGAAACGTTATCAGTGCTCAGTCATGCTTGACCTTGATGTCCTGTATATGTATATGTGTATATATGTATGTATACACACACGCACGCACGTACACACACGCACACACAGACGAGTATTTACGTAATATATGTGTACATAACCTTTATAAGTGACAAAGACCTTAAATACTTGAGGAGACAGGGGAGGAAAATCAGTCAAATCAAGAGAGGTTTCCCTCAGACAGTCAAGCAGCAGCCCCAAAGAAACAAAAAATGCTTTTTAAAGCGCTAAGCAAGGCCCTCACCATGGACACAGTATCATCCGTGACCAGCTTCAGCACGTCAATGACGGAGATGTAGCCCAGGCGTTTGGCAATGGCCAGGGCCGTGGTGCTGCTCTGAGAGGGAGAGACAGGTGAGAGACGTCATTCAGCAAACTCACGGGCACCTCAGCCACACGGAGAAGCTCACTTTGGCTAAAAAATGTGAGTGCGGCTCAAGTGCAGCCAATAAAAGGGAATTCACTGGAGGAACCCAGGGTAAGAGTTCCCGAATGAAGGCATGTTCCGATAAAAAACAGGAATAACCCATAAAAGTGAAGCAAGGACGTTTCCTCAGGAAATCGAGTAAATACAGTGAGACTATAGTAGAGTACTTACTAAGAGAATATAGTGAATACAGTGAGGTATTATACACAAAAGAAAGTAAGTAAGAGTACTTACTAAGGTACTTACTAAGAGAATATAGCAAGTACTGTTAGGTATAATCCACAGAAGAAAATAAGTAAGAATACTTACTAAGGGAATATAGTGAATACAGTGAGATGTTATACACAGAAGAAAATAATTAAGAGTACTTTCTAAGGTACTTATTAAGAGAACGTAACGAGTACAGTCAGATATAATCCACAGAAAAAAAAGTTAGAGTTCTTACTAAGGAAGTTTACTATTTGCCTCACTTGTACGTCACTTTGTATAAAAGTGTCTACTAAATAAAATAAACCTAAATGTAAAGATATCCAGAAAATTAAGGAGAATTTACAAAGGAGGATCTACCTAATATAGCGAAACACAATCCAGAAAAAAGTAGAAGTTAAAAGTAATAAAGATAACTAGAGTATATCATGAGATATAAACAGAAAAGGAAATAAATGACAGCATTAACTAACTCTAGAAAGTAACATGAGTAACAAACAGGAAGTTAGGTAATATATTACGGAAAGAATGACTAAGAAAACAAATGGGAGGAAAGCAGCCAGCAGAGAGAGGATGACAGTGCAAAAGGACATAAGGCAGAGAGTGTAATGTTAGGTAAAATACTCACAGTGGTGGTCTCGTTAGGCAATGCTCCGTGCTTCAGTAATAAGGTAACAATATCCGTGTGTCCTTGTTGGGCTGCTTGGTGTAGTGGAGTGTACCCCACCTAAGAGACGAACGAATGGTCGAGGAGTGATAAGCTTATAAGCACTGTTCTCGGAATGGAATGACCACTGATCTGGCAGCAGCTTCCCCATCCCCACAAAGCATCATATCAATACCATGTTTTGAAATGGTATTGAATTTTCTTAAACACATGACTGTAATACCATCTTTGACCAGCAGGTGACACATACTCCTATGCTTGGTTAATGAGGGCACATCTACATTTTTCCTAAGCTAGTGTGTTGAGCGGAGGAGTTAAAGGTCTTACCCTCGTCTTGCAGTTGACATTGGCCTGCTGCTGCAGGAGGAACTTTACCATTTTGATGTTGCCATAGTGACACGACACATGAAGAGGAGTGTAGCCCATCTAAAAATAAAAGAGTTTTATCGAAAGGAGCTTGGACACTGGTGAATGGGACACAGAAAGCTAGAGACATATGAACATATGGAATATCTCTGAAATTGAGAAAAATGTATTCAAAAACTAAAACTCTGAGACTTTTGAGCAGCAAATGAGTTGTATTGTACTGAATAACATTTAAGCATTCTTTTCTCATATCAAATGTTAACCCCTGCCACTCTGATTTTGTGTAATACTATGTAATTTTTTTCTTTGTGTGCTATTTTCAATCTATTTTACTTATATGCAATTTAATAGAAATTTTACCTTTAAATCAGAAGATACTGATTTAAGGTTAATTAAATATGGAAGGGAGATTTGGATTCTGATGGCCAAGAGTAACATTCCCATAATAATTTGTAGCTCACACTTTTAGCTTGACTGACTTTAATTAATACAGCTGGATCACTGCCTGGGCTTCACCTCTGGTTAGTTATCACTCTGAAGTTCTGAAGCCACAGTTGCCCCCCCGGGTTACAGCTCCATGCCCCAGACGGCATCACTAGCCGCTTGCCATCTGCGGCCGAGCAGCGTGGGACTCACCCGTGTGGCCGCGACAACAGAGGCTCCCTGCTTCACCAGGATGTCTGCGATGCCCAAGTGCCCCTCCTGAGCCACCAAGTGCAGTGGGGTGAGTCCACTCTGGGGGATTCATAGGGGGGCGGATCAGGCAGCAAGCTACAGACTCACAGCTCCACATGCTTAATCGACAAAAAGGGGGCAGGATTTTAACCTCGCTTCCCCTATGTCCATCCAGCTTGATGCTCTGCTGGTGTTTCCACCTAAAAAACACCTCAAGTGGGCAGCTTTTGGCTGAAGTGGCCCAGTCCACTAATTCTTTGTCCCTTTTATGAGAAGCTTGCAGTGCCAGCTTCAGCATCTCCAGCAGCCGTTTCTCTCTTCACTCCTCACCAAATTATTTACATAACCCAAATACTTCACACTTCCCAGAGCCTTGCCTGTCATTATGATTCCCTTGCTTAGCCAGCAGAAATCTTTATCCTACAGCTGCACATTCTGCTGGAGCTACTCAGCTTCAGGTTCCTGCAGAGCGGTGTGTCCTTGAAGGACCCTCACCTTGTTGCCCAGGTTGACGTTGGCCTGCTTGGAGATGAGCAAGGAGACCATGTCGGGGCGCCCCCCCTGGGCGGCAAGGTGCAGGGGTGTGACCCCCTGCAGTGATTCAGCGTTGGCTGACGCTCCGTACTGCAGCAGGCTGCTGGCCACCTCCACCTGGTTCTGTTTGGATGCGATGTGCAGGGGAGTGTAGCCATTCTGAAACAGAGTGGCTGGTGTAAGTCCTCCAGCTTCCTTATGGCCTTTAACGATTACTAAAGCCCCATGTCTTCTAGAACGCTAATAAAGTCTATGTTATGAGAATTCTGCAATCAATACATATATCTATTCATGTCAGATGGTTGGTTTGCAAAATGTTTCATTTTGTTTCTTTAATTGTATGTGTACATATGCATATACGTATATTCCACCTTCATTGTGTTTAACACTATATATTTCTTATTCCTAAGATTATACTATTTAAATAATTAATATCACACTTAATATAGGTTTCATATATTTATTCATTGTCTGGATATGTATTTGGATATATATTTCTGTTGGCTTTTTTTTCTGTAGTTTTTTTGGGAAACATCACTTAGGGAGTTATTTATTGCATTTTCTTGTACTTGTCGTGTGCAATAACAATAAAAAAACAATAAAATCCCATCCCATCCCATCCCATCCCATCCCATCCCAATCTGTTCATTGTCCAGGTGCCATGGAGCTCTTACTCGGGCAGCACTGTGTGGGGATCCTCCTTTGCTAACCAGCAGTTTGACCACGTCCAGGTTGTTGTGATGCACAGCCACATGAAGAGGAGTCAGTCCATTCTGAGGAGGAGAGAGGTGCATTTTAGAGGGGTGCACATTCCGGATGCACAGTTCCTGATGTACGGCTGGCGAGCGCTAACCTTCCCTGCCGCGTTGGGGCTGGCTCCTCGCTCCAGTAGCAGCTCTGCTACCTCCACCATGCCATATTTGGACGCCACGTGGAGGGGTGTGAAACCTTTCTGCAAGTGGTTGAGAGAGTGAGGACAGGAAAGATGATCGTCATTAAAAAACAATTAGTGTAAGTATTAGTCTATTTATGAGCAACAGGGTCACTGCAGGAACAGGATGCCCATTCAAAAAGAGGGTCATCACAACATGTGAGTGAGGCCTTCCTGTTCAGGGCCAGCAGTGAACACCTTGGTCATCTTGGTCTGTTGGGCCTCCATATCCAGGAGGATGCTGGCTGTTTGGATGTGGCCCTCGCGGGTGGCGATGTGCAGGGGCGTGTGTCCCGCCGTGGTGCTGGCGTTGGGGTTGGCCTTGTGCTCCAGCAGAAGCTTCACCAGCTCCTTGTGTCCCATGCGGGAGGCGCAGTGCAGGGGAGTCTGGTCGTCCTAAGGAGGGGTATTGTGGCATCATTAGGGAGGGCAAATGGGCAGGGCCATGCTGAATGAATTGCATCATGTGATGCTTTTGTGCCAGTCACTGCTTAGGAATTATACGGACAGGCGGCCTTGGGGTCTTAGTACAGCTCCGTCCTCAGGACCCAGGCCGTTTTACCAAATTTCCCCACAAAAGCACAAACTGCAAGGCAACACTAATATAAACATCACAGGGGCTCCTTTCCTGGAGGTGATTCCAGACAAACGGGGACGGCTGTCAGCTGTAAACTCCCTTTTCACATTAGGGATTCACACCAGATTAGTCATACAGGCAAATGCTCTCACAGCCGTATGCCAAAGCAGAAAGCCGACATTCAGGCTCAGGCCCTCGTTTTAAAAACTGCTGCCCGATTTGTGAAGCTGTCAAAAGGCACAAATATGTGTTGTGGCTATAATTACCAGATTAACAGCACAGGCTGACTCAGAGGTATGCAGGCTGGCTTGGGGGCGGCACTGCAGCCTCCCACCTCACGGGCCCGACTCCCCACAGGCCTCTATGTGTGACGTTTGAATGCTCTCCTCGTGTTTTTGTGGGTTTCCTCCTGTTTCAAAAGCTCTAGGATCACCATGCTACCTCTAGCAGTTACGGAAAACAATTACCAAAAGTATTTCTCCAGTTTTCCATCTTGTAACTACTGTATTCTCAAAAAAAGTACACTCAGCAACTCTTTCTGAGTGTTATCTTTTAAATAAGTTGCCTTATTTAAATCTCAACTCAGCTTGGCTATTCAGCACAAAACCCCCTCTGCTGTGTAAAGTGATCCGTGTTTAATGGGCTAATCTGGGCTGAGCACCACAATGCTGTAACAGGCATTTAAATGCTGTTATCATTGGTGCAAATGCTTCAGCATGACCTACATAGTTTGCATATTGTGTGTTAGAGCTGCCCCACGCCTCTGGGGGGGGGGCTGTGTATGCAGGCCTCTGCCCCCCCGCAATGTCCCCATTCACACACCAGTCAACCAGCATCTCCACAGAGGCAAACATCATTTCACAGGTGCCTTGACACATTTGGATTTGCCCAATTATCACTGTGTAATGGGTAGGGTGGAGGTGGGGGTGGGGGGGTTTGTAAATACCCCAAAAATAGCTGGACTGGCCTCATGTCTCTGTCTTGGCATCAATTCCACCCTCGCCCCCTGCCTTGGGGTGTATTGTGTAGTGTTATTTTCCGGAAGCCTCCAGCCTTTAAAAGCTAGCTGTTGTGTGCGCTGGAGCGACTGGCTCGAGACGGGACACCCATCAGTAGCTGCCCGCTGGACGATGGCCATTTTTGGCACGACGGGGAGGCAGGGATCGGCGTTGGAGCCAGTGATGGATGGTGTCTGGTGTTTGCCGGGAGCCTTTGTAGGCCGGGCGAGTGGCGTTTTGCTGATAAGCGGGAAACATGACGGCGAGGGATCGCAGTCGTGGGGGGGGTGGGGATGGGTAGGTGTCGGCTCATTATTCTGCTGTAAAGTGCTGATGCTGAGAGCAGCCCCTGTGTCTTTTGCCTGGAATGTCTGCCACACCATCCACCCCCCACCCCTCCGGACCTCCTCCCTTCGCACCTTGGCTTTGGCGTCCACCTGCGCTTTGTTCTGGAGCAGGAACTGGGCCACCTCACAGTGGCCGGCCCGCGAGGCCATATGCAGCGGCGTCTCCACTTTCTGTCCACATGCAGGCAGACCGAAGGAGACCGTCAACAAAAGCGTGCATGTTTACAATAAAACTATACACAAAACATGCTGTCCTATTTCATACATTTCACTTTATTTTTTGTGTATATACACACACACACACACACACACACACATATATTTTTAATACATATAAATATGCATTTAAAATGTATAAATATACATTATTATAATTATGATGATCCATGACATATCGGTGTGTAATTTGGTGACAAAGGCTCGGGCGGGGGGGGGGCTCACCACGTTAGAGGCGTTGGGCGAAGCACCTTTCTGGAGCAGAATCTTGACGATGTTCAGGTGTCCCATGAAGGAGGCCACGTGCAGTGGGGTCAGGCCCGACTGGAATCACACACACACGCATGCTCAGTCCACGTATTCATATCTTTGTGGGGACTCTCCTTTCATTTCTATCTTCATAACCCTAATCACAACAATGACAGCTTTAACCCCTACCCAGCCCTAACCTTGACCAACCTAACTAACCAAATAGAATACAAGACTTATGGCATTATTAGTTTTTTGATTGCAGTCGCAATTGAGTTTCCCCTTGTGGGGACCCAAAAGGTGGTCCCCACAACATCAAAATAACAGGTTTTTATCACATTGTGGGGACATTTAGTCCACAAAGTGTAATACATGCATGCGTACACATAGTGAAATTGGCTGGGGTCTTGATAAATTGATGCCTATTCAGTTAATTCCCCCACATAATTTGGACACATAATGTAATATAATATATATATGATGATGACCACACACACACACACACACACACACACACAGAGCTCCCTTTAAAAGTCACTGGAGTGTCAGACAGTCACATGCCTCTCCTCTGACCCAGATCTGACACTAGGGGGCAGAGTCAGGTCATTCATCCATCACACTGGTCCCCAACAGGCCGCACCTCTGTCACACCCCATGTATCCGGGTGCTTCCTCCATTACAGCCTCACTCACCTCTGTCACCGCCTCCAGAGAGGCCGAGTGCTTCAGCAGCAGGTCCATCACACGGATGTGGTTCTTCTTGCACGCTATGTGCAGCGGAGTGAACCCGTTCTGGGGGGTAGGCACATGAAAATAGACTAACCCTCATGGCACACTGGACCTCCTGTGCAATATATACCTGTGACCAGCAGGGGGCAGTAAGCCCAGTGCAGAGTGGAGATGACCCACAGAGGGAGCCAGAGAGTCAGAAAATGATTATTACCAACAGTCATGTACAGATTGGTATGGGATGAGAATTAATCCATTAACAGCAGCGCTTGGATGGATTAGTACTGGCACCACAGCAGCTCAGTTTGTGTAACATTCTTGTCTGTTGCTATGGTGAACAGGTCCACATGGACAGGAGACTATATTAGCACCCCTGGGATGCATCCAGATCGGGAAGCAGGGAAAACAACCAAGACAGTGTAACGAAGGACAGGATGGAGGGAAAACTGAGAGAAGGGGAAAGGAGCTTCTGCCTGACATTGCTCTGGCACCAATGAGGACGCCTTTACATCTTAAGCAATTAATAATGGATTACCGGTGTGTGGGAAAGATGTCCCCTGACTTCACACGACCCCCAAAACATACACATCCTCCCCCATCTCACGATACATGAGAAAGATGTATGGATGTGTAAATAAGGAGGAGGCAGAATATCATGCCATACGTACCAAACAACAAGCTAACCCACAGCAGAGTCCATGGACAAACATGTGTGCTTATTGCTTACGATTACTTAGAGCCACTAGGGGGAGGAATCATTTCTGGATTCCTTAAATCCCCCTGGGGGGCAGATATTAAACAAGTAGAGTGATAATAACCCACTTGCCAGTTTCTTCATTAAATTCAATGCTAATTAACAGCTAGGTGCTTAAAACACTCTGGGGCAGTCAGAGATCACCCATCAAGATAAGAAGGAACACACCAAAATCCAAGGTCATTTGTCCGCTCTGATTGTTTATAATACATTTGATGATTGTCTGTTTTGGGATGTGTGTGTTTCCTACTCAGGCAGTTAGGGGGCACCAACTGACCAGGGCTCGGGCGTTGGCTTTGGCTCCTTTGTCCAGCAGCACCTTGGCCATGCTGTGGTGGCCACAGTGGGCCGCCACGTGCAGGGGGGTCAGGTGGTCCAGCGTGATGTCGTCGATCTCGGCGTTGTACTGCAGCAGCTGCCGCACACAGTCCATGTGGTTCCCCTGGGCAGCCATGTGGATGGGGGACAGGCCATTCTGCAAGGGGAGGCAGGCGGTGACACGTGTCAGGAAATAAGGGCCAGATACTCCCCCCCACTGCATCCCAGCCTAAAGTTTTGAACAGACAGACAGTGACAAATTACAGCGCAAGCACTTTTCCCAGGGTGAGTCATGCCTCCCTAAACTCTCGTCTGAGGGACAGGGAATGCAGCTAATGTCACAGCACTGGTTCAGAAGGTGTTAAGGTGCAGCACACCTGTCTCTGGTGGGGGGGTCACAGGCAGCTGCTAAGGCAGGCTGTCGTACCCCTGCTGAGGGCAACTTATTTAAATAGGTGTAAGTGGGTTGCAGGTGGCATAAGCTAGGGACTTGAAGATTTCATGGGCCCTTAAATATTAAAACAGTTCTGAGAGTTTCTCTGGGAAATGATAGTCTGAAAACATACTTGGAGAAATTTAGCTTCATCATCATCATCATCATCATCATCAAAAATGCTCCTTAAGTTAATGGAAAACGGACATATGGATAGATGAATGGAAATGTGTCTGCACTTAGCACTTGGGGTTATTTTGTTTATTTTTAGACAATGCGTTCAGCCTGTTTTCTTTGCAAAAAGCATTTTTCTTTTCCTTGGCAATGTGAATCATTCATCATGCTAACGAGGGTGACTGAAATAGAAATACGATGGCGGAGAGAGAGAGACGGAGGGAGCGGGATAAAAGAAACATCAGTGCAGGGAAATGGTGACTGTTGGAAGGTTTTTGGAAACTTCCGGAGCTAAGGCTAAATGCAGTGCCAAACTGCATTCCTGCCCCTTAGGGACCCACCTTGGTTTTAGCTTGCATGGGGGCTCCGTAGTCCAGCAGGATTTCGATGACTCGCACGTGTCCATTACGCGCTGCACAGTGCAGAGGTGTCAACTCGTCCTTTTTTGAGGGAAACAAGAAGAACTGGCTCGTTAGGTTTCTCACAGCTCTGGGGCTTATCTCTTAAAGGACTGTTAAAACATCAGCGGTAACGTGTCAGCGCTAAGCGTGTCTTTTGTATATGTGTCCAGCCGTGATTCTGTTTGTGTTTGCTGCATTAGTCACTGGTTTACCCGTCATTGGACTATCTGTGTTAAGGTAACACTCATTACTATAACAGTCATAAGCATAACAGTAATAAGAGAAACAACTGTTACTGTAACAGTCACTGCGATGTAACACTCATCAGTGTGACTGGCAATGTTATCACGCTTTAGTGAGACTGTGGTAAGAGTAGCACCCATCAGAGTGACTTTGCCAAAGGTAACACTCATAAGCGCGAGAGTCATCAGTGTAACAGTCGTCAGGATAATAGTGATCAGTGTAGCAGTCATAAAGATGCAACATTCATCAGTGTAACAGTCGTCAGGATAATAGTGATCACTGTAGCAGTCATAAAGATGTAACATTCATCAGTGTAACAGGCATCAGGATAATAGTGATCAGTGTAGCAGTCATAAAGATGCAACATTCATCAGTGTAACAGTCGTCAAGATAATAATGATCAGTGTAGCAGTCATAAAGATGTAACATTCATCAGTGTAACAGGCATCAGGATAATAGTGATCAGTGTAGCAGTCATAAAGATGCAACATTCATCAGTGTAACAGTCGTCAGGATAATAATGATCAGTGTAGCAGTCATAAAGATGTAACATTCATCAGTGTAACAGGCATCAGGATAATAGTGATCAGTGTAGTAGTCATAAAGATGTAACATTCATCAGTGTAACAGTCGTCAGGATAATAGTGATCAGTGTACTGTAGCAGTCATAAAGATGTAACATTCATCAGTGTAATAGTCATAATAGCTACAGTAACAGTGTAATTTGTAGAATACTGCATCAATCCTTGTCCTTATTATAAGCCGCTTTATCATTAGCACGGGGGCTGGTGCTGCATGGAGTTGTGTACCTTGGTCTTGGCATCTATCTGTGCCCCTCTGTCCAGGAGCAGTCTGACCATGATCACGTTCCCCCTTCTTGATGCGATGTGCAGGGGCGTGATGCCATTCTGGGAAACAGAGAGCGAAACACACACACAAAAAGCAGACAGGACTTTAGTTCTTCCGCTCTTCTTATGAAGATGGCAATGAAAGCAATCAAAGCCTTTCCACAGCCTGAGGGGGCTACAGGGCAGAGGGGCAGGAATGGGGCAGGAATGGGGCAGAAATGGGGCAGGAATGGGGCAGGAATGGGGCAGGGGTCAGACTGTACCTTGGGGGTGAAATTCACGTCGGCCCCTCTATTGAGGAGCAGCTGGGCCACATTGAGATTCTCGTAGTGAGCGGCGATATGCAGAGGGGTGAAGCCCGTCTGTGTGGTGGGGGGTGGACAGAAATTTTTATAACAAGCAACATGGTCTTCATTGATTGATGATTGCTGCAGGGTAACAGTTAAGCTTTAACACTAGTTTAATTATAGTAAGCACACTGATAGTGGCGTTAAACATGGACGTCGAAGGAGGAGAGCAAAGGATGTGATAAACAGAAACACAAGCACCTCCCAAATTTCTCCCCAGACATCCAGCCCCCAGTACCTTGCTCAGGACGTCCGCGTTGGGGTCGTTCTGCAGCAGCACGGCAGCGGTGCGAGTGTCGTCGTTGCGGGCGGCGATGTGCAGTGCAGGAAGGCGTACCTTGCCCTTGGTGCCATAGCTGATGAGCAGGGCCACTACATTCTCGTGCCCCTGCTGCAGCGCCACCGCCAGCGGGGTGAAGCCGTCCTGCCGATTGGACAGCCGGGCGCCACGGATACAATGGGAGACAGAGTGCGATCATTAAAGCCCAAGCAGCCGGGCACTTTAATGAGCACAACTGTTATTGCACTGGATTGGATTTGCTGCTGATTTATTTGTTTCTGTCATTGGTTTGTTTGTGGGCCTGATTATTCATGCAGTGATGGGAGCTCCTGCAACAGAACAATCTGGGATCTGTTTGCGTTGTTAAGTGGTGACTGCACAGTCTTTCAGGTAAAATTTTTAGCTAAATACCAGTAACTCTCTAAAGCAAAGCCCATTGTTATGTGATTACTAATTTCCTATTGTTTGTACTGAATATTTAAATCTATCCCTCCACCTTCCTTTTTGATCACAGGATTGACAGGACATCCACTAAGGTTGTTTTTAAATCAGTTGGATGGTTTTCAGTAGTCTTCCTCACAATAAGCAATCCAGTCCCAGCTAGGAGCTGTCACATGCCTTCCAAAGAAATATACATATAAATTGTTATAAGATTTTTGCAGCAAATTGGTTTGTGCAGCAAATTATCAGTCGACTGACTGACTGATGTAGTGTGGAGTTTGAATTTTTTCCCGTGTTTGGTAAGCATGTCGTTGTGTATTTGAGCTGGAAATGGATCGAGAATAATTAGCAGGTCTGAGAAATATGGTATAAAATGTGACACTATTTCTGATGTAAGTGCTCCGGAATATTCTGCTGTGTTTGCCGGCATTTGTACATGACGACGGGCAGTATGAGGTATGGACAGCGTGTCTGACTGTATTTTACAGTGTGTAAAGGCCGTGTTTGTAAGCTCCTCGTCACCTGCTGCCTTTAGGGTTAACGGCTGAGACACAGTCTGGCAGGTTTGATAAAGTGCATGCTGAAATGCGTTAGTGTGATATGAAAAATGCCGACATGCGATTTCAGGCCAGGCTGCAAGCGGCTGGCAGGCCTCGTGGTCCCGTGGGCTTCACCTCAGTGGGGATGCTCTGATTGGCCCCGTTCTCCAGAAGGAACTTGACCACCTCCAGGTGGTTCTCCTGGGCGGCCATGTAGAGTGGAGTGAAGCCCTTCTGCAAGGGACAGATGGACACAGACACACATAAGCATGTAACGTTTTCATTTCTGGGTTCTTCCTGGCACTGGCCTGAGGCTCATAATCATTTCTAAAAACAGCCCCAGAAAAAGTCAGAAGCAGATATGATACAATAGGTTCCTCTCTGCCTGAACAAATAAGGTGATGATGTAATATAAGGTGTTTCCACAAGGAGTTTCCAGCATTGTGGGGATATTTCACACATTATGCTCAGTTGTATTTGTCACATACCATTGTAATATGAAAATTAAAACTCATTATAACATGCTACTCACACTCCACAATCCTGGAACACCAAGTAAGTGCCAAAAGAACGAGCAGAACCCTTTCGGAACGTCATGAAACCACCTTGAACCGAATGTATTGTGGGATGCTGCTCACCTGTGATTGGGCGTTGACATTCGCCCCATAATTCACCAGTTCTGTTACCACCTGCTCCTGGCCTGCTAGCGAGGCTATGTGTAGAGCAGTGTTTCCTTTCTGTGGGTACAGGGGGTCCCAGGTAAACATGGAGGAGTGAGGGTAAAAGCAGTGTTTCAGTAAAGACTGCATAACTTTGTCCTACTATTACTTAAAAATGTGTCAAATGTGTGATACTTCAAATTGTGTATTATTTATTTTTATTTGGTGATCAGTGGTCATTGTTGACACACCACAGCACACAGTGCACAACAATGAAATGTGTCCTCTGCATTTAACCCATATGTGACATCGTGACATAGCAGGGGGCAGCTAATTCAGCACCCGGGGAGCAGTGCTTGGGGGCGGTACCTTGCTCAGGGTACCTCAGTGGTGCTTTGCTGGTCAGGGATTCGAACCAGGAATCTTTCAACTACAAGTGTGTTTCCCTAACCATTGTGCATAGCTGGAATTATTGGCTATCTGAGTGGAGCTGTGTAGTCTGTGAGAAGGAGTGTGGTGTGCACCTTGGTGGTGGTCTCCAGCACGATGCCGTTGTGCAGCAGCTCCAGGACCATCTTGACATGACCCTCTTTGGAGGCCAAATGCAGCCCGTTGAGCCCATTCTGAGGGAGGAGAGAGAACAGAGCGGACTTCACGCTGGACTGGTTCCTCCAACAGACACGCAGGAACACATTCCTCACAGCATGGATGCTCAGCACCCGTGTGACAACACGTTTGAGCATCTCCCGTGTGACATCACAGTGAGACTCATCTCCAGCACATTCACACAGTCACATTACAGACATTACATTCATCAAACTTAAATAAAAACAAACCCTACATTCATCCCACATTTATTTCAGTATTACGTCTGGAGGAAAGCCACTCAAACACGAGGGCAGGACTGGAACCCACATCCTAAACAGTGTTAGGCAGCAGTGTTACTCACTGAGCCACTGTGGTTTACGTAAATCCTTTTTCCACCTCATATATATCACACACAGGAACAGGCACAGACACCCAACAAAAAGACCCAAAGATCCAAACCTAGAACTTAAGCTGAAGGACCAAACTCAAGAACCACGAGTCCCATCAGGCCAAGGGTGAAAGGTAAAAAGTGAGACATGGAGACAGATCACGTGATTGACGGAGGGAGGGGAGCCTCGGCCCTCTGGCGTGGTGCCTCTCCCTGCGGGGCGAGTGGGGGGGCAGCCTCGTCCCGGGAGCAGCATGTTCCGCTGCGACAGATCAGCCGAGCGTGGATAGCAGGCATTGTGCCACCTGTGCGCTGATGCCTGACCGTGACGGTGCCCTCCCTGTCTAAACTACCATTCCGTCATTAGCTCTCAGCAAAGCACTCCCCCACTCAGGTCCTGCCGCCAACATTGGTGCTCAGATGTTACTTTTCCAAGTTATTTGGAGTTTGACAGCCTCTCACAGAAAATCGTTCAGTGCATGGCTAACAATTCCAGGATATTTTATGGGAGAAATTCTGTGGGTGTTTCTATTAGAGGAACCATGGCAGGGCACCTCTTGGGACTGCAGCCAATTCCATTCCATCTTTCTGACTTCTTAACCAGTTATCTACCTGTCACCTGCTCCAACACAAGGTAAACACACTCACACACACACTCACAGTGAAACACAGACAGAGACACACACTCACACTCACACACACACTCACAGTGAAACACAGACAGAGACACACACACACATACTCACAGTGAAACACAGAGACACACACACACACACACACTCACACACACACTCAGAGTGAAACACAGACAGAGATACACACACGCACGCACAGCCTGATTTATCCCAGCCTACTCTTCTGACAGCTTGGCATTGCCAGCATTCGTGGGGGTGCCAACAAGGAAGATGATGTCAACAAAACTGGTGGCAATGGCAAGGAAGAGGATGAGGAAGGAGGGATGGCACAACCCACAGGCTCTGGGATGGAAAGAATACGAGCAGTGTGGGATAGGTCTGACCTCACACAGCCTTCCTCTAAACCTACAGGACATGTGAGGTTGGACCTTTCCCACAGCACTGATATTCTGCTCAGTCTGGAGAGCACGGCACACCATCACACTGCTGCAGGAGAAGAGTGGAGGGAGCGGGGGACGGAGAGGGGGACAACAAAAGGGAGAGTAAGGTGGAGGTACATTATGATGGAGACACAACATTATGGGAGAACACAGGATGGAGATATAACATGATGAAGGCTTAACATAATGGAGGTACAACATGATGGAGACACATGATGGAGGTACAAAATGATGGAGACACATTACTGTGGAAGAACAAATGAGAGATAAAACATTATGGGAGTACAACACATTGGAGGCATAACATAATGGAGGTACAACATGATGGAGATATAATATTATGGAAGAACACATAATGAAGATACAATATAATGGAGGTATAACAGACTCAAAGATCATTCATAGAAAGAAGAATTACAGCTACTGTATGTGTCACTCACCAACCTCTACCTAACCACCTTCCCCCACTATAACAGACCTGTACTAGGGTGACCAGACAATCCATGTCAGGGAGGACACTTTGAGCTACTTCGGGTTTTATAAACTACTTTCTAATTGAAAGGCTCCTGTGCTCGGCTAAATAGTTTAGCTCTTCTTGTGCTTTGACTGGTTTGTTTCCTTGACTGAAAGACTCATCCAGCTATTTCACATTAGTATTAGTGACACATGCATGATTATAGGAGACTGACCAATCTGCACACAGCAAGAGCTGAGTGCTCAAGTGAAATCCAGGTCCATTTAATTGAAATGGTAATTTACAATTCCTGTCCTAGCTCAGAGTGTCCTCCCTGACATGGATTATCTGGTCACCCTACCTGTACCCAACCACCTTCCCCCACTATAACAGACCTGTACCCAACCACCTTCCCCCACTATAACAGACCGGTACCTAACCGCCTTCCCCCACTATAACAGACCTGTACCCAACCGCCTTCCCCCACTATAACAGACCTGTACCTAACCGCCTTCCCCCACTATAACAGACCTGTACCTAACCACCTTCCTCCACTATAACAGACCGGTACCTAACCGCCTTCCCCCACTATAACAGACCGGTACCTAACCGCCTTCCCCCACTATAACAGACCTGTACCCAACCGCCTTCCCCCACTATAACAGACCTGTACCTAACCGCCTTCCCCCACTATAACAGACCTGTACCTAACCACCTTCCCCCACTATAACAGACCTGTACCCAATCACCTTCCCCCACTATAACAGACCTGTACCTAACCACCTTTCCCCACTATAACAGACCTGTACCAAAAAATTGTTTCCAAACCGCCCATTTTACATAAAAAAAAAATCATCAATGAACTCGAAAAAAAAAATTATTTTTAAATTAAAACGCCAATTCATTTTCTGATAATGCAGTTTATCACAGTATGTTACTGAATTTTGAATTGGGCATGTTTATGCATTATTAACAAATTGCAGCTATTTTTGTTACTTAAGCTGTCCACAAGGTGTCACTCTATACCACACCACATCTCTTGCAGCAAAATAGCATACTACACACACTGATAATCTCACTCCATTCTGTCCCTTAATGCACCAGGTTCATGCTTCTTTAGGAAAAAAAAAAGAAAAACCTTGCACCCTACAAATGACTGCAGCTGACCTATCAAAGCACATCTCTCTTCACAAGCGGCTAGTGAGTAGAGATAAAATCCACTATTCTCTCTATACCATCCATGGTTAAGTGATCAATTGAGGACTTCATGCATCTTCATTAATTTCCTGTGTTTGCTCATGAAAGTCACAAAACTGTGCAGACATGCAATGTGGGTTTCAAATGAAAAGAATGTTTAAATACAATACTGTAGGGATCTGATGTCCCTCCCCCCAGCACAGAGATGACATGATTATCCCCCAGTTTTCACTAATATAGAATACTGACAGGCATTACAGGGAGCAAAGAGTCTCCTTGGGGTCTATTTTTTTGTCGGAAGCATTTGTGACAGGTTCTGCGAGGGGAAGCAGACATTGGTCACTGCCCTGATTCGGCCTGCGGTATCACACATGCTGTTATAACTATCAGCACCATCGCAGGGAGCTGGAGCTGGGGCCTAATTCCATGACTCTCCCAGCAGCCTGAAAATCACATGAAGCAGCTTCACGAACTGGAGAGCAGGTGTAACGAACTGGAGAGCTCAGCTTTTTACTGGGAGCTGCTGGTCACTAATCTGTGTACGTCTGAATCCTGCGGAAAAGCCTTCTAGCAGATTCCCCCAGTTAAAAAGCAGCCCTCAGCTCTCCACTTCATCCTGGCACAATACTGTAGGGATCTACAAACTCAATTCAAGTCCCCCCAAAGGATGCTCTGAAAGGATGGCGAGACTGGCAACAGAACAAACTGTGGGAGGGGCCTTCCCGTCCCCCATAGATGGAGGGGAGCACTCAAAGGTAAGCTATAGGGGGGGCAGCAAAGAGATAGAACTGTATAGAAATGCGGACAAGCACCAGCAGAACCAATGATACATGGACATACAAAGTACAGGGATGCACTGATACAATCCTCAAAGACACACTAAGAGGCAAGCACAGAAACAGGCACTTACACACCGAAACACAGAGGCAGGTTACGCACTTACAGCTAAAGAGATCAGCAATCGAAGCACAGATACCATAACAGCACATATCATTGCCAATACTGCATGATTTATTTAGAGGGAATATAAAAGTAACATCATATTTTGGCTATTCCACTGCACGCATCTCACCCCGCCTCTCTGGTGTTACTCAAAAACCCCGTTTCTGAGCCTTGGTGATAAGGCCGGCAAGGTCCACTCCCGAGTCAGCCCCAAATATACACCCTGTCATCCAGGGTGCGCGTGTGTGTCTTTTAAAATTTTTAAATGTGTTTCCAAGTATACTCTTGCTCACATATTGCGCACATCTCCCATATAATTTGTGTGAACTTAAACATGTTTGTGAGGGAGTTCTGTACTATAAGTGTCCGTTGGCGCATCCCTAAGCAGCCTACGTGCCCGTTGCTCTATCGCAAGTGCAGAGACCAACGCTCGCGCGCAGATAACAGCGCGAGCTGGTGACGACATCACAGCGAGACTCTCTTCCACACCCTGCTGCTGTTTCTATCTTAAAACCGTTTTGGCTAGCCCTTTAAAGTCATAAAAAACTTTAACTCATTCATTCTGTTGAAACCCTTTACAAAGTAAGTGATCCGTTCCTGAAGTCCTTACGTTAGTCAGATTTTTCCTAAGTCAGATTTACCTTCCCATACCTTTCAAGACAGATAAGGACACAAAAAAACACATAAGAAAAAAAAACTATAAATACGTACTAAAGAACAAATGAAAGGATAAAATGCAAATTTACTTACAGGCGTATGTCGCCTTTTCCCTTTAGCCCGTCCGTAAACTATCGTAAATATTTCTGTCGGCTTTACTTAAGAGCTGCATGTACTGTACAGCCGTGGTCAAAGGTTTTGAAAATGACACAAATCTTTATTTTCACAAAGTCTGCTGCCTTAGTTTTTATGAGGGTAATTTACATATACTCTAGAATGTTATGAAGAGTGATCAGATGAATTGCAATTAATTGACAAGTCAATCTTTGCAATGACAATGAACACAATTCCAAAAAACCCCCATTTGAACTACATTTCAGCCCTGCCACAAAAGGACCTGCTGACATAATTTCAGTGATTCTCTCAACACAGGTGAGAGTGTTGATGAGGACAAGACTGGAGATCACTCTGTCATTCTGATAGAGTTAGAATAGCAGACTGGATGCTTTAAAAGGAGGGTGGTGCTTGAAATCATTGTTCTTCCTCTGTTAACCATGGTTACCTGCAAGGAAACATGTGCAGTCATCATTGCTTTGCACAAAAAGGGCTTCACAGGCAAGGATATTGCTGCTAGTAAGATTACACCTAAATCAATCATTTATCGGACCATCAAGAATTTCAAGGAGAGAAGTTCGATTGTCGTGAAAAAGGCTTTAGGGTTCCCAAGAAAGTCCAGCAAGCGCCAGGATCATCTCCTAAAGTTAATTCAGCTGCAGGATTGGGGCACCAGCAGTGCAGAGCTTTCTCAGGAATGGCAGCAGGCAGGTGTGAGTGCATCTGCACACAGAGTGAGGCGAAGATTTTTGGAGGATGGTCTGGTGTCAAGAAGGGCAGCAAAGAAACCACGTCTCTCCAAGAAAAACATCAGGGACAGACTGATATTCTGCAAAAGGTACAGGGATTGGACTGCTGAGGACTGGGGTAAAGTCATTTTCTCTGATGAATCCCCTTTCCAATTGTTTGGGGCATCTGGAAAAAAGATTGTTCGGAGACGAAAAGGTGAGAGCTACCATCAGTCCTGTGTCATGCCAACAGTGAAGCATCCTGAGACCATTCATGTGTGGGGTTGCTTCTCAGCCAAGGGAGTGGGCTCACTCACAGTTCTGCCCAAAACCACCGCCATGAATAAAGATTGTTACCAAAACATCCTCCGAAAGCAACTCCTCCCAACTGTTCAAGAAAGGTTTAGTGACAAACAATGCCTTTTCCAGCATGATGGAACACCGTGCCTTAAGGTAAAGGTGATAACTAAGTGGCTCAGGGAACAAAACATTGGCAATTTGGGTCCATGGTCAGGAAACTCCCCAGACCTTAATCCCATTGAAAACTTGTGGTCAATCCTCAAGAGGCAGGTGGACGAACAAAAACCCACAAATTCTGACAAACTCCAAGCATTGATTATGCAAGAATAAGTCAGTCGGGATTTGGCCCAGAAGTTGATTGACAGCATGGCAGGGTGAATTGCAGAGGTCTTGAAAAAGAAGGGCCAACACTGCAAATATTGACTGTTTGAATAAACTTAATGTAATTGTCAATAAAAGCCTTTGACACTTATAAATTGCATGTAATTACACTTCAGTATACCATAGAAACATGAGAAAAAGATCTACAAACACTGAAACAGCAAACTTTGTGAAAACCAATATTTGTGTCATTCTCAAAACTATTGGCCACGACTGTACTTGATATGGCCCTGGAAGATAGATGAATTTCATTGCTCAAAGATACAACAGCTGGGGTTGGGTCTTAAAATTAATTAGCAACATTAATCAGCAAATCTGAGTTCTCTGGGTCCTTAATCTCTGCATCACCTTTTCACTATTTTCAGTCAGACCAGTGGTTTAATAATAAAATAAAACATTTCGGTTTTAACAACCTGTGGGCTGGAGGCTCAGCTCTAATTTGTAACTTGCCGCACATTGTTTCATGTGGACTGTGGTCCCCCAGGACTCCAGAGCAGGGGCTGCAGGCGGTCAGGGAGAGGCAGGAGACTGAGGTGCCCTTCCCCGTCTACTCCGCTGTCCAGTAATCCTTTGCTCCGAGGCAGGCACGCTTCCCTACCCTCAGAGGTGCATTTGTACTATGATGCAACACAGTGTAATTTAAGATGGCAGCAGAAAGTTCTGTGGAGGGATTCAAGTGACCAGCGCATTTTAATATGATTCAGCTCAGCTGAATACACTCTGATTGCAGGTTTTACCACAAACTGCACTGTGAAATCAAGGGGGGGGTTTACACAGAAAGGATGAGATTTTAATGACTGATACATATATACACAGTTTGAATGACAGATAAAACAGTGCAATGGTTTTGCATGTGTGTATATATATACGTGTGTGCGTGCCATTGCACTGTTTTTTGAAAGAAGAAATCCTTGAGACTTCAAAGTTAGATCTACCTTTGGCCAATAAAAATGGAAGGTGGATGATCAAAGTGGAGCTCTCACCTGATTAGCTGTGTTGATGTCTATTCCGTTCTTGATCAGGTCCAAGGCCTTGTCCAGGTTCCCGGATCGGGCAGCACGGAGGAAGCTGGTGGCAGCGTCAGCCTGGTAGATGGACAGATAAGAGCTGAGGTTTTGCTGGATCCAAATGAGCCACGAGGGAAACGGCAGGGTGCGGAAACCAGGCTTGGATGTGACACCAGAAACTGAGGTCACTCTACCTGCTCTCTCAGTTTGCACTCTGTACCCCAGCTCTGGTACTGCCCTCCAAATGTCTCCACTCATACTGTGAGAGGCCCTGACTCCCCTCCTCCCGCCCACACATACCACAGCACAACCTGTCCGGGCCTCATGTTTATCCAGGAAACGTGACTCACGCCCACAGCATCACACTTTCTAGGCTGTACATCACAGCTTTCACCCGTCTGTCAACTCATCTGTCTCTCTCTCTTTCTATTCAACCAGTTGACCAAGACAAATAGTCGAACAGGACTGAGTTACATATAACATTCACTTCCTGTGCAGGATGCTTATCAGCATACACACAGAAAACCTGATATCAGTGTGCTGGTCACCTCAGCGCCTCACTCCGATCATCACGTCAGCGCCTCACACCGACCATCACCACAGCGCCTCACTCCGACCATCACCACAGCGCCTCACTCCGATCATCACCTCAGTGCCTCACTTCGATCATCACCTCAGCGTCTCACTCCCATCATCACCTCAGCACCTCACTCCCATCATCACCTCAATGCCTCACTGCAATCATCACCTCAGTACTTCTCTATGGCTGGAAACAGGAAATATGAACCCGTAGATATTCAGGCTCTCATAGCACCTCTCCAGCCCTTTCTGTCTCTCTCTTTCTCTCTTGACCTCTCTCTTACCCTCTCTCTTTCACTCAAAGCCCTACTCCTACTCGCTGTCTCTCTTCCGCTACTCCCTCCTTTCCTCCACTCCATCTCTCTTGTCTTTTTAATTTTCTCTGCCTTTCATGATTAGGATGCTCAAATTAGCAAGTATAATGACGCATGCCTGTTAAAGCAATCCTCAACCCCCCCTCCCACCTGCCCCTGCCCCGTTAAGTGTCAGCATAGCTGGGGGGGGGGGGTTCTGTTGCCCAGTCTCCCGCTCACGTGGCCCCACTGAGGGGGTTAGGCATCCGTTTCTGCCACCCCACCCCATTCTGGATTTCAGCATCCCTGAGTTGGTGCACCCCACTACCCCCCCCAAAGCCCGACACCCTCCCCTTTCCACAGGAAGCGAGAGCTGGTTGTGAATCAGCAGCCTGACAGGCGACGGGCTATCGAATCCGATTCCTTTCAAGAGTTGAAGGTCCGTGGATGAATGTGCCAGCCCCCACCTGCCTCTGCCCACCTAATAGAGGGCATGAGAGTGAAGGAAAGGTCACCAGACTAACAAACCAATATCATCCACTAGATAGCAGTGGGGGTGTCCACAGAAGTCTCGTAGAAGGCAGAAGAAAAGGAGTGAATAGAGGGAGCAAGAAGGAGAGAGAGAAAGTGAAGGAGGTGGAACAAGAAATTAGTTGGAGGAGGGGCTCACTAGTGATGGCCTGGATGAAGTGGTGAAGGCCTCCTTATTGTGTTAATGTACTGGAGGGAGTGTGCCCCCCCCCCCCCCCCAGCCTAGATGGGGGCGAGGTTGCATGGGGAACCTGACAGCACTGTAGAAAATGTCTAAAAACTGCATCTTTAATGTGATGGAAGGAGGTGCTGGGGGTGTTCGATTCTGTTGTATAGCAGGAAAAAGGCTGGGAGGGAGGTTAGCAGGGGTTATTAAAACTGATAGGTCACTCTGACTGCTCCTTCCCAGCTCCCAGCCCCATGGAACATCAGGCACCTCCTGGTCATATGCTCCTAATCACACCTCCACACCCCCATACCCTATGATCACCCGAGATGCAGAATGAACACAGATTGCTATAAGCCTGCACAACAAACATCTGTATCAGTCAGTAAACTGATACATCTTCCATTCATCTCTCCATAACTCTCCTCAGTCTATAAAACATGCACACCCCCAGACAGTTATCCCTTCATCCAGTCATCCACCAGCACATCTGCAGCCTTCCCATCATCCCCCCCACCCAAACTTCCTCTTACAGGCTTGTTCTCCCAGTCTTTCAGTCCCAGTTACTCACAAAGGCAGAGACCCACCCCAGTCAGCCACTCTGTTTCACTCTGGCCTCCGCTAACTCAGTCCTGCCTCTGTATAGCCTGCCCTTTCCTTTTTGACCCCTTCAAGCACCTGTTTCTGTCTAGTGAGTGCCTGGCTAAAATTACAAGGTACTGACCATCTTCCTAAACACCCCTCTCACAGTATGGACCCAAATGGCACTTAAACAAGGCATTAAATGCCACATTAATGCACAAATCCCCTGTCAAACACAAACTATCCTTTTAGAGTCCTTCACTCTGCCAACCATAACTAGGCATTAGTAAAATTCATATTCAGTACATCAAAATACCAAATAAAACCCCACAAAACTAAACAAAAATAATGTGTTTTTTTCCCCTAATTAATCTCTGATTAAATTTCTGGAAAGCAGCTAAAATGTTTGTTTAAATAAATGGTGCCCTTGGTCAGTATTTATGGCGACCCTAGACACAGTGACTGCCTACCCAGCTGGGAACTCTTTTAGGGTCCCGGATGGGATTTTCCTTAGTGAAGTGGGGTCACTGTCACTTTTAAAAACAGGCCATCACCCAGGCAACAGATTTCTGGGTGCCTTGAATTAAACCTTGGGGGGTTTGTGTCTTCAGGTCCCTTGTCAGTTTGTCTGGTTGCTTGTTTTTGAAGAATCTCTGCAGCTTCAATTGGAATCATTGGGAAAATTAGTCACCTGTCCAAAATCTGCAAGGTTTTGCTTGACATGAAGCATTGTATTAAATGTGCTGGTTTTCCTCAAGCTACTCAGTAGCTAGCACTGTAGTGTCAAGCATCACGGTTGTGGATTTGAATCCTGTTCCCGCCTGTGTGAGGTTTGTATGTCCTCCTGTTTATGTGGGTTTTCTCTTGGTGCTCTGGTTTCCCCCTGCAGTCCAAACACATGCATTTTAAGTGAACTGGCATGTTTATTGCTCATAGTGTTAGAAAGTATGACATATGGGTCTGACATCCCATCCAGGGTGTCCCTTGCCTGTCCTGCTGTCTGAGATCACCGTGAATCTGAGCTTGAATAGCAGACATAAATGAATGATCCCAGTCTACCATTAGCTTAATGGCATGTCTCCAATAAGGAAGCATTTTATACAATAATAAGCATTTATATTGTCCCTCTACGTTTGCATACGCTTCCCCCAAAATGTGCCTGAAGGGACAGCATCCATTAATGTATAGAATTTGTGGGGATGCCCCACATTTTTAAAAATGGCTTTCATTTTCTATTTGTTTGGCTGGAGTGGAGCTGGGAATGATATATTGCAAGTGTTAGGTATACAAATGTGTGTGTTTGTGTGTGTGTGTGTGTGTGCTTCTGCCATGGTGATTTCCAGACCATGTGGTCCAAGTCAACAGCACTGACGGCCCCACAGACACACAAGTTTGTTGACATCTGGGGGGAGATGGGGCATCTCCAACTGAATGTCATGGAAACTGCCCACATACCCCTCCGGCCCTTAACAGACCTCCCCTTACGATGGCTAAAGGAGGGGGGGGCGGGGCTGTGGCAACCCACAAATGTCTTACCCTCTGTCAGAATGGCTGCCTGCTCGGTCCTTGTTGCAATGCATTCTGGGTTGCAGCACATTGGATTGATGGGGCACGCTCTAGGTGTAGAGAGCTGGTAGATGAATGAATTATTAAAGGCTGTTTTAAAGCTGGAAGCTTCTGCTGGGGGAGATGGGTGAGAGACTGTGAGGCTGCATTGGCCAGCTTCCCCCCCGCCCCCCATACACATCCCTCCTTCTTCAACAAACTTCCCCCACCTCTACACCAATGCTGTTATCGCTCATGGTCGGCACACACAGCCAACCCTCCAAGCCCCCGTCTTTGACCCACCAGCCGCTGGCCTCACATTGTGATTTGCCCTCAATGTTACCTCGTCTTCCTGTCAACTGCCCCGCCAGCAGGGGGTCAGTGCTGGTGATTGGGAGGTAGCAAGAACCTAGGCAATGAGGATCATTGATCTTTGAGTTTGTTACCGAGATGTGCCTTCTTTTCTGTCTCACACTGTCTCTGCGAACTGTACCTCAGCCGACCCGCCGAAACATCAGTCAAGCACTTTCATAATTAGCTAAGCTCATTTTCACAAGCGGATCAGCAAAATCTGTATTATGGCACATTGTTTGTCAATATGGAGGAGCAGAAAATGAATCCCTAACCTTTTCCACAGGATGACATTGAGAAATTCTCCAGAAAAACAAAGCCTACATTTAAAAATACAGTTGTGAGGAACTCCGTCAGATACTATGACAAGAATCGCTTATCCTGAGAGTAAAAAGGAAACCCACAGGCGTGCAGTGGATTCTGAGAGGCTTTGAGGCTGTCAGTGTACTCAGTACGTCTTTGCCTGGATGTGTTGCAGTGAGATAACGAAGTCAGGGGAGCCGTGTGGGACACACCTCGCCCCCCACCTCGTCCCCCGCCTTCTCTCACCATTTTGCTGGTGTCACCCTAAGCTTTTGGGAACTCTGTTTTATCAGTGCCCCCCCACGCCCCTCTGTGACTTGCATCAAACACTTGATAGTCAAATTCTCAGCGACAGTTGAAAAATTGGGTCAAAATTTGGGTAGTCACACTTAAGATATACTGGTGTGAAGAGGCTCCTTGTGTAAATGTAGCCGAAATGGGAGCGAGATTGAAGTAGTGTGCTTTGGTCATTTTGCATGGAGACATCACAGAACATGCATTTGCATATGCGTGAGAGGGGCAAAAAGTATGTTTTTGTCTGCTAACATACTTTGGGAGTCTCTGAACGTGCCTGGGTAAGCTTTGCTGTGTGTATGTGCACATCTGTATGTATCTGTTTGTGTGTGTGTAAGAGCACAGGCAGTGTATACTTGGTCAGTCAGCCCTGACTGCATGTCCTGCTTACCTCTCCTCTCCTCCTAACAGACAATGACAGAGAGCCACACTGTCACCTCCAACACACCCCCTCCCCCATCACCCCCAAATCTGTCTGACTAGTCATGGATGTCCTCTAAGGCGTTAACAGTGGCTTCCTGGCGGAGGATAACCAGAGAGTGACGGAGGACACTTATCATGTCCTTATCCTACTTCCTCCCTTTCCACAAGCACGTTTTCGACTTATTTGCCTCTAGTTCTGTTATTCCATGCAGTATCACAGCATTCTGGTTCCACTCTCCCTCCCACTCTCTCCCTCCCCCCTTCCTCCCTCCCTTTCCCTCTCTGTCCGTCAATCTCTCCCTCTCTCTTACTGTCTCTCTCTAAACTGTCTCACTGTAACTCCCTCCTTGCCGTGGATCGATCCTCTTGCCTCCTGCTGACTCTTGTTCCAGTAAGGTGAGCTTTTGCGCTGGAAACCAAACTACCCCCGTTTAGGAGAGAGGAATGGGCGGGAAAGGTATGATCCGGTCCAGTGACATGGCGAGTGACACTCAGGTTGATTGTTGTAACTGGTCATGGTGGAAGTGGCAGTGGAACAGAACAAGATGTGCAGGAACAGCTGGTGCAGGTGCTGAGCACCCAGTTCAGGTACAGTGTGCATAAAGGATAAGGAGGTAAAGCATGTGTGATTCCCCCAATAACAGGGGAAACAGTGGCTCATTTCATTCATATCTGCAATAGTAACCAAAAACTGCAGTTCAATTTTCCGTTTCTATTTTCTCAACATTTAGACAGCGATTACTGTACAAATCTGATTTTAAATATTTTAAATCCTTGCTCTCTGTAGTATGGAAAGCTATTAATATGCCCTGTGTCAATGACCCTGTCTGTGGAACATTCCAGAGCATTTGCATATAAAGAGTGGCAATTAGTTTTTAAGCTGTACCCATAGATCTCTGGATAAACACATTTTCTTTCTCTCTCTCTTCACAATCCACTGTGTTCGTCCTCTTTTGCATCTCTCTTCATGATAGATCCCTCTCCTCTCCCTTTCTCTCCATCATTACTTCCCTCCCCCTGTCTCCGGGTCCTGCGGCAGCCTCGTGACATCACCGCGTAGCAATCTGCATAGTCGGCCAGAGCTGCGTGTGGGTGTGCACGTGAGTTACACTCTGCCTTTCATCATTTCGGAGACCCTGGCAAACTGACCAAGAGGACTGTGGGATGAGCACTGGAGAGCCTCACTACTACAGAGATGGGGGAGGGGGGGGGCAATAACCCCACCTATTTGTAGTCCTCAGTCAGCCACAGTATTGATCAAAAGGGTCCCCGCACGCTGAAGTGTCAAACAGACATGCACACATTTGCTAACTTGCTCGTACAGCAAGCTCTCCCTGCCAGGAGCAACAATAAATGCTAGAACCAGGAATAAGCCCCAGAGCCATATGCTGGTACGTGAGGCTGGAGCTTTACCCAGGCGATTGCTAAAACATGGAACCGGAGTCTCAGATTATGGCACCGGCTATTTGGATAAACTACTTAACCTATTTTGTTTTATTTGAGCAAATGAAAATTGCCAGTCAGCCATACAAACAAATGAATTAGAGTTTTGGCTGCTTTTCTGGCTGCGGAGTTCCGATATCAGACGGAAAGGCCCGGAAGCGTGATGAGCCTGCTAATGCAGGGCTTCTCTTCCTGAGTCCTGAATGCCCTGCCAAGCCTTATGTCATACATCACAGTCAAAACTCATCTCTTGTTTTCCCTTTTGAGACTTTTCCCTTTTGCACCCTGATCTTTTCTGCTCTGTGGAGGTGTGTATATATTATGCAGGGGGTGCAGTGGTTAATGACCCTAAGTGTGAGTTGTGAGCCTATTAGTTCAGGTCCTGGGAAGGATCCATTCACGTGAAAGTGGGTGACTGTTGAATACAGATAAAAATGTGTCATTGCTGCATTCCAGGTTGCTGGAGCTGCTGGTATGCATGCCGCTCATTCCCCAGATCAGTAGCTGCCATATTTGTTTACCTGGTATCTCAGTCTCACTCTTTTTAACTCACGGAGAGAAATTGTCATGGTTATTAAATTGGGATGAAAAGGTGGAGGTGAATTTGGGACGGAGGACCCATGAAAAAGAGAGCCGTCTTTGCTTGGGTCAGATCCAATGCTCATCAGAACCAGTTTCAGTCAAAGTCCATCTGGGCCTTTGATCTGAGTCTCGCTGTCAGTTCCTGGTGCAGTATGTGTTGGAGTGAGCTATACCTACAAAGGGTTTCACTCCTCTGCATACAATATTCTGCCGTTAGTTGTGATAAATGGTAACCATTTTCCCAAATATGCTTCACAAAGGAAATTCCTCTCAAGACTGATGACTATAATGCTTTTGTATGCTGTAGTCATGGAGATGTAAGATATGAAATATGTAAAAAGTAAAAAAAAGAGCAAAAAGGTGAAAGGTCATACTATGTGTACACATGGATAGATTCCTAAAGCCTTCCTTAGCAGCCCTGAGCTAACTGCCCTGAGCTAACATACCATGTCACATCCCAGTCTGGTCCATTAATGAACTGGCCCAAGTCGGCAAACAGGTTCTGCCTGTGGCAGCGAGGTTTTGGCTGCTGGAAAATTTTCTGCCAGGACGGTCAGCAATAGTAGAACGACCTCCAGAGAAATCAGACCTCTCAGAATATTACTCCAAAAGGTAATGAAAATTGCTTTACCAGGGTAATAAGACACTGGCACGCTGGGAATGTGACTCCAGTTTGCGTCCTCTGGAGTCCCACATGGAGATGGAAGCAACCTCTCACCTAAAAACTTGCATGAAATGGCAGGAAAAATATGCTACGAGCGAGTTTGTGGCACAATAACCCTCTGGACTAAGCTGCACAGTCAGCAAGACGCAAAATTGCTCCCGGGAAACAGTCAGACACGGTTCATCCTTGGTCATGAAGACATATCCCATGGAAAGTGAAAATGACAAAGGTTGCTTATATTCCATGCAGAGTGCTGGGAATAAGGCGTGTTAAACAGCGAGCCGGACGGCAGGCGAGGTTTAAACAATCGGGTGTGCAGCCAATTAAAAATTAAATCATGAAAATCTAACTTTTGCGGCCAAAAATGTATGGCACACGCGCGCATATCGAAATAGCCTGCATGTAAATTAGATGGAGTAAATTAGAAAAAAAGTATATATGAAGTGAGGATACTTAGAGCTTAGAGGGAGTGTCAATGTGAAGGAACAAGGAGCTTTGGACGCACAGCAGGAAGCCCCGAAGGATGGACAGGTATAGGGAACGGGCAGAGACGAACGGCGGAGGAGCGCGGGCGGAGGAGAGCGGGAGGTGGCGGCGGCGGAATGGTACTACTCACTCCGCAGGTGGCGATCCCGGCCGGCATGCCTGCCCACCCTCCCCCGTCTCTGAGCGTCGCGTCCCCGCTCGCCGCGGCCGTGCTGTCCCCCTCGCAAGCGCGCTGGGACTGGCCCCTCCGACGGCTTGCCAAGCGCTCGTCCATCCGTGCCCTGTCAGGAGTGGGCGTGAGCGGGTGGGGGAGGGAAGAGGAGGCCCCCGGGGGCTTTATCTCACACCCAGCGCTACTCTATCAGGGGTTGCAGAGGTAGGACGGCGTGATAACCCCGTCCTCTCCCTGAGACCCTCTCTGTCTCGCTTTCTCCTTCCCACTTTTCTTACTTCTCATCTGCCTGGTCTGTTTACCCGCTTCTTCTCTCAGCTTTTGCCGTCCTTCGTCCTGCCTGTCTGTCCGCTGCTCCTACTCCACCTCCCCTTTGGACAGCCGCTGTTTGCCTGGCCGTTAAAAAGAGCGCTCCCCACAGTCTTTGGGGTGACTTACACTGACAAAGGGCTGGGCGGGGGGGTCGGGGGAGTGGGCATTTACACGCCTGTGGCCCGTCAACAATGGGCCAGACAAGGGAGGGCCGGGGGGGAGCTTCTGAAAAGCCTCTGCTTCTTTTAATAAAGCAGCCGTCACTCGCTGCCTGAAAAGCCTTTTTTCTACATGCTAAATGCTGGGAAAAGTACCCGTCTGCCAAAACCGCGGCGAAGGATAAATAGTGCCAGGAGGGGTCGGGGAACGACGGGGGGACCGGGGAGAAGGAACACACGCAGCTCTGCGGGATCGGGAACCGAATGTGGTGATAAAACACCTCTCATCGGTCAGGAAGTTTAACTTTGATTCCCAAAAGCTCCGAGGCAGAAATACACACAAGGACACTGTGTAAGACAGCATGAAAGACATCGTCCTGCCCCTGTCTGGAATTTTCCGGAATGCTGAAGGGGGACAGGGAGCTACTCTAAACACCTCCCAATTCTCCATGACAATGCCCGTCTGGTGGCTGGCGGAAATTTCTAGAACAGGTGACTGTGGTCTCATGGGATTCTATCGCAGTGGGCCGGACGACCGGGGGGAGGGAGGGATGTAAACATCTCCCGGTGATTTAGCACCCACTCCTCTGGTGTACATGCCCCTGAAGGGGACAGGCAGCCTGACAGACTCCTGTCCCAGTAATTCACAGGACAATGGCACTCTGGACGAGATTGCTTGTCCCCCTTTGTGTTTTTATTGCCTGTTTTATTTCCTCATTGAAATATGGTAACAAGCGCACACACAAACTCACACACTCACATGCAGTTTGACCGATTATGGATAACAGACTACTTGCACAAAATACTAACTGGTTGTCCTGATCTGCCCCCTTTCTGCTGAGAAATTTCTCGTCCACTTTCCACCCCCCGCCTACCCCCAGCAGTGCATGGCAGAGAGGTCTGTCACCTCAAATCTGTCACTGTCCCCTTCAGATGCAGCTGCTGGTGAAACCACAAAGACCCAGATGCAGGGCACACACACCCCTACCATAATCATATGACAGATACTAGCACACATGAACCCAACACATGCAATCATATACTCACAAAGACTGATGCACACACTCAGAAACAAACACAGACATTCGTACACAAAGATACATCACGTCCATATTCACATACCCACCCACATACCCCAGAAGAGTTGAGCTAATGCTATACTATGGCTATGGGGGTTTAGTTCCTACCTTGGCTCTGTGACTTTACATGTCCTTCCACTTCGTGGGGGTTTTCCTATAGCTTTCTCCAGCAACCTGAAAGCATGTTGTTAGGTGGAGACTATAAACTGCCCTTAGTATCTTACATTTACATTTACGGCATTTGGCAGGAGCCCTTAGCCAGAGAGACTTACATAAGTGCTTAGAAGTCTCATCAGTGAATACATTCTGATACTGGTTCAATAGAACCCGGCTAAGAATACTATCACTCTAAAAAAACTCTGACAAGTAATACTAGTTTTTTATCTGAGTGGTGAGTACATATTTGAGTGTGGACTGGTATCTTGTCGAGGGTGCCCTGTGCTTCCTGAGATGGGATATCATGGCTGAATAGTTTATCAGCATATTTGGGGTGGTGTAGCTCAGCGATGTTGTACGGAAGGTCATGGGTTCAAATCCCAAGGCTGGCAAAGTAATCACTCTTGGACCCTTGAGCAGGACCTTTAACCTCAGCGGCTCTAGGGGTGCTGGATGCTGGCTGATCCTGCTCTCTGACCCCATGCTTTCCTCACTCGTATGTTGTTTTGGACAAAAGTATCAACTAAATGAATAAATGTGGAAAAAAAAATAATCAGGAGAACAAGTAGACAAACAAGCTGCAAGGAGCCAAAACTGATGGGTTTAAGGAGAAACTAAGCAGCTTTTGAGGAATTCACCAACATTATGACCTTATAATACTATTTGTATTTGTCCAAAGTGACAAAAAAGTGATGATCAGAGATTAGGGTAAGCACCTGAGGTTAAGCCTCAAAAGGCACAACAGCGAGATATTTACTCTGCAGACCATAGGATTTGTACCTACAGTTTTCATAGGCACAGATCCCTAACCAGCTAAGCTACGTGCTGCTACTTACCGGTAAAGACCCTGGGGAAAGTCAGTAATGAGACGCTTTATACAGGTAATACTCCCAGGCAGCTGGATTTGGGAATGGTGATGATCTTTGATCCTACCTCGATGACGGACGACAGAGGCCCAGATGACTGAAGTACGCCCTCTGGTGGTGCTGTGGTGCGGCTCACAGACTGCAGCAGTGACTCAGTGTGTGAGTGTGTGTTTTAGGGGGTGGGGGTGTAATAACGAGATGATATACTATGTTGGCTGCGGAGAGTGGGGCCTGTGGCCATCGGTTGCCTGCACAGTGTGAGTCAGACGCATTATAACAAGGAAACGGACATATACAATCTTGTGTGCGCTCTCACAGATGCACGCAGACACATATGCGCATATATATCCACATGAGCATACACAGTCTCGTGTGCGCTCACACAGATACATGCCAGACACGTATGTGCATATAACCACACAGGCATACACAGTCTCGCTCTCACAGATGCACACGGACATACATAGTCTCACTCTCACAGATGCACACGGACACGTATGCGCATATAACCACACGGACATACACAGTCTCGTGTGCGCTCACACAGATGCATGCGGACACGTATGCGCATATAACCACACGGACATACACAGTCTCGCTCTCACAGATGCACACGGACACGTATGCGCATATAACCACACGGACATACACAGTCTCGCTCTCACAGATGCACGCGGACATACAGAGTCTCGTGTGTGCTCACACAGATGCACGCAGAGAAGTATGCGCATATAACCACACGGACATACACAGTCTCGCTCTCACAGATGCACACGGACATACAGAGTCTCGTGTGCGCTCACACAGATGCACGCAGACACGTATGCGCATATAACCACATGGGCATACACAGTCTCGTGTGCGCTCACACAGATGCACGCAGACACGTATGCGCATATAACCACACGGGCATACACAGTCTCGTGTGCGCTCACACAGAAGCACATGGACACGTATGTGCATATAACCACACGGGCATACACAATCTCGCTCTCACAGATGCACGCAGACACGTATGCGCATATAACCACACGGCCATACACAGATATATAAACCCAGATAGACTATTTTCCCCCAGATAGACGCACTGTACTTACTCTCTCCAGAGCACAAGAGAAGTTTAATACACAGACATAAGTGCCACCCCACCCCCCCAAAAAAAAACAAAAAACAAAAAGATGACAAAAGATCCAGAAGAGAAGGCAAATGGGAGGAGGGTTCATCACGTGATCCACAGACAGGACAGGGGAAGGGGAACAGAGTGTCTGAGTACCCTGCCTCTCCACAACACACGAGTGACAGTGATCCATGCCGCGTTTTGCGACTGTGTGAAAAGGCGTGTGTCAGAGTGAGAGCGAATGAGTGGGATTGGTAGGGGGTGGGGTGTGGATGGTTAAATGACCTAATGGAGACAAAGGGAGACAGGGAGCCACTCAGACTCGCCTAGACTGAGACTGAAAGGTAGGAGGATTTTACCGATAGCAACCTGCTAATGTCCTGAGATTCCAGGAGGCTCTGTAGTGCCTGGACTGAGACCGTACGGGGAGGGATGGTATGCAGTGTGGGCAGGCCCTGTTGCGTTGTCACTGATGGGGCGGGACTGCGGTAATGTCGCATTTGCAGCTGTCATAAATACAAAGCACCGGGAGATCAGTGAAATATGTGTGTGTGGGGGGTGGGAGTCAGAGAGGCAAAGCACGAATCGATCACTGTGTTAATGAGCAGGAGGCCCCCAGCGGGGTTTAAGTGCTCAGAGTGCAAATGACTTCCATAGCCCCTGCTCTCTGTGTCACAGTCCCTTGCTTTCTGCCTTCGGTGAGCAGCCACTGCATCTGTCCACCCCCCCCCCCCCAAATCTCCCTGTCCTGGTGTGGTCTTTGCCAGAGAGATGGAGAGAATGGCAGAAGTACAAATTGAGGAAAAGAGGAAAGCATGCGTGTGGGGTGGAGGGAGGAGACTGGGTACTTCTGCCGCAGGGCCATCATGAATAAATTCTTCCCTGGCCGGGGGGGGGGGGGGGGGGCGGAGGAGGGAATAATGTGACGGTATGATGGTTTACAGTCAGATCCTGCGTCAGAGAGCCTGCCCCCCAGGATCTCAAAAACACAGCAGAGACAGAGAGAGACACAGTAACAGCACAGAAAAAGACATACGACACATCATAGAGAGAGACACAGCACAGAGAGAGACAGACAGACACCGTTCAACCAGAGACACACACAGACACAAGACACAGAGACAGCATAGAGAGACATACAATGCACCATAGATAGAGAGAGACAGACACAGCACAGACAGAGACACACGGACATAGCACAGAAAGAGAAATACACAGAGACAGCACAGAAGGAAAGTCATAAGACACATCATAGACAGAGAGAGACAAGCACAGCACAGACAGACACACACAAGGCACAACACCGAGAGACAGACAGACACAGCAGAAAGAGAGAGACAGCACAGAGAGGAAAACACAGCTCATACAGAGAACTGACAGACACAATACAGACAAAGGGAAACACACACAAGCAGCACACAGAAAGAGAGACACAGACACAGCACATATGGAGGCACAGTACAGAGAGAGACACAGAACCACAACACAGACACAGCTCGAACAGTGACACAAACACAAAAGAGAGAAACACACATAAACAGAACCGAAAGAAAACACAAACACAGCACAGAGACATACACAGCAGAGACAGACACACAAGACAACACTGAGAGACAGACAGACACAGCAGAGAGAGAGAGACAGCACAGATGGAGTGGCAGACACAGCACATACACAGAACCGACAGAGCAAGTACAGACAAAGGGAAACGCACACAAGCAAAACACAGAGAGATACAGACACAGCACATATAGAGGTACAGTAAAACCTCGAATTGCGAGTAACATGGGTTGCGAGTATTTTGAAAGACGAGCAAAATTTTTAAATAAATTTTAACTTGATAAACAAGCGAGGTCTTGCAATGCGAGTATTACGTATTTACTTTGTCTACCTAGCGTCACGGAATCACAACTGAGCCGATGATTCTTCTCTCTCTCTCTCTCTCGCTGCGGGATTGTGGGTAATTGTCTCCCATGCTCAGTCTCACTCGGTGTGCCTGACTCATATAGTCAAAATTTAGTAGAAAATCACCACCCGAATAATGGCGTAGCAGTGCGAGTGATGAATCTGTTTAACGGCAATGCAATGTCCACATTTCCGCGAAATCGAAAAGGAGGCAAAAGCGGCTGTCATTGGATAGATTCCTTGTTAAAGTCGCACAAAAATCAAAAGATTCCAGTGAGCCAAAAGATAGTAGTGATTCCGTTAGTTATAGTGAAAGAACCCTCCCCCTATTCTCCCTCACACCATCCATGATTCTTTTCAAAGGTAAAGTGCAGGTTTTATGTATTTTTACTTTATATTTTGTATTAATCATTTTTATATGAAAATTTTGAGTTGTGGAACAAATCATCTGACTTTCCATTATTTCTAATAAGAAAATTCACTTTCACATATGAGTGCTTTGGATTACAAGCACGTTTCCGGAAAGAATTATGCTCACAATCTGAGGTTTTACTGTACAGTACAGAGACACACACAAAAACACAACACAAACACAGCTTGAACAGTGAGACAAATGCAACAGAGAGACGCACATAAACAGAACTGAAAAAGATACACAAACACAGCACAGAGACATACACAGCAGAGACAGAGACACACCAGACACAAGAACGAGAGACAGACAGACACAGTAGAGAGAGAGAGAGAGAGAGAGAGAGAGAGAGAGTCACACGAGAGACAGCACATACAGAGAACTGTACAGACAAAGGGAAACACACACAAGCACAACACAGAAAGAGGGACACAGAAACACAACACAGACAACAGCTCGAACAGTGAGACAAACACAACAGAGAGAGACACACATAAACAGAACCGAAAGAGACACACAAACACAGCCCAGAGACATACACAGCAGAGAAAGAGACACACAACACACAACACTGAGAGACAGACAGACACAGCAGAGAGAGAGAGAGAGAGAGAGAGAGCACGGATGGAGAAGCAGACACAGCACATACACAGACCTGACAGGCACAGTACAGACAAAGGGAAACACATACAAGCACAACACAGAGAGACACAGCACATATGGAGGTACAGTACAGAGAGAGACACAGAAACACAGCACAGACATAGCTCAAACAGTGAGACAAATACAACAGGGAGATACACACATAAACAGAACTGAAAGAGACACACAAACACAGCACAGAGACATACACAGCAGAGACAGACACGCACACAAACACAGGGCAGACAGGCACATTCAGAAAGATACACAAACAAACACAGCACAGACAGAAAGACATATTGACACAGCACAGATGGATAGAGACACACAGACAGAAACACAGATACAGCACAGACAGAGACACACAGACAGCGCAGACAGATAGACACACACAGACAGAAACACAGATACAGCACAGACAGAGAGTGACACACAGACAGATAGACACAGACAGACAGAAACATACTGTAGATAGATCACAGACAGACAGAGACACACAGACACAGAGGGCATAGACAGATAGAGACCCATACAAATACAGCACAGACACACAAATAAATTGTAGAGTTAGAAATGGACATACATGTACAGAGCACAGACAAAGAAACAGACACACAGCATAGATATACAGCTGAGAAACACACACTCAGAGAAATGCTGAGAAACACTCAACATACTCAGACACACACACCTACAGATACATACACACTCACTTTCACACATATACTGTATCACAGACATGAGTGTACAGAACATACAACACAGATGGGCACACACACACTCCATGGGAACAAATTTTACGTTGTGAGAGAGCAAAAAAAACATGTCATTTGTACTGCTACTGTATGTCTAGGCATGCATTTGTTTATTTAGAATAGTCATGTCAGCTTACAAGGTTTACATTTTCCCCTGAATTCTTTAAAATCTGAATAACCCGTCTTTTGGCTAATTGTGTTCTGTTTAGTGAGAAGGACGTAATCTGGTAACGTGTGGAGCCTGACCTAGAGTGGGGGACACACCAATACACTATGGGCACTAACTCTCTAAACTACATGTCTTTGGAATGGGGAACCCCAGTAAACCTGCTCCCTGAACACCACTGCATGTGTTCAGTTTAATTTGTCATTTATTATCTTAAGATTCATTAATTCTGTATTTCAGATACTATATTTTATTTTACTAGAAAATGTAACTTGATGGTGTGTTCCCGCCATCACTGTCAGTCTCGAATCTGAGCCTCTTCCCTTTTTGTTCCTGTATGTTTGTGTTCACACATCAGCTTCTCTCTCCCTCTTTCTGTCATTCCCCCCTTCTCCGTGTCTCTATATTTTTGTCTTTCACAAGTCTCTCCCTTTTTCCCTTTCTTTCTCTCCGTCTCTCTCCTTAGTAATGTGTCTCTATATCTTCTTCACCTTTTCCTTGTCTATTTCTCTGTCTCTCACAAATCTTTCTCTGCCCTGCATCTTCCTCCCCCATCTTTATGTCTCTGTCTCTCCATCTCTCTGTTTCTTGATGCTTCTCTCCTTAACAGTCTCCTGTCTGTTTTTCTCTCCCTCTCTTTGTGTGTGTCTCCCTCTCCGTCCTGTTCTCCATGTCTCTGTGGACCTGCTGCTCACGGCTGGAGCCCCCAGTATGCTTGTCAGGTACAGTATCATCACATGGATGTCCCTGTAACCATCTCAGGGGTGAATGGGGGGTGTGAGTGGGCTGCCACTTTTATCCAAAGTGGTGGGAAAATTGCACATTTTTATTTCATTATTAGCTTTTGCAGATCCAGTTACGTACCTTGCTAACGGGTTCAACAGCAGTGCCCCTTCTCTTTGATGAGAAATGCTGGCTCCTTATCAGTTCTGGATGGTGTCCCTCCCCCATCCCCCCCAGTGGTCTGTCGCATAACCCTGTTCATTGCTAGTACATACTCAGCTCTGGCAGAGAGAGACACACTAACAGCGAGGACATTCGGGGTGAGTTATTTAGTCCCTCACCACGGAGGTTGAGGAGGGGGTGGAGGTGGCGTCTGCCACTGCAACACTGCGGGTCGTCAGTGCTGTTGTTGTTATCACTGCCTTTGTCTGGTAGGGAGCCAAGCACTGCAATGATTTTTTTTTTTTTACATCAGGTAACCTGTCAATGCATTACTTTCTAGACTGGGCAGGTTCCCCTGGGGTGGCATTGAGCTGGGTATTAGTGGAGGCAGGAGGCAGGGTGACTTTTAAAACCCTGGTGGTATCTCATTTTGCCCCCATGCAGTTCACATGATAAGCATCCCAGTGGCCACATTTTACTTTGCCTCATCTGAATGCAGAGTGAGACTCAATATGTGACATTTCTTATTCCCAGGCTTTGGCAACGTCTGTTCCCTGCAGACATGGAATTGTGATACGAGGGGACAGCTGACAGAGAGAAGCAGACGGACAGACACACAGTCTCCCAGCTAGATACATACACACACACCATACAGGTCAGCATACATCATCCACCTGTCTTCTAACTGCATACTCTGGTCCAGGTCACAGGGGGACTGGAACCTGTCCCAGGCAGCCAGGGGCACAAGGCAGGGCTACACCCTGGACTGGATGCCAGCCAATCACAGGGAAGATACACAGTTAGATTGTGGTATAAATGTCAGCCCATGACACAGAGAAGGTGGTGGACATTAATCCATTATGTGATGATTTTGATCATTTTTGATCAATTGATATTCTATTGCAACCCTGAGATGTGAAGAGGGTCTGTCTACAGACAGCCAGATGGTCCTGGGTTTCAGTGGACTATGGATGGAGGTGGAGAGAGTTCATGAACATGTGCCCCACTACTAAAATACTTGTGTTTATTGATACAGTCACCCCCCCTGTCCCCTGTCACTCTCTCCACCTCTCCATTTCTGCCCTCAGTTGGGTAGAAGTTACATTTCCATTGAGAAATGGGTGTGGCTGTAACCCTACCCAGGGGAGGATACCACCATCAATAACGCTGAGACCCGAACTCCCCCCAAAGCTGAGTTCAGAGTCAGCAGGAGTATGGCAACATACATTTCAGTAATACAAGTAAATAACCTGATAGATGTGAAGGTGTAGCTATATTTGGTTCCAAGTGAATCCACTAGACTGTGAAGTGATGCAGGGGGGTCCCATGCTGTTCAGATAAGGTATGTTAGCAGGTAGCATGTGCTTGTGCCCCCCCCCCCCCCACCACCACAACCCACACCCCCAATCTCTGATGATAACAGCATAGCACTTCATTTGATATTCCAACCCTCCCATCACAAAAAGACATCTAAAAACACATAGGTACCACCCCCCCACTCCCAAACCCACCCCAACCCCCCCCCCCCCCAGCTGGGACCATACCTCCCATGTGCAGCAGCACTGTCGACTTGGTGACGAAGGGGGGGCGGGGGGGGGGGGGGGGAGTAGGAAGGCGGGACAGAGTGCAGGATTGGATGGCTCGGCATGTGGCCGGGCCAATGCACACGCCACACAGCAAAAGTATACATACCTGTGGCCGTACAGACACGGACTCACACAAACACATAGTCACGTACCATAAGAACACTACATACACACACCAACAGCTTCAATATACACAATTAAACGGGCTCTCTAACTTTGTTGTGTAGCTGTTGCATTATAGTAAATATGCACATTGCAGATAGACTGAATGTGCACAAACGTAAACCACAGACACATCAAAATAACACACTCACAATATATGTAACACGCTCACAATAATCACCAACACCAACACATGTACACACGTTTTTCATTTGCGTGAAGAACCTATGGGGAATGAAACGGGCAGGTTGCTGAAATAGACCTGCCTTTGTCATGCGAGGAGTCTGCTAGTGGTGAATCTGACAAACTCACTTCGGAAAGCTGTTCTGAGCGATGTCTATCCCCATGGATTCTCAACGGTGGACTCACAGGGACCAAAATCACCGGTCACACACAGTCACACATTTCACTTCTTACACATAGGAATATATATATATATATATAGAAAAATGAAGGAATGTGAACTGAAAACAAGCAGAAATTAGTATAAATATATCAAGCAACAGTGGGGAGTAGAGTAAGCATGTGCATTGTGAGTCTACAGTGACACAGTGGCCAGCCTCACGAAACACCAGCAGCACTAGACCGAAAGATTAAGACCAGAGCTACACAAAAACAAGCAACAAATGAGGAAGAGAGAAACAGGCAATAAAAGAAATAAAAGAACACAAAAACCCAACAAGAGGACAGTCATATAGAATAGTCAGATGTAACATTTGTGGATATTTACTGTTTCATCATAGAGCCAAACTCCATGGCCATCCGGCACCTCAGAGCTCACATTACTGTCCTGATCGATAAGCCAGCGATGCACCGCGTTGGCCTAAAAAGACACACGACATGGAAACAGAGGCCCGTTAATGGAGGTGGCCGCGATCAGCCCCAGCACATAGGCAGACACGGGGGGGGGGGGGGAGGGGGGACAGGGACAGGGCCGCAAAGAGAGACAAAGGGAGAAAGACAAACAGAGAGGGACACACAAAGGAAGAAAGATAGGGAGAGAAAGACAGGGGAGAAAGGGAGGAAAAGACATGGATAAATATTGGGAAGGAGATGGAGGAAGACAGAGAGATGGAAAGAAAAACAGGAGGGAAAGAGAGACATGGAAAGGAGGAGAGAATGCATAACATGGAGAGGAAGAGACAGACAGAAATGAGTAATGAGACAGAAGGACAGGATGACAGAGAGGGGATGGAAGAATAGGGGGAGACAGAGAGAGATAATTTAGCCAAGTTTTCATAACAGTTTCAGACAATGGAAAGTGACCACTCCTTGTGGGTTAATACAAAGCTTTGTGGGGCATTGATGGATGATACCATCACAGAATACTACAAACACAGGGACAGGGAGAAAATATGCATTTAGTTCACTTCACTTGACCTTCATTTGTTTCTGTTTATTTTTTCTGTCTGTTAATTAATTGTTTTCCAATAGGTGCTGTATGTTGTGTGAAAAGTGGTTTGCCTGCCCAAGAGTCACAATATACCAAAAATTTAATTAGAATTGAGAGATCGAGTTCATCTTTGAAACTGCTTTTCATGGGTGAGCTACAGGGATGTCGAGAGTCGATTTGACACATGATATTCAAACATAGCTAAATAAATAAATAAAACCATAATAAATATAGAGAACAAATATGCGTAGCAAGCAAGTTTAAGAGATTATCTTCCATGTAGTAACGAAATATTCCCATGTTATATTTAGTATTAGATGTACATCTTTTGTAATTGTATTCTTTAACATAAATGGTGAAAAGACCAGGAGGAAGGTTACGTGGGTGGATGAGGAAGTGGGGAGGAACATAACAATAGAGATTTTAAATATGTTTTTTTAATCTTAAATTTATTGACAATGTTGATCCAGAAGAGAGAATTATATAGACGAATAAGAAAGAAAGGAGGGCAGTAGCATTGATTATGGCATCCATGGTTATCAACGGCTAGGAAGTTGGACACGTTGGTTGTAGTGTGACAGAAGCTCTCTGCGAGGGGTGCCAGGGCTTACAGGAAGTCACCGTGTCATGGCGTGTGTCACAGGAAATCTCAGGACCAAAGTAACCCTTCTATTTCATGAAATCCAGCAATGAACTCTGGGACTTTGGAATGCAGTGGGTTTGCTATATCGAATTTGACCCTTGCACTTTTCTTCTATTCCAATAAAGTTTTTCAATTTTTCTTATACAAAACGGGGGTGGGGGTAATTTCAGTAAAACCTGCATTTCTTCTTGATCCACCACTTGGAAATCGTAAAACTACGTTCTGAGTGACCAGTCGTATGCAAGGTATGAGAGCTATGCACCGAGGGTGGGATTGGGGCTTGGAGAGACACAGTTAGCTTTGAGGTTCTGGGAGAGACATGAAACATTCTGAGTGTGAGGATATGGTTAAAATGGCTTGGGATAGATGCTATGCACCACATATACTTTTCAGCGAGTGTCAACAAATTAAACTTCTGACTGAATAAGTCATGGAAGGAGGGTCTTGCTGTTGTAAGCCATGGAAGGGGGTCTTGCTGTTGTAAGCCATGGAAGGAGGGTCTTGCTGTTGTAAGCCATGGAAGGCGGGTCTTGCTGTTGTAAGCCATGGAAAGGGGTCTTGCTGTTGTAAGCCATGGAAGGAGGGTCTTTCTGTTGTAGGTCATGGAAGGCGGGTCTTGCTGTTATAGGTCATGGAAGTAGGGTCTTGCTATTGTACTCTTGAGCAAATGCCTGACTTTCTTCAGTAAAATATAACCACTGTGGATAAAGTGATCTGATTAGCAGCTGGTTAATAAACAGACTGGCAGATGCATCTGGATCTGGGTAGGAGGGATTAGGCCCTGAAAAGGGCAAATTTCCTCCCGGGATTAATAAAGTTTTCTGATTCTGATTCTGAAAACTCAGCCCTAGGGGGTGACTCCAGAAGATCATGTGCCTTGTCCTCTCATAGGAGTGTAGCCTAAAGGACAGAACAGAGCCCTTCTGGACCCAGTATGGGTCAGCAGGTTAGTATCTCACTTGCCTTTGCTTGTCCTTACATTTGACAAGGAAGATAATGGAGGGACATCAATCCACATATATTATCAGGGAAATTAATACACAAACAGAAATAATGATAAATGTCACTATCAAAAACAATAAACGTTTTCGTTAGTGTGCAATGCAGAGTCAGCTCATCCGAAAGTTCACTTTCATGATGTGGTTGTCTTGAGTCAGGTGACCTGGGGTGTTGCATTGATTTGATGCTTCTCTCCCTCTGCCCCCCCGTAAAGAGACCTTGATTCACTTCCTGCCTCCCATCTCCTGTTCTTTGAAGTCCCCCACTCCCAGTGTCGCTCAACACATTAGGCATTGTAGGTGGCCACCTACGGTGCTGTCTTCTGAGGGGGTGGCAGTTTCACTGTGCCTCAGACGCGGAGCTCTGTCAGTGAAGCTTTGCTAGTCAGGGTGCCACATGGGCTCTGACCTGCAAAGCCTACACCCTTCCTGAATCTTCTTTTTTTTGTTCTGCCCCAACAGTGTGTAGTTCTTCTCCTTTTGTCTACTAACCACTGCTGTAGCACCCCTCACTGGATTTGTATGTCCAGCTTCCAAAAATAACTGACAGAAAAAACTGGTGCCTATATCAGATGCTAATTAAAATGTATCCTGTAACCTAAAGGACTGTAAAGTTCAGGGACCAGAGTCAAATAAGCCGGCTCTATAAATGACCCCCCATCTGTCACAAAATAAATGCTCTTGTCCCACTGACTTCTAAAACTCAACATGGATTCAGGACCCTGAATATGTCCAAAGAGGACAGCTGTTACACAGGAGTGCTGAAAAAATAAGAAATCTGCTTAACGCTCAGAAAACATGCATACATGAGGACAGCTACTGGGACGCCTGCTTGTTTTATGGATTGGAGCAAATAAAGATGGCAGAGGATTGTTTTCATTCCAAAGAAGTCAATTAAAGCTGGAGGAAGGAACATCCTCACGCTATACAAATACTAAAAAAGGACCGAATGGATGAAGAAGTGATGCTGAACGGAGCAGTGATACAGGAAAAAGAAAAGTCCCGTGGGGGTGGGACATTTCTGAAACGATATGGGACGATTGCAAAGGATAAACAACAATGACAGCAGAAACGGCTGCTGTAAGGAGGAGACATCAGTGGGGAAATGCTAAGAACACAATCTTTTAAAATGCAAAGAAAATTCCAGTAAAGAAATAAACAAACACGAAGCAGGCAATCCTGTGAGATAATAAGACAGAGGCTACTTAGTCCCACCTGCCCCAGTGCCTCCACCACAGCCTCCAGACCATAAGCCCCAAATTTCCTTATTTCTCTAAAGCCTGTAAAATAAAGGCTGTTTTTCGGTTTGGGGCGGAGGGAGATGCCCCAGCACCAGAGCGTGTCCGATTAGGAGTGTAACCGGATTAAGGAGCAGACGGGTAGCGGCGATGGAGAGCGGTGTGGCCAGGGGGGAGCGGAGAATGAGGGGAGCCAGGCTGGCTGTGGGGGTGGTGGACGGAGCCTGGGACACGAAGACACAGAATGCTCTCTTTGGTTGGAGATAAGGGAGTTGACGGCACTGTGGATGTGGTAATGGTATCATTTGGGGATTTATGTGAAGGATCTGATCTGAGTCTTCGCTCTCCTGCAGCACCTTCCTGCATATGTGACAAACAAGTGAGCGCACCCTGTAGTAATAACCACCTGCATTTAACCTCATTTCTGCTCTGCTCAACACAGATATTCATTATCTACACTTCTTTCTACAATATAGAGTATCTAAACCTACAGGCTCAATTAAAAAATGACATTAGACGAGCTAAAAGGAATGTCGAAAGGAAGATCGCATTGGAGGCTAAGGATGACGTTAAAAGTTTCTTCCAGTATTTTAACTCTAAAAGAGCTCTAAAAGCTGAAATTACTAATCTGCAGGATAGTAAGGGTCTTATAATTGAAAACGACATTGATATAGTAAATGAGTTCAATGATAGTTTTGCACGGGTATTCACTGTTGAGGACACTAGTAACTTACCAGTTCTTATTACTAATCCAACATCGTCTATAACTAATATATATATAACTGAAGCTGATGTTTTGCAAAGCCTAGCTAAGATCAAAATAAATAAATCACAGGTCCCTGATGGCACCTTACCTATAGTGTTAAAAGAGATGAGGGATATTATTTGCCGACCCTTAACTTTACTGTTTCAAAAATCCTTATCTGAAGGTGTGGTACCTTCTGATTGGAAGCATGCCAACATAACGCCCATTTTCAAAAAAGGGGATAGAAGTAATTTGTCAAACTATAGGCCAATCAGTCTAACTTGTATGACTGGTAAAGTTATGGAGGCTATAATCAAAGAGAAAATGGTAGATTACCTGGACTCAAATAACATTTTGAGGGATAGCCAGCATGGATTTAGGAGAGGTAGATCCTGTTTAACAAATCTGTTGGAGTTTTTTGAGGAAGCTACTCAGGAAGTTGATGATAAGAAGGCCTATGATGTCATCTACTTAGATTTCCAAAAGGCTTTTGATGTTGTCCCCCACAAGAGGCTCTCACTTAAACTCAAAGCGACAGGTATTTTAGGAACTGTCGCGACCTGGATTGATAACTGGTTAATGGATAGGAAGCAGCGAGTAGTTATAAGAGGCTCAATGTCACAGTGGGCCTGCGTTCATAGTGGGGTACCGCAGGGTTCAATTTTAGGACCACTATTGTTCCTAATTTACGTAAATGATATAGACACCAATATATACAGTAAACTGGTGAAATTTGCAGATGACACCAAGGTGGGTGGTGTAGCAAGTACTGAACTAGCGGCTCAGCAGCTACAGCGGGATCTTAATTTAATTAGTGACTGGGCTGACACCTGGCAGATGAAATTTAACATAGACAAATGTAAGGTACTCCATGTAGGGAGCAGAAATATAAAGTACAGGTATTTTATGGGACCTACTGAAATAAAGGTAGCTGATTATGAGAAAGACCTTGGTGTGTATGTTGATGCTTCCATGTCAGTGCGGGGAAACAATAAAAAAGGCCAATAGGATGTTGGGGAATATCTCCAGGTGTGTGGAGTTTAAGTCAAGGGAGGTAATGCTAAGATTATACAATTCCTTGGTGAGACCTCAGCTAGAATATTGTGTGCAGGTTTGGTCACCATATCTTAAAAAGGACATAGCGGCCTTAGAAAAGGTGCAGCGTAGGGCCACAAGAATGATTCCTGGCCTTAGAGGAATGTCATACGAGGAAAGGTGTGACCAGGAGCCCAGTAGCAGGAGAGTAGGGGTGCTCGGTCAGACCAGCAAACGTTCCCTAATGGCGGATATGGAGCACTGGGGCTTTGGCAGAGCAGTGGGGGAGGGCCAGATTACCATGTCATCCTGGCAGAAGGAGGTCACACCTGGTTTAGGAAATAGCCTAAAAGGCATCTTGCAGAAGATCCATGTGTGCACAGTGTAGTGTCTTCTCCTTGGTCACCTGACCGAAAGCAGCTTAATTAATGATAGAGCTCCACCCCATGGGGGACTGGAAGGTCACATGGGAACAGTCCTTCCCAGCTGGGAAGGCTTCACTTGACCTAGCGTCAGCTTGAACGATGCAGTGCAATTTTCACCCGCGAATGAGGGCATTTCAGAGGCACGAGGGCCCGACCGCAGCACAACACACTGGAACTGACCTGACCTGATAGCCAAGCAATGGAGGCGTGTATGGTGTGGGATCTCATTACCCAAAGGAAGTCCCCCCCCCCCCCCCCCCCCACTGGAACTTCCCAGAAATGCTGAATCGCTTCCTCTGCCCCAACACAAACAGGTCTCACCTGCCCAAGGTCTGCTTCTACCTAGAGAATCAAAGTGTGGGCCCTGGGCGAGGCTGCTGCTCCCCGGCCTCTGGAGGTCCGCTAGCTAACACACGTCACTGGCTTGCTGCAGAAGCCATCGGTCCGTTGCCGTTTCCCGGCGACAACACTTGCCGGGTGTATTAAGCATTAAAGTTCCGCTCTTTGTCCCAATGGCGCATTTTTCAAGCAAAATACCAGACTGATTCCCATGACGTTCCACACCACACCCCAACTGCTCACCTTGCCCAAAAGTCTGAATTATTCCAACCTACCAGTATGTCTCTCCTAAATGGATACCCATTCAATTATTCATAGTCTGCAAGCTAAAAGCAATATACGTAAATAGGTAGAAATGTCAAAAAATTGCATGGGCAATAGGAATGGCTGAATATAGAGAAAAACACCCCCCAAAAACGCACTTATAAGCAGCATCCAAGGCTGAGTCCAAAGCACTGCATCTCATCCCTGCCTGTTTTTGTTTCTGAAGCCAGGTTATTCCGAATTATGTCCTGTTGGCCACAGTGGTTCTATCATCCCTCCATTTTCCATCCAGTCCAGTGCTGTACTGCAGTAAACTCACTGCAGTAAAGGCAGGGCTAGGACACACACACAACTTTGGCACAATATAAGGCCACAATTCACCTAAGTCACATATAAGGGCCACACACATACTGTACAGCTGGGGCTAGACCTTGAACCCACGACCCAGGAAGTATGAGACCAAACAGTGAGACCAAACCCTGAGCTGCCAGGACCCCTAATGACTCATTCAGGAAGCATGACCTCAATATGCCTCCGAATTACCTTCATGCGGGTATCTTCATAGTGCAGTCACGCAGCTGTAATCTTCAAATGCGTTTTATAATTTTTTTTATTTTTTTTTTTAGCTGAATAATTAAGAAAAGAGGCTGGAGGGAAATGGTGCACAGACGCAGATCTGAGTGTTTCAGAAGCACACAGCTTCCCATTTATAAATGCAGGACTAGAAGGTGTTTATCAAATAAAACACTCCTCACTAAATACAACTCAGCCTGGTTACTTAACAGCCTGTGATTCAGGGATCAAGTCAGCGCACAACCTGTGTAGGTTATTCAGCATGAAAAAGGCAGTGAATACAGTCAATCAGGTATAACTCCAGAGATAGAGGGAATGAAAAAATGGAGGAAAATTACAAAAGAAATACTTAGTTGCCTCTATCCACTTCAGAAACATGAGTACAAATTTTCTCCACATTTGAATTTGATAAGGGTAAATGAGAAACTCCAGAAAGGAGAATGAGAGGGGGGGGGGGGGCTACCGGCAAAATCAGGAAGAGAGAGGGAGCGAGAAAGAGACAGAGCGAGATTCTGCAGATCATAGGCCTGATAAATAATTCATAATGAGCAGCAGGAGCAGACCTGGTCTGCGAGGCCCCCCTCCTTCACGTAGAGCAGCTGCGCAGTCCTCCGCACCAGCAGGTGCAGCAGGTGAGGGAACTGGGGCAGTAGCTGGCGCCCCCTTGTGGTCTTTCTGTATGATGCGGCATGAGGTGGGACAGGAAACCGCCTTTCGCTCACAAAATGACCAATGGGATTTTCTCACAACTTTTAAGGATGAATATGAATCACAATGCTCCTTCCCCCATCACTTACTGGAAAGGCATTTTATGGGGAAGGGGGGGGTGTAGAGAGGCAAGGAGAGAGGGGCTGAGATTGTGCTGTAATTAAGGGCTTTTAAATCTTTAGGGTGGATGTCGGTTACGATATGAAACACCACTCACAGATCACTTGGCCATTTAATGCATACTGCAAAGCAGCAATCCCAAGCAGGACAGGGGTGCAAATACATAAACACCAAGTGAGGGGTGGGGGCTGTAATAATGGGGGAAAAAACAACTCATTCATCCGAAGAGAACACAGCTGTCGAGGCATAAAGTTTCCCGCATTCACAGGGCTGGATATTTTTAAGAAGACAAATATGTAAGGGTACAACAGCACAGGTCACAGGTCCCTAACTGCCACACCGCCTGCTGCTTTCGTGATAGAAAAAAAAGATAAAGAAACAAGAGTCAAATGGACATAAGATGGGGAGCACAGAGGACAGAGTTAGAGACTGTCATGGTAGCCTGGGTCCCCCACCCATCTCCCGCCATGCCCCCCTGCTCTCTCAGCACCATTCCGATCTTTCGCGTGACAGAGCGCGCACCGAGAAAAGGGGTCCACGAGTGTGGCACAGATGAAATGTCTTCCCCATGAAAAATCCCATCTTTCCCAGGTTCCTGCCCATTCTCTCTCCCGGGCCTGATCCCTTGCTTTCTGGGCCTGCCTTTTCCGCACGGCACACCAAGGCCTGCATCCTGATCCCCTCATGTTTTCACTTGGTGGTTAACTGTCTGATAACACGGAACAATGCTGCTGTATAATATGCAGTTATTTTTCACAATTCTTCCATGTCCAACTATATTTCAGCTTATTATGTATGCTCTGCTATTTGCTAGAGCAGAGAATAGCTTCAGGGCTGAGGCCACGCCCACAAGCTGCTTTCCTGACTCACTGCTAACTTCTGTAACAGCAGTGATGCACCATAGAGAAAAGAAGGGCCAGCAGAACAGGCCGAAAGGGTTCCCTGAATGGTTAATACTATCTGGCAAAGCCAGAGTACATATAAGACAGTAAGGTAATTGCAAGGTAATTGGTGTAAAAATACTGGAGAAACTCCACAGCTGAGCATTAATTTACAGTAGAGCAATGATGAGCAGTACTGTAGTTACAGCCATGGTTGCCCACACAAACGGAGATCTCAGGCGTGTGATGATAGTGTCACACTTATCTAATACCTCGCCTCTGCGGCTTCACCACATGCCGTTTGTGTTACTAACACTGAGATCTCTGCTTGTTTGCTCCACATCCACAGGGATTTTTCCCATGTTTGCTGTGTTTGAGTGCAAGGGCTTTTTTTTTTCTTTACTCCCACCGGGTTGTGGTGACTATGGGACAGTGGCAGTACCATGGCTGTGTGGGGAATTAGCACCTTGTGATACACACTGAGGTCAGTACTAAAAGGCCTATCCCCCCAGGTATACAGATGGACACACACACACACACACACACGCACACACACACACACACACACATCATCCATTCCCTCTCTTCCTCCCTCTCCTGCCAGAATGGACCATGCAGTTCCACTTCTCTCTGCCTTTTTCATTTCTAGCTGACGGTTTTGCCAGTTTTCATTTGTTTTAATGTGAAGTAGTGAAATCTCAAAGGCACTAGATGTGAGAATCAGCTCCAGCTCTCACACCGCTTGGGTGATGGCCAGCACCCAGCCGAGCCAGGACCCTCCACAAGAAAGCAGAAGCTGCAGGGGAAGGTAACAAATAAATAAATTATAATAAAGTTATAAATAAAATACAGGAGGATAAGTGTCAGCACAGCAGGCAGCAAGCAGATCTATAAGATCCAGGGTGCAGCTTCCCCCTGTGACTGTGCTTCAGTGGGTTAGCATGCTGTGCCTGTAATCAGGAGGTCATTGGTTCAAATGCTGCAGCTGGCAGAGTGTTTTTTTACTGTGGGGCCCTGAGTAAGGCCCTTAACTCCCAGTTGCTCCAAGGTTTGGCCTCCCCTGCTTTCTGAAGGATACATTGCTTTAGATAAAAGCATCTGCTAAATAACTACAAATGTAAATGTTATTATTAATCACCACCCTACAGTCCAGTTTTCTGTTTCTGCTAGATCAGTCTGGCATGGTTTTGTCTTCTTTCCTGAATCACTGACACACACCCCCAAAGGAGCCCTTTGCTGTGGATGTGTGATTTTCTTTGGGGAGGTCAATCTCTCTGTAGCATAGTGATCGCTGGTGTGATCCCTATAATCTGTCCTACACCCCCCCCCCCCCATTCAGGCGCCCTGTGTGGTCCACCGAAGACCCCAGACAGGACCCGATTGGCTGGGACACCAGACAGGACCTAATTAGCTGGGACCCGAGGCAAGACCCGATTGGCTAGGACTCCAGGCAGGACTCCATTGTCTGAGACCCCGGCAGCACCTGATTGGCTGGGACCACAGGCAGGACACAATTGGTTGGGACGCTTCCTACAGTGAGCATGCCCTGCTCCAGCTCCTCTTCACTCGAGCAACATGAGCACATTTCAGCATGCCGACTGGTCCAACGGTGTCCCAGCTGTCAGCCCTGCACACGTTGTCCTGTCCTGCTCTGTCTTTGTCCTTGGAAAGTCCATATCTCACATTCCCCCCAGTGTTTGCTTCTCCTTTTCAGACTGGTTAGGCTTCTTATTTGACCCTCCGTGCCTGGTGTAAGATCTGAAAGCAAGCCGATTAAATCAGTGTTGACTAAGTACTGACAACATGAGAAAAATGTGTGCTGGGTGGCACTGCGGGAAGCACCTTCACCCTCACATCTGCAGGTATAGTGGCTTGAATCCTTCCTCTGCTCTGTGTGTGTATAGCCTGTGTTTTCTCCCCCTTTCCTGCTGCAGTCCAAAGACATCCAGTTTGGTGAATCTGTGTCTCTAAATTGCTCTTGGATTTTTAACCCCGTGATGGAGAGGCGTCCCATTCAGGCCGTACCTGCTCTTGTGCCCTGTGCTTCCTGTGATAGGCCCACCATAACCCTGTAGCGGCTGTGCACTTACAAGTTGAATGAGGACACAATTTTGGGTGAGATCCTTTCATTTTCAGCACTTCCGGCTTAAGGCTGCGACATGAGCTGATGTGATGTCATGATGTAATGAAGGCTAAGGATGTGAGCCCAGTACCTCGTGTCTCTAAGGCTGCTCTCATATTCTTGGCTTACAGGAGGAGTAAAAGCTAAGAGACATATCTCAAGGAAGTCGACGGGGGTGACAGATTGTGTTTTAGCACTCTGGCAGAAGCCCAACAAAACCAAACAAGATCCCAGTGCTGCCCATCACCCCCCTTTCCCAGCATCCCCCAGGAGCCACAAGAAAATTCTGGCTTGGGGGGGGGGGGCATAAAGTGTGGATGACTGATAGTCACTCCAGGGTAACTCTCACAACCACAGGAGAGCTAATCCTCCTCACCTGATCCTTTCTTATTTAAAGACTCGGTTGTAAGGATCAGTTTCCGTCACACATCACCGGCAAAGCTGCCCACGGATCGTCACGATGTTCACACATGCACAATGGCTGCCTCACGCGACAAGCAGGGAGAGGGACAAGGCGTTGATAAATCCCCATGGGACGCTTATGCCAGACTGGCGTGAGAAAGACAATGCCGGAGGATCGATTTACGAAGATGCAGCACTCAGTGGCTTGCGATCGATGGCGGATCCGGTGGCTGGGGGTTCTGTGATACGCTTCTCATGTGTCTGAGTGCTTTTATGAAAATTGGTGATTATTCGCGACACACATTCTCATGTCCGTAAGAAAAATACATCTATCCTTTCATAAGCATTTATCTAGTTCACAGCTGGACACCCTGTATAGGATGCCAGTGAAACATATTATCATATTGTTTTTCCATCCATCCATCTATTGACCTTGACACCCAGTCTTGCCGAACCTGAGACCAATGCTAGGAAGCACAAGCATAAGGCAGGTGTCCCCCTGGACAGGGTGCCAGTCGATTGTAGGACACGTTGTTATAATACCAAAAAAAATCTGACACTGATTATAGGAAGTACCTAAAGTTTAGGGGTCTTATGAATGTATCCAGATAGGAATAACATTCCTGAAGTTTGCATCACAGAGACATCTCAATGTCGGATGGGTTGTTTTATCCACTTCCTGCTGGTTGCGCTATTGGCTCCCATTGGGCTAAACCAGGCAGTCTAACAGCAGGACAGGGCACGATAATCCTGCCTATCATGGCTACTGAAGCATTCTTTCTCTCTGTGAAAACGGTCAGTACTGTTCCCTGTGTGGGTCAGCAGGCAGTGCCAGGGTGTTTAGTGGAGTGTTCCCTGTGTGACAGTGGTAGATCAGCGGTCAGCTCTGGGGTCTTTGATGGTGTGTTCACTGTGTGACTGTGGTAGATCAGCGGTCAGCTCTGGGGTCTTTGATGGTGTGTTCCCTGTGTGACTGTGGTAGATCAGCGGTCAGCTCTGGGGTCTTTGATGGTGTGTTCCCTGTGTGACTGTGGTAGATCAGCGGTCAGCTCTTGAGTCTTTGATGGAGTGTTTTCTGTGTGACTGTGGTAAATCAGCGGTCAGCTCTTGAGTCTTTGATGGAGTGTTTTCTGTGTGACTGTGGTAAATCAGTGGCTAGCTCTGGGGTCTTTGATGGTGTGTTCCCTGTGTGACTATGGTAGATCAGCCATCAGATCTTGGGTCTTTGATGGAGTGTTCTCTGTGTGACTGTGGTAAATCAGTGGTCAGCTCTGGGGTCTTTGATGGTGTGTTCCCTGTGTGAGTGTGGTAGATCAGCGGGCAGCTCTGGGGTCTTTGACGGAGTGTTCCTTTTGTGAATCTCTGTGATTTATGATGTATTTTTGCTTCTTGGTCTGTGATTAGCCTTTTGCCTGCTTTTTTCTTTTGTCTGTTTGTTCCAATTTCATGATAATTACTGCATTTTAAATGTGAAGTTCAAGGAAAATCTGAACTTTCTCACATTATAATGATCTATGTCTCTAGAACCATCCATCTATCTCCCATTACTACGTATCCAATACAAAGTTGTGCGGCACCAAAAGCTTTTCCCAGGTAGCATAGGACACAAGGTAGGGACACCTTGGATGGATGCCAATCTGTCACTGGGTGCACACACACACACACACACACACACACACACACAGTTATGTAATCATATTTTTTTGGGGACCACTCATTCATTTCAATGGGAAAAATGCTAATGCTAACTCTAACAACCTGAACCCCTACCCTGCCCTAACCATAACCATATCCAATGGAAGGCAGCTGAAACCTCGAAATAAGCCAAAAAACATGATAGTTGCTGACTGGATCCTGTAAACAGAACTCGCTCATAATCGCTGCTGCGCGGATACTGTCCTGGCCGGTAACGTTTCTAACTCATTGATCCCCCAGACTCTCAGTCAGAACGCATTCATGGTTCATACAGGGGCCGGTGTCCATGGGAACCCTTGCTCGTCTCGCTCTGTCCGGCCTTCCCACCTAGGGCCACAAGGGTGAGCGAGCGGGAGAGTGGCGTGCCGCACGATTGGGGGCAGTGCTGCTCGAGAGGGAGGGTCTGAGGGAGCACTCAGATGCAGCAGGAAACACCGTGTCAGTCACACTTCGGGAGCTCTGGCTGTCCTGTTATTTCACAATTTGTTCTCCGCCTTTTGAAGGGGAGAAAAATCAAAGTGTCCCTGAACCTTGTAGCATTAATTACTGCAGCTTCCTCTCTTTCCTTCTGGGCAGATGTACATTTCCTCTTTTACCCCTTCAAAAATGTATTTCTAGCTGTCTAATTAAGGGACACTTCTGATTTAACTTCCTATTTTGAATTCTGTCTCTGGTGTTTCAAATGAACAACTAAAGTATTTAAGCTGGGGTAGAATACTATTACAAAAACAAAAGTTACAAAATGAGTTACATAACTGAACAGTGGCACATCTGGTGGCTACAGATGGAGCTGTTGTATGTATGTATCATATTAAACACACTTAATGGTCAAATAATGACATCACATTATCCTCATGCAACTGTACATTTCATCCTAAAACTCACAGAAAACCCATAAGATAGACGGTATCTCTATTGAAATTTGCAGCGTGAATGAGAAAACAGGTGATACAAAGTCGCTAAATTTCATTAAGTTGTCCCCGGTCTCCAATGCAGTCAGGCGTGAATCGGCCATGCGGAGTGTCAGTGTGAAAGCACAAGAGAGGCGGAGCTGCTCTCCTCAAGGACGCTTAATGAGTGCAGCAGGTAACAGAGGCCCTCACTGATATCCAGAGGACAAAGTATTCAGAGAGGCTGATAGATAGGTACTCCGTCCTGGATTAGGAAGGCAAGTGCGTGTTTGTCTACAGCGTAAAGCATCACTGATCTCCGCTGTTTTTTTTTTTTTTTGAGACTAGCTGTATTTCCAGTATTGCTGCCCTTGAGAGATTTTCACTTTGGTAAATTACAGAAAACAAGCAGCATGTTCCACAGGAAAACCCCATGGGTGATAATAAAGGATGCTCACATTTTCATGACAGTGCACTCAGATGACGAACAGTGAGCCAAATCAGTACATTCTGTTTGCTGGGTTTCACATTGCAAAGACAGGAAATGTTTGAGAAATGTTATGCTGGGAACATAAGTGAGACGCCCTCAAATCCTCTGCTAATATACCTGACACAGGATAATGTCATAATGGCCCATATGTGTTTATGCAGAGTGGTATAATGTTATTTTAATTACACAGCAAATATATTTTGCAAACTTTTATTTTATATCATATTACTTAGGTTAGTAATACAGTATTATAATGCAGAAAGTATGAGTTTCAACAAGACTGAGAAATTTCAGGGAAAACAACAACAACAATATAGTCAATAAAGCATAATATTTCTCAATATTGCCTGAAAACATGCATATAGAGTGCAAGACTTAAATGCACATGGCAGTATTTTCACGTGTTTATGGAAGGACATTTTCTGTAGGTCTGGTTCAGTATTCTGATTTTTAGGTGGTAAAACCATAACCAAAGTGTGAAATGAGTGGGTTTGGCTAAGGGACACAGACAGCAAGCGTTGCGTGGGGTACAAACAACCGAATTTCACGTCACACCTGGTTTGTATAAATTCTGCTGCCTGTAGCTGTACTGTGTACTGACAGTGATCCACTGAGCATGACCCTTAAAGGCACAGCGCCATGGGAACTGCAGAAAGCTGGGGTGATGAAATAATCAGTGCATTGTCTTCTAATTCATCTTTCAAGCTGCAAATCCGGTGCAGGGCGACAGTGATCCTGGAGCCCGTCCCAGGGAGTAGAGGATGCAGGGCAGGGGGGTCCCAGGATGGGAGGCCAGTCTATCAGTGAATGCACACACTGCATCTGGGCCGGTCAGTCCTACAGGTGGCATAGGCAGCCGCCTAGGGCGCCGACTTCTGAGGGGGCGGCGACATGTCAGCCAGTTTCACTTTGCCTTAGACAGGGGCACTGGTGCTGATGCTCACCTAGGGTGTCACATGGGCTCAGGCCGGTACTGCAATACATCCTTTATGTGTCTTTGAAGGGAGGATCCAGAGCACCTAGAAAGTGTGCATGGCCTGGGGAGAACATGAGAGCTCCCTCAGTGTGGGGGTGTCCTTGGAGATAACAGTGCTACCTACTGAGCCACTGTCCCACCCCTGGACTTTAAATCTGTTCTCTTTATTCTTCTGTCTCCCCTGACCCGAGTTGATATGGTGCGATGACTGAGCCAGGTTCGATCCAAGACGCAAGGAACCAAAGTCAGAACATCTCATACCACGGAGCTGCTGCTTGTGACCCTGACCATATCCCAGAATCCCACCTGCGTCCTGTCCATCGCCTTCCCTCGCAGTGAGCCGCTTCCTGCCGCCTCCCTCGCTGGCATCTCCGTCTGGCACACACCCCCCCCATCTCATCGCAACATCGAAAACGTCGCATCCTGCCTCACAGAAAGCCTGCGAGGCTTTAATGCGTCGGCCAGAAAAATGCAGCGACGCATGCGATCTGCCGTGACTGGCCTGACCTTGTGGGACGGACTAGAAGCACACAGATACGGGAACTATTTCCGTTTGCTTTTTGTTCGAAACAGGGTGTTCGAAATATTGATGATCTCTGCCAAACCCCTGGTGGGATTATCTGTTAAAGGAGAAACATTTGTCGTATCCTTGCTCCCCTCGCCAAAATTAGAAAGCCAGTGGGCCCCCAGAGGAGGAAGGGAGGGGGCTCGGGTTGAGCCAGGGTCACTGAGACTCAGTGGGAGACAGGAAAGGTAGTAATGAGTCAGCAGGGCACAGGGAAAGAGGCACAGACAGGAAAGGGCAAGCGGAGAGTGCAGGGGAATGGAGGACGGGGGTCTGTGTGCCTGAGGGGGGGCCTCAGGTCTACACCTCGATTATCAGAGCAGGAAGAGAATGCTAACGCTCAAGGCCCCCACTGGCCCACTGATCCTGCGACATTTCAGGTGTGTGAGTTGTACCTCCTCCTCCGAAAGCAGGGCTGCTGGGGGGGGGGCAAGATCGGCCATTCCCATCTGAGCTCACAGTGAGGGTAATGCAGACCATGGCCTATAAGCTCATCTTCTGAATGAGTAATATATGTTGTCCCAGTAGGTGGCGCTATAGCCTCAGACCTCCAGGGTTGCGGGTACGATACCTCCACCAGGAGTACATGCACATTCTCCCACTGCTTGTGTGAGTTTCCACCCTCAGACATATGGTTTGGTGACTCGGTGTCACAGTCACCCTGAGTATTTGTCCTGTAGCCTGGGAAGGGCCCCAGACTGATAATGCCCATATTAGGGATATGGGGTTATGGAAAGGTGATGGATCTCGACATGTTTATTGTACTACATCAAACATAATGAGATAACAATAATTTCCTAATTAAGTTCCATTTATCAAACGCCAGCCTTGGAAAATTGTCACTGAGCTGCTCTTCCCCCCCTATCTTGAAAATGGTGGCCTGTGATTTGTCCTTCCATAAATGAGTGCCAGGCAAAAATGGTGAAAAACATAAAAGTTTTGCATTCTTTTCAATGATCTGCTTGTTGTTGGGGCTGCATGCCAGACGGAGGAATCTGCCGTCTTCAAAAAGCCGTAATTTAGCCCTGGCAGGAAGTCAGCTGGCGTCGGGTGGATCCAGCGTTACACAAAGACACCGATTTGCAGTAAGTGACACGGTTAAGTACATGTCACAGTGTTTTGTTACTAAGTAGGGAAATTACAAAACATGGCTAAAGATGCAGGCAAGATGGCCGCCCGGTGGCCAGCCTGCAGATTTCAGCCCAGATGCTTCCTCATGGGGTCTGAATGACATCACAGGCTGGGAGGTAGGAGGGACTCACCTCAATGACTTGGGAAGGGGTGTGAGTTGTGGCATACGTTCAAGTGAAATTTTGGCGGGGTCACTGAAACAGTATCAGTACTGTAGGGACTATTCCTAGAAATGCTGCAGCCCAAGCAATTACAGTTTTGTAGTTCTTAAAGAGCCCATCAAAGACCCTTTCCTGAAATCGGGCATGACTGGTTTCAAAGCTATGTTGGCAGAATTTCAAATGTCCAGCGTTGGTATCCACAAAGACATGTCCGAAGGAGTTGACTTCCAAGGGCTGCATGACGTAGGCAGGTTGCTGGGGTAACTCTGCCTGTACACCTCATCCTCAGAGACAAGGACGCGGGAGGAGAGACGTTTGAGTAGTGGACCGCCAGGTGGTTACCTGCCCTGTGCCACCAATGTGTGCATGTATGATGACATCCGAAAGATCCTACCTCCGCAGATGCCCTCTGTCAGCAGTAAAGGATGCTTAAGGATGGAAAAGCCAGCCATTAATTTACATTTTCAACAGGAACTTCTATATATTTTAGGATGACCTTTACATACTCTTTTGTCGCATCGTTATCCCCACTGATCTGAGGACTTATTGCAGGAGTAAGGTGTACCTTTGTGAGCGTTTCTATGGCAGCTACATAAGGTAGTCTCTGAAGCACACTTCATGTACTGAGCATACTACGTGTGTGTGCATCCTCTGAGATGAGGTCAGGATGCGAACTGAGGTAAGAATGGGACTAAGATTACCATTCCAGGGAAAGGACAGCATTTATAATAAAAAACTACGATAGCAAGCAAAAATAAGGCTAAATATAGGATAGTGATATTATAGCAAGAAAAATTCAGGGATAACCTGAATCCTTGCAATTTTGTCATCAGAATGCAGAACCCAGTTTAACCTTTCAAATGCAAATACAGCATATTTTGTGTTCCTTTAATAGGAACATGTTTGCGCGAAACAATTTTTGGCTATGGGTTTCGATGTTTCTAGATGAGAGGTTGGACAGGTGCCAAAGAATCACTAAGAATCACTGCGTTCCCGTACAGAAGTGAGGAGTTATGCAACAGATAAATAGTCCATAAGCAGAGCAGTGATTGTACACTTTATATCTCAATGGCACTGTTGTTATAATCAACCTTCATGGCATTGGTACAATGATCTATAATGATAAGCTGTGAAATCTAAGGCGCACTCTGTAACATTTCTATGATAATCTATGGACACATTCATAACACATTACAATGCACTCATAAAGCATTAAAACATGGTTATATAAACAGGGGTGCACATAACTGGTACGCAAGTACGCATTCACCTTTAAGAACGATACGTGGGACAATCGATTGTTTGTAAAAGCGCAAATGCGTACTTATTTTATGTGCATTTGTGCCGCTATGACAAGAAAATACCTTGCATTTTAACCCGTATACCGCAAATGAAGTCGAGTTAAATATAAAGCATATAAAAATTAAAATACATTATATTTTGTTTTCATAGATTCGCAAATATAAATAAAATAAGTACACATTTGTGCTTTTACAAACAATCGATTGTCGCACGTATCGTTCTTAAAGGTGAATGTGTACTTGTGTACCTGCAGTTATGTGCACCCCTGTTTATAAATATATATATTTTTTAAAAGCCATAACCATGTTTATCACGTATTATGAATGCTTATGAATTTATCATCTATAATGCACTACAGATACATTCATAATGCAGTACAAAGCATCCTTATACTCACGATTACATTATAATGCAATTATGAATTTATCTATAGTGCTTCATAGATGAGCGCTTCATCAGAACTGTTGAAGCATTTTGATCAACACTATAATGCCTTATGACTATCAATAAAAGATGCTCTAATGCATTATTCATTCTTATACCAACCCATTATCCTACATAAGGCATCATAGATGACAGCTTTGAGTAGTGTTACCGTGCACTCTACCTCTTCTAATGTTATCAGTATTAAAACAGTGTACTATAATGTGTCATAGGGCCTTGCTGTAACCATCCTTCATTTAATCAGGTCAACTGAGAACCAGTTTGTCCAGCCATAACATGGATCACCCCCCTCCCCCCTCACATGTACGCACACATACACACACATTTGTATCTTTGTGGGGACCTTCCATTCATTTCTATGGGAAAATCCCTAATCCTAACCATGACAACCTTAACCCCTACCCTGCCCTAACCTTAACTACAAGTAACCAAACAAAACACAAAACTTCTGACATTTTTAGTTTTTTGATTGTAGTCACAGATTTTTATAGAATTGAGTTTCCCCTTATGGGGACTGACAAGCTGGTCTCCACAACATCAAAATAACAGGTTTTTTTTATCATATCGCGGGGACATTTGGTACCCACAATGTAATATACTGTATACATAACCCACACACTCACACACACACAGTTCATTTATTCATATTTTGTGGGGACAGTCCATTCACTTCTATGGGCATAATGCTAATTCCAACCATGATACCCCTAACCCCTACCCAGCCCTAACTGTAATCATAAGTAACTAAACAAAATACCCTAAATTCAACAGAAGGGGCATGACCAGGACTCCAGAAATTCCTTTAGCATCTTCTCCATTGTATCTCCAGCTGAGTAGGAAAATGTTCCTTTCTTTCACAGCAACTTGCTGCCTCTCAGATATGAAAGACAGAGTGTAAAAAATACTACAGAATCAAAAAAATCTGTTTCCACCCTTCTATATAGGTTAGGTTTACCCCCAAAAAACCTTCAAATGAGATGTCTATCTATCTATCTATCTATCTATCTATCTATCTATCTATCTATCTATCCATCCATCCATCCATCCATCCATCCATCCATCCATCCATCCATCCATCCATGCTAGCCCATTGCAGAACACATCCAAACATTCATTCATTCTGTTAATACCATTTACATGTCATTCATTTAAATATTACTACCTGTGGCAGTTTCATAACTGCAATATTAAAGGAGTCAATAAATATCCCAGAAGCCATAGGTGAAGAGGCCCTACTGTTACTTTCCTACAACCATGTTACCAGCCTGAGGCACAAAGGAAAGTGTCTCCCTAGTTAATGGATTTATTGCTATTTCACTCAAGATTTATTGCTTTTTCAGGTTGTCTTCAATAAATGGGAAGAAAAGTATCAAAACTTTGAAAAACGGTCCCTAGTTTGGTTTATTGACAATAAATTATGCATTGTGTACATTAACTGACCTAAACCAACATGAACCAGGTAATTAAATGTTTCCTGGAAGTGCAATGATTTATTCCTGTTGTAAACTTAATATTCTTTTACAGTTTAGATATTCCCAGAGCTTATTATGAAATAAATTCTCTATATGTGTTAAAAACATGAAAGAGAGTTTAGCATAGCTGCTCGAAATGCAGAACCAGGGGCCCCAAATGAAAATGGACGTTAGGTAGGGAGCCCCAGCCACAAACAATAAGAACATAAGAACATAAGAACTATACAAACGAGAGGAGGCCATTCGGCCCATCGAGCTCGCTTGGGGAGAACTTAACTAATAGCTCAGAGTTGTTAAAATCTTATCTAGCCCTGATTTAAAGGAACCCAAGGATTCAGCTTGCACTACGTTATCAGGAAGACTATTCCATACTCTGACTACACGCTGTGTAAAGAAGTGCTTCCTTAAATCCAGTTTGAAATGTTCTCCCGCTAATTTCCACCTATGGCCACGAGTTCTTGTATTTGAACTAATGCTGAAGTAACTATTCGGTTGAACAGCATCCAAACCTGTTAGAATCTTATAGACCTGGATCATGTCCCCCCTCAGTCTCCTTTGCTTGAGGCTGAACAGATTTAGCTCAAATAACCTTTCCTCGTATGACATTCCTCTAAGACCAGGAATCATTCTTGTGGCCCTACGCTGCACCTTTTCTAAGGCCGCTATGTCCTTTTTAAGATATGGTGACCAAACCTGTACACAATATTCTAGGTGAGGTCTCACCAAGGAATTGTATAATCTTAGCATTACCTCCCTTGACTTAAACTCCACACACCTGGAGATGTACCCCAACATCCTATTGGCCTTTTTTATTGCTTCCCCACACTGGCGAGAATGAGACATGGAAGCATCAACATACACACCAAGGTCTTTCTCATAATCAGCTACCTTTATTTCAGTAGGTCCCATAAAATACCTGTACTTTATATTTCTGCTCCCTACATGGAGTACCTTACATTTGTCTATGTTAAATTTCATCTGCCAGGTGTCAGCCCAGTCACTAATTAAATTAAGATCCCGCTGTAGCTGCTGAGCCGCTAGTTCAGTATCTGCTACACCACCCACCTTGGTGTCATCTGCAAATTTCACCAGTTTACTGTATATATTGGTGTCTATATCATTTATGTAAATTAGGAACAAAAGTGGTCCTAAAATTGAACCCTGCGGTACCCCACTATGAACGCAGGCCCACTGTGACATCGAGCCTCTTATAACTACTCGCTGCTTCCTATCCGTTAACCAGTTATCAATCCAAGTCGCTACAGTTCCTAAAATACCTGTCGCTTTGAGTTTAAGTGAGAGCCTCTTGTGGGGAACAACATCAAAAGCCTTTTGGAAATCTAAATAGATGACATCATAGGCCTTCTTATCATCAACTTCCTGAGTAGCTTCCTCAAAAAACTCCAACAGATTTGTTAAACAGGATCTACCTCTCCTAAATCCATGCTGGCTATCCCTCAAAATGTTATTTGAGTCCAGGTAATCTACCATTTTCTCTTTGATTATAGCCTCCATAACTTTACCAGTTATACAAGTTAGACTGATTGGCCTATAGTTTGACAAATTACTTCTATCCCCTTTTTTGAAAATGGGCGTTATGTTGGCATGCTTCCAATCAGAAGGTACCACACCTTCAGATAAGGATTTTTGAAACAGTAATGTTAAGGGTCGGCAAATAATATCCCTCATCTCTTTTAACACTATAGGTAAGATGCCATCAGGGCCCTGTGATTTATTTATTTTGAGCTTAGCTAGGCTTTGCAAAACATCAGCTTCAGTTATATATATATTAGTTATAGACGATGTTGAATTAGTAATAAGAACTGGTAAGTTACTAGTGTCCTCGACAGTGAATACCCGTGCAAAACTATCATTGAACTCATTTACTATGTCAATGTCGTTTTCAATTATAAGACCCTTACTATCCTGCAGATTAGTAATTTCAGCTTTTAGAGCTCTTTTAGAGTTAAAATACTGGAAGAAACTTTTAACGTCATCCTTAGCCTCCAATGCGATCTTCCTTTCGACATTCCTTTTAGCTCGTCTAATGTCATTTTTTAATTCAGCCTGTAGATTTAGATACTCTTGCTTTATTATGTCATCATCAGTTATTTTCCATCTCTGGAACAAAGCCCTTTTCCTCCTTACTTTATACTTTATGTCCCTATTAAACCACCTAGGTTGCAATTTCCTAGATTTATTTTTGCTAGAAACAGGTATGAAGTCCTCTTGTACTTGCAATAACGTGCTTTTAAAAAATTCCCATGCCTCTTCAACAGTTTTGTTATTTAACTCCATCCAGTTCACGGTTTCTAGTTTTAATCTCATACAATTGAAGTTAGCCTTCCTAACATTATATATTTTTGATTTGGACTTTGCTCTTCGGGCACTAAACTTAACCTCAAATTTAACCATGTTATGATCGCTACTGTCAAGTGGTTCTAAAACATCTAATTTACCAATCCTGTCCTGGTTATTAGACAAAACAAGATCAAGAATGGCATCTCCCCTGGTAGGGGTGTTAACAAACTGAGTAAAAAAACAATCCTGTACTAATTCCACCATCTCAAGTTCATTTTCAGAAGAGCCAGCAACAATGTCCCACTGTATCCCCGGTAGATTAAAATCACCCATAACTACCACATCATTTTTATTGCTCATAATCCTAATATCACTGTATAACAATCTGCTTTCCTCAGCAGCTACATTGGGTGCTCTGTAACAAACACCGACAATTAGGCTATTTGAGTTTGTAGCATCTAATTTTACCCATATAGCTTCCGTACTTTTACTTATATCAGTAAGCTCCCTTGCCTGCAAGATTTCCTTTACATATACTGCAACACCACCTCCCTTCTTACCTATACGGTCTTTACGGAACAATGTGTAACCATCCATATTATATTCTTGTCCATCCTTATCACTCAACCACGTTTCAGTTATTGCTATAATATCATAAGAGTCCGATGAGATAAGAGCCTCTAAATCATGAATTTTATTCCTAATACTCCTGGCGTTTAAATACAGACAACAAAGGGTAGGCTTATTACAGTGCCTACTTATAATATGATTTTTTTGGGCTTTCCGTTTCCCCCCAGTTACATACTTAACTAACCTCCCTGCCCCCCCAGTCCCTAGTTTAAACATTCCTCAACTACTCTACAAATACGCCTTCCCAGTACACTGGTTCCCCTCCGGTTCAGATGCAACCCATCCGGCTTGAACAGGTCCCACCTGTTCCAGAAGGTCCTCCAGTGCCCCATAAACCTAAACCCCTCTTTCCTACACCATCCTTTTAGCCACGCATTTAATCTCCTTATCTCAGCTAACTTAGCCTCACTTGCGCGTGGCACGGGGAGTATTTCGGAAAATACCACCATGGACGTTCTGCTTCTAAGCTTATTGGCGACTTCTATAAATTTATCCTGCAGAACAGCCCTTCTACCCTTGCCTATGTCGTTGGTGCCAACATGCACCACGACAACTGGATCCACCCCAGCTGGGGCCAAAAGCTTGTCCACACGATCTGGAAGGTCTCCTACCTGGGCACCAGGCAGGCAAGACACCGTACGGGACCCTCTATCACGCGTGCACACATAACTGTCTACTCCCCTAATAATTGAATCCCCCACTACCACAACCTCCCTCTTTCTGGGGGGAGGGGGCTCCTCAGTGCCCAAGGGCCCACCTGCTTCCCCAGTCCCTTCCGGCTCTAAAGCTGGAAGCACCTGAAACCTGTTAGACACAGACACCTCAGGTGATGCCGCCTCTGTAACGTGTGTACGCCTTTTCCTGCGTCTACGACCTACGGTCACCCAGCTCTCTCGACCTCTCTGCTCTTCATTCTCCCTCCCCCCCGTTAGTGGCGTACACACCGTCTCCCTAAACGGCGTATCAACTAGCTCATCTAACTCACTGTTGCATTGGATGCGAGCCAGTTGCTCCTCAAGGTCGCGAACCTTGACCATGAGTGAGTCCACTAGCTTACATCGCTCGCAGATGAAGTCCGACTGGACACTAACGTCCAGAAGGGCAAACATCTTGCAAACGCAACACTGAGCTGGCCCCATAATTAACTAACTCACTATGACCCCGTACTCCCAGCCCAGTAAATTTATATAGTGTATTTAACTATAAAGATTAATTTGCGTAACAATAAATGCAGTAACGTGCGGAGTACACTAAAATAAGTTATTACTTGTGTTAAAACGGAACTTAATTATTATTTTATTAAAAATTTTAAACCTGATAAACTTACTACTACTTACCAGAAGAACTTCTGCCTGAACCAAGTATGAACTAAAAACAAGGCGAAATCGAAGTTGCTCTTGGGAGGTCGAAAAACCACAAAAACCCCCTCACAGCAGGCTAGCTACTGCCGGAGCGGGAAAAAAGTGGAAAATGTCCTCCCGGCCCCGACTGGCGACCGAGCAAAGCTCAGGAGCAACTGTCCTTTTCCGACGCTTGGTAGCGATACCGACGTTAGATGTTATTAGTTATAATCGCCCCGCGGGTGTGTGTTACGGAGTTTAAACGCGGACAGAAAAACGCCGCGCACGCGACACCCGCAGCTCTCTGTCGGTAATAATCGCGCTGTTGATTAACAGACAGGACAGACAAGCACTCACGCTGACCGAAATAAGAACAATAAATAGAAATAAACAGCCACCCACGTAAACAGGTAAAGCACACAAACACTCAAAACACTCCAAAAAAACAATCCCAAACAATCGCTGCAGCTCAACACCACTCTCTCGCAGCAATCCCAGCAATCCTCGCAGCAATCCCAGCCCGATGGCACAATAAGGAGCAGGGGGGCTTCAATACGTTATTTCACAGTAAAAGGGGGTTTTGTAAAGCCATAATAAAAAAAAACCAGAGCCCAGTCTTTCGATAATTTATTAATGTGAATTCATGACACACCTGACATCGTACTATCGAGCTAATTATAACTCCATAAGAGAGTTCAGCTGAGATTGTATAACAGATACATCTTCACCAAGGTCCCCAAATTACTATTGTGAAGTGAAATTCACGTAAGCCTGCCTCGATGCGGCTGACAGCGGCTGTGGTGCCTGGCGCAGCACGTGTGCTCCTGCGCTTGTCATGTTGATGTCTTTCCCCTGGCAGATGAAATCACGTCCCCACCGTTTCCTGTCCGCTGCAAGCTGACACATGAAAGTCACCCTCGCAAATATATAAACACACATGCGGGACTCAGGCAGGAGATCCTTCTCACATTTCAGTCTTCCTCTATGTCACATTCACATCCAGAGCCCCATCATGACTAATATGGACTAATATAGATATTCCCAGTGCAGGAGGGAATACAGAATCCTCCTAGGGTAGAAATATCATTAATTAGAATTAGATAGGAAGTTCCTCTGGCAGCCTCTCTAGAGACAACGGTCAATCCCGGAGAGCCACTTGCTATCCAACCTGGCTACAATTACTCAACAGCCAAGCGCTAATCCATAAATCATCCCTCCATCCACTTTCTGGGGCCGCTTACTCATCCGGCGATCCCAGGAAGCGCTGAGTGCACCCTGGGTAGAGCGCCAAGCAGCCACAAAGGCCACTCAGGCAGGCTGGCGTGATCAATCAACAAGTTGTCCACTCGGACGCCGGGAGGACATGAGAAGGAAGCTCCACTAACTCACAGGAAGCATTCTACTCATACAGGGAGACTACTCAGACTACTCAGACAGGGTGAGTGGAACCCACTAAACAACCATGAGCTACAAATTCCTAAACACTTCCAAAGAATGTTACTTCTGAACCCTAACAATCGCCATATTCATATGAACCTTGTCAGAATTCATTTAACCCCTTAATTTTCCTGTGTTGCACCTTCCATCCTGCTGAGGGCTTGTTGGACGAGCAGAACCTGGTGCACACTTCCTGAATGGAGAAGGCAGCCATCTGAAAGCCTCAGCCTGCTACGGTGTTTGCTACATGAAGTTGGACTTGAATCCTTAATGGCCTTACAGTATTTTGCTCCTGCAGGCCGTGAAGGCTCCTTATCACCCCCTACTGGGGTTCTGTCCCTCCCTGCCTCGATGCCTCACCATCTCTGCATCCAGACCTTTCCTGTGAGGCCTTGAACAATAGTCTGTGGATTTAGACCTTTCCTGCAGTGCTGTTCTGTAGCTGCCCCAAAACACACACTTAATGTTACACTTAAATCAGCCTTTCTCCTGTCTAATAGTACCCAGTATGTTCAGGAGTGTGTCGTCCATCTCAAACAGACTTCATTCATGCAGAACATTCCTCCACTTTCTTCTTCACACCCCCCAGTCCCACGGTGCCTGCAGTTGGTAATGAGCTTCAGAAGGCCGGCTCTGAGCTACAGGTTTCACAACTGCATACATACTAAAGGACTAGCATCTCTTCATGTCCTCTTCCCTGTATTTCCTGGTATAAGCATCATGCTCCCTGTAATCCAGTATTAGATAAGCAGTTATGGAAGATGGATGAATTAAGATTTTTGCATATCTTGCCTCAATAATTTTACAATTCCACACATAATGAGTATGCTAGAGCCCTTCTCTTTGAACCAGCAACCTTTAACCACTAATCAACTGTACTTCTAATTCTATGAAAAACCATGCTTCTTCTTACATATTGCTATTTCATGCACTAAAAGCTTAAAGTCTGTGCTGTCACTCGGAAGCAAACGTGATTCACTCATGGCTTCCTGTTATTTTCGTGGCATCTGTTTGCTAATCTGACCGAGAAGCTTCCAGTCTAAGGGGACTGGAGAAAAGCCAAGAAAATTAAAACTTGGTAACACTAACAGAGGGACAGATGTAAGTAAGGCTTAGCGGTGAATTAAATCGGGTTACTGTAGAAAACAAGGTGCACAATGTCAGACTAGAGAGGTTTTTGTTAACATACTGCTGAGTTTTGCAATGACAGTCATATATACAAAAATCTGAATAAATGACTTGTTGATTTGCTGAGGTAATGATTGTGTGTATGCAGTATTCAGTCCAAAAATGTTGTGACCTCACTTCCTGACTGGTATTTTCTTGTCTATAGGTTGTTAAAATGGGACTGAACTGTCAGGAATGCTTTTTAACATCGTAAGAAAACAAAACACATCAACACACCTGGACCACACCGTCACCCACCAAGACTGTTAGTGTAGCGCAAGCTAAAACCCTGGGGTCCTTTAAATCAGAGCTAGATAAGATTTTAACAACTCTGAGATATTAATTAAGTTCTCCCCAAACGAGCTTGATGGGCTGAATGGCCTCCTCTCATTTGTAAATTTCCTGTCCTTATGACAGCTCACTCACTTCATAACTATATACAGTATAAGATTACTACATCCATTCAATGGGTAAAATGGGTATAATCACAGCTAAACCTTATATTTAGTATAACCAGTTTATTCTTTAGTCTTTTGTGAATCTGGGTAAAATGACTGTCACTTCTATGACCTCTGTCCACTAGGTTTCTGTATTCCCTTCATAGTGTCAGAGTCCCTGTTTTAATTAATTTCAGTAGATATCCAAACCCTGACCACCCTTAAGACATCATATCTATAAGCACTTGTGTTCCACTACCTGTGACTCACTCTCTGTCATTTTGGACTCACGGTCAAGGACGTCTGCAATAATTATTCCCCTGGAGCAGCCAATCTTAGCTGCCAGAATGATAAAATAAACCATTGAATTATGGGCATATACAACTAAACAAGAGTACTGACCCATACATTTTGAGGAAACCAGGAACCAGTCCCCTAAGAGACATCAGCCCCAGTATCGATCTACAGTAACCAGTCCCGTAAGAGACATCAGCACCAGTATCCATCTACAGGAACCAGTCCCCTAAGAGACATCAGCCCCAGTATCGATCTACAGTAACCAGTCCCCTAAGAGACATCAGCACCGGTATTAATCTACAGGAACCAGCCCCTAGGAGACATCAGCACCAGTATCCATCTACAGGAACTAGTCCCCTAAGAGACATCAGCCCCAGTATCGATCTACAGCAACCAGTCCCATAAGAGACATCAGCACCGGTATCCATCTACAGGAACCAGTCCCCTAAGAGACATCAGCCACAGTATCCATCAACAGGAACCAGTCTCCTAAGAGACATCAGCCCCAGTATCCATCTACAGAGACATCAGCACCGGTATTAATCTACAGGAACCATTCCCCTAAGAGACATCAGCACCAGTATTCAATATGCAGTAACCAATAACTGGTGGAATAGAGGAAACGGAAATCACTAGGACATTCTGTAATGCACATATTAAACCTTAATGTTAATCTTATTAATAACCATAACTCAACTTTTAATCAAGGGATCAATGCTTTTGTGTTACAACAAAACCAGAGTCACATATGGTTTGTAAATTTGAAAAATAGTGTAAGAATTTAATTAGCATTTCACCAGCATTAATCACATTTTTTAAATTTGACAATAGGAGTACATATAAATATACCGCATGGATTAATCAGTACTTTACTATTTAAGGAGAGCATCAAATAGCAGAGATCAATACAAGCTCTTTGCTAACGCTCATTTGGGTGCAGGAATCAAACCAATCACATCAACGAGCATTATTCAAATGACTTTTAAATGCCGTGTCAGTATTGCACGGCAGACATATGACATATAGTCCTCTTTCAGGCAAGCGATGGAAAAAATCATGTGACACAACCATAAATCACTGAGGAACATGACTAGTGAGGTGCTCTATCCAAAATGGCAGAACATGCTTTTTGCAATATGTTCATGTAGAAAGTCACACAATATGATGTCTCTGTTATCCAGTAATTGACAACACTGTTCCTCTCAGTCACTGTCTACACATCATTGGATTTGAGGTCTTTCGCGTAGTTTTTTGAGGGGCACCATGATTGGGTGTTTTGAGTAAAGGGGACTTGAGGCTCCTGATTCAAAAGACTCCGCTTGGGAGTCAGAGGTTAATCAATGACGACAGACAAGGCTGGGTACTGCTGACGCTGGAATAATCGTACAACTCAGGGCCAGGAACACAAGGGGATGAGGGGGATTGGGTTTCAGCCGCTCAGCAAAAAAGGCCCAGTAGAAGCATGCTGGAAAAACTGGTGAACACTGGAGTGGGTGGGGAGTATGGGGCGGTGAGGAGACCAGTGAAGGGCGCTGAGACTGCGATGAATTAAAGGAGAAGATGCCCAAAGAATAATGAAGTCCCCAAAGGAAAGACACCACCAGCTGGGTATCCTTCCAGAAATCATGTGGCAAGGCAAGACTGGAGATCAGAAAACAGATTAACTTCAATCACTCGGGAGCAAAGTCTGTGGCAATTTACAGCTTTCATGTGTCCTACAGTGTAGATGCCGATAGATCCCTTGGGATAAGTATTACATTACTGGAAAGGTTTCTAAATGATTTATTGAATGAATGAGAAATTAAACGATAGGGACTCAATCAACTTCTCCTAGGCAGGAGACGTGGGTTGAGGGAGAGCTTTTGTAGACCACAGAATTAGACAAGAGTCTTAAGATTTAAATTACAGTCAAAAGTCCAAGATGAACAACCCCCTCATCCTCACACCTCCAGTGAATGAAAAGTAATCGGGTGACAATGATCTGAATGAGCATCATCACATATATCTTAATTACTATGCTGACATCTGACATAAAGTAACGTCCACAATAATACAGATGTCCCCGAATCTGGGCCTGCGGGAAGTCTGCCATTGATGGGAGGTTTTTAACGCTTGTGTGAAGCTCCCTGTGGAGGCAGTTCTAGCCAGATTGGTCAGGTATCCCAGAGTCTGGTCCGAACCGTATGTCATAAGCTTAGAAAACAACCAGGAAAACACAAAGGGGTAGACAGCTGCCTGTTCTGTTTAGACAGCCTGACAGCTTTCAGAAAGAGCGTTTAATGGGGATGGATGGATGTGGGCTCTCAAGCTATCAAGACGACATATAAGAATTGTATAATTAATAATTATAATGCAATCTGCATTGAGGCCAAAAAGACAGGATTTTGTCTTTCATTTGTTCTGTGTTTTTATAGATGGAAACAACAGGGAGAGAGAGAAATTAGCATCAGGAAGTTAGCGGCAGGAAGTTAGGATCAGGCAGTCAGCAAAAAAGAAGACATATCTGTGAGATCCTGCTTTCCTTGGTACAGTCAGTGGTAACATGCTTCCTAAAATATTGGTCTTTCATAACCACTTACCCAGGACAGTGTGGTGGTGAAGCTGGAGCCCATCCCAGAAAAACAGGGCACAAATCACCCTGGAAGGGATGCCAGACCACACGTACACAAGCAATTTAGGGACACAAAGTTCACCCATGATTTTGGTTTCAGGGAGGAACCCAGACAAACATGAGGCCCAGGATGTGTGAGGCCATGGTGGTACCCAGTGAAGCACAACATCTCCCACAGCCACAGCCCTAGTGAAGCGAAAAAGGGAGTGAAGCCTCAAATGGATGAAATGAAGAAGAGACACAGCAGATCTACAGTGATAGGTTGCTGCAGGTCTCATATTTGTTGCCTTGTAAATAAACATGGACTAGTACACAGGGTCAGAAAAAGTGTGACTATAAAAGCAGAATCCTGTGCTTTCTTAGTAATAAACACATGGAGGGACTGGGCTGGGCTGAGCAGCCGGTCACCTTGCAGCCGGATCACAGGCAATTACAGGCCCTGCGTCCACGGCAGCAGGTGGTGAGAAAGCCCCGCGCCGGCTCTCTGCTAGTGTCTGGCTAGCTGTCGAGCCTCTGGCGTCGATATCCCTCACCTTCATTTACATTCTGTCACCGCAGGGCAGACAGGAAGAGAAGGAGAATGAGAGAACAAGAAAACGAGAGACGCAGACCCGAGATTAATACATTCACTTGAAAACGTCATGGCCCATCAGGGTAGCCGCAGGTGTCTCTGCTGCAGGATGACACGCGCCCCAGTCCTGCCAGCTCCTCCACTCTGTAAAGTAGAGAACAGTGCCTCCTACAGGTGGGGGAGTGGAACAACGTTCCGCGTTCCTGTGCAGCGACACTCCACCCCCCCCAAGCCTCCCTGCACCCTACATGATAACCCCTTCCGGCTAAGCCTGCGCATGGGGATCTGCACAACATATGCTGCAAGTAGCAGGGGGGCAGGGGTTGGGGGGGAGGGGTGGATTTCAGTGGCTGGCACGTCAACGGGTAGGACGGGCAGATTTCAGGGATGACAGCGAAAAGGAGGGCTGTCGACTCAGAAAAGTAGATGTTTATTTTTAACGATTTACAGGGAGGGAGGGGTTAATGAGCTGGAGTGGCGTGAGGCCGTGTTCTCGGACACCGCGGGCTCACAAGCTGTTGCCCTCTCCCCCCCCCCCCACCCACAGGGTCCTCTGCTGACGTCACCACTTCCACCTGGCAAAGATGAAGGATACCCTTGTTAGTGCTGTCGTGGGAGTGGTCGTGGGGGGGGACAGTGATGGATGGAGGATGGAGGGGGACAGAGGTGGGGGGCTAATGTAAGAAAGACAGATGTGAAGGGAATAAAGCAGGTAGGGAGAGCATTGAAAAGAAAACATAGATCAGAAATGACAATTGAGAAAGAGGGAAGTATGGTCCCTGCTAGGATTTATACTGGGGGGGACTGGAGAGATACAGATGATGTGCTGAATCCAGAAAGAATTAGAAGAAGAATTCAAACATAAGAAACTGATATAAATGCTTATGGTGCTCTCACTTGAAAAGTGTTTGAGGACCCCCCCCCCCCTTTTCCCTCAGTGGTACAGTCCTCCTCGTGCTACAGTGTGATGTAATCTCAGTGCAGCGTGATGGGCTGCTAATCAAGGGAAGTGAATTGGGGTGGAGGAAGTCTGTCAGGATAAAGGGGGAACCATGCCAGACGGAGGCAGCCAGTGAAACGTCAATAACGAGCTTCAACAAGGAGCTCTGGCAAAGTCAGAAGATGGGCAGAAAATATATTAAAAATGAAATAGTAAAGAAAAAGGACTTCTGTGTATGCCTGTGCACAAGAGCAAGTGAGAAAAACATTTTTAAAGGATAGGCAGGAATTTTTACGCGAATCCTTCTCTGTATACAGTGATCTGCCCTGATTTTGTCATGTGAGGTAAGTCTGGCCCCATGACCCAGCCAGAACAGAAGAAGGATGGATGGATGGATGGCAACCTTGTAAATTTAATTGAAAACGGGGTAGGTCCCGATACGCCCAGCCAATCAGTGGAGCAGGACAGCAGCACGAGCCCCATGAGGTTTACAGACCCTCCCCTGGGCTCTCTGGAGACAGAGGCTTACAGCCAGTGGCGTTTTGCAGGGTGGAGAGGTGAACAGAGTCTGGTGCTTTGACTCCACCTGGCTGCTGTCTGAACACCCTCCAGTGAAGGTGACACTGACATCGGTTGAAAGATCTTCAAGGGAGCTATAAAAAGACTTTGTTTTGCTAAAAACTTTCCTAAGAACTGTTTGGACTTTTGGCATATGCCATCTAAGGTGTCCCCTGCCTTGTGCAGTATGTTTCCTGGGATAAGCTCCAGGCTCAAGGTGACCCTGTAGTGTGTAAGAAACATGGGTGGATGATGAATGGACGGATGGATGGGTTGATGGGCCACTGTGAGCCACAACAAAGCCAAGACCTTCAGCAAAGGCATTACAAATGCACACCCTAACCCTCCACAGGAATGTTCAGGATCACACCCATGTCCTTCATGAACCCTGTGACTAGGCTATCTGCAGGGGGCAGGGTGAAGATGGGGCTGGCCAGTACCATGATAGTAGTCCAACAGGCCTGTGTCCTCACCTTTTTGCTCCATGTTATCAAATTCCCAGTATGCTGTGCTGGTAAGAGACCAAAAGACTGTCTCAGAGGCATCCCCGGGATTTTTTTCCAGAAACAGTAGATAGTGAAACCACAGAGATCTAATCGGAGACATGATGTTCACAGCTGGCATACGGGTGACACTGCGTCGGCCCGGGGAATCGGCTACGACATGCGCTGTGATGCCCCCTGGCAGCTGGAGAGGAGCATTAGGATCTCGGCCCGTGGAGGGCTTTGCCGGCAACGAACGCAACGCCGTTTCCCAGGGAATGGAATGAACGCAGAGGATGTACAAAAGGTAGATCACGACTGAAGAACGACAGACAGTGCAGGCAGCTGCTGCAGAAGAACTCATGCACTCTGCTTCAACAGAGGAGCAAAAACGATCTGACATTATTTATGTGAAATCCCTAAGGAAACCTTCAGCATCATAAGTTACCTGGAAATAAACCCTGAGTCATACATATAAATAACTTCTTCCAAATCTATCCATCCATCATCCATCATCCATCATCCATCTGTCCATCCATCCATCTATCCAACCACTTATCCTGTATAGTCCTGTGCACCTAGACCCCACCCCAGGAAGTACAGAGAACAAAGCAGGGGACACCATGAATGGGATGGTTCATTGCAGGGCACCAAAATCCACATTTCATTTAATTGCAAATACGGGCATGATTTCTCGAAATTTCACAACAAATGCAATCACAATTGTGTCCGGAGGTAATCTGCAAATGCAAAAGAATTTGTTTTCTGCAGCAGGTGTGCAATTCTGCAGTTTATAGTGACTTTATAATAATAAATTTTGCTTTCTATGCATTTTTGCATTTGGTGACTTAACTGGAATTAGACGTCGAAAATTTTGTTGTAAAATAATTTATCTTTCATCATCATCTGATTTTTTTCACCATCCATCCATCCATTCATCCATCCATCAATCCAGCCATCCCTGTTCAGCGTGATCCAGCAGCTTATCCCAGGCTGGGTGCAGAGGGAACACAGCCAGTCCACTGCAGGACACACACTCACACTCACATACATACATTCACACACATACACTCTCTCACACACACACACGCACACACACAAACATATTTTGAATTCATGGGCATAACCCTAATCCCATCTATGACAACCTTAATCCATACTCAGCTGTTACGATCCGGAGAATCTGTAGGCTTCCCCTGGAAACTTACGGCACGTAACATCAGCCCTAACCTTAACTATAAGTAACCAAGCAAAAAAACAAGGCTTTTGGCATATTCAGTTTTTTGATTGCAGTCACATTTTTATAAAATTGATGTTTCCCCTTGTGGGAACCAAAAAGGGGTCCCCACAATGTCAACATAATAAATTTTAATCACATTGTGGGGACACAATGGAAATGTAATATATACATGCCTACAGACTCACACACTATGGTCAGTGTAGCAGCTCCAGCATACATTACTGCACATCTTTGCACTATAGGTGGAAACTTGTGTTAACATGGGAAAACATCTCCACACAGAGCCAGTCTACCCAAGCTATAGTTTTACATATATTTAAACAACTTTGCTAAAAAAAAATCTTATTTAAGGGTCCAGCAGCAACCCTAACCAGAGCCACGCCCCAGCCCACGTTCTTAAGGGCCTCGCCTTCTGCTATCCTGCCCCCCCCCACCAAACAGCATTGAACTCTTTCTGATCAGCACTTTCCACTTTTCAGTTAATGGAGGCTCATCTCAATGCACGTTTTTTCACTGTGCTCATGGCACTTCTGACCAAAGACCTTGCAATCAAGGTCATGTTCCAGAAAAGGACAAGCTTTGAAATGGAGATGGAAACTGAGCTTCGATAAAGGACCCTACGGATCATGCAAATCAAGCAAAAAAACTGTGGATAACATTAGTGTGAAGCCAGCTGGACAGGAGCTCCTCCAGCCTCCACAGTCCTTTGTCATGTGACTGACAGCTCGGCACGGGGTTTTAATGGCTGCTGATGGTGCTGCTTCCTCACCAGAGGTGGCCTCTGGTAGGTCCTCTGATAGTCATGGACTCCAACAGTGGAAGCCAGCCCAGCTTCCAATGGACAGATTGCTTTCATAAAGGTACCTGATAAAGTTCTGCTCTGACTGTGACAGCAATGCAAGGACCTCTCCTAGTTGACTCTCTCCTCTCTTCTTGACAGCTCCCCTACTCCACAACCTTCTAGAACTTGTTGCTGCTCTTTGATATGCATACATATGAAGTTTCAGTTGTGTGACCCTTTAATGGGTAGAAGCAGATGATTGGATAAAATTATCAGAACTCAGTGAAGATAGTAAGGATGACCTCAAACACTTGGATAATACTCTTGGTTGAGTATCTCAATGATTTCTTGATGGCCAAGAATTCTAGCACATTCTTCATAGCAACTGCATGGGATACAAGAAGTCCCATAACTCATGCAACTGGACATCTTAGTGTTCCAGACTCTTCAGTTCTAGCTTTATAAATACAAATATATTTAATCACAAAGTAAATTGTGAAATGTTCTGTGCGCAACTGTCGATGAAAAACTGATATGCTCTTGGCTCCTATTATCCGGCACGCAGATTTGTTCACAAAACACTGTTGCTGTGTTTTGGCAAGGCATGGAAGTCCGCAGACAAAGGATTTTACTGACAAAGATTTAAAATAGGGCAGAGACAATGGCATGGTCAAAGAAGGAAGGATGGGGCACAGCATCTCCTTCATGGTACACATTGGGGGGGGGCACTGTATGTCACCAGATGTTACCTTCTCGGTTATTCAAGCCTGTGAACATTGTTTTGTCACTGTCACTGCAGAAGGAAGCGTGGGGGGGCGGTGGGGGGGTTGTGAGAGAGGACAGAGAAAGATTATATTTTGTCTGTGTGTGTTGGCATCTGCGTGTTTGCGCACGTTCTATGTGTCGGGATCTGCGCATGTGTGTCTGCGCACACTCTGTGTGTGTGTTGGCATATGTGCGTGTGTGTGTGTCTGCACAAGAGCTGTGTGTGTGTTGACATCTGTGTGTGTGTGTTTACGGGCATTCTGCGTGTATGCTGGCATTTGTGCATGTGTGTTTGTGCATGTTCTGTGGGTGTCGGCATCTGCACGTGTGTGTCTGCACATGTTCTGGTTGTGTTGGCATCTGTGCGCATGTGTCTGCGCATATTCTGTGTGTCTGTACACGTTCTGTGTGTGTTGGCATCTGTGTGTGTGTCTGCACATAATCTGTGCGTGTGTGTTGCCATCTGGGCGTGCATGTCGGCGCACATTCTGTGTATTGGCATCTGCATGCATGTCTGCGCATGTTCTGTGTTCAAGTTGGCATCTGTGTGTGTGTGTGTCAGCACATATTCTCTGTGTGTTGGTATCTGTGCATGTCTGTCTGCGCATGTTCTGTGTGTGTGGTGGCATCTGTGCTGACCCTGTTGCTTTGAAATCAGCCCAATCTCATGCAGCACTGCCGCAGTCTGCTCCTCCCCCTGTGCACAGACCCTCCCCAGGTCTCTCTCTCTCTCTTGCTATCAGTCTGAACACAATGTAACTCAATTAAGAGCTGCTTATGAAAGCGATTACTGAGTCGAACCTGCTTTTACCGTTACAGGGAACAACCACAGAGGATAACACTGGCGCAGTGAAGAATGCAATTATCTGATTAACGGCTAAAGGAGGGCTCCCTCTACACTGGGGTACCACTCCCTCCCTCCCTCCCTCTCGTACTCCTCCATTCCCTCCCTTCCTCACTCCCTCCCTTCCTCACTCCCTCTTGTACTCCTCCATTCCCTCCCTTCCTCACTCCCTCCCTCTCTTACTCCCTCACTCCCTCTCGTACTCCCCCACTTGCTCGCTCCCTCCCTTCCTCACTCTTTCCCTATCTTACTCCCTCTCTCCCTCACTCCCTCCCTATCTTACTCCCTCCCTCCCTCCCTCCCTCCCTCTCGTACTCATTCATTCCCTCCCTTCCTCACTCCCTCTCGTACTCCTCCACTTGCTCGCTCCCTCCTTTCCTCACTCCCTCCCTATCTTACTCCCTCAGTCCTTCCCTTCCTCACTCCCTCCCTATCTTACTCTCACTCCCTCATTCTCTAACACCTTCACTCCCTCTCTTCTTTGGTCCCTTACTCGCTCCCTCCACCTCGCAAGTCTACCTCCTTAATCTGAAATTAACTTTGGATTGGAGTTGTGTTTTTAAGACATTTTTATGGAGATACAACGGAGGGGAACACAAAAGACACAAAGGAGGAATAAAGAATTGGGGGGGCTTATTTTTCCATCAACACATGACAAACAGTTAGCATATCAGTGGCACTGCTGAGCTCCCCGTTGCAATAAAATTCAAGACAAAAAACCTTTAAATTGTGCAGCACACCCTTCCCCACAACCCCCCCCCCCCCCCCAGCCCATCAGCCAATCTCTGCCGACTGCAGTGACCCAGCCAGCCATCGCTGGCTACCTTTCAAACCCCCCCCGCCTCCAGACCCCCCAGCACAGTCTAAGCTGGTGATGGCGGTGTCGACTGAGGGTGTCTTTAGGGACGGGCATTAATTCTGCTCCACCCCTCACTGGGGAGTCCCGCAGAATCGCCGTCGCATGCTAATTGTAAGCGCTGCGGATGGCGCCTGCTTCCATGGTGATCTCACCCCGTCATCCGCATTCCAGTGCATTCGCCGACGTCACGCTCAGTCGCAACATAGGGCTTTGTCCCCGTCGCCTTACAAACCTCCAATGCGATCTTCCAATTGTTTTATGGAAATAAATTTGCATCGTTTGCTGAGTCAAATTCTGGCCGGATGGATACGTTACAAGCAGACTTACCGACAAATTTTTATCTTTCTGCCATTCTATATGGAGTGCTTAATTAAAACATCCAGGCAAAATAAACGATGCCGATTAGATGCCATTTAAATTGCAATTAACTGGCAAACATTTGTAGAGCAACTAAAAATGTGATGTAACACTAACTAGATTTAATTATCAAACCACAAAGGATACGTAGACTCTACACAAACCCTCCTGCAGCTCTCTGTGGGCTGTGGACCTTAACCGTTAACTGGAGAGGGCAAATCCCCCCCTTACCATTCGTTTGCATTGAGTGAAACAACATGGCGCTAAGCTCTGTGGAGGCTCCACTGCAGCACAAAACCGAGCTCCAGAGACATTGGCCATGAGCTCCAGCTAATCAAAACCCAAATGACACTCAAGGGTTATTGCTGGCCAGACCGCTAATGTGCTATATTTGATGTCCTTTACATGATCCAGTACGTTCTTCCCCTGCTGACTGTTTTTTCCAGAACACCATATATGTTTAAACCCATTTCATGGCTGAACATCACATGATCAGTTACATATTTAGCTTGAGGAAATGATGCTACTGTTTTGGGTCATGAGTTGAGGTCAGAGACATTAAAAGCCATGTTACCACCAGGCTGCACGACTGGCCCCTACTACCCAAATAAAAGTCCAAACAGACATCCTTCAATAAATTTCCACACAGACAGGGTCCAGCCCTCATATGGCGTTCCCATAGCAACCCCTTCAGAGTGAGTGCATGAAGCTCCGCCTCCTGGGGGGGGGCGTGTCTTATGACACATCTTTGCATGAGCAGTAGTACACAGCTCCTCTGAATCACTTCCCAAGATAGCACACACTGCTACTCCATCTTTAATGCTATGTATTTTAAATGCAAGTGTGTGTCCCTCTATCCAGTGGCCTTTCATGAGCTGATGGGCAGCCCATTCCAAAGACAGTGAGGTGGCTGGGGTACCTGAAAAGGCAAGTGGCAGGAGGACTATGGATTAAAAACCGGGGGCATGGAGGGCACCATGGCTCACAGGGGTGCCTGCTTTTGAGCTCGCTCTCTCTCTCTCTCTCTCTCTCTCTCTCGCTCATTCCCACTGGCTAGGCTGGCACGCACTGTCTGGCATCACGATCCCAAGGCACAGACTTAGAGTAAGTAAGAGCAGAATGCCTTACGCACTGCAAAGGTCCCGCAGTCTTCTGTCTTCTTAACTGGAAGAAATTGTCTCTAAGGACTTTTTGACCATTACAAGTGAATAATTTATTAAATGTATCCTGGCATAGACATACATACAGATGTATGCATACGGATCTCCCTTTCACATACAGATGGCTGTAAGTATGTCTATGAAAGGATTCGGTTCCATTTGAGTCAGGGTCTGACTCTTTCACGCACACATTTATTGACAATTATAGAACATTTACAGAAGAGAAACCCTGTTTTTTCTCGATTTCCAGGAAATACTACTAGATGTTCTTATTTCCCTGAACCATTAGAACTCAAAGCTTGCTTTCTGGTACTTTACAAAGGGGAACTTTTACACTGAAGGAAATTACAGGGGAAGCGGAAAGCTGACAGAAGAGTTTCTCAGATGGTGAAGAGCTCCTTTCAGTGTCCCTGGGGTCTCATTTCCTGTTACATAAGGCATCAGCATGTAAATAACAGTTTGGATTGGAAGATCACCCGGCTGCACAGAGCATGATGGTGATGTCATAAGAAACGACTGCGGGCGTTATTTTACCGTACGTGCTTCATCTTTAATCATACCTTAAACACAGATGAGGAGTATTGGAAGCTACAGTAAACGTTTGAGACGTCAGCATTAACAGCTTTTGGCTGACCTTTAACCTACCAGGATGGGCCAGAACTTTTCAGAACCTGGCATCAGCAGAGATCCGTTGACAGGTTTTCAGCTAAACCCCACCCCTCGTGAGTGAGCTGTTGGCTGTTAGGGTTAGTTATAGACACTTTTTGCTACCCCTTAACAAAAATCTACAAAGCCTTGCATAAACTCAACCGTCATGGTGTGCAAATGCTAACTGCTAATGCTAAATGCTAATACTAAACAAAAACTCAGTCCCTCGTCAGTCGCTCTCCCTCTTGGATATCTCCACAGTGCTGAGGTCTGGACCCAGTTCCCGAGCTCCTTCCGGAGTTCCCGAGTGAGAGCCTGGCTCTTCAGCTCGCTAATTTGATTGTCCTGCAGTGTCATTAAGCACAGAACAGGGGGACCTTCTGACACGGTGAGCCTAACAGGGCTGAACGCACAGGGGCACGGCATGCTGAAGAGGGAAGAGCATGGTGCTGAAACAGCAGAACCCTCATGTTCAGCTCTGGGTCAGAGCATGTCTGCAGTCTATCCTAATAAGCACAGGGTACCAGGCAGGGTCCACCCTGGATAAGAGCTTTGCATGGGGCATCATAAAAGGTGTTAAATTCTTCTCCTAGGAAACTGCTCCACATTTGGGGTGGTCAGACTCCCTACACCTCCCGACTTGCATGATTTGTAACAGAATCAGGGCGACTGCATCCCAAGTGGAAGCACATCCAGAGGCTCGGTTCCGGGGTCCCTGTGGGCTCGGAAATCGACGAAGTCTGCAGAAGTCGCCACCTCTCTTTTACCGTCCCACTTTCCTTAGATCTGGAGGCCCCCCTCCCAAGACCACTTCCATGCCCCAGAAACTGTGGTTTTTGAGCTGTTTTAATTGCTCTCTATGATGCGGCTTTGCTGAGTCACTCATTCTCGGGTTTCCCCAGCCGGACACGCCAGTGGTGTAAACAGAGCCGGAATCCCGGCGTGCCTGGAATGCAGAGGCAAGGCAGAGAGAGAACGCAAAGGGCTCGGCGCTGCTGACAGCGCAGCGAGCTGGACTGGCACCGGAAACGTGAATCCCCAGACCCCCTCGCATACCACCCCCGCCTCCCCGCCCCTCGCCTGAAAGGTCACCCTCCGTTTCTCACTGCTGCAGGTGTCAGGCCAGAGCAGTGGTGGGTTCCTCACCAGCCTTGTTGGCTCTGCTGGTTTCTACTCAGGGTTTGATATCTACCCCGTGGATGTGCACCCTGCACATCCTAACACTATAGTCACTATAACAAGAAGCCATTAACTATGCCCTACGTGTCATAACTGACAGACAAAGCCTGTCCTCACATGAATCAGTAAACACCAATGCAGAATTATTACCCATAACACAACAGCACCATTTTAAGGTAAATTTTATAAAACTCATTATGATTTAGCATAATAAAAAAAACTTGCCTTACTGAAGAAAAAATAATTTAAACAGCAATAATAAATAAATCACTGCCTCGTTGCCTCACTGACTCATAGCCTCGAAGACTCACAGAAAGCAATCATTTCAGGTCTTTTTTCAATTTATATTCTCAAAAAGAAACAGAAAAATGGATAAAATATCTTTTGGCTGCAATCGCAGCATACTGCACTACAAGTCATGCTCAGCCAGTTAGTATGAGCAATTTGCACATTTGCACATTTCTATTTTATTTTTTCATAATTTTTAAAAATATTCTTGCTATTTTACTTTTACAATTTACTTTTACCTTTTATGTACTTTGTATATTTCTATTAATTATTATACGGAGCTCTCAGGGAAACTCATTTCACTGCTGGCATTCACTTCTGTTTGCTGTACTGCTGTGCATTTGATAAATAACCTATGATTTGATTTGAGTTGGTCCGTAGAGTTATTTATGGGGATGGAGTCCTCACTGCAAGCAACATGGGGAGAGGTTGGGAAAATGTCTGCTAGCACTTTCTCCTGTTCATGGGCTGCATCACATATTCATCTAACCTTCCACATTAACCTGTGTGCCAGTCAAAGTTCACCTACAGGGAGCGCCGGGGGTCAAACCTATCTTTCCCCCATCCATACACTTCACCTCCTCCACATCATTAACAATTGCAGCATCCTCCCTTTTGGCCAAGAGGCTGAATTAATTAATTCACAGTGTCATACTTATCTGTCGTGAACCACACAATGAGCCATAGTGATCCCGCAGGACCCCCTGTTTGGTAAACGTGACGGCATTTAACGCAATCGCCTTGATGCAACTGGGACCAATTAAATGCTGTTGCATTAAATCGCATCACTAATTACAGGAGAGCACTATGCTTTATTTCTGCATCATCATGTGAGCTCCCATCCCTCCCAAGGAGAGAAGACACCACTGCGATAATAAATGGTTCTAAGATATTATTTAAAACAATGCCTGCATTATATCTGTATGCCTAAGAAAGCTAAAAGAAATGGTCTAATCGCTTTTAATAAGTAAATCTGTAACAGACAGGTCATACAGCTCAATGTACTTCAAAATAGCTACAGCAGGGTAACCAAATACCACCATCGTGATCACAACCCAGTCATTGTATCATTTTTTTCATAGGTTGTTTGACATTTAATGTCAGGCTAAATAAATATGCACATAGACGAGTCCCCTTTCTGCCTGAGGTCTGCAAAGTCACTGCGATCCATTGCAAACAGAGTACGATGCAGTTTACAGAAAGAAAAGCATGATGACAAAATGGCACCCATGTCGCAACACCCCTAATTAGTCTGTATTGCTGGTTCTAGCTGGTCTCACTTCTCTCAGTGAAAAAGAACACCAGCTCTGACTTGTCGTCATGCGATCCAAAGTGCTCCGCGATCCTCTTGGCTCAGTATTTAAAGGTCAGCGCTTCTTCGGTTAGCGCTTAGCGCACATCCTCGTCCAGGGTAGCGTACATAATTTATAAGTTCGTAGTTCATTCTGCTGAATACCAACACCGAAGCACTTAAAAGAAAAGCATCCTGTTCGGTGCATTGATACTTTCACCATCACTGTGCACAACGGCCCCTTTGAAAAACGTGAGGTTAGCCTCACACGGCGAACCCTACCTCAACACAAATGTGGATTTTTATCTTGGGAATGAGTCATGGGTAGAAAGAACATGGGAACAGGATGGGCAGACGTCTGTATCTTCATCTAACCTTCTACATTAATTTGTACTCTGGTCCAAGTTCAGCAGCAGGGGGCGCTGTGGGTCAAAACCGTCTTGCTCCCCTCCTACTCGGACTCCTGGCACAGCCTTCATTTTCCGGTGCTTACTGCTGTGTTTCTGTGTGCATGTGTGGGATTGCAGATGACACACAGGTACCTAAGGACACCACTTTCCGGAATGCAGATGGGTTGTATCTGAAAATACTGCAGGCTGTACCGTAAACAGGGGGCACCAAAACGGACCCCGAGATTTCCATAGAGGTACCACTGAATACCCCCCACCAGTACCAAGGCTCCAGATCTGCTCCAGAATCCGAAGTAGCCTTTAAGTGGAAGTTTAAGAATAAAATGAGTGGAATGCGGTGAAGGTGTGATTTAAGTGTCCAGGAACTTGATCGCCCATTAGAATCAGCTAACGAGCGAGGCTGCCCCTATGTTGGTAAAGGATGTTGATTCAGCCGTGCACTGGGGTCACTGAGGGGTTATACAATAACTTCCAAATCAGACATTCTGTACCCCCCCCCCCACCATGTGCACCTGCCGAGCATGGCTCACACGGTGGGAGGGGGGCATGAATCCCGCCGCCCACACCATAACCCTGCCCCTGCCTCGCTAAGCTGGCCCCCCAGCTAGACAAAGACCTCTCCTGTCCTATCAAATCAATCAATTGATCAATAGGACTTTATTCTCCAAGCTGCAGTGAACAAAGGGCCATAAAAATGAATGGACGGCACATTTTTGCTGTGCGATTGTGTGGCAGTTCAGCTCCAGTGTGGTGCATTTGATTTGCTCAGTAAACAGGAGCAGCTCCATGACAGCTCTGTTAGTCCCCTGGTTAAAGACACATAGCTGACAGAAACACCTGTGAAGGGGCAGGTGAGGTCCACTGTCCTCACTCCCCCCCCCCACCCCCAAGGCTTCCATCCACCTCCTTCCAATTAGCACCACCTTGCAATCAACTTATGGCTAATTAGATGTTTAACGATTAAGAATGTAAAAGCAAAGAAAGCTTAATTAAAAATCAAAGGCAGAACAATATGTTTTATTAAGGTGTTTTAAAAATTGATCGTGGGAGAATAACAGGTGGTAATTTTGCACACATACAATAGCTACATCCTCTCACATCCCTGCTGAATCCCCTCACATCCCTGCTGAATCCTTTCACATCCCTGCTGAAGACAATGCAACAGAAGCAGATCTTGGGGTCATTGATAAACAGCTTGTGAGAGACATTTCACCAGCCGTGCTGGGGAAGGGTCCTATTTTTTTCCAGCACTAATTCAGGTAATCTAACCATGAGCAGGAATAACACAATTGCTTTATTTATTGTGCACATTGAAACAAAACTGAACAAAACAGTGTAGCTGCTGGGGTCCCTAGGACCTGAGCTAGGCAGACAGGTTTCGCTCCCTCGCTTTCCTTTCTCACTCCTCCCTCTGTGCCATGCCGTGTCATGCACGCTGCTGAGAATCCCACACGTGGCCCGCCTTCCCCGCATCGCCACGACACCATGCCAAAATGAACAATGGATCTCCCCAGGAAACCCATAAGATTGTGTGTGAAACAGAGACCAGCCTGGACCCTCCTCCTCCCTCTTCAGGTAGAGCTCAGCTTGGATTATAAATGGAAGCATTACAGGAAGGTTCCTTATCTGGGGGGGTTGGAGGGGGCAGTGATTCAATGCCCCCTCCCACAATTTGTGGGATCCCAGCCTATGATCTGCCTGTGAGAGTACTGCCGCAGCGTAGAGGAAAAAAAGGCATGGAGAGACAGCTTGGGGCTGAGAGCCAAGCAGCTCTGAGGGGGACCTGGGCCGGTGATGTGACTGAGGTGGACCCGGGCCGGTGATGTGGCTGAGGGGGACCCGTGCTGGTGATGTGGCTGGGTTAACGCTCTGGGCAGTTTGCACTGAGGCAGCCTGACGGGCATACTGTTAGCGGGCAGATGGATGGCTTCCCGAGCTGCCGTCCGAGACGCCGGTCCCTCCCACTCTGCCAGTGTTTATTTATGGCGCCCGTGCTGTGTGTGTGCGCGCGTGTGTGTGCGTGTGCCCGTGTGGCTCTTTGCGGCACGTGTGGATGTTTGCGTGCACCATTCGGCACACACGGTGCCCCGGCACCCCTGCATGAACATGTGTGCATCCCTGTACCCACTCCTACCCCGCCACCCCCCCACCCCCCACACCCGCCGCCAGCCCTTTACCTTGCGCTTTCGGTCCCGGGACCGGTTCCTCTTCCTACTCTTCTCCTCCTCTTTCTCTTTGCGCTCCTGCTCCAATTGCGCTTCCAGATCCTTGTTCTTGCGGAGGTGCTTGGCCGCCTGTGCCATGGTGCCGCCGTCTCTGCCGCGTTACTCCCTGCCGTGTGCTGCGGGCTCCAAGGGCCACCCCGCCGTCTCCCCCAGTACGGATGCTCAGAGGCAGGGCTGCCCTCCGTAATCGGCGGGGGGGGGCTGCCGTACCCTATCCCTTGCTATCCCCCCCGCTTGTTATCTCTCTCCTCTCTCTCCGCTTCCCGCTTCTGCCGCACGCCCGTTCCCCCCCCCCCCCTCCTCTGCACCTGAGTTCGGAGCAGCGATGGGGGACAGCCGGCTGGAGTCGCGGGAGACCTGGGATTCTCTCACTCCTCTCTCCGCCTCCTCAAAAACTCAGCGCCCTCCGCAGTGGGGCGAAGAGGATTTGGGGAAAAAACAAATAGAGGGAGCGTATGAAAAATAAACTGTCAGACAGGAGCCGCGGGCGCCTCTCTCCTCACTGCGCGGCTGCTTGCATCGCCGCTGCCCTCATAAGCTGCGAAATCCCTCAGTGGGGCTCCCCAGCAATGTTGTCCGCCGGTCATCTACGGGTCTAAGCGTGCCGCCGGGTCTCCGTGTTCCCATGGAGGTGAGACCTGGCAGGAAGATGCTGCGGAGAGGATGATCGTACGAGGGCCATCCTGTCGGTGTGCTTTACTAACACGCGCGAAGCGGCGGAGGGGCAAAAATGCAAGAACGTGCACTTGAAAAAAAAAGAAGTGCATGCACACTCTTCCACTTCTCTGTCCCAGTCCTCCTTGGATCTCTGAACTCCCGGGGCTGTGTAAGCAGGCAGAGGCACGACCCGTATGGAGACAGTCTGTGCGTGTGTGTGCTCAGACTCTACCGAGTCTCAGAGTGCCACTAGCTCTCTCTCTCCTTCTCTCTCTCTCTTTCTCTCTCTATCTCTCTGGAGCTTTCAGTAAGGCAGTGAGGGAATACCACTGCTGTGTTGGGGCGGAGCAGGTCCACGTCCTCGTGGTCCTGTGGTGCGTCGCGTGCTGGGAGAGAGCAGGGAGCCAGTATTGCAATAAATCTTCCCTACTCTCTCTCTCTCTCTCTCGCTCTCCTGTATCCTTACCTCCCTCCGCAATGCTGCTGATGCAGGCAAAAAAATCCTTTAACATATCTGCCTCTCCCTCCCTCTCTCCCTCTCGCTCGCTCACTTACACACACACTCGCACTCTCCCTGTCACGCCGGCTCCCTCTCGTTTGCCTCCAATCTGGGAGCCAGCAGCCAATCCCTGGGGACCATGGGGAGTATCAGGCGGGAGGAATTAGGGGATCTTGAGGCGAAGTGACCACAGCAGCCCCTCTCAGCTCTACCTCAGGTGTCAGCAAACGTGTGTTAATAAAACATCACCACAGCTAAACGCTACCCCCCCCCACACACACACACACTCAATTATTCCAGGACCATGCCTTTACATGTATGTATATATACACCGTATATTACCTGGGTACTACAGAACTGTTTACCCATGTTTGCTTTTGTCGGCAGGTTAATAATGCAAAACATTCATACCAAAATGGCTACTGTCTACACACGGTGACCGTAGCTTTTATGAATATAAGCATGACAAAAATGAAATCACACCGACGTGATCACATGTTCGCTTTACGGAATGTGACGCCACCCCTGGTCAGTTTGTCATTCATTGCTGAGAACAGTGAAGGTTAGCAGAACAGTTTTCCTGACAGCTAGTTAAGCTGAAAAAAGACATTTATTTTACCTTGTCTGTTTCTTTGTTTGAGGAATTACCAGTGATGCAGATTTTCCAAGTGTTTGATTTGTGCTGTGCCTGTTCCATTGGTTTAACCCTGGGCTTTGCTCAGGTCAAGGCAGGACAGCTTCCGGGTTAAAAACTGCCCACTGGTGTCTTCGTAGGCGAGTGGGGGCCCCTCGGTGCTAATCTCCTGTTTGTTGATCAAACATTAACGCCCTCGCTTTGCATGATTCAGAGCCATTAAATCAGATGGCAAAGCAGGACAGAAAGGACGGGCAGCAGAGAGTGTTAGGCCAGTGCCAGGAAGAGAACGAGGACGGAGGACACCCACAGAACTGAAGGGATGCGAATATGTCTTGATTTCTTTTTTTTTTTTTTTTGATTGCGTCAGCATTTCTGCAGAAAAGGTGGCTCCCAGATTCCGGGATGTTTCCTGCATCATCTGCTGCCACATTTTGTTCCTGGACCGTCACGCTACAAGCGTGTGTCTCAAACTGCATGCAGCACCCACCCGGGCACAGAGACCTTCTACCAATGTTTCTGTGTCCTTTCAGGACAAGGCAACTTTGCAGCATTCCAACAAGCTGGCCCATATCGCTAAGTAAAACAGATGTGCTAATGAAATTAGCTTATTACAAAAATCCATGGACACATCTGGTGCTGATACTAGAGAGTGAATGATGTGTAAATGTAGATGATACACAGAACAATCACGAGAGGTGATTGGCAGGTACCCTAGTGCTTCAGGAATCATAAAACACTCAACATCTCAAAGGGATTAGCTGTTGATTCTATGAAACTCATCAATAAAATTCTTGCTGTACGGGTGCACAAAACAAACTTGGCAAATCGGTATAGAGTAAGAATAATAACAAACAATTTACTAAAACATTAATTCTGGATTGCCCTGGATATTTTGTGTGCGTTCTTTGAAGCAAATTAAGCACATGTATTGTTAGGTGCCATGAGGAATGTGTTTGTCTGTGTCCCCCAGCTTCCCAAAGCATCTGCATTCTTCATCATCATGCAGTCTTTGTTGCTGTCACGCTCACACCAAGCCCAGCATCCATCCAGCCAGTCAGTTTCCCCTGAAGACAGCTGTAACTAATCAACCGGATCAGCTAGTGCAGATTGGGAGCCCCTGGTGCTGGTTATCCCTTTGTAAAGTACTGGGTGGCCTTTTCTTCATGATCTGTCTATGGTCATCTGGGTCTTTGCCCTGCATTCCCTTTACTGACTTCTGCCTGCGTTTGGTTTTGACCCTTTGCCTGGCCTTGGAAATAAACTTGAAGCTCCTGGACTTCACATTTATTTTTCAATTGGACAGGGCAGTCATTACAGCTGGCCATCCATTTCCTCTTTTGCTATGAGTCTTTCCAAGCATTACAGCCTTTTCCAATGAACTGTCTCCTCTCATAATGAAATTGACCACAAAGTCGCATGTTTAATAAATGCAGCAACCCGGTGACCCTGAACAGGGCAAGAGGTTCAAAGATGGATAAGTAAAAGTAATAAGGATGGCTGTAAACAGTATAAGAGCTGAATTATTCTGCTCACTTAGTAATTGGTTTAGTTCTGATGTTAAGATATTATTTTTTTCTCACAGTGTTTTGCCTCCAGTGTGCGCTGTAAGGTGAGGTACCTGGATTAAACTGAATGAGATACTCTGAAGGTGATGTGTCTGTGTGTTATGTGGGGGTTTACAGGTTTGCAGGTGTCCTGTGGTAATGCTGGTTCTTGCGCAGCTGAGGCATTATGTGGTTGTGGCCTAATCAGGGTGTGGCCCATTGGGGGTGTGGCTACAGTGAGGTCATAGATGTGGGCCCAGATGGTTCGTGTTCTCGTTCCCCTTGAGAACAACGCAACGGATGGGCAGCAACACAAAAAAGCCCCGGACTGCTTGTTTGTGGCAAAATAGAGTGCAGTTTGCTTTATCTTCAGTCGTCAGAACCTAGCACAACCAGCAGAGTGTGGGTTTACATGCAGGGACAGATTAACGCTGGTGAAGGCTGGAGGTCACCTGCAACACACACACTCCATCTATGAGACGATGACAAGTGGCAGCTGGGGACAGAACCTTTGGAGCCACATCTAATTAAGTGTGAAGTCATTAAGCCCCCAGAAGATAACGATCCATCACGGCCAGAGTTCCTGTTGATATCGAAAGTAATGCCATGTAAGGCCAGCCTCAGTGTTCCTCATCCACTGCAGCACCCCCATGGGCTGGGGGAAGGGTTTGGGGAGGTTACCTCCATAATGGAATACATCTTACTTATCCATTCATAAATAGCTGTCCTGGCCCTGTGTGCATGCGTATGTACTCTGTGAGTGTGTTCTTATTGACACACTATACTACGTGTGTACTCTATGGTGTGTTCTTAATTACACACTATGCTCTGTATGTACTCTGTGAGAGTGTTATTATTGACACATTACGCTGTGTGTGTATTCTGTGAGTGTTATTATTGACACATTATGCTGTGTGTGTACTCTGTGAGAGCGTTATTACTGACACATTAAACCGTGTGTACTCTGTGATTGTGTTATTATTGACACATTACGCTGTGTGTATACTCTGTGTGTTATTATTGACACATTACACTGTGTGTGTACACTGTGTGATATTATTGACACATTATGCTCTGTGTGTACTCTGTGAGAGTATTGTTATTGACACATTATGCTGTGTGTGTACTCTGTGAGTGTGATATTATTGACACATTATGCTGTGTGTGTACTCTGTGAGTGTGATATTATTGACACATTATGCTGTGTGTGTACTCTGTGAGAGTGTTGTTATCGACACATTATGCTTTGTGTGTACTCTGTGAGAATGTTGTTATCGACACATTATGCTGTGTGTGTACTCTGTGAGTGTGATATTATTGACACATTATCCTGTGTGTGTACTCTGTGAGAGTGTTGTTATTGACACATTATGCTGTGTGTGTACTCTGTGAGAGTGTTGTTATTGACACATTACGCTGTGTGTACTATGTGTGTTATTATTGACACATTACACTGTGTGTGTACACTGTGTGATATTATTGACACATTATGCTCTGTGTGTACTCTGTGAGAGTGTTGTTATTGACACATTATGCTGTGTATGTACTCTGTGAGTGTGATATTATTGACACATTATGCTGTGTGTGTACTCTGTGAGAGTGTTGTTATCGACACATTATGCTTTGTGTGTACTCTGTGAGAATGTTGTTATCGACACATTATGCTGTGTGTGTACTCTGTGAGAGTGTTGTTATTGACACATTATGCTGTGTGTGTACTCTGTGAGTGTGATATTATTGACACATTATCCTGTGTGTGTACTCTGTGAGAGTGTTGTTATTGACACATTACGCTGTGTGTACTCTGTAAGTGTGTTATTATTGACACATTACACTGTTTTTGTACTCTGTGAGTCTTATTATTGACACATTATGCTCTGTGTGTGTAATCTGTGAACTTGTTCTTTGTGATTCACTATGCAGGGTTTAAGTGTTGTGAAATCAGGCCGGTTTACAAAGATGGACTCCCAACGTGATGATCCTACACAGCACTATTACCTGAAAGAGAAAATAAACAGCTTTTTTTACTCCTATAAGACAGGTAAATCATTCTGCTAGCAGCTATAATATCCGTTGTGTTCCAGAATGTAAAAACCGCAATGATTCAGCGTCACCTCTATGAGCAACGTGTCTTACTATGATGCTACACATTTGTGGAAGGATATTTTGCTAATCAGCCGCTGTCACAGCTGGCATCCTCCTAGCTATAAACATGGGCGTCTTTAAACGGCAGCCAGAGGCTGCAGATTGAGAGGATGCCGCAAAGGCCCACGTCCTTTTGTCTGGGCCCCGTGGAGCAGTTTTACTTAGTGGTACCATTACGTTTGCAGGAGTCTCACTAACCAGCAAACCTGATTAAACTCCTGCAAGCTGTCGCTGCCCCCTGTATGCCGACGGGCAGTTACAGAATCTCAGCACGCAAGGCAAATCGCAGTGGGAACACAACAGATACCCAGGAACACAATGCTGACTGAAAGTAATCACCACTGCTGGGGATATTGCTGATAGACAACCAAATCAATGATTAAACAACACACGGCTCAATCAATCTGTACTGCAGTAGCATCTAAGCTGATACTATTGTTGGTATTTTTAGGATTATGGCAGCAAGCTTTGTGATGCTAATAATAATATAGGCTGCATTGTGACGCACACCCCCAAGAAATGAGAAAACAACGGCTCTCTCTCTCTCTCTCTACCTCACTCTCTCACACATAATTATACTCATACGCAATTGGTTTGCTCAGAAGAATTAAAACGTACCCAACTCCCCCTAGTGGCCATTTGTAGTCCTACAACCAAGGGACAAAAGGAATGCGGCAGAAACAGGTCGATGTCAGCAGGGAGCGTATTCAGCTGCTTTTCAGCTTGTCACCTGCTTGGGATCATTATTTACCTCTGATGCACTTTCAGACAAGCTAGAATCCACTACCTAAAATCACAGGGAAGAAACATAGAGTCATTGTTTCAAAAAGCCGCGGCTGTTCAAATCTTCGTTTAAAACTAAATTACTGAAGGAACAAGCAAACAAGTAAAAAAAAAGTGTCCAAATATTAAGCTGGCCTAGGATGCACCAGGACCATTTGATAGGGAGCAAGAAAAGAGGCCCAATCCTGCCCCAGCTTCACAACCATGCACTATCCTACGTAGAAAAAGGGCTTAAAGGAGAAAGATGAGGTCCCAGGTGGCGGCAGTGTCACGGAAACGCCAAGAGGACGTTCTGCTGGCACTGGCTGTCGGTGGAGAGCTTAGGGAGCAGCAGGCGGTGTGGAGACGGGAGCTCTGTGCCCTGGTGCCTGCTGCTGTATTCTTGAGGGAAGCACTGTACTCGATTATGGGAAGGAACGGACACACCTATACACAAGCAGACACACAGCAAAGCTGCTATCTTATTAAAGGCATAAGTGACCGGCATCCAACTGGTCACCAGATGTAGGAAGACCAATACTGTTAACTGGAAACAATTCAATACCAGTTTCCATATGTGCCAGAATCATTTATTCTCTGCAGAAACAGACCAATGTAAGGTTCTAACGAAACTCGAGTAGAACGATAGCTAATGTACATATAGCAATAGCGATGACCTCCCATTACCGAAATGCAATGCGTCTGGGGGAATATCTGCATTTTCAGAGGAATGTGCTGGGAATATACGGGTTTGTGCCGGTAAGGAGCAGCGGGCTGAAACGTGTCTCATCACTGCCACCTTGTGGATGTCCATATTCTTTCCATTTCAATTAGCTTGTAATCACAGCTATAAGACGTTTAGGTAGGTACTTGGATAGACCATAAAATGTTATTTAATGCTATTGTCAGAGAACAAAATAGTGTCATTCCTCAAATATTAAGTGAAGAGACCTATTGTTAATGCTTCTGCAAACCTCACAAGCCATTTATGTCCTTAAATGCCTCACATGTGACCTTTACAGTTTCTGTATTAATGGTTCTTGGTGGGAAGGGCATCCATGCAGAAATTACCCTGGCCCGCTGCCCTCTGCTGCCTGGGAGAGGCTCCAGAAACCCCCATGACCCCAAGGAAGATTCCAGGCTTATTCCCAGCTTCCTCAACAGAGAACAACAGCAGCGACTTATTAATCATTTTCTGCAGTTCTTTGGGGAGTTCTAAGTGCACGAAAAGAGTGCCTGCTGAAAGCTGCAGCGCGGAATCGATGATGCTGCATTACAGAAATGACGTCTTGACGTCTTTTTCAATATGTGTTTGCACCTGTTCAGGTTCACAGCAGATCAATCACATCTAGCACCAAATCACAGGGCAGTTAAATGTAAAAGACGCTAAAGTACTAAGGAAATGAATAAGAAAATAAGCACATACTGAACAGAAATTTTCAATATACATTCATGATGGTGATCAGATGTGTCAGAACTTCTCCATGTGCTTATGAAGGTGATGTTTCAAGTACTTGAGTGGAAGTGCAGTGGTTGCTGAAACACATCTCAAAGGAAAAGTCCATCAGCGCCTCAGGCGTCTATGAGAGGCTGGATGTTACCTGCGGTCCTCACAAACCTCTCCAGGTGTGCTGTGTAGTCCATCCTCAGGGCTGCATAACATCCTGATAGGGTGATTGAACCTCAAAGCCTGACAGAGAATAGTGAAAGAGAGCATCACTGGCCCTCCTCTTCCAGCTGTTCAGGATATTTACTCCATACATGTCCTCTGAAAACCAGATCACATCCTGAAGGACTCCACACGTCCTACACAGGCTCTAATGAACCTCTTCCCTCTGGCCAGTGGTTCAAGATCATAATCATCACATCAAGATTCAGGGACGGTTCTTATTCAAATGTCAAAAGACTGCCAAACAGGCTCTGATTCATGCTACACTGTAACTGTGACACTGCTGCACTCAGTGCTTGAAGTGGGAAAAAATAAGTGCAGGAACTCTAATTTTCAAACATTTGACATTTGTGCAGTGAAAAAAAATCAAGTCTTTAGGATGTGTTGGTTCAAAGACTATTTTAATTTAATCATTCTTCCAAGCAATAACCTATAGGCATAGGCTACTTTTTTCTAATTCACAAATGGAATACTGAAAAACCATTAAAACAACATGAACCAGACCAGTGTGATACTTGTAGGCCTAGACTAGGGCTAAAGCTGATGCGATTGGTTGGGACTCAGTGGATGCATATGATAGGGCACTGTCATGGCTCGTGGGTAATGTAGTCTTTTATCGGTCTTGTGATATTGTCTATTCTCAGGCCACTGTCACTGCGTCGGATCAGTTTCAGTAAGTACCGGAACGCAGAAAAAAGTGGCGGAACCCAAAAGACGAAAATACAGAAGTTCCGGAACTGCGTTCCGCTGCGTTCCAGCCCACTTCAAGCACTGGCTGCACTGTAACTGTCACACAATCCACAGTGCTGCTGCAGTGGCCCCCTACTTTTTCTCACCTTATGCTGTAATGTCACACATATTATAGTATTGTACTTAGTATATACTGACTGCTGTGTTGTTGCTAAGCTGTTGCTGCTGCTTATGTTTATTTATTGTTGTCCCCGCTGTTGTTTTGAGTCAAATGCTTAACACATGTGTAAGATTTTCACTGTGCTTGACATGACAAGAAAACTTTCGGTCCTTGAATCCTGATTTTTGTCCATTCACCAAAACCGTGGTCAAGATCATAGTTCCAGATGACTCCAAGAATGGTCGTGGGGGACATACACTCCTTCGGCAGCGAGGTACAGACTTTTGATATTACATTCCATCCCAAACACAGCAGGATTTACCAGTTATTTCACAATTTCTGTGCAAATCTCAGTGTGTGAATCATGGTCTCTTGATCTCAAAACTCAGACCTCACTTAATTGCCAGTATGAACAAATATACCAGCATTGGTTGTGGTTTGGTGCCAAACATTAAGTCAAAATTACAGATACTCAACAGAAACACTTCACAATATACAAAAACTACATTAGAAACACATTAGAAACTACATAATGGCATATTAATACACTACCATTCAGAAGTTTTGGGGTCACTTAGAAATTTCCTTGCTTTGGAAGAAAAGCAAGTTTTTGTCCATTAAAATAACATCAGATTGATCAGAAATATTGTAGACATTGTTAATGTTGTAAATGACTATCATAACTAGAAGCAGCTGTTTTTAATGGAATATCTACATAGTTGTACAGAGGCTCATTATCAACAACAATTAAACCTGTGTTCCAGTGGAATGTTGTGTTTGCTAATGCAAGTTTGTAATTTTAAAAGGTTTATTCATCATTAGAAAATAATTTTGCAATTATGTTAGCACAGATGAAAATTGTTGTGCTGATTAAAGAAGCAAGAAAACTGGCCTTCTTTGGACTAGTTGAGTATATCTGAAGCATCAGCAATTGTGGGATTGATTACAAGGTAAAAAAGAAACAAAGAACTTTCATTTGAAACTTGTCAGTCTATACTTGTTCTGAGAAATGTGTGCTATTCCATGTGAGAAATTGCCAGGAAACTGAAGATCTCATACAGTGCTGTGTAATACTCCCTTCACAGAGCTGGTACTTTTGAACGGTAGTGTTTGTGTATTTACTCCTTGGTTTCTTGTTGTCCGTCCATCCATCCATCCATTCATCCATCTTCAGCGCTTATCCTGCTCAGGGTACATGGAGGGTTGTTTATTAATCTAGATAATTTTAAGAAGCATTTATTCCATACCTAAAAGACTGAATTTGGTAAATAACAAAGACCAATTGATAAAAAATAAACAAATTAGGACAATAGGCTCATTTTAAGTATAGCAGTTACTGCAGCTGGAGAAAAGACAGGAAAGGAACCCCAATTAACAACAGTAGCTTTAATTGTCTTAACTAGGGGGTTGTAGTTTCTACTACAGAGATTTTTAAGTTGAGATATTACAACAGCCCAAGGTATCCGAAGCCATCCTATACACTATGTAAGTAAAGGAACCGATTTAGAGGAGGGACCATTGATTTTGGAGATGCTGATGCTGCAGCCTGATGTTTTTTTTTCATGATTTTTCATTATGCCCTCCACCCCTTCCAGGGTATGGGCCACCAAAGGTAGATCTCCAGAGGTTTCTATCCTGGGCCATTCTTTGTAGCTGACTCCAGGTGTAGCCCATTCTTGTGATGTCTGCCTCAAGGTCACGCCTGGCGACGTGATGTTTTTTTTAGTCAGGTCAAAAGGAGCAGAAAGGAGGGACAGGCTTTCGGTCAGATAATAGACTGTTAGTTGATTTGACAGCTTCGGAGTCCAAGACTTTAAAGCTAAATTAATAAAATTAGAGCTCAAGCCTTTTTCTCAAAGTGACAAAAAACAACATTGAACTTAATCTTTTTCAGCATCCGAAGAAACGATAAGTGCAGGGAGATTCTTTTTTTAACTTTATTCTGTCACAAGAACAATGACAGTCATCCTTGCAGACAGGAGGGCTCCACTGTGGGGACACACACACAACGCCCTTTTTGGACACTCCCTAGCGACAGCAACTCTGACAGGAGTGTGACAGGCTGAGACCTCAGTCAATCATTACCATACTCATAATCACTGCTGTCATTTATAATTGTCCTAGTCTGGCTAAAAAGGTACCTGGATGGCCCATCAACCTCCATTGTCTATTACTCTGGTGTTTTTAGCATGTACATCATGGGAGGGTTCAAAGAAAGAGGAAGAATGTGTGCCTTAAGCTCGAATGACCCATTAATCACTAAGAAAAAAGAAATGCAAAAACATTAAATAAGTTGCAGAAGAACTGTCGCAATGCTAGGGATTAGAGCCCTGCGCGGGACTCTAAGATTTTTTTAATCCCGCTCCCGCCCACTCCCGCTGAATTTCTGACCATTACCGCCCACTCCCGCTGAATTTCTGACGATTCCCGCCCAATCCCGCCCGCTGTCTCTGTCACTCCCGCCCGCTCCCGCCCACGACAATCTAAAACCCGCCCAATCCCGTGAGATTTGCTCCCAATGCAGGGCTCTACCTGGGAGTACAGCAACGGGGCAGGTGTGTCGCCTCAATCCTGAAGTGCCAGATTTGTGCCCGTTGTACACTATCGCTTTGCCGCACTTCACACAACACATAAAGTTCAGCTCTTTACCCTCTTTGTTTGTTACAATTTTAAAGTTTTTCCATATCTCCGATTTCCCCAATTTTAGTTTTGTTTTATATTCTCCCTTTGCAATTTTATTAACAACATCAGCTGCATCCTCCATCCTGCTAAGCTAACAATTTTGGGACACGCTGTCTATTTTTATCCCGCCCGCTATCTCTGTCACTCCCGCCCGCTCCCGCCCACGACAATCTAAAACCCGCCCAATCCCGTGAGATTTGCGTTGGGTCCCGCGGGACCCGCAGGATCCCGCTCCCAATGCAGGGCTCTACTAGGGATGAAGGACTTGGGAGTAAGCATTGTGGTAAACTGAAAAGGGTTTTATTAAACTGAAGAACAATGACTTGAAATTAACGGGATCACAGGGGATCACTATAGCTGGGCGGGAACATGCAAAGGCACAGGCAACACGGGAGTTTGACGTCAATGACAGGACTGGGAAGCACTTTTATACAAGACTGATGAAGAAGCAAACGAGAGGCAGCTGGAGTGATTAACATAAGGGAAGGAATGAGAGGTAAGACAAATGAGTGCCAGCAAGCCATGCCAGGGAGGAGACAGGAGGGTCAGGCGGATCAAATAACATTCTGAGGGATAGCCAACATGGATTTAGGAGAGGTAGATCCTGTTGAACTAATTTAGTTGAGTTCTTTGAGGAAGCTACAAGAGAAATTGATCATAAAAAGGCCTACGATGTGATCTACTTAGATTTCCAGATGGCCTTTGATGTTGTCCCCCACAAACGGCTCTTGCTTAAGCTCAAAGCTGCAGGGATTTTAGGAACTGTAGCAGCTTGGATCAAAAACTGGTTAACAGACAGGAAGCAGCAAGTAGTTATTAGAGGCACAATGTCACAGTGGGCCTACGTTCATAGTAGGGTACCACAGGGTTCAGTTTTAGCACCACTATTGTTCCTAATCTACATTAATGATATTGACACCAAAACATACAGTAAACTGGTTAAATTTGCAGATGACACCACGGTGGGTGATGTAGCTGGTACTGAACTAGCAGCACAAAGGCTACAACGGGATCTTCATTTAATTAGCGACTGGGCTGATACCTGGCAGGTGAAATTTAACATAGTGTTACGTCCCGGTCTAGGGACGGGGCATAAACAGCGATATGGTTTGGGAAACGGGGAACAGGGAGTCGGGAGGTAGAGGAGAAGGAGGTGAGGGAATAATCAACACCCAAGGCGATGATGATGGTAACACTGTGTATTTCAGGGGAAAAGGTGAGCTTCAGGAGTGACACCGGCCAAAACAATAAACAAAATCCAGTGAACTAACTACCCGCGTACCAACGAACTTCCCTAACCCAAAACAAAAGTGAAACAAAAGACAAACGCTATCCTAACCTCGCTAATCACAAAACAAGGACAAAAACGCCATACATGCAGAAAACAAATGGCAGTCACTCCCTACAACCCTTATCCCCATACACACACACATACAAAAAAAGAACATATATATATACCGTATTTTTCGGACCATAAGACGCACCTTTTCCTCCCCCAAAAAAGGGGAGAAAAAGTCACTGCGTCTTATGGTCCGAATATTGCTCTGCTCACATGCTTTAACCCTCTGGGGTCGAATGCATAGTTGGCGACGCAGCGTACTTCTCGCGTCTATTTCAGTTTATCTCTCGCTGAAATCTTAATGTAGAATCATGAAAAAACGCTGGCTAAATCCGTAATCTGTCTTCTTTTCAAAACGTCCATTGTCTGAAGTATTACAGTTTTTAAAATTAGGTTAAATCAGCAAAAAATTTTACTATGTCCCCTTACTTTGTTTTACCTGCATCGGGGGCGTGTAGTACCGCTGTCACTCGAAGATCGCTATTCACTTTCTAAATAGCCGCATTAGCGCGTATTCAAATCGCATTCGCATGGTAATTTGGTGAACAACGCAACGGTGAAACACGATCCAAATACATCCCCATCAGCGCCATAAAAGGGGGGAGGGATGTGGCCAGGTGTCAATGGATCATTCATACACATGAAAGTTTTTTGTTACTGAAGTGTCTCCTTGTTTCTTTGTACTTTTATTGTTTTTTTACTGATTTTATTTGTTAATAACAGTGATAATGGTTCTTAATGCTGCTGTTGACTACTGTTCACTGTACATGGTTGACGTAAAATATTGTAGAACACTATTTGGTTCAGAATTTTTTTTTCTTCATTTCCCTCCCCTACAACTAGGTGTGTCTTATGGTCCGGTGAGTCTTATGGTCCGAAAAATACGGTATATAAAACACAAGCAACCAAAACCAATCCGAAATCCTAAGAATAGTCGATAATCAGGCAATAGTCAAAACACGGGTAAATCAATCCAAGCCGAGCAACCAAAACCAAATCGAAAACCAAAAGCGCGAAAGTCGAAAGCCAAAACGGGTCGTAACAGTAAATCCAAAAAATACAATAGCAAAAGGCAAAGCAAATACAAATCACGAGCAAGAGCTGGGAGATGGGGTGTGCAGGCGTCTTTTATAATCCGGGGCTGTAGAGGCGGGAAACGGGAACGAGGCGATGATAACCAGTAGATCCAGTTTTGGCACGGCTTGTGTAGAGAGATGGAAAATGCGGAACCGGAATCAGCAGCTTGATGGAATGGGATCTGATGGAGAGATGGACTAGACACACACACACAGACGTAACACCCCCACCCACAAGTGTGGACCCACGAACACAATAACAAAATAAACCACAAAGGGGGTCCATAAATCAATGCGACCTTGACAAAGCATCAGCTACCACATTTTCTGATCCACGCCGATGCACAATAACCAAATTAAAACTCTGCACAATGAGGGACCAACGTAACAAGCGCTGATTGGATGAGGACATTCGATTTAAAAAAACAAGTGGATTATGGTCAGTATAGACGGTGATTGGGACACTACTTCCACCCAGGTAAACTTTAAAATGTTGGAGGGCCAACAAAAGAGCAAGAGCTTCCTTTTCCACCGTGCTATAATTTAGCTGGTGTTTTACGAATTTCTTTGAGAAATAACTGAGGGGATGATCTAACCCCATGTCGTCTTCTTGTAGAAGCACAGCCCCAGCACCAGTACCGCTGGCAACCACCTCTAGTTTAAACGGTCTGTTAAAGTTAGGGGTCGATAACACCGGAGTACTGCACAGCAACATCTTAACCGTGTTAAAAGCCTGTTGACACTCTGGGGACCACACAAAAATTGTGTCCTTCCGTAAGAGGCTAGTCAGAGGTAAAACCACATCCGAGAAATTCTTACAAAACCCCCGATAGTAACCGGCCATACCAAGGAACCGCCTGAGGTCACGCTTGCTCTGAGGAGCATGGAACAAATTTATAGCCTCTACTTTCGCCTTAACAGGTTTAACCATGCCTTGCCCTACAGTCTTTCCCAGATAAGTAACCATACCCTTACCAAATTCACATTTCTCTAGATTCAAGACTAAAGAAGCTTCACGCAACTTCCCAAAAACAACGTCTAGCACACGCATGTGTTCTTCCCAGGTATCGGTATAAACTACGATATTGTCTAAATAGACTTCACAATTAGAGACATGTCCCAAGACTTTGTTCATCAGCCGCTGGAACGTAGCAGGTGCATTTTTGAGCCCGAAAGCCATAACGGTATATTGCATAAAGGTGTCCGGAGTTGCAAAAGCAGAAATATCGGAGGCACACGGAGAAAGAGGAACTTGCCAATAACCCTGTAAAAGATCCAGTTTACTCACATAAGTGGCAGAGCCGATACGATCAATACAATCCTCCATACGGGGGAGTGGAAAAGAATCCGCTTTTGTTACAGCGTTAACCTTTCTATAGTCGGTGCAAAAACGGAGCGTGCCATCTGGTTTTGGCACCAAAACACATGGAGAACACCACGGACTAACACTCACACTGGGGATGGCTAACCTGTTTTCCTCAAGATAAGCGATTTCTTTACGGAGCACAGCACGCTTCTGGGGATTTAAGCGATAAGGATGTTGCTTAATAGGCACCTGACTACCAACATCGATGTCATGACAGAGGACATTCGTACGGGACGGGGTGTCTGAGAATAGATCCAGGTATTTTCTTATGAGGGACTGAATGTCTTGTCGAGCTAAATCGGGGAGATGGGTTAAACGGTCGGCTAGATTTTCGAGGGCTTCAGAATTTGGCAGGCGAGCACAGGGAAAACACAATTTCCCAAGATGAAGATCATCTTGTTCAGGGGAATACTCCGAAGGAGGCACTGGGACAATCGGGACTGATAAAACAGGCAGGGCAGACGTAGCGTCTATGTCGGGATCTGTACATGTGCGATAGGGCTTTAGCATGTTTACATGACATACCCGGGACTTGCGCTTGCGGTCGGGAGTGTCCAAAACATAATCCGTATCACTAAGTTTCCTGGAAATCACTTAGGGTCCCGAAAATCGTGCCTGCAGAGAGGAACGAGGCAGAGGTAGTAAAACCAACACGCGATCACCAACCTGAAAAGAGTTCGATCGCTTTCAAATCATAGCGAGACTTCATCTCTTTCTGGGAAGCAGTCAAAGAGTCTCGAGCACAATCCCACGCCGCACCCAACCTAGCACGAATCGATTCAACATGTCGATACAGGTTTAGGCTGAGCAGCCGATACAGGTGACAACCATTGCTCCTGTAGCAACTTGAGCGGTCCACGAACAGAGTGACCAAAAACCAACTCAGCAGGACTAAAACCAGTAGATTCCTGCACAGCGTTACGGATGGCAAAAAGCAACAAAGGGACTCCCTCATCCCAATCCTTGTCAGACTCGAGACAATAAGCACGTAACATACTTTTTAAGGACTGATGGAAGCGTTCCAGTGCACCTTGTGACTCGGGATGGTAAGCACTGGACAATTTATGTTGGACCTGTAACTCCGCCAGAACCTGTTTAAACAGACGAGAGGTAAAGTTAGACCCCTGATCTGACTGAACAGTCTTAGGTAAGCCAAATGTGGAGGACCCACACAATCAACCAAGATGTATTCGAACGGTTCACCCACCACCGGTATAGGTTGAAGCGGTGCAGGCGGAACCACCTGATTGGGTTTACCAGACACTTGACATTTGTGACAAGTGCGACAATACGAAATAACATTACCTTTAATACCAGGCCAAAAGAAATGTCTTAAGATGCGCTCATGCGTCTTACGCACTCCCAAATGACCGGAAAAAGGATGGTCATGGGCAAGCGATAGAACTTGTTGTCTAAATGGAGAAGGGACAACCACCTGATACACCGCATCCCAGGAGTTCGGTGATGCAGGAGGAACCCATTTCCTCATTAAGACCTCATCCCTTAAGAAATAAAGAGGTGACTGGGTAGAGTTAATATCGCTACCCTCGGATAGTCGGAAACAGTAAGCCAAAGAAGGGTCAGCCTTCTGGGCTTTTATTAATTCAGCTCTGGTAACATCAGTCAATGTGGGAGCATCTGCACGAAGATCGCTGTCTTCCAACAAAGACGAACGAGTCTTACCCTCAGCAGTGTTATCACATAAAAACGAATCAGACAAGTCAATCACGTCTCGGTATTTCCGTGCCTGAGCTCTAGTTACTGCACAAGCTGGAAAGATACTTGAACTTGGACTTTCACATTTGGGTTTTTCCACCACCTCTAACACTGAGGTTATTTTTCCCCCAGCTATATCATTCCCTAAAACAAATGAAACACCAGGAACAGGTAACTGCGAACGAACAGCAACCTTATAACATCCCGCAAAGTCATCCGTATGTAGATAAACCGTGTGTAGAGGCACACGCACCACGGTCATATCGATCCCCTGAATCAAAACATCACTGCCACAATAGGATGAGTCCGAAAAAGGAAGCACGGTGTCCAAAACAAGAGATTGAGCCGCCCCTGTATCCCGCAGGATAGTGACAGGCTGTTTCTCGTCACGTTCGTTACCGAAAGAAATAAACCCAGAGAAAATAAAAGGCGTAAAAGACGAATCCACAGAAGACTGAACATCGCCACAAATAGTCTTCACACAATGCACAGGTTTTTCTGGCACCGTCTGTCTGGCCATCTTGTGCTTTAGCGCTGGACAAGCATCTACAGCAGGGGTGCCCAAACATTTTCCCTTAGTGGGCCAAAATGAAAATCTATCGGAGGACCGCGGGCCAAATGTAATATTTTACACAAAATACATACACTAATAGTAAAGTAAAATAGGCTACTTTTATTTATCAAACAGTTATCTAACCTTCCTTTCTGTGTAAATAATATTAAACAAAATATGACAAATAAGTCATATATAGGCATTTAGAGCACGTCTAAACTTTTGTAATCACATGTAGTGCAAAATGTCAAAGAGTGCATGTCCAACAGCAACACAACAACAGTAGCAACAATATAAGCAAAGACTCATGGGACTTTTTGTAAATTGTTAAAATATGACTATTTATGAAGTGTGGAAATGTACATATGTGCACAGATATACTCTACATTACCCATATAGTTGCTTGTATTTCAATTTTAGTCTTAGATATTTCAAATGTAATCAAAGCACCATGAGTGAGGACTGTATAAAATACACAGTCGAACCCACTTATCTCGACCTCAGCTAACTCGCCAACCCTATTAAGTCGACGTTTTTGAAGTGGAACCGCCAAATTCCCTTATTGCAATAGCATTTCTCATCGGTTATGTCGATTCTTTTATGTCGCCGAACCCTAATATCTCGAGCACGAAAGAGGGCCAAAATCGCCACTTAACATCGGTTACCTCGATCCCCGTAACTAATCGCCGGCTTTTTAAAATGTATCACAAGTGCTAAACAGCGCGTATTCAAATCGCATTCGCATGGTAATTCGCTGAACAACGCAGATGAAACGCGATCTAGGTAAATCCCCATCAAAACCAAAGCCAAGCATATCTGCATGCGGCAATGACAACGAAGATGAAGAAGATGCGGACGAAGATTTGGAACCAATTCCCTCTGCCGGTGAGGTGATAGAAATGCTACAAAAAATTTGACAGTATGGTTCTTTTGTAGGGGATGGACTGTTTTAGACAGCATAAATAATATCGAAGCATTTGTTTTCAAGCAGACTGTTAAAGGCAAAAAGCAACTAAGCATTTTAGACTTTGTAAAGAAACCATATTAACTGCGTGTACGATACATTTCAGAGCTGTCAGAGCGAAATGACTTGTGAATGTAATTTTGACACTGCAGATTTGCTTTTTGTAACAACGAATTACACCCCGCAGGTTTTTTTGTGATTTTGTGAGCGATCTTTGTGTTTGCAGTGTTGGATAATATAATTAAAGGTTTGTATCGAGAATCGACGGTGGTTTTTATTGTATACTGGTAAATCTCCGCTTTTAGTTGGTGCACATATGCCTTTTGTTGTTAGCCGACATGTATGTGCATTTTTATAGCATGCCGATCGCGTCATCAAACAAATCACGGCAACGCCAAAAACCCGTGCATGTACATTCTAATTTATTAACGCACATAAATACATTTCAAGCATATCTTAATACAGTATATTGCCGCCATATTGGTTTTCGGTTATCTCGATCATCGGTTATCTCGACGCTTTTTGGCCACCCCCTAGTCCGGCGACATAACCGGGTTCGACTGTATATTAGTTAGGCCAACGTACACTAAAAAGTAAACGCACGGATAGCTACATTGGGATTCTTGCTTTAAGAATTTTTGAAACAAATTTTAGTACAGTATAATTTAAAATTTTAGATATTCATTGGCGGGCCAATCTAAATAGTACGGCGGGCCAACCTTGGCCCGCGGGCCCCACTTTGGGCACCCCTGATCTACAGTATAAGATGTCCTGGCAAGTGACAGTAGAAGCAGGAACGGGTTTCCACTAGTTTATCAGAAACACCCTATTTAGGCGATCCGGTACGTACAGACTTAGGTCCGGTTGTAGCAACACTGGGAGCAGGATCTCACCGAGACAGAGGGGAGGCAAAAACAAACTTATGAGTTAGTGCAAACTCATCTGCTAATGTAGCGGCTTCGGACAAACTAGTGACCTTCTGTTCATTCAAATAGATCACGATTTTCTCAGGTATACAATTCTTAAATTCCTCTAACAAAATAAGCTCCTTCAACTGTTCAAATTCAGAGACCGCACTAGAAGTACACCACTTTTCAAATAACACAGATTTTTCTCTGGCAAATTCCACAAACGTCTGGCTGTTGGTTTTTCTGAGCCGCCTAAAATTCTGTCGATAGGCTTCCGGCACCAGTTCATAAGCCCGCTGAATAGTGGTTTTAACGACTTCATAATCAAGGCTTTGCTCCAGAGTCAAAGCTGCACACACATCCTGGGCTTTTCCTACCAACTTGCATTGTAGCATCAATGACCAGAGAGACTTAGGCCACTTTAAGGTTGTGGCAATGCGTTCGAATATAGGAAAATAAGCATCCACTTCATTTTCCCTAAACAGTGGTACTAGATTGACTTGCCGACTGACATCAAACCCAGGGACTTCACCTACCGGGGAGCCCTGAGGAACGCCGGGTTGTGTCAATCCCCGCGGCAGAGGACCCAGTGTGGGCTGCTCCATTTTCAGCCGTGCTAAGGCGATCTCTTTATCTGCCTCCACCTGCAAAGCGCGCAAATGCAGAAGCTGTGCCTGGTTCTCCTGTTTCTTTAACTCTAGCTCCAACTCCTTTAGTCGGATGGCTAGACGAGGGTCTTCGAGAGCAGGGGGCAGGCTTCCGGGATCCATGCCCAAAGCTGGACCGGCAATCCCGCTCGCCTCCGCTACGGGTGACTGTGCCATCTGAGGAGCAACACCCGTCGCCTCCTCCCTCTCAGGCAATATACCCCGTCATACCAGGTCATGAAACAGCAGAGCTTTAACCTCCTTTTTGGAAGCAGCTCGAGGCACCGGCACATCAAAGAAAGCAGCGATCTGTAACAGATCGATCTTCCTACAGGCATCAAAGCCGTCCAAGGTGGGACACAGAGTAAAGTGAGTCAGGTCAAAGTCAACCATTGCCACACCAGTAGGATACCAGCCCACTACCCTAGGTGATGATGATCCTGGACGAGCCCCCAATTCTGTTACGTCCCGGTCTAGGGACGGGACGTAAACAGTGATATGGTTCGGGAAACGGGGAACAGGGAGTCGGGAGGTAGAGGAGAAGGAGGTGAGGGAATAATCAACACCCAAGGCGATGATGATGGTAACACTGTGTATTTCAGGGGAAAAGGTGAGCTTCAGGAGTGACACCGGCCAAAACAATAAACAAAATCCAGTGAACTAACTACCCGCGTACCGACGAACTTCCCTAACCCAAAACAAAAGTGTAACAAAAGACAAACGCTATCCTAACCCTCGCTAATCACAAAACAGGGACAAAAACGCCGTACACGCAGAAAACAAATGGCAGTCACTCCCTACAACCCTTATCCCCATACACACACACATACAAAAAAAGAACATATATATATACACTCACCTAAAGGATTATTAGGAACACCATACTAATATGGTGTTTGACCCCCTTTCGCCTTCAGAACTGCCTTATTCTACGTGGCATTGATTCAACAAGGTGCTGAAAGCATTCTTTAGAAATGTTGGCCCATATTGATAGGATAGCATCTTGCAGTTGATGGAGATTTGTGGGATGCACATCCAGGGCACGAAGCTCCCGTTCCACCACATCCCGAAGATGCTCTATTGGGTTGAGATCTGGTGACTGTTGGGGCCATTGTAGTACAGTGAACTCATTGTCATGTTCAAGAAACCAATTTGAAATGATTCGAGCTTTGTGACATGGTGCATTATCCTGCTGGAAGTAGCCATCAGAGGATGGGTACATGGTGGTCATAAAGGGATGGACATGGTCAGAAACAATGCTCAGGTAGGCCGTGGCATTTAAACGATGCCCAATTGGCACTAAGGGGCCTAAAGTGTGCCAAGAAAACATCCCCCACACCATTACACCACCACCAGCAGCCTGCACAGTGGTAACAAGGCATGATGGATCCATGTTCTCATTCTGTTTACGCCAAATTCTGACTCTACCATTTGAATGTCTCAACAGAAATCGAGACTCATCAGACCAGGCAACATTTTTCCAGTCTTCAACTGTCCAATTTTGGTGAGCTCGTGCAAATTGTAGCCTCTTTTTCCTATTTGTAGTGGAGATGAGTGGTACCCGGTGGGGTCTTCTGCTGTTGTAGCCCATCCGCCTCAAGGTTGTGCGTGTTGTGGCTTCACAAATGCTTTGCTGCATACCTCGGTTGTAACGAGTGGTTATTTCAGCCAAAGTTGCTCTTCTATCAGCTTGAATCAGTCGGACCATTCTCCTCTGACCTCTAGCATCAACAAGGCATTTTCGCCCAACGGGACTGCCGCATACTGGATGTTTTTCCCTTTGCACATCATTCTTTGTAAACCCTAGAAATGGTTGTGCGTGAAAATCCCAGTAACTGAGCAGATTGTGAAATACTCAGACCGGCCCGTCTGGCACCAACAACTATGCCACGCTCAAAATTGCTTAAATCACCTTTCTTTCCCATTCTGACATTCAGTTTGGAGTTCAGGAGATTGTCTTGACCAGGACCACACCCCTAAATGCATTGAAGCAACTGCCATGTGACTGGTTGATTAGATAATTGCATTAATGAGAAATTGAACAGGTGTTCCTAATAATCCTTTAGGTGAGCGTATATAAAACACAAGCAACCAAAACCAATCCGAAATCCTAAGAATAGTCGATAATCAGGCAATAGTCAAAACACGGGTAAATCAATCCAAGCCGAGCAACCAAAACCAAATCGAAAACCAATAGCGCGAAAGTCGCAAGCCAAAACGGGTCGTAACAGTAAATCCAAAAAATACAATAGCAAAAGGCAAAGCAAATCTTCCCTAACCAAAAACAAAAGTGAAACAAAAGACAAACGCTATCCTAACCCTCGCTAATCACAAAACAGGGACAAAAACGCCGTACACGCAGAAAACAAATGGCAGTCACTCCCTACAACCCTTATCCCCATAAACACACACATACAAAAAAAGAACATATATATATATAAAACACAAGCAACCAAAACCAATCCGAAATCCTAAGAATAGTCGATAATCAGGCAATAGTCAAAACACGGGTAAATCAATCCAAGCCGAGCAACCAAAACCAAATCGAAAACCAAAAGCGCGAAAGTCGAAAACCAAAACGGGTCGTAACAGTAAATCCAAAAATACAATAGCAAAAGGCAAAGCAAATACAAATCACGAGCAAGAGCTGGGAGATGGGGTGTGCAGGCGTCTTTTATAATCCGGGGCTGTTGAGGCGGGAAACGGGAACAAGGCGATGATAACCAGTAGATCCAGTTTTGGCACGGCTTGTGTAGAGAGATGGAAAATGCGGAACCGGAATCAGCAGCTTGATGGAATGGGATCTGATGGAGAGATGGACTGGACACACACACACGGACATAACAATAGATAAATGTAAGGTAATCCAAGCAGGGAGCAGAAATATTAAGTACAGATATTTTATGGGTTCCACTGAAATAAAGGTAGTTGATTATGAGAAAGACCTCAGTGTGTATGTTGATGCTTCCATGTCTCACTCTCGCCAGTGTGGGGAAGCAATTAAAAAGGCCAATAGGATGTTGGCTTACATTTCTAGGTGTGTGCAGTTTAAGTCAAGGGAGGTGATGCTACAATTATATAATTCCTTGGTAAGACCCCACCTAGAATATTGATGCAGGTTTGGTCACCATACCTTAAAAAGGACATTGCTGCCTTAGAAAGGGTGCAACATACGGCTTCAAGAATGATTCCTGGTCTTAGAGGAGTGTCTTTTAAGGAGAGGTTAGCTGAGCTGAATCTGTTTAGCCTCGAGCAAAGGAGACTAAAGGGGAACATGAACCAGGTATTCTAACAGGTCTGGATGCTGTTCAACCAAATGGCTATTTCAATATTAGTTTAAATACTAGAATTTTATGTCCGAAAGTGGAAATTAGCTGGAGAACATTTTAAAATGAATTTGAGGAAGCACTTCTTTACACATTGGAAGCTTAGGTGGAGAAGTGGTGGCCTCAACTGGTTTGGGTGCTGGAAATGGGCCAGCAACCTCTCCTAGGCTGGGCCCCGGAGGTGCGACGGCTACCTCCCCTGGGCAGGACTCTGGGGGCACCGGGTCAGGTGACAGTCACAGGCAACTCTACAGGCAACTCTACAGTGTGGTCCTGGAAGCCAGAGGGCAATTCCGCAGAGAGATCCAGAGAGCCTGCACACAATTCTGCAGCAAGGTTTGGGGAGCAAGCAGGTGATTCCACAATGAGTTTCGAGGAACCAGTGGGTGATTCCACGGTAAGTGGAGACCTGGTGCACTGATCTCCAGTGAGTGGCAGGGAGTCGGCAGGCTCTACCTCTGCGGGAAGCAGTGCTCTCTCCTTGTCCTGAAGGCTCCTGTGGATTTACCCTATCGTCGTTACTTACTCCAGGGAAAGGGCTTCTATCTGCCACTGCACCTCCTGAAGACGGACCATTCTCTCTGGGGAGAGATACATGGTTGCTTTGGCTAGGGATGCTAGATAAGCATGGAACAGGAGACGGCGGCTGGTGGCAAGCACCTGAAGGAGCCTCCTACTCTCTTTGTGGGGTGGTCAGGGGGTCATTGAAGCTGGGAGCCGGGAGGAGGGAGAGCAGGAACAAAGGTCTCCGTAGCAAGTGTTGTACTGAACTGAAAGAGCTTTTATTAAACTGAAGAACGATGACTTGAAATGAGTGGGATCATGGGGTTCATGGCAGGTGCACAGGAACATGGGAAGGCACAGGCAACACGAGAGTTTGATGTTAATGACAGGACCAGGAAACACAGGACTGGAAGCACTTTTCTACAAGACTGACAAGGGAATAAATGAGAGGCAGCTAGAGTGATTGACACAAGGGCAGGAATTGGTAAAAAAGGTCAAACAAATGAGTGCCAGGTGTGGCTCCCTAGAGCAATGCCAGGAAGAAGACAGGAGTGTCGTAGCAGGAAGGACATGCTATTCACATTTTTATTTTAAACACAGGTGGCATTGCTCTTGCAGCAAAATGTGAAATAGGAATGTTGCTGTTGTGTTAAGCCAGCTCTGTCTGAAAAGTGCATGAGTATGTTAACAAGGTGGGGAGGGGGGTCAGAAATGAATTTTGCGTGAATGGTCAGCCTGGGGGTAGGAAGGTGCCCTGCTCAGAGGGTACAGCACCTTGTGGTGGGGGGCAAGGGGATGGGGCTACTAAAAAGGTATATGAGGGAAGATGGATGGTGAAGTGAGAATAGACTGGTGGAAGGAGTGGTGGGACCGAAAAACAGAGCAATGAGGTTGCCCCCCCCCCTCCAATCATGCCCTACCTCCTCCTGCTTCATTTGATTCTGTCTGTGCTTCCCTCCCACTCACACAAGCTGAGAAATGAACCTGACCCCTGTGCTGCTCTCTGAGGAGCCAGTTTCCTGATGCTCCATGCTGTCCCTGGCTGGAGGCCAGTTCTCTAGTATCACAGTGTCTCCAGAGCGCCCCCAGTGACACTTTTCCCCTCATTTTCATCCTGTGCCTTCAATTCAGCTTAGCTGCGCATGACGGGTTTGTGCGAAACTGTGTTCCCATCTGCCTCTCATTTGCTCTGCATTAGTCTTAACGCAGTGTGAAAATGGTAGTAAGAAGAAGAGTGAGCGTCTTGCGAACTATCTGACTATCATTAAATCCATGTCCATTGGGACCTGACAAATAAATCCCAGCTGATTTCTTTCCTCCTGTCAAAACTGTTTGTGGGGGGGGGGGGGTCATTTTGCTCTCAGGAGCTCCTGGTCACCGTTAGGGAGTGACAGTCCACCAGGAGATCTGCCAACTATGCACTGATTTGTGCCTGAAAATACAGGTAATATCTGAGTTTATTTAAACACCAGGGGGCTAAGAGGACTGGAGTTTCTCATGACTGCTATAAAACAGAGAAGCTTGTTCTCCTCAAACGACGCTGCCTGGTGAGATGTGGAACACAGTTCAGTTAAAACATGTTGCTGTAAAGACATGTGAAGAGATATGCTTTCTTGTGTCAACCCCTTCCTCACTATTACACCGCTTTGCTTTGAGACAGGGCTGTAGGACTGGCTCAGACTGCCGTTCGGCTTACACAGGGCTCCGGGAACAGAGACGCAGCTGTACTGGGTGAGCTGTCAGGCCGAGCTTTACATCAGAGCACAGCAGTGCATCTGAAAGGCTACATTTGCTTCACTGAGCACTGAGTCCATGATTCATCATGACACAACCTTCTGTATACTGACATCACACCTGTACATGTGACTATTACCAGGTATTACCATGACTGAAGGCTTCAGGGTACTTTCAGTATTATTATGAATACTACATACATTGATGTTTAGCAGACCACTTTTACCCATGGTGATTTAACACTCATTTGTCTAAGATGGGGGTGGGACTGGACATCCCAGGGCAGGATGGGGTCAGCTGATAAGGACATTCATTCAGTTCAGCTCTCTATCCATCTTTCATAATCACTTATTCCTTACTATACCTGCATTATTTAGCTCACCTTCGCACTCTTGCCAATCATATAAAACTGGCTTCAGTGTTTTCTCTCGAGCCCCAGGATACTCACCCCTTTAATTATATACATCCCTTTAAATATATAACCAGCTATAATTAGCCTTAACAGTTCTTTTTAGCCATGACACTGATGGAAACAACACCACATTTCAACAAGCCAAGGGGCTGCCTCGATGTTCCCTAAACATTCGTTACAGCCAACTTGACTGTGCTTAAAGGAGCACTCATAGCCTGACTGTCTTTCTCCAAAGTACTCCCTGAGCTTTTTAGAAAGTCCCTTGGACGTCACATTTCCTGCCTGAGCAATGACTATGTGCACAGACGGGTGTATTTATTGTGAAGTCACGGGACACACTTATTGCGTCACAGAGAAATCACTGCAAAATGCTTTGTGAAGATGAATTCTGTGAATGTGGATGAGAAGAGGGTGGCCTGCGAGGGCTGAGCTTAAGCTGCGTTTAAGCTGGGTTTCCTCTGGGCATCCTGCTCTCCATGGTTTACTGATTCTAGTTACCAAATCAAGGTCTCCTGTCAATCAGTGAGATTGCCAGCGGGAAGCCTGCGCTTGAAAAAACTTGGGCAAATAAATAAATAAATAAATATTCAGACAGACGGGGGGACGAAGCCAACAGGGGCCAGACGGAAACTGAGGCCGAGATTGATGAGGAAGCCTCCTGTCGAAAGACAAAAGATTAAACGACACGTGCAGGCAGCAGGTGCTGTTGGTTAAACTTTAATTACATGATCTCTGATTCCCTTAATTGATATGGTAATGATGGTAATTAATGCAAAAATCTCCCCAATCCTGTTAATTTGTATTTATTTGATTATATATTGTGCCGATTTATTTATTCGGTGTTGGGTGTTGAGAGAGCCGGTTAGATGCTCTGAATGTTTTCCTCTCGGAGGATGACACTGCTGTAGAGTTCGGCTGAATCTCCCTCTTTCTCCCCCCGCCTCCCACTTGGGCTCAGAATGTGCATGAGCGTTGGGTCCATTTATAACTACATACATGCATCTGCTGTGCAAGACCCGACACTTTTTCTAGACCTGCCATGGCACGTGTGTTACATTCACAAATACAGGGGTGTGTTTTAGCCAAGATGCATAAATTTATTGAGGAAGACTGGCAATGCATGAAAAGGGAATCACTGGCACACACTCCTAAAGATCTCAGATAAGCATTAACAATGATTTCCAGCCTCTGCTAGCAAACTCTTCAAATAAACATTCAATATGTCAGTAATGGCAGGAGAGTGCTTGGTAATAATGAAGAACTCTGCAGGACTGAATCAATCAAATGTGCTGTAATTAGCCCAGCCATCCTCATGGCCTTTGTAGGTCTCAATAGTTGGTAGATAGATAGATAGATAGATGGATAGATAGATAGATAGATAGATAGATAGATAGATAGATAGATAGATAGATAGAGCTGCATTTGCAATGCTCCTTGAACACTTAATTGATGCTTAATTGGTCACACCTGAGCAGGTTATCATCAGGCTGGTGTGTCTATGAAATAGTAGATGTGAGTGTCAATGGGTAAAACACACAACTGCTTTCTAGCTTTGCTTAAGAGAGACATTTCATTTATCTAACATTACGGCTGGAAATTATGCTCAGCTAGATATGTAACAGAATAGTTGAAGGGGTTTGCAGCATTGTTGCGGCTCCATTACTGGGATTCTAATCAATCTGCCACGTTTGTCATTTTAGGTCTATCAGGCTTTTTCGGTATTTTTCTACTTGGAAATTTTACTTTTGCTCTGCGTATTGGTATATATCGGGTATGGCTTAGTTTTTAAAAGTTAAGTTTGGTGACACTTCTTTAGAGGGCACAAATAATGTGGTATTATGCTATTAGTATATGCTATCTATTAATTAACTACAAATAAAGTCTGTTACATACTTATCTCATGCTTGTTCTTCATTAATAAATCGTGATACACTTGTATCTAAAGCAGTTACTAGGCTATATTTAATTCTGTAAACCTTTGTGAACTACTGAAGGAACAAGTAACGAATAACACAAGTGAAATACTGATCTCATATGTGTTTATCATTAATGAATCGTGAAGCATCTTTTAGTAGCTACTATATTTATTCATGATTTGTACTTCAGTAGTGAGTTATTAGTTCTAAATATTTGTGCACCATCAAGTATGCAGTTACTTATTAATGCATTGAACCAAAAAAAAAAACTATTAAGTCTCTATCTTCTGGGAGGGACTGCCGTCCGTTTCTTGCCGTCTCAAAATATAGATTTATCTGATTTCCCCGAGTGCGGTGCAGTGTACGAGGATCCGTTTGCCTCCGTCCTCAAAGACCACTTTCAGCGGCTGCCCTTCAGCCCTCTCGCCAGCAGATGGAGCCACCCAGCTCTGATAGGCGACGTCTTTGCCGTTCCGAGCGTTGTAAATTAAAAATAAATACTGATTTAGTATGACCACCTTTTTGGTGTAAACCAGCAAAGGCAAAACATGTAAAGAGGTAGTGCCTCTTTTTTTACAGTCTTTAAGTATTAAAGTAGTGCATTTTACATAACTAGCTATGGTTGGTGATTTACTTACGAAAGAGCTTAGTTTGTTTATAGCCTATAACATGTATTACTGTAAAACGATCATTTTCAGTCCAGTCCCTAAATTTTCGAATGACTCCCACAGGAAGCACAAATGAATAGAAAGCTTATAAAATCACGATAAACCATTGCGATAATTCATAATGACAGAAGTCATAGCATTTTTATGCATTTCATAGCACGGAAACAGCGCTCCATTGTACAACCAGTCAGTCCCGAATCTCCCAAGTCGTGAATTTAAAATGCTCCAAGCTGATGATATTAATTAAGACTGACACAGTTATTATCCACTTACAACATAAATGTACCGGTTATACACCACAGCGGACCTGTCACCAAAACCTGGCATGTCCGTTTCAAAGAACCCGGAAAAGCGTATTCAGTCCAGCAAATTGTCCCTGACATTCATTACGATTTGAGATTTCTGTATTCTGACTTGGAGCTGTTACTTTATCAATGCCAACCTTTTCATTTATTTATTTACTTATTGGAGCCCCTTGCTGATGGTTTGTTGTGTGGTAACCAGGACCGTGAGAGACCGAAACTAACCGAGCGCACCTGCTAAATTATCATCGAAAACATTTTTCATGGCTCGTAGGAGGTACGGACATATTTTTTTATCCCACATGTGCTTTTTGCGCCTCTTCCCCCCTCCGTCCTCCCATTTCGGAGATCAGGCGGTTATTTCGAAGACAGAAAGTCTGGCAGGACGGAGACATCCTTTTGGGGATGAGAAATAATTTATCCTACGAAAGCCCCCCTCTGCTTTATCGCTGTAACACGCACCCCCCCGCTTCCTGGTTGAGGAAAGTAGAAGCACATGTGCGCTGCTTGGGTGGGGGTGTTTTCTGGCTTGGAGGGGTGGGTGGTTTATTTGATACCCTAACAGATTAGCGTGTGTAACTGCGCGGATGGAGCTAAAGGACGACCTGACACACAGGCGCCTTTTAAAAAACCACATCACACATCACTCTATAGCACAGATTTAAAATTCTTGGGCTGAGGATTAATGACAGCTCGAATGGACTCTAATAGCAGCAGGAAGTCATGATATATTGCTCAAAAACAGTCCGCTTAGCTTTCCCACCCCTTTTCCCAGCCACCTTATGACTTCCACATCCTGGAATATGGGGTAGAGGGGTATTGTGTGTTTGATTTATTTAACTATGTTTGTTTCAGGGCACCACTGTCTTGCACTGGTTGCCTCACACATAGAGGGTTGGGAATTTAAATCCTGTTCTGTGTGTATAGAGCTTGTCTGTTCTCATGTTCTGAGTGCCATGCTGTCCTTAATTAATCTAAAGATGTGAAATAGTCGACACTAAATGGACCCCATCTATGCGTGTTTGTGTCCTGTGATGGACTGGTATCCCATCCAGGCTGCACCCCAGCCCTGTGCCCAACGATGGACTGGCATCCCACCCAGGCTGTACCTCAGCCCTGTGCCCTGCAATGGACTGGTATCCCATCCAGGCTGCACCCCAGCCCTGTGCCCCGTGATAGACTGGCATCCCATCCAGGCTGTACCCCAGCCCTGTGCCCCACGATGGATTGGTATCCTGTCCAGGTTGTACCCCAGCCCTGTGCCCAACGATGGACTGGCATCCCACCCAGGCTGTACCCCAGCCCTGTGCCCTGCAATGGACTGGTATCCCACCCAGGCTGTACCTCAGCCCTGTGCCCCGTGATGGACTGGCATCCCGTCCAGGCTGCACCCCAGCCCTGTGCCCCACGATGGACTGGCATCCCACCCAGGCTGTACATTGTTGATAAGCGTTGCAAAATGTTTTGGGCTAGGGGCCCCATGGGCCCCCTGCACCCCAAGGGCCCCTGGGCAGCGGCCCCGCTGGCCCGGTCCGTAATCCGTCCCTGGCTGCACCCCAGCCCTGTGCCCCACGATGGACTGGTATCCCACCCAGGCTGTACCCCAGCCCTGTGCCCCGTGATGGACTGGCATCCCATCCAGGCTGTACCTCAGCCCTGTGCCATGCAATGGACTGGCATCCCATCCAGGCTGCACCCCAGCCCTGTGCCCCGCGATGGACTGGCATCCCGTCCAGGCTACACCCAGGGACAGATTATGGGTTGTGTGGGCCCCTGGGCAAAACGTTCGCGAGGTACCCCCCCCCCCCCCACCACCACCACAACCACCACAATTCAAGGGCCCTTGGCAGCCAAACGCCCTCCCTCCATGTTTCCATCAGAGGCCCTATAGGGTCAGGGGCCCTTGTAGGCAGAGGATCAAAGAATGTAGGCCCTCTGAAATAGACAAACGAAAATACATTGTTGATAAGCGTTGCAAATTGTTTTGGGCTAGGGGCCCCACAGGCCCCCTGCACCCCAAGGGCCCCTGGGCAGCGGCCCCGCTGGCCCGGTCCGTAATCCGTCCCTGGCTGCACCCCAGCCCTGTGCCCCACGATGGACTGGTATCCCATCCAGGCTGTACCTCAGCCCTGTGCCCCATGATGGACTGGCATCCCACCCAGGCTGTACCTCCGCCCTGTGCCCCATGATGGACTGGCATCTCACCCAGGCTGTACCTCCGCCCTGTGCCCCATGATGGACTGGCATCCCACCCAGGCTGTACCTCCGCCCTGTGCCCTGCAATGGACTGGTATCCCATCCAGGCTGTACCCCAGCCCTGTGCCCCGTGATGGACTGGCATCCCGTCCAGGCTGCACCCCAGCCCTGTGCCCCGTGATGGACTGGCATCCCGTCCAGGCTGCACCCCATCCCTGTGCCCCGTGATGGACTGGCATCCCGTCCAGGCTGCACCCCAGCCCTGTGCCCCACGATGGACTGGCATCCCGTCCAGGCTACACCCCAGCCCTGTGCCCCGCGATGGACTGGCATCCCGTCCAGGCTGCACCCCAGCCCTGTGCCCCGCGATGGACTGGCATCCCGTCCAGGCTGTACCCCTGCCCTGTGCCCCATGATAGACTGGCATCCCGTCCAGGCTGTACCCCAGCCCTATGCCCCATGATAGACTGGCATCCCGTCCAGGCTGTACCCCAGCCCTATGCCCCGTGATGGACTGGCATCCCACCCAGGCTGTACCTCCGCCCTGTGCCCTGTGATGGACTGGTATCCCACCCAGGCTGTACCTCAGCCCTGTGCCCTGTGATGGACTGGCATCCCACCCAAGCTGTACCTCCGCCCTGTGCCCTGCAATGGACTGGCATCCCGTCCAGGCTGCACCCCAGCCCTGTGCCCCGCGATGGACTGGCATCCCGTCCAGGCTGCACCCCAGCCCTGTGCCCCGCGATGGACTGGCATCCCGTCCAGGCTGCACCCCAGCCCTGTGCCCCGCGATGGACTGGCATCCCGTCCAGGCTGCACCCCAGCCCTGTGCCCCACGATGGACTGGCATCCCGTCCAGGCTGCACCCCAGCCCTGTGCCCCGCGATGAACTGGCATCCCGTCCAGGCTGTACCCCTGCCCTGTGCCCCATGATAGACTGGCATCCCGTCCAGGCTGTACCCCAGCCCTATGCCCCATGATAGACTGGCATCCCGTCCAGGCTGTACCCCAGCCCTATGCCCCGTGATGGACTGGTATCCCATCCAGGCTGTACCCCTGCCCTGTGCCCCATGATAGACTGGCATCCCGTCCAGGCTGTACCTCCGCCCTGTGCCCTGCAATGGACTGGTATCCCATCCAGGCTGTACCCCAACCCTGTGCCCCGTGATGGAGTGGCATCCCACCCAGGCTGTACCTCAGCCCTGTGCCCCATGATGGACTGGTATCCCATCCAGGCTGTACCCCAGCCCTGTGCCCCATGATGGACTGGCATCCCGTCCAGGCTGCACCCCAGCCCTGTGCCCCGTGATGGACTGGCATCCCGTCCAGGCTGCACCCCAGCCCTGTGCCCCACGATGGACTGGCATCCCGTCCAGGCTGCACCCCAGCCCTGTGCCCCGCAATGGACTGGCATCCCGTCCAGGCTGCACCCCAGCCCTGTGCCCCGCGATGAACTGACATCCCATCCAGGCTGTACCCCTGCCCTGTGCCCCATGATACACTGGCATCCCATCCAGGCTGCACCCCAGCCCTGTGCCCCATGATAGACTGGCATCCCGTCCAGGCTGCACCCCAGCCCTGTGCCCCGCGATGGACTGACATCCCGTCCAGGCTGTACCCCAGCCCTGTGTCCTGCGATGGACTGACATCCCATCCAGGCTGTACCCCAGCCGCTGAGGCACAGAGCTGACCTCTACCGGATAATGTATCGACTTGTTTGTTTTAAAAGTGATTATTTCAAGGTAGCATATAAGGGGTCGTCACCAGGAATGTCAGGGTGATGTTTGGTAATTTCACCCTCCTGCTAATCTCCCATTCTGATCCCTTTCCCCGTGTGTTGGGCCATGTTATATAACACATGTTAATGATGACAGTTTTGATGAAATGTGTGATATTTTGTATTATTATTTTTGACTCTCCTGCATGAGAGGTTTTGAGGAACTATTTTGGAAGGGAGTTCTTTTTAAATGTGGCTTAATGTGTCTGTATCATGAAATTCGTCCTTCATTCACCACACAAAGATGCTGCAAAACTTCCTGCCGACATGGTGGGCAGAGGTGCATGTGGGTCCTTCCGCTCTCTCCTCCCCAAAACATGTAAATGTACTTGGTGAATCTCTGGGAAATATTACCCGAGGTCCAATCCATGAGTCCCAGTACTGAATTCGAGTCACGCTTTGTGACCAGTACTCTGCATCTGTTAGGTATTTTGTGAAGCATCTGTTCACTTTCAGGCACCACCCACCAATCAGGGCAGGCAGATGACCCAAAGGATCATGGGAATCATGCCATGTAAAGTCGGGGCCTCCAGCCCATTCTGCGGCACTCTTACATTCATACACATGCCTAAGGGTGAGATAGAGCTACCAAATCACCTAAACTGCATGTCTTTGGACTGCAGGAGGTATGGGGAGGCATACAAACTCTGCAGGGACCAGATGGGGCCAGATTCAGGCGTGTCCTCCAGGAGCTGCAAGGCAGCAACACAACCCGCTGAGGCACAGAGCTGCCGATTAGGGGACGTATTAATGACTCCAACTAGGGACGCCGTCATGGGAACAGGCTCCGGCAGCGAGGACAGCAATGCAGGGGAGATCATAGCAGGTGGGCAGACTAACGTGGCAGGATCAGAGGTCTGCAGAGTGAGCCGGGGGCAGCACCAAGGCACAGAGCCAGCTTCCTCTATCCAACCCTTTTGGAGAAGGTTGGGTTTTTAAAAAACCTTTGTCTTAAATATAGGAAAATTATTACCACAGCTCAGGACCAGACAAGAGTCACAGCAAGGACCCGTCTCTGTCCCCCCCCCCCTGCCCAACCCCCGCCCCCAGGAGAGGACAGTCAGGCCTTCTGAACATATGGGCCTAATCACATACACAGAACTGGTTACGTGACAAAATTATTGAACACAGAAGCATATTTGTCCTTATTTGATAACTTATTAGATGTCACATAATGTTCCCTTCCAATCAGACCATACAAACCAACGAATCACTCAAGTTCCCAGACAAACCAAGAGCCAGGGGGGTCTCTGTTGTTTTGGGGGGGGGGGCAAAATCCTTTATAATTGATCTGCTGAAAACCACATGAAGGTGATTCTTTTGGCTTTCTTTCTCCCTGTTAAACATAAGTTTTGGATTCAGAAAGGTGACAGAGTCATATCATCAGTACTCATATCCACAACAGGAATAATGAAGTTACAAGTGTGACATAAATGAAATACATAATTCCATGTGTATGTGTATCATTTTGCCATCCATGTAGCACACTGAAGAAAGATAACAATATTACCAAATGTGGGGGCTTTATGGTGGGTACCCCAGCCTTGAATAATGTGTTTCAATATGGGGGGTGGGGGGGTGTGCTGGTGATGGATGGCCCTACAGCAGCAGGGTCAATTAGCCAGGGCCAGTTCCAGTCTGGGCCCCAGCTCGAGCCCAGCCCCAGCCCCCCTGGCTGTCACCCGCAGCAGCTGTAATTAATCACCAGGGCCGGCGTCTGCCCACCTTCATGGCGTGTCTTCAGAATGAGCTGGTACTCGGGACTAGACTAAATTAGACCTGTTTCATAGCTGATTAAACACATGATAAAACCCGTTGGATGGCTCTCTACTGAGTTAGTTTAGCAAGAAGGCCCGGTGTGTCATTTTGGGAATCTTGCGTTTAGGTGTCACACACCGTGACCTTCTCTGAGGCCTGATAGCTGTCTGTCCAGCGAGCCTTTTGCAGAGGAAGGCAGGCTGAACTCTGGACTCGGACGAAATTGTGCTGTCGTTACGGCAAAGTTGTTAGCTTTCGTTTGTTAGCTTTTTAGCTTGTGTTTGTTAGTTTGAGTTTATTAGCTTGTTATCTTGCATTTGTTAGAGTTTGCTAGTTTGTCAGCTTGCGTTTGTTTGTTTGCGTTTGTTAGCTTATTAGCTTGCTTTTGTTAGTTTGAATTAGCTTGCTTTTATTTCCCCGGCAACCGTCATACAGTTCTTCAATTCCTGCCACTTTGATGTTTATTTATTAATTTTTCCTTCCCTTTGACTATCCATTGTATTGTCATATCTTTCATATGAGACCAACTGCACCGGTCTCTGATAATCAGTGTTTATTTGTTATTTAAGTGCTGAGCTAAGGCCCAGCAGCTTGGCCGAGATCTCCGAGGCCCGTGTGGATGTCAGAGGAGGCCCATGGTGGCCAAATTCTGAGGAGCCTGGGGGGGTCCCACTTAAGGCAGCGTGGGCGGTGGCGCCAGAAAGGGGCTTGAGGTGGGGGCGATGTGGCACAGTGCAGCTGGCCTCCAGTGAGCGCCGTCACCATATTTTGGGCATGAGACACTGGGGCAGGGAGTGCCACCTTTTGTCAGGACGCTGTTTCACTGAGTAGAGGGACAGCACACAGATGAGGACCGGGGGGGTGTGGGGGTCCCGAGGGGCAGCTCTCTGTCTGTCCCATCTGCCACCCCACTCTCCAGGCAAATTGATACCCGGGGGACGTAGGAGGTGGGGGTTGTGGGGGTGGGGCTCTTTTAAGATGGGGAGAAGGGTGGTAATGGATAATGGACAACAATGCAGGGGATTGTAATGTTATTTGCGGGAAGGGTTGGGGGTTGGTCCCAAGTGAGTATACAGATATATGCTTATATAGCTTCCCCCTGCCCTCAGCGTGAAAACGGCTCTCCTGTCAACCAGAAATATTAAAGTGGATCCCCGCCCCCCATGTGAGGCCTAATGTCAGCTATGACCAGGCCATACTAGAGTAGCCACAGGGCTAATTGGGTACATAAACACAACATTTCCCCTGAGAGGGCACCGTAATTGTTGAGAATTTTGCAAACCCCCCCCCCCCCCCCCCACAAGAAACCCATTCCTAACGGCCAGACTCTCCTAGACTAATTTCTGTGTTTTAATTTGTGGTTATCCACCTCTATAAACAGCCACACTCGAAATGCAATTATCTCACCCCGATTCACCAAAAAAGTCTTGTTTTGCAGGCAAGCCCTCAACCTGTAAGTTTTTTGGCAACAATTTCCAGAACCTACTCTGTGTTGCATGAGTGTGTGTGTGTGACTGCAGCACACCAGAGCATCACCTCAGAGTGGTGAAAGATGATGGGAGCAGTCCCGATGCCACGAGCAAGCATATGGCTCCTCTTCTGGCAGGAGGAGCGGAGGCCACCTGACAACAAAGCCAAATTTAACTCGTCACATTAGAGAGACATGGACATATAGATGGAGAGAGGGTAAGAAGGGGAGGGAGGGAGGAACAGAGGGAGAGAGAGAAAGAGAAAGAGGGACAGAGGGAGGAAGAAGGATGAAGAGGCGGGAGGGAGTAGCAGGGAGTAAAAGAGGGACTGAGGGAGAGGGAGGAACAGAAAAAGAGTGATAGAGAGAGGAAAGGAGAGAGGGAGGAAGTGAGGGAGAGAGAGGGAGGAACAGATGGAGAGAAAGATAGAGGATGAAGAGAGAGAGAAAGAGAGAAAGTGAGGAAGAAAGGGAGAGGAAGAGAAAGGAGGAGAAGGATGAATAGATGGAGAAAGAGGGAGGAAGAGAGGGAAGGGGAAGAGAATGAGGAGGAGAGGGAGGATGAATTATGAAGAGAAGAAGGAGGGAGAGAGGGAGGAAGAGAGAAAAGAGAGTGAGAGGAAGAGAAAGGAGGAGAGGGAGGAAGAAGAATAAAGAGAAGGAGGGAGAGAGGGAGGAAGACGGAGGGAGAGAGGTAGAAGAATGAAGACAGAAAGGAAGAAGGAGGAACAGAAGGAGAGAGAGGGGGAGAGGAATATTGAATGAAAAGAGGGAGAACGAGAGGGATGAAGAAAGGGAGAAAGGTAGAGAGAGGGGGAGAGAGGCAGAGGGAGAGGGAGGAACAGACGTGGGTTGCAGCTAGAGACGTCCAGTTCAAGTGCCACTTGAAGGAGACAGGAAAAAAACAGACAGTAAAAGGAAAGACAAAGGAAAGAGGCTCCGTTAACTTTGTGAATTCGCTTCCTGGGGGCCTGATCACCCTCTCTGTTCGTCTCCAGTTCTGTGCTTGTGGCTGTCATACGAGGTGTCTACACATTTCCTGGGCGCTTTGAAAGCCGCCTGGCCTCGTTTCAGGCACGCACACCAATGGACACAGCTGCCCGGGTCGGCATCCCCACTGCATGCAGCCTCGTGCGGATTCCAGTGTGCTGGCACGCATGTTCAGACACACACACATACACACACACACACACACACACTCTTCTCCCACCTCTCCCTACACTGTGTTAATGAAACAGTTGCCAATTGTTGGCATAATATTATTACTTGATCCAGAAGACCTGGTAATTAAGTGCCCTCCTTTACCAGTGCTAATTACACTAGCAAGGAAAAGCAATTAGAGGGAATGAAAGAGTGAGCGAGATGGTGGAGAGAGAGAGAAAGAGAGGGGGAATGGGAGAGAGAGAAAGAGAAAGTAGCTATTAACGTCACACACTGGCTGACCACTATGTCTTCCCAATACAAATAATGGCAACTGGAAGTGGAAGGACAGTGTTTTTTTTATTCTGTCATATTAAGGGTGAAATGTTCATACTCCAAATATTCTATATATATTTATGTATACACTGAGCAGCCTGTCCATTGACTTGCTAGTGTTTCCTGGCCCAGCTAAGCGGGTATAGAAAAGAAGAGTATAGATGGATTGGTTGATCTTTGAGAATGCCTGCTGAAAAGCAGCTTCAATTTAACATTACTCCCATAATTCATTGGCTCTTTGTGCCTGAGGATTACAGACAGGGGATGGACTTGGTTTAGGGCAGGTGACGGTACCAGGGGGCTGAGCGTGGAGTAGCACCTCAAGCAGCAGAATCACGGGCCCAGGGGCTCGCGCTGTTCCCAGATCAGTACGAATGATGGCCGCAGAGGACAGCTGAAACTCACTTAGCTTTTGCAATATGATTTGAGTTTTATTGGGTGAGAAAAATTACATTATTACGCTATCAGACTTAGAAACCACATCCTGACCATCTTCCGAGCGGCGTTGTACCACCTTTGTATGAAAGATTTCCTGAAAAACAAGTTTTTGCTTGTATCAGGTATTTTAAAAACATACTGAAGAATCGGGACCAAAAATATATAATGAGGATAATAAATGCTTTTCAGGAATGCCTTTTTCCTACATAAAATTAAACGAAACAAAACATTTTTTAAAAGTGTCCTGAAATATCATGCATATAAGAAAACCACCCAGAGATATACATCTTATTTTGGTACATGGTCTGTTTTAAAGGGAAAACCATGTTTCTCGTTTTTGCCCAGAACAACCTGTGACCATGAATTGATTTTAGTGTCACCCAAAGAAGCGTTTGATAAAATACACATTCAAGTTTGTACCCTTAATTACCAATGTTCTGACTGTCCTAAGATTTGCCCTTTTCCTTTTCCTGGTATAGCATGAGAAATAGTAATTATAATGGCAATATAATAACATAATCATAATATAACAATTGCAAAGAAAGTTTATATTATTACTAAACCTAGCTATAACAATAAGTTAAATTGGTTGTGTTTTTTCTTAAATAAATTGAATATATGAAATAAACCATCTGCGATGTTTGGAGGATTCTGAGTTCATGGAGACGGGAAGTACACCAGGGGGCGCTGTTATCTGGAATGTAAGTCACCCGGAGACACGCCCCAGGAATGGTCTTCTTGCTCTGCCAGCGTCCTCTCACGAGCACAGACCAAGTCCTTCAAAAAAAGCACCCCAAGTGCAAGACATTTGTTGGTGCATTGGGCAGCCTGAGCTATGGTACAAAAAGGGCTTGGTGAGTGACTGGAAATCTGCCACCATTTGCATCATGGGAGGGAGGAGGGCATGCTGGCCCTGGTTGGGGGTTACTTGAGCTCAGAGGGTAGCTGTGTTCAGTGTCGGTGAGGGGCACTAACGACCCCGTCTGAGAAGTCCTCTGCCTTCCATAAAAACGTCCTTCAAGCTCGCCCATAATCATGCACTGTGTCACTGCTCCCAGCCCCCCTTTGTGGGTGAACAGTGCGCCCAGTGGTCTGGAGGACTGTTACACATGTCCCATTTTTCCAGGGCAGGATGCAGCCCGTCAGTTCATGCTTTGGCCGTCCAAAGCATGTGGATACTAGGAAGAGGGAAGGGGAGACTGGAAGAAAGGAGCAGGTCCGTGAAGTGATGTGGAGATATGGGCATATCCCGCTGCCGTCACCGCCTCCCTGGCTGAGGGGGAACACTTTTTGGTCTGGAAAGGGCAGGAGGGAAGCTGGTGGTCCTCTACATGGGGGGGACAACCAGGCCTGTCATTGCTGAAGAGGAAGACAAGGAGGGTCATTAGATTTATGGATCTTCTGCAGTTGGTCTTATATACTGAGATACTGATAACAGGGAGTCATGGAAGAAAACAGCATCAAAAGGTGTCGCTGTGTGCCTTCAATCACTGCCTGGCTTAAGCAACAGGGCTCAATAAAATTTGTGGTGCTTTTCCACTGCCACCAAGAATCGAACCGTACCCGAGTCATACCCGTGCCGTACCCGAGTCGTACCCGAGTCGTTCCTGAGCCGTACCCGAGCCGTACCCGAGTCGTACCCAAGCCGTACCAGCGCCGTACCCGAGCCGTACCCAAGCCGTACCAGCGCCGTACCCAAGCCATACCTGAGTCGTACTCGAGCTGTACCCATGTCAGACCCGAGCCATATCTGCAGTGACGTGACCCTGCTTACTAGGGCTGAAATCGTGACCAAACCAAGCTGGTTGCATCACCACCATCTGACTGGACAAAACGCATGGAGATACTGGTGTTCTGCGCATGGATTATCAGAAGGGAAAAGAGCATATTCTATATATTATTCATTATTAGTAGTATTGCACATCTCAATGTATTGATGCATTCCTCATAACTGAAAACTTGATAATTTCCAAAAATTGCTATGGAACAGCTGAATGGAATGAATTCGTAATGCAAATAATGTAAACTATAAAGTAAAAAAACTGTAAACTATTATGTACACCACGTGAACAGTAAATAGGCATCTCTTCGGTTTTACATTACTGTTGCTCTCCAAACCCAGCAATGCCTTTATCGAGCCGACCCGTCTGCAGTGGAAAACCAAAGTGAGCTGGAACCGCGCTGTAACTAGTCTCTCTTCATGGTATGGCTCAGTTCCCGCATGCCAGTGCCATTCCAGATTTGACAGTACACAATGTTCCCAACATAGCTCAGTAAGAAACAGTCTAACCTCACATCTCCATGGCTGTGGGTCTTGTTTCCACTCTGTGTGTGTGTGTCTGTGTGTGTGTGAGTGTGTATATCTCAACAGTCTAAGCCATCACAGTGATGACACCTGCAGCGACAGTAACAGTCACCTGATAACTCTGCATCCACTCTGTGATTGGCTGATGAAAACATGATATTCTGTGTGGCTTTGGAAGAGGATCAGTGTTGTATGTGGGTAGGGGTGGTCAAAGTGTAGGTGGGGGGGTACCTCTGAAGCCGTTGCCCCCAGAGGCGGTGCAGGCCGGGGAAGGTGAGCCCTGGGGCCTCAGCACGGGTGCAAAGGCGCTCTTCTGCTTGGCGGCAGACGGGAATGTGGAGAATGGCAGCAACGAGGAGGAGGAGGAGGAGCCAGGGATTGTGGGACTGGAGGGCATGACTGCATGGGCGAAGGGGAAGGGAGATGGGGGCAAGCAGTTAGTCACACATCACCGTCGAAAAAAGGAAACCAGCCTCACATCCAAACCGGCCCCATTTGGGATGGGGTGAGAATCACTCGCGTCAAGCGCTGGGGAGAATTACTGGCTTGTTTTAGCTCTCAGCGGCACGGGCAAGCGGAGTGCCGGCTTTAACAAGGCACTTCCAGGCAAAGGCTTCCATAACATTTAATTAGCTGCTGCCTGATTAATCAGAGTGACAGCGAGCGGGAGCAGGAGGCAGGGAAGGGGAGCGGAGATGTGAGACGGGAGGGGTGGGGGGGGGGCGAGGGGTGCTGGAGGACTGCGCTAGCAGGCACTTACTTCCATATGGGGAGCCCGTGGGGGACGCGTTGCTGAAACTGGGCGAGCTGGGCACTCCCAGGCTGGCCATGGGCACGGAGCCATAGCCCCCGCTCATGCCCCCGCTGGCCCCATACCCGGACTGCTGGGGGGTGGAGGCCGACGGGTAGCCTCGCGGGGACAAGCTGCTGGAGTTACGGATGTAGCCTGCAGGAGGAAGGTGGAGGTGGAGAGGTGGGGTGTTAGAGATAGAGGCCACCCGGCTAAGACCGGCTCGATTGGTCAGCCTGCTGCCGTCGCCGTAGCTCTTAGTCTCCTACGGGAGCACATTCTGCTACCCTATCCTACATGAAAGGTCGGGTTTAACGCCTCATGACAGTGTCAGTGTTCAGGCCTAAAGGAATCAGTGTTTTCCACGCGTCGTCCAGATTTTTGTGAAGGAGCCACTGTCTGCATGGGGACACCACTTGGAGATCCTTGCCATGGCAACCCGAACACCAAGTATGGACTGGAAAGCATCAGCAATGCCCAAGCCTGCAGTAAACCCGAGACATAAACCCAAAACAGGTCCAGAGGACTTTCCAGGACTCCACAGGTCACATTCCCCAGGCATGTCCCTCCATATCTGTTCTGAAAAACCCTGCTGACATCAGGGAGAACCTGCCCAACTTGCTCACTGGTTATACAAGAACCTCAAACTAATCTCAGGGCAGCCTTTCTTGTCAGCTGCTTAATTTTCCCCATAATGTATCTATGCAACAGTTGCAGAACATTCCAGAAACAGCTGGAATGGTCTGCACTGTGAGTACGCTCCATTTGCAGGACCCGCTTACCCTGAGTGGCCTGTGCGGGCTCCCCAATGCTGACACCCAGCTGAGACGGGTACGAGCCCAGGCCCATGACACTGCCATGTGCGGGGGAGCCAGGGAGCGCCTGCAGCTGGCTGTGGGGGCGCGGCACACTGTACAGGGCTTCTGCGATGTCCGCTGCGCGCTTCAGCAGCATGTCCTGTAGGGGGCGCCAGAAATGGACGATTACTCCCACGAGCCATGTTCACTCTTCCCATTCAAATGACAGTTCATATTTCTGTTGTATTAGTACAAATATCTTCTAAATGCTTACATCCAACACTCTGGAATTTGGAAACTCTTGAAATATAATTCTTAGAGAGCTACAGTGTTATGGATCTGGTTTTTTATTCACGGTGGGATGCAGTGCATTGTGGGTGTTACCTGGTTACCATGGGGGTTCCCATACAGGGCCTCAACCAAATCGGCTGCTCTTTTCAGTAGCATCTCCTGCAGAGTCAAAGTGAAAGAGAATCAGCTGACCATCTGTGTGTGTGTCTGTGTTTGTATTCATATCTTTGTGGAGACTCGCTATTCACTTCTATGGGAAAAAACCCTAATCTAAACAATAACGTCCTTAACCCCTACCCAGACCTAACCTTAACCATGAGTAACCAAACAAAATACAAGACATTTTTAGTTTTTTGATTGCAGTCATAGATTTTTATAAAATTGAGTTTCCCATTGAATGGACTGAAAAGGCGGTCAAAATAACAAGTTTTTAACACATTGTGGGGACATTTGGTCCCCTGAATATAATATAAACATAACCCACGTGTCTGTATTTGTCTGTGCGAGTGTGTGTGTGTGTTTGTGTGTGTGTGTGTGTGTGTGTGTGCATACTAATATCCCGCCCACATGTGTGTGTGTTTCCTATTAGTATGCGTGAAGCTGGTGTTCGCATGAATCCTCACCTTGGCCAGCTTCTCAGGGTCCCCTGGGTGTCTGGGGATGACCTTCTGGAGGCGCTGGAAGCCGTAGTCGATGGTGGGCTCGTTTAGGGCTGGCCACGCACACATGCGCACACAGATGTATCATATTAGACCAAACACATTGTCTCTGTGAAAATTAAGCTGAAAGATCCATCAAAAATCCACCATCCACCTTCTGCCAGCTGAACACTCGCAGCGTTAATGAAGCGTTTGAAAATCCGGAGT